>NC_090656.1:191513979-192113979 GCF_040937935.1 Hyperolius riggenbachi | reverse complement strand
AGGACAGCTCACTCCTCCCGTGTCTTTAATCAGCGCTCACGCCAGGATGCATGAGTAAGCGTGCTCCTGTCCTGTGACATCACTATGCAGCCACAAGGGAGCAGAACGGACATACTCCGCATGCTTGGCAAAGTATGTCCGGGTTTGGAGTTTCCCAGGACGAATGGGCGAACCGTTTGGCCCATCTCTACTCCTGCAGCATAAACCCATCTGAGTCCCACGCTGTCCTCCCACGGTCTACCATTCAGCCGCGATCAGCCCTGGTAACTGACTCAGTCGTTTCAATCCGGGTCTACTGCGCATGCGCAGGAGGTCCGCGCATGTGCTGAAGACCCAGACTGGACCCAACTGAACCTATTACAGGGGGCTGATCGTGGCTGAACAGAAGACCGCAGGAGGATGGCGTGGGACTCGGACGGGTTTATGCTGCACATTGCATAACACACACGTTATAAGTGTGAACTGCACTGGAGACTGGACATACCTGTTAATTCGAAAACTGCATGCAGCGGGTTAGAATAACATGATCAGTTACCATGCAGTACTGCGAACAGGCCCATACAACTGTATGGGAAGTGAGTTGACATGCAGAATTATTCTGCAACACAACTAATGCAGTGTGAAAGGGCTGTAACATAATCAAATTTGACACCACAGGAGCCAGGTAACGGCCCTGACATTGAAAAATTATTATTTAGAACTTTTAAAAACACTTAGGCCTAGTTTACAGTGCTCAGTTGCATTGCAGAATAATACTGCTTATAGTGCAGTTATGTAACTGGAGGGGGCATGTTCAGAGAGTAATCAAGAACAGATCTGCAACCTGCTGCAGCAGGGAAATCGATTCTTTGGATTTACAAAAAGAGTGTTTTGCAACATCATTTTATATGCACAATTTAAAATCTTTTAACCGAATGTACTGAAAATATCAATGTAAGCAAAGGCTTTAATTGTGTCGCCCCCATATGACATTAATTTTACATATCTATGTAGCACTGCCCATAGGCAAACGCAGGGGGGGATTACAGCTGTCCAGAATCCCCCCTCAGACCAGGGCCAGTGCAGTGTCTGGCACAAGTTGAGACACCAGAATATCTGCAGGTATCCTGCAGCTCACAGCACTGCCCTTTCTTTCCCTGCTACAGTTGACTTTGGATAGAGAAGCAGCATGTGTACAGAGCATGGAGCAGCTCTGGTGTGTGAATGCTTCACTTTCCCCTTCATTACCAATGTCGACTGTCCTCATTATTATCTGTATCTTAACTGCTTCTGATCGATCCCGTTGTTGGTCGGCCGGGAAATTGCATTATGTGTACCCAGCAATGATGTCCTACCATATTATTATACTATATTGTGCGTGGCTGAGAGAGACCTCCCCTTGAAAATCCTGGGTTTGCCCCTGCTGCCAGTATTTTCCCAATACATCTAGAGTACATTAAACAATACCATTAGTCACATTTCCTCAGAAGGCCTCGTATCTCATGCCCTTTCCTTTCTAGAACAATTTTTCTGGGGCAACCCAGTTATCCTATTGTTGTTTTTGTGAAAGAATCTGGAGCACTGAGAGGAAATGCACACACAAAGTGCAAACTCCATGAA
This sequence comes from Hyperolius riggenbachi, assembly GCF_040937935.1. Classification (NCBI taxonomy): domain Eukaryota; kingdom Metazoa; phylum Chordata; class Amphibia; order Anura; family Hyperoliidae; genus Hyperolius; species Hyperolius riggenbachi. Next base: position 192,112,380 of record NC_090656.1, on the reverse strand, counting down.
GCATCAGATCCAGGACCCATAAACAGAGCCGGGACAAGGCTGAGACACCAAAGTGCGCCCCTCCCACCCCAGATGTCACACACTGATTGCTATTGGACTAAGAGGCGCTCCAGGGCCCCCAACACCTTTATCTCTAGTTATCTGGTTTGCAGTCACTGCCATGTATCTCCTTTCTTACTTCTCTCTGCTTCAAACACAATAGGGGAATGATAGCTTAGTGAGTTGTGCGTCCCCTTATACACTGCGCCCTGAGGCTGGAGCCTCTCTCACCTCTGCCTTGGCCTGGCCCTGCCCATGAAACTGGAGGGCAAGAGTCCCAGCCACACAGCCAACATGGCGCCCACTTAAAGTGAAATTACTGTATGAGAACTGCACAAATGTTTTTGCTATTCATTGTTATAAAAATTACCTTTCAGTTTTAATTTGCAGCCAGCTATCAATTTACATAAACTATTTAAAGTACAAACTGCACTTATTTTTTGACTTGAAATGTGTACTCTCTTTTTTTTCAGTACAGACAGCCCAGATGTTGCCTCTTCCTGCATGTGCTTTTAGCTTCAGAAAATAGGTCTTGGTAGTTACTGCCACACCTGCGATAACTGAGTGACCCACACAGCTGCATGGACTGTCTGTGTTAGGATCCTTGTGTGCTTAGGGTCAAGGTACATGGTGACCAGTGGGCTTATTCATTATAACATAATAGTGTCATGTTGACCTCCTATAAAAAGTGTGGCCACCATGACCTCCATCCCCCTATAATGAAAGTAGCCACCGTGAGGCCTCTTCCCTCTGCCCCATAACTAATGCAACCAGCTTGAGTCCTCTGCTTTTTCCATAACAAATGATGCCACTATGGGAACCGATTTGTCCCCACATAACAAGTACAGCCAAATTTAGACCCCTTTCCCTTAAAGGACACTTGAAGTGCAAAGGATATGGAGGCTGCCATATTTATTTCCTTTTAATGCACATTTCCTGCTGTCTTGCTGATTAACCATAGACCCTGAACTAGAGTGACCAGACGTCTCGGATTGCCCAGGACACGTCCCGGATTCGGGGTCCGCTGTCCCAGGCTTAATGAGGTCCCGGGAAACGTCCCGCTTTCAGCAGCGGGACGTCCCGGCCTCGGGACTCTGGCCACTCTCTCCTCATGAACTGGCAGCGGCGTCTATAGACGCCGTGCCAGTTCATTGCCTGCAGCCCCGCTCCAGCCTCCTCTTCCGGTGTCTGTTCCGACACCGGCAGGCGAGCAGGGCTACGGCAAGATGGCTGCCGAAGCCCTGTACTGGAGACTATTTGTGTCTCCAGTACACGGCTTCGGGCGCCATCTTGCCGTAGCCCTGTCAGCGCGGGAGATATGCAGGGGGAAGGTGGTCCCGGGAGGAGAGCGCCAGAGGCCGGAGACTTCTGCCAGGTGAGTAAATGCTTTTTTTCCAGGTGAACTTTGCTCGCATTGCGTTTCTTGTCTGGTGTAATGTTTGCCCGCATTGCGTTTCTTTTCTGATGAAATGTTTGCCCGCATAGCGTTTCTTTTCTGGTGAAATGTTTGCCCACATTACGTTTCTTTTCTGGTGAAATGTTTGCCCGCAGTGCGTTTCTTTTCTGATGAAATGTTTGCCCGCATAGCGTTTCTTTTCTGGTGAAATGTTTGCCCGCATTGCGTTTCTTTTCTGGTGAAATGTTTGCCCGCATTGCATTTCTTTTCTGATGAAATGTTTGCCCGCATAGCGTTTCTTTTCTGGTGAAATGTTTGCCCGCATTGCGTTTCTTTTCTGGTGAAATGTTTGCCCGCATTGCATTTCTTTTCTGGTGAAATGTTTGCCCGCATTGCGTTTCTTTTCTGGTGAAATGTTTGCCCGCATTGCGTTTCTTTTCTGGTGAAATGTTTGCCCGCATTGCATTTCTTTTCTGGTGAAATGTTTGCCCGCATTGCGTTCATTTTCTGGTGAAATGTTTGCCCGCATTGCGTTTCTTTTCTGGTGAAATGTTTGCCCGCATTGCGTTTATTTTGTACTGACATGTTGCCCGCATTGCGTTTATTTTGTACTGACATGTTTGCCCGCATTTCGTTTATTGTCTGGTGAAATGTTTGCCCGCATTGCGTTTACTTTCTGGTGAAATGTTTGCCCGCATTGCGTTTATTTTGTACTGACATGTTGCCCGCATTGCGTTTATTTTGTACTGACATGTTTGCCCGCATTGCGTTTACTTTCTGGTGAAATGTTTGCCCGCATTGCGTTTATTTTGTACTGACATGTTGCCCACATTGCGTTTATCTTGTACTGACATGTTTGCCCGCATTGCATTTATTTTTTACTGACATGTTTGCCTGCATTGCATTTATTTTATACTGACATGTTGCCCGCATTGCGTTTATTTTGTGCTGACATGTTGCCCATTGCGTTTATTTTCTGGTGTCCAGGGTAACTGTTACTGCATTTATTATTTAATGGTCATAGATGGCTATGTTTGCTGCTTTGTGGTTACGGTATACTATTAGCATCACACAGTTTCTGCACACCCATGATGCAAAGTCTTGTTTGTCCACATCATGGCGTAAACACTGCTTTCTTATGCCTCGCTGTTACATCTTTACGTTAGCGCCGCCCATACAATGTCATGGCCACGCCCATTTTTCAACGCGGCACGCGCCGCAGCCCCCTCCCCGTCCCAAGTTGGACCCACAAAAATCTGGTCACTCTACCTGAACAAGCATGCAGATCAGGTGCTTGACTGAAGTTTGACTGGATTTGCTGTATACTTATTTCAGGTGAATGACTCAGACACTACTGATGTATGAATGTAATAAATATTGCAGCCTTCATTTTCCACTCACTTCACATGCCCTTTGACAATTGCATCCACCTTTAGATCCCACCCCACCACCTATTATAAGCAGGGCCAGTTTAAGCAACAATGGGGCCCCAGGGCAAAATGAACCTGGGGGGCCCCCCAACAGATACCCCGGAGCAAAAATTGGCATTAAGGGACCTTTTTTGCAGCTGGTATAGTCAGAGTTTGAAGGCCCAATCAGTCGGAGCTCCACATTCTGGCTATCCCAGCCTGCATGGGGGACAAGGGGTTAAAAAGTTTCAGGAGGGGGGACCCCACATAATTAAAAAAAAAAAAATTCCCACACTCTAAACATAAAAAAAAAATTGGGAAAATAGGAAAAAAAAATGCCAGGGATCTTCATACAGCCATATTGCGGCTGTATAGCGATCCCTGGCCAAAGCGCTGCGGCTACGTATGGACCCCCTGGAAACCCCTTCAGGAAATGTATTGCTCTTTCTTTTGATGCATGTAAAATTACACTACCGTTAGGTACTAAAAGTGACATTTACCGCATTTAAAAGTATACTTTTTTCCTTCGAAACTTTAAAATCGATTTTCTCAAAAACTATAAGGTCTTTTTGAAAATTTGTTTTTTCCTCTTATTCCCAATGATCTCCTTAACATATCCTGCAAATGTAGGGCTTCTAGAATTTAAGGTGGATTTGCTATTAACCATTAAAGTCGTCTGGTTTTTAAATGTGTATTTTTTTTGCTTTGAAACTTTAAAATCAATTTTCTCAAAAACTATAAGGTCGATTTGAAATTTTTTTTTTCCTCTTGTAGCCACTGGGGGCCCCTACAAGCTCTGGGGCCCTGGGGCAGCTGCCTCCTTTGCCTCTATGGTAGCGCCGGCCCTGATTATAAGTGAAGCCATCGTGAGAACTCTTGAACCCTCTCTATGCCAAGTGCAGCCACCTTGAGAACCCTCCCTCAATAATAAGAGCAGCATCTTGGGGGTGTTTCCACTCCCCCCCCCCCTTAACATGTGTGACCAGTAGGAGACCCCTGACCTTCCCCATTACAGGTGCATTTATTGTATAATCCCTTCTCTATAAATATGGCCACCAGGGGAACCTCTTCCTTTTCTTTTCCATTACAAGAGCATTCACCATGATATACCATCCATCCTCCCCTCTATTACTAGTAAACCAAACCATGTGGAGTAGCACAGGGGTCAGGGGTGGTTCTTCCACGAAGCAACATGTATCATGTGCTTCATGGTGGCAACAATTAGAAGGTAGCAAGAGGCGGCTCCCCTTCCCAAATGTCCCTCTCCTCACACTCCATCTCCCCCTCCCTGGATGCATGAAGCCGCTTCATTCACCTACTCTCAGCATTCCACGATGGGATCTCCATCCACCCATCCTGCGCCCTGTATCCATGTCTACAGCGCGGCTTCAAGTGACCTGTTACGTACTGTCGGGTCACATGAGGAGCTGCTGTAGTCAGAGAGGAAGCTGGACTTCCAAGTGTGGCTGGTAATCCCATCGCTAATCTGCTGAGAGCGGTGATGCGGCACTGGGGCACCACATACCCAACAACCTGGGGATCAGAGCCAGGGTTCTGCAGGCCAGCAGGGAAAAGATTCTGTCTTGGAGGAAGCAGAGAGAGGTAAGCATAGTGCCAGTGTCTGCCATGCACAGCCCGACATGGCTGCATGAAAGTGCAGGACAGAGTGGACCTGGAGTACGTAATGTGTTATGCTGCTGCATCACTCTGTGTAGGGGAAAAAAGATTACCAGGGGTCTTTATTGGATGGTAGGACAGAGGGCAGAAGTCGAACGTCCCTTATTGCTGTGGGACCTGTTAAGCCACTGATCAGATGCTAATTAACCTACCAGTGTGTTTTGAAGTAGGCGAAAATAGCTTCAAGAGGAAAACCGCATGAAAACAAGGAGAACATACAAACTCTGTGCAGATAGTGTTTTTGTGAGTTTGAACTCAAGACCCCCAAACCACAAAACATGAGTCAGTCATTGACTCACCTGTTCACCGCAGATATCGTCACCTTGGATTGCACTGGTGCGCACACTGGGCAGTCTGTGATGGAACTGGACAGCATTCAGACACAGGAAAATGCATTTTTCTTTTATGTAATTAATTCATTAACGCCTTTGCGAGGGGTTATATGTATAGTATTCGGTATATAGTTACCAGCCTGATTTCTGTGCAGAAGAGTAAAATTCATGCAACCTTACAATGCCACAATTCACTTGTGGTTCTGCATTATCCCTGTTACCTCTCCTGTGGTCTGTCACACATTCCAGAGGCTTTTTTTATAGGTCGGTGTAAAAATCCCCTTTGCTCTCCTGGATAAGAGGCACATTCCAGTTTGATGAGGGTCCCTTTCCCTCTCGAGAGGGGAATCATTTGTATCCTTTCAGTGTTTTAATCCCCTGCCAGCATGGATGAGTAACCCGAAGGAAAACCAGGGAGAGGAAGAGAGATCTGGCAGCAGAAGCACAAGTGACTGTTACATGTATGCCGCTTTCTTCTACAGCATTCTGTCATAGCGAACCCTTCGTGATAATGAGATTTCAAGGCATTGTGAACAAGCTTCTCACTCCTGTTAGGAACATACTGTACAATATGTATTGTGCAATACAAATTTACTTAGTGTTTTATTTTACGTAACTCATTTTTAAAGTGATTTTAAAACATGCCTGCAGATGAATCCAAGAGTTCAGAGGCATACATTACCTTGCAGTGGTGTACCTACCACAAGGCTGCAGGTGCTCACAGCACTGGGTGTAGCCATGGCTAGGGGTGCCATTGTAGTGCTCAGCCACTGTGTTCTTCCACCTGGGATCTTTTTATATAGTTTGGGAAGATTCAGGAAAATAGCAGCAGACAGTGCAGGGAACTACTTCCTGCACTAGTTGTAGCACCCCGCTCCCTTCCTGTCCTATGGGCAATGTGTCTCCTCGCTCTCTACACATAGCCTGCAGTGAGTGAATGTGCAGAGCAGCAGGGTGTGTAGAGAGAATGATTGCTGTGATGCAGCTGGGACATTAGCAGGGAGAGGTGGCAGGATGTTTGGTGCTTCAGAAGTTGTCTGTCATTAGTAGTCATGTGCACTGGCTGCTGTAATACCAGAGTTCCCTGGACTATGGATTATTTATCCTGATCAGAGGGCAGTCTGCTGTTGCATAAGCCAGTGATACAGGTGCAGAAAGCTGACTTCTGTAGTGTGCATAGAAGCAAACTCCAGGCAGTTAATATTAGCTTGATTGTAGGTAATTTTAGCTCTTTTCCAGCTCCCCCTTCCCACCCTGTTGTCTTCCCCTTGACCCTTTCCTTCTTTCAGATTTCAGTGGCTTATCTTAACAGCATGTCCCTGCCAAACAGCTCTGGTGATGTCTGCAGTCCTGATGAGAGTTCTTCCTGCCATTTATCCTCTCCCAAAACGTGCAGCAACACGCTCGGCGTCCCAACCCATCAACCCTCCCATGAAAAAAAAATTGTTGTTGGGGGGGAGCGTCTGTAAATAATCAGCACCGGGTGCCAAATTCCCTAGGTACGCCACTGTTACCTTGTTCCTGGGGAGCAAGTGACATGTCCTTTCTCCTCTCCTCACTGCGGCAGCTGTATAGCCTACCTTGTTGCAGCTCCGGTCTGTGCAAGTCATCAAGAGCCGCAAGTCCTCTCTTCACTGTAGCCGCTGTACTTGCGGCTCTTGATGCATATCACTAGACATGCACAGACGTGAGCCGCATGGAGATAGGCTGTACAGCACCTACATGTTGTTTCACTGGGACAAGGTAATGTGTGATGCTGCCCTGCACATGACCTACTAAATCCATCTACTGAGCAACAGTAGTTGTGGAAAAGATATCAGCGATTACTATTGTGATTACTAATGTGAAACTTCAGTGAGCCAGCCCTCCTGGGTGAGACAGAGAAGCGAATTTATCGAAAACCAGTAAAATGAAACATGGAGTTGATGTTCAGATCCAGGATTCTGGTTGGTCTCTCTGAGCACTTAGTCCATCTCTGCACTTGCTTTGTATCCGATTTGTTCCTATTCTCATTGTGCTGTTTTTGATAAAACTGCTCTAGTGAGTGGTCTAGTAACTGGGCACCATTGCTGTAATAAGCATGTTTAATAACACGTTTATGGATGGCAGCTACAATAAAATGTTTCTAAACTTACAGTTCACATAAAATTACACTTTTGTTAAAAAATTGCTTCTTTTTGTAAACTATGAACTTCCAGCATTTGCAATACGTTTACATTCAGCTACAGTAAGCGCTGCTGTGCAAGCCTGGAGTCTGTACTTTCACTTGGACAGACATAAAACTTTCCAGTGAGTAATTGAAAAGGAACCTAAATGTCCTCAGCAACAAAGTAGAGTATTGCTGTCTTACAAAAGAAGGGATCTGCATGTTATCACTTTCTTGTGTCCAAAAAGCAACCCCTATAATGCATTGCTTTGGGGCAGTGGGTGGATTCTACAAAACCTCAGAAAGTGTCTTGTGGCACCAAGATCTTTTAATCCTGTAATCTGTGAGGTGAGGCTTCCGTTCCGTGGATGAGACTTATTTCTTCACCATATCCCACAGATGCTTGATAGAACTAAGACCTCAGGGCACTGGAGGCCAAAGAAAACCTTATTCATCACACCAGGCTACCTTGTGCTTTTGCAACATGATCCAGTTCCTATACTGAGGTGTCCATTGTAGGTGCTTATAACAGCGAGTAAAGGTTAATATGTTTGGATGGTTTTCTGTAAAGGCCACAAAGCCCGGGGCCTTGGAATGTTGCAGCAGAAATGGACAGTTGGACATGGAAGTATGGCTGTTGCATATGGAAGAGGGGGCTGCAAATGGGAAACAATACGTGGAAGAGAACTTCTAAAAAACAGTAAAAAAATATTGCATGTGGCGTCCGCCAGATGCAACGTTGATCCAACGTCCAACATGACCATCATTGTGAATGCCATCATAGAAATACTTGTTTTCTTTTTTGTTACTTTTAACCCATTATTCTCCCTACAATGGAAAATGCTGGCATTTAATGTTGCACACAGCTAGTTTGATGCATTATGTATTTAATGCCAGCATGAAGTCTTTACATTTTTGCAATGGTAGCATCTCTGTGGGATCGAACCAGGTGGGCCAGTTATCTGCATCAATGAGCCTTGGCAGGCATCCATGACTATTGTTCCCCAGTTGTTCTTTCTTGGACCACTTTTAAAGTGCACTGTGGTAGATGTTTTACCTTTCACTGAATCACAACTGAAAAAAAAATGTTGAGACATTTTTAAATTAAATATTTATTTTCAATATGCAGCAAACAAAGGGAAATAGGCTTTTTTCTGCAGGATTCAGTGTATGTGAGGAGCTTTGGAGAGAGTACTGGTAAGGCTGTTGTCTTTAATGTTGGATTTGAACCCTTTGACAAAGGTTCGAATCCTGGCTCGAGCCAGTACGTAAAATAGTAAGGAGCCTTTGAGAAAGGCTCCATAATGATCCTAACAACATTTATTTCACCAAAAAGACTGACATGAATTAGTTGATTTACCATATGCATGTAATGACAGCTTCTAGCAGTGCTGTATTACGAGCTGGGGGAACTTGTGATTTTTACACCGATGACATTACAATGGAACGAATGCAAATGAGATAACTCTGTGGGCAATACATAGTAGGAAAACAAGTTATTATTTTATTAATAATAATAATAATAATTATAGAAACACAAGTTTATTGTATGCTATGCCAGACTGTAATTCCACTTAAATAATTTTTTAAAGTAAACCTAAACTGAAGTTAAAAAAAAAGACTTTACCTTACCTGAGGCTTCTACTAGCCCCCTGCAGCTTGTGCTTGTACCATCACAAAGCGAACCTCCAGTCCCCCGCAGCAACCCTCTGTCATTTGGCTGCAAGGCTATGGTCCGCACGCCTCCTGATTGCGCTCCAGTGGAAGGGAGTACTCGCATGCGCAGTACAAAAAAACTCTATTGCGCATGCGCAGAATGCTCCCGGCAATGAGGTCATGATTGAGAACATGCGCAGCCACTACTGCGCATGTACAGTGGCTGTTTACTCATCAGCCGACCGTCCAAAAGAGGGTCACTGCGGGGGACTGGAGGATCACTTTAGTGACAGTGCAGGCTGAGGGCGGCTGCAGGGAGCTGGTAGAAGCTCCAGGTAAGTTAAAGTCTTTTTTTTTTTTTACTTCAGTTTAGGTTCCCTTTAACTGTTCTTACAGTTTAAGTCAAAGATGCTAGTAGCAGCAGTTATAGAGACTGAGGACATGAAGGCAGAAGTACCACCAGAACTCCCCTGGGCTGGATATGAGAAGAGGAGAAATCAGTCAGTCATGGTTGGCAATAGGTATTCTTGAAGGGACATTTTTCAGCAAGAATGGTCCGTACAGGCCAGAGTCATAAACAAGAGGTCAGAGGTTTTATAGTATCCAAAGACCTATGCAAGAGCAACACCACTTATGGTATGGTCCAGGCAGCAATCAAACTCAAGGTCAAAAGTAAGGCTAGGTGATAGCACAAATCAGTCCAATAATCACACCCTTAGATCCACTTCTATTATGTCCGGCAGCACACATTTTTCTGCACACAATTGAGTGGAACTAACAGCCTATTGGAAATCAATGGGATTTTTCCACCAGTTCTGGTATTTTGTGTGTGGAAAAATATAGGAAAGCCTGCAGCATTTTTCCTGGAAAACATGTCCATTCTCCCAGTGCTGAGAATAGGTATGCAGAGAATGTGCATGCTTCCACAGGTACATGCGTGTGGTGCCTGATCAAAATATGCCCATGGCACTGCACACATAGTAAGTGGAAACGGGCATAAGTAGCACACTGATACTAATGCTATCATGGGCAGGGAGCGGTGGACATGATAGAGCTTTATTAGCGCAAGGACCAATCCAGTTTGACTACGAATCCCAGCAGCTCTTGGCTGTAAAGTAACAGAGTGGCGTGGCCTATTGGCCACTCAGCTTACTGCAACTACTGTAAATCCACTCCAGATTTACCAGATTGCTAACCTCCATGGAATAAGGTGGGCATGTGGCCCCACGTCCATCTCAGAGGGTGCAAGGATGCTGCACATTTGGAATTTAACCAGGCCGCGCCAGATCGAGAAGGAAGCTGGCTCTTCAGCCTGGATCTATAAAGAGTTGGGCTAGTTGCAGGAATGCTGGTTTGGTAAGTTTCTCCAAGGACTTCACAGGAAGTAGATGCATCTTTATGAGTAAGTGCATAAGGCATAGCAAGCACAGCAACACACAGGATTTTTCAATTGTAAAAGTTCAAGTTACATTAATCAATATGATAGCTTCTAGAGTTTGTTTGAGCAGCGTTGAGTTTAGTTGAGCTTTAAAAGATATACAAGTTAAACAAATGTGCTCAAAAAGAGTATTTACATACATACATCCAGTGTGGTATCCACCCCAGGCTAGCTTCCTTCATTTACCCCCCCCCCCCCCCCCAAGGCTCGGTTTCTAAGCAATCAGTTCTAGACTAGTGGTTGGCAAACTTTGAAGTGGAGGTTTCCAAGCAGTCCGTCCCAGACTAGTGGTCAGAGATCTCTGAAGTTGAAGGTTTTCAACTAGTCAGTACCAGACTAGAAGTTGGCAACCGCTGAACTGGGGGTTTCCAAGCAGTCACTCACAGACTAGTGGTCGTCAACCTCTGAACTGGAGGTTTTTAAGCAGTCAGTCCCAGACTAATGGTCGATAACCTCTGAACTGGAGGTTTCCAAGCAGTCAGTCCAGACTAGTGGTCGGCAACCTCTCATCTGGATATTCTTCACTTGTACAGTTCTCGCTTGGATGCTGCTCTGGCCGTCACCTCTGTGATCACGGTGCGCGCCTTTACAGCACTATTAGCAGAGTGGCATTCAAGAATGGGCACATTTGTTTCGCTCGGATATCCTGTTGAACTCTCATTACATTTTCAGTAGTAGGCATGCAATAGTATTTGATGTATCATTCTCTTTCATTTTTGCCTTTACTTTCAGGCAATGCTTTTAATTATGCAAAGGAAGCCTCCTTGTAACGTCTTCCACCTGTTAACATTATATAATACTGGAGGGAACCCACAGCGCTATGCCTGTTATTTCTCTCGCGGATTTTTCAGCTCTGACTAACCTGCTTCCTTCATTCTGATTACATTAGTCATTTCCAGAAAGAGAAAGTTTCAAACCGGCAACAGTGAAGTGAAAGATAATTCATTGTTTTTGGTCATGCGTTGAATTCCACAAATACTCAGATCATTCATAATTATTCAAGTGTTCGATACTGATTGCCATAGCATTGTAAAAGCGATATAAATGCACTCCTGTAGGTACAGAGGGCACTTCCTGTTATGCTCACTTAACATTGTTTTGCGCAACTGCTGCAGTATTTAGCCAACAGCTCATGTCTACACAGTGGCCATGGCCCTGCAAATTGCCGGGGGTGGGGGAGGGTCGTGCCTACACTTGTTATGGGTGAGAAGAAGATCATGATGGCCACACTTGTTTTAGGACCCTTGTGAGATCGACCCAAAGCCACCAAGGGGAGGCAAGGGAAGGGGCCCCATCAAAGTTTTGCTGGGGGCCCCCATGAATTGTAGTTATGCCACTGACAGTGGAGTAGCTAACGTGCTTTGTGCCCTAGTGCATGTTTTACATTGGGCCCCCCAAGCATCGTATACATAACAATTCATATAGCACCTGCCAATAACATCCACAGTATGAAAGTTGTAAGTAGAGGAGGGGAACAGCATATATAGAAGTGATCATTACCAGCACAGCACCATTGAAAAGCTAATATTGTGGTTGAGGGAGGGTCCTTAGTGGGTCCCTCTGATCCAAAGACCCCAGTGCAGCCACATCCTCTGCATCCCCTATTACTACGCACAGGGACGGATCTAGACCAAGTTGCGCCTGGGGCAAGGTCAGGTTTTGGCGCCTAAAGGTCAGGTTTAGGCGCCTAAACTGCCATTCCCCATCAAAATTTTGCCGCCTTTCTAAGAATTCAACAAACTGCGCCTGGGGCAAGGGACCCGCTTGACACCCCCCCCCCCCCTAGATCCGTCCCTGACTACGCCTCTACCTGTGGTCATAGGAATATTCAATACCTTGCTAGTTCTGCTTTGCTTTATTTAGACCAGTTACAAATGGTGCCAAGGTACTGCAGGATTACAAGTTCCTAAATGTTCATTGACATGATAAGTTTATTGGCTGGAAGGGGAATGCCACTTTAGTTGAGAAAACATGATTCATTCAGTTCAGCTCTCTGCATTCTGGGTTAAATGTCAAACATTATTTCAGTTTGTTTACTTTGCTTTATATGCCTGGAAGCCACAGATGCAACAGAAGCTGGCAGAAAGGAATGACAAACAATTTCTGCAGGTGTTTAACTACCTGTGGACCTAGTTGGTTTATATCTACATCCTCCAGGTAGCTGTGCGGCTCTGACAGGATGTAGCTTTCAACTGCTTCGCCGTACGCTCCCGCTTACCGATGATTGTGCCGCTCTGTACCCGCCGCAGGCCCCTCTCTCTGCTGTGTCCATGAGGGCAGAGTTCTGTAAGACGGTAAGGAGACGATTTCATTGGCTCCTGTTCATGTGATCACTGTGAGTCAATCCCATTGGGTTACATTGATGGACAGCGTCAGGAGCCAATAATAGCATCTCCTGACCGGCGCACAGAGCTCTGCGGTCATAGAGGCTGCAGAGAGATGGGCCTGCGGCAGCGTACGAGAGGAATCAGCGCGGGAGACTTGGCCGTAGGAGAGGAATCGGTGTGGGAGACCTGGGCGCAAGATACAGCGGTATATAGCTGATCCTGCTGCTGCACAAGTTCCCGGCCGTGTTAAATACTATTCCCCCTCCAGGCCGCTATGGATAGTGGGGAATGAAATAATTCGGCTTCCAGCAATTGCTGGAGGCCAAATTATAGTATTTTAAAATTAACTTCAACTCCGTCTTCTGACGGCGCCGAAGTTACTCCCTGTGCGCCGCTATAGCTGTAATTCCTATGACGGCCTATGGTGGCGCCGGCTGCGTCCAAGTCTCTTGCGCTGGATTCGGTGTGTTCCCGTGGCAATGAGAGAATGGAGTGACCTGCGGGTATGTGTGGCGATTTGTCAGGAGGTGCCGTTTTGTGGTACCAGCAGTCTCTGGTCCTTAAAGGGAACCAGCAAAAATCTATTAACCCTTCGCACTCTCACATGCAAATGTTCAAACAAATGCATTCACAGATTCACTCATCCAGGCACAACTGTTATCCCTACAGCTAAGTTAAAAGCCGGGGTTTTAGTTCACAGAAGAATGCATTCTTATGCTTAGTCACCTATACTGCGCAGAAGTACCCAGGTAAACATAGGTGTCCTAACTCTGGCCCTGTAACATGCATAGTGCAGACATGCAAACACATTCATTGCATCAAACCTATCAATGGATTAGGTTTGATATCCATGTGCAAAATTTTTTTATTTAAATTTCACTATTTTTTGCCCACGGATCCGGATGGCAGCCTGATGCATGCCTGATACAAACAGACGAACCGATCAGGTTCCGGTCCGTTTACTTGCCAAAACGCAAGTGTGAACGGGGCCTTAATGTCCTAACTAGATGCGATGTGCCTGGATATATGTATTTTGTTCTTGTTACTGACCCCTGTGGCTAGGGTCTAATTCAGTGCACTCCCTCCTTCCCCTGTATGTGTTTGTCAGCATGCACACAGCTTATGCTGGTGTATGTGCATGGTGCACATGGATACATTACTTTAGCTCCCTTGTGCGATTGGTAAGATGCACTATCTGTCCCAGCAGAGGACGTCAGGATGTGTGCTCCTAATCCATTGATAGGTTTGATGCAATGAATGTGTTTGCATGTCTGCACTATGCATGTTACAGGGCCAGAGTTAGGACACCTATGTTTACCTGGGTACTTCTGCGCAGTATAGGTGACTAAGCATAAGAATGCATTCTTCTGTGAACTAAAACCCCGGCTTTTAACTTAGCTGTAGGGATAACAGTTGTGCCTGGATAAGTGAATCTGTGAATGCATTTGTTTGAACATTTGCATGTGAGAGTGCGAAGGGTTAATAGGTTTTTGCTGTTTTCTAGCCACACCCCCTTCAGCACCTCCCTTTCCTTAACTTATTTAATGTCCTAACTAGATGCGATGTGCCTGGATATATGTATTTTGTTCTTAAAGGGAACCAGAGATGATCTAAAGAAAAGCTTTTATACATACCTGGGGCTTCCTCCAGCCCCATACGCACGGATTGCTCCCACGCCGCCATCCACCGCTGCCCGCAACTACGAGAACCGCCTCCCGTCACTGATGTCATCGGAGCCAGCTACGCAGGAGAAGTGCGCCCTCTATGTATCTCTCCAGCGGCTGCTGCAGAGATACGCAAAGTGCGCACTTCTCCTACGCTAGACTGGCTCTGACTGACGGCAGAGTGGGGAGCCGGTTCTCGTAGTTGCAGGCAGCGTTGGATGGCGGCGTGGGAGCGATCCGTGCATATGGGGCTGGAGGAAACCCCAGGTATGTATAAAAGCTTTTCTTTAGATCATCTCTGGTTCTCTTTAAGGGGCCATAGACTACTGTTACGCAAGGGGTTAAAATAAGTCTCCTGCTCTGTCCAGCTAATTATACTGAGCAAAAATATAAACACAACACTATAAAAGGCCACTCTGAAATGTGCACAGTTTTGCCTTACACACCCACCACAGGAAAGGCAAAACTGTGCACATTTCAGAGTGGTCTTCTAAGGGCCCCTTTGCACTTGTGCCACATGTGTCAGCGAGACACGCGGCGGCACTTCCGGGTCTGCGGGCACGCAGATGAATCCCATCGGCCTTGCCATACACGGCTATGGGATTCGAAGCCTTCCCCACAACTTCGGATGGAAAAGCCGTCCGAATCGCTAGCACAAGCGATTAGGCTGGTGGTGCTATCCATCCCTATGGCAGAGTTTCCCCGCGTGATTTGCCTCCGTGGAAACTCTGCGGATTCGGCCCGGTTTCCGCGCAAGTGGAAACGGGCCCTTAGGCTAATTGCATGTAGTGTGCAAGAGGCCTTAAAGAGACACTGAAGCGAGACTAAATTTCGCTTCAGCTCTCATATATAGCAGGGGCACGTGTGCCCCTGCTAAAACGCCGCTATCCCGCGGCTAAACGAGGGTCCCTTCACCCCCAACCCACCCCCCGCAAAAGTTGGTCGGAAAATGGTCGCTGGTAATATTCTTCCTGGAGGCAGGGCTAATGGCTGCAGCCCTGCCTCCAGTCGCGTCTATCAGACGCGCATCGCCGCCTCTCCCCCGCCCCTCTCAGTGAAGGAAGACTGAGAGGGGCGGGGGAGAGGCGGAGATACGCGCTGACAGACGCGCGTGGGGCAGGGCTGCGGCGGTTAGCCCTGCCCCAACCAGGAAGCGCTCCCCCGCATTACGGAGGGGGTTTGGGGGGACAGGGACCCCCGTTAAGCCGCGGGATAGCGGCGTTTTAGGTCTGAAGCGAGATCTATTCTCGCTTCAGACTCTCTTTAAGCACACCTGTGTAATATTAATGCTGTGTAATCAGCACCTTGATATGCCACACCTGTGAGGTGGGAGGGATTATCTCGGCAAAGGAGACGTGCTCACTAAAACAAATTTAGACAGATTTGTGAGCAATATTTGAGAGTAATGGGTCTTCTGTGTTTGTAGAAAATGTTTTAGATCTTTGAGTTCAGCTCATGCAAAATGGGAGCAATACCGAAAGTGATGCATTTATATTTTTGCTTAGTGTAATTACTCATGCGGAACAAAATGTGAGTTTATGGGCAACCTGTACACCAACCTGTACTGTTGCTATGGTTGCAAAGAAGTGGACACAGAACATTTATAGTACACTTTTCTAATGGTGGACTCAAAACACCAGCACTGTAGCCAGTGGGTTGCACTCAGTAGGCAGTAGCAGTGTTAGGGAGTCTTGCCCAAGGTCTCCTTACTGAAAAGGAGCTGGCTTACTGAACAGGAAGAGCCAAGATTTGAACCCAGGTCTCCTGCGTCAGAAACAGAGCTCTTAACCATTACACTATACAGCCACTGTACATGCCAGATGGCTCGTTAATTATCAATTTGACCCATCGATCTGATGGGACATTGCATGGTGTGTACCAGCCTAAACATTATGGTAAGACCACATTGTCTTGAAGCACTCCAACAGGAGGATTAACCTCCCTGGCAGTCAATTAGAACCGCCAGGGGGCAGCGCAGCACAATTTTTTTTTTTTTTAACGTCATGTAGCTAGCCTAGCGCTAGCTACATGATAGCCGCTGAGCAACGGCATCCCCCTACCTACTGCGATCGCCTCAGGCGATCAGCGGAAGCAGGAAATCCCGTTCAGAATGGGATTTCCTGCTGGGCTTCCCTGGTCGCCATGGCGACAGTCGTCATCAGCGTCATGGACGTCGTGGGGAGTCCCGATCCACCCCTCAGCGCTGCCTGGCGCTGATAGGCCAGGCTGCGCAAGGGGTCTGGAGGGGGTGGCGCGGCGCAGCGCATAGCGGCGAATCGGCGCGGAGCGGCGACGATCGGGAAGTACACGCTGCTAGCAAAGTGCTAGCTTGCGTGTACAGAAAAAAAATTATGCAAATCGGCCCAGCAGGGCCTGAGAAATCCTCCTGCGCGCGTAGCCCGACCTGAGGTCGGGCTTACCGCCAGGGAGGTTAAGTAAGATTTGTCTGGCTGCGCAAAGAGGACAGAAATGCCTGACCCAAGTTGTACTACTGAGGAGGCGTGTCCTCTGGAGTTCATTGTGTCAACTAGACTCATCTACAATTTTCCATTAGATCGGATCTATTAGACAGATCTATTAGATAATTTCCAACCGGTCCATTCGGATTGCGATAGATTTTGTATTAGATTTTGGGGACTTATCAATGCAAAATCTATTGCAAAATTGATGTGAAACAATTTGAACGTCTACACACGATGCAATTTCTTATCAGATCACAGGTTGATCCAATGGAAAATATTACCGTGAGGCGCCCTTGCACCATAAACACTTGATAAGACTGAGCCTTGTGTGGTGGCCCTTATTTCTTGTGTAGGCTGAAGAAGCTCCTCGCATCATTACATGTTAACTACCACCATATAAACTAGGTCTATCTCCATAATGTTGACTTGGCTACCCAGGCATGTTTCAATGAAGTTCATATGGGATTATATGAAAAGTAGCAATAGGATGTAGTTGTGTTATTTACATTTGTTCCTGGTAGCTGTGAAGGAGTTATATTACTATTCTCACCCAGGGGAGTGGCACTGTACAAATACACCTGCCCAACAATGGTGTGCAAAGCTTGGAGAATTGTAATTATTGAGAAGTCTATGCATCTCCAGGTTATTCTAGTCAACATATTACTCTTTTTACCACGGTACTATTAGGGCCGCGCTTACATAGGGGTAAACTGGGCAATAGCCCAGGCCTCCTGAGCCAGATGCCAGGGCCTCCCAGGTCCTCCCAACTTTATTGTGGCCCCTGCAGTGTTTTTGGTAATAGAGCAACTCACCTGTCCAGCTGGCGTGCTGTTCCATCAGTCCGTGCACTCCTGTCTTCAGCTCTGCTAGCCACCTCTTCTATGTGACCCGGCGGCATGTTGCATGAGTTACCTGCGCCAAGTCACTGAGAAGGGGCGCCCCTGCGAGGATGTAAATGGGATGGAGTGACGGAGGAGCAAGCCAGCCGGACAGGTGAGACTCTCTGTTGTTGAAAACTGTGCAATAAGGGTGGGGGAGGTCAGGTCACTGAGAAGAGGCACCCCTGCGAGGATGTAGATGGGATGGAGTGAAGGAGGAGCAAGCCAGCCGGACAGGTGAGTCGCTCTCACTGTGCAAACTGTGCAATAAGGTTGGGGGGAGACCAGGTGGGCCGGAAGTCTAGCAGTCAGCTTGGGCGTGCCGGGGGGAGCGGAGATTGTCAGAAACAAAGGGGCCCCTAATACCGCTTATGGGGGGTGTTAGGGCCCCCCCCCCATGTTAATTTTGCTCTGGGCCCTATTGTAGCTAGGACCAGCCCTGATTACCATAATATTGGCTCTGTCCCCATGCACACTTCCAGAGTGAATTCACATTAAGTTAAAGTTTTGTACGACAAACCTCAATTTGTAATTTGACTTCATGTACCATGATTTCTGGTGCTCAGCTGTGTGGTGGAAATTGCACAAGCAGAGGCAGTGTGATGTTACCCTCCGGGCTTTAGTTTAAAAGAAATCGCCCTCATATTCTCAAGAAATTCTGACTTCCTTGCGAAAACACTGTGAAAAGCCTTTCCCTGGAAATAATCATACGCTTTTGAAAAACATACACATTGACTAGAGGTGTAATGATTAATCACTACCTACAGCCTGGAGAAATTCTTGGGTAAAGTTACTAGTGAAACAACCAGTATGCATTAAATAGGTTGGGCAACAAGATTATTTCTTTATCTGTTCTACTAGCATGGTGCTTGATTTACTAAGGCATCTGCAGTGGGCACATCCAGAGTGACCCAACAAGTCTGGACAGGATGTTTTAAAAAATACTCTGCTGTTCTCAGGGCTGGTTCTCTCATGAAGCAAGGTGAAACATTTGCATCAGGCAGCAGAGATTACAGAGACAGCATGTTCGTACTGTGTTTACACTTACAGCATGTAGTCAGAGTAGGAAGAGAACGAGACTCACAGCCAGCCAGTGTGCTATTGTGTTGAGCTGCAGCATGTCATGTGAGAACATTAATTGAAGCAGAGAAAATTGTCGGGTGCTGTGCGAACATTCTAAATCGGGGGTGTGGGGGGGGAGCACATCCTCTTAAGTTTGCCTTAGGCAGCAAAAAGTCTAGAGCTGGCCATGGCTGTTCTGCGGTAAAAGATTGCATTGGCTCTTGTTGGAACATAGTAAGGGTTGCTGAAAGGTATGTAAATTAAAGGATAACCAAAACCACCTAACAAAGATTGTTTGGTCCTCTATCTGCGCCCTCGTTCCACCACTGTCCCCCCATTTAAAGGAAACCTAAAGTGGAAAAATGCCCATTCACATACCTGGGGCTTCTTCCTGCCCCCTGAGGTCTTCCTGGTCACTTGTCATCATCCCACACTCTGCCATCCGTCTGATGTCCTCCTCCACATGATGATCTCACAGCACCTCAACACTAAAAACAAGCTTGGGCGATACCGGCGGTAATGCGCAGTAAGCTCACTTCTGGCAGTAGGCCAAACTGTAAGTGAGGCTCTCTAGCGCTTATTTCCTGTGTTGGAAATACGAATTGCAGGGATGTGAGTTGAAAAAATACGCTTCCACGCATGCGCACTGCAACACAAAAAAATTGTAAAATATCTGCGGCGCCATTGACTTCACCTCAGATTGGATGCTTCCGCCGCATTGCATCGCACCGCATCTGATCTGAAATGTTCCATAGACTTTAATTGCTTACCCTGCGGTAAAAAAGGTAATGCAACGCTATGACAATGTCCAAGTGTGAAAGCGGTCTCACTGTGACATGACCAGGTTGAGGGTAGCAAATTCTAACCATTACAGCAGTTTTTAATGAATGAAGTCCAAGTATTGTTGCTCTTTCAATCATGTTATCCCAAAGCATTTTAGTAAGGAGGATTTTTGGTCCTAGGAGTTCTGCTTCACCATAAGCTTGCTGGACAATCTGTACCATATATACTCGAATACAAGTCGACCTTGTATATAGGTCGGCTCCAATATTCAACCCTCTTAAGCAGAATATTTTTATTGACTCAAGTATAAGTCTACCCAGCAAAGTTAATGGCTGCACTTGGGGCTCAGGAGGGGTTAATGACTGCACTGCATACAGTGTTGCAGCCATTAACCCCTCCTGTCCTGTAAGTGCAGCCAATGCCTCCTCCAGGCCCAGAAGTGCTGCAATTAATGAATCCCTTTTATGCAGCCCAGTATTTCCCCCCTGCCACTTTCTTTGTTAATTGTTGTGGCCAGGACTTTCAGACCTGAGTTTTCTTGACATTTCCTTTCCTCAAAGTATCACTTACCACTGGGTAAATTGCTGCAAATGGGAATGTCACTATTCGTGCGCACATATCTCAGTGTGCTCAGAGTTGCCTGTGACTCGTGTATAAGTCGACCCCTATACTTTTATGAAGTGAATCAGACCTAAATTTCTAGATTTATTCTCTAGTATATGCAGTAATTCTGGGTGTTTCAAATCCTATCCGACAGCGCCATATTAATCCATGCCATGCACTGAGGATCAACCAATCCGCACCAGTCTGTATGCATGTCGGACTATTGTGACTCTGTGCAACTAACAAGCTGACATCATTGCATCATTCCACGCCGATCATTGCATTCCAGCGCTTCTGGAGGTGTGTTTAGCTCTCAGGGACAACCATCTCTGGAAGTGTCTTACGGTGGCCATACATGAATAGATGGCCGCTCGAAATCTGATCAAAGAGGAATCTATTACTGCCACACACTGCAAACAGATCATAAAAATGTGTAGGATCACTGCTCCACCCTCATTCCCCCAGGAGTCCCAGAGCTGGGAGACAAATGCCCCAGGTCTCTCCCCAATTAATAGTGCCCCCTCCAGGGTTCCAGTAGAGTACTACTCATAGTGGAAAGTACTCACCACTCACCTGTCCAGGCGGAGTGCTCCCTCCTGTGTTCTTATGTCTCCATCTCCCCGATCCATCTACACCGTGACCTAGAGGCACATACAGTACGTACTGATATGGAGAAGATAGAAGGGCACAGTCTGGATAGAGCGTTGGTGAGTGCGTTCTGCTGGAAGTACTCTGCAAGGGCCCCAGGAGAGCACTGTAACTTGGAAGAGACCTGGGGGGCCCTTCACAAATGTGGGGCCCAAGGCAATAACATACCACTGCACTCTATCAGCTATCAAGCAAGATGTTGGGGCATCCATCTCCAGCTGATTTGATCACTGTGTTTGAATTTGCCATGGAAAATCAATTAGTGTATAGGCATCTTTAGTAGATCATACCCTTCATGTGTATACTACTGAACTAGGGCAGACAATTAAAGAGGCACTGTAGTGACATATAGTAGAATGCAGTCAATTATTCCAGATACTCACTTTTATGGAAATGTTGCTGGTTTCAGCTTTACAAACACATTTTGTATTTACATATTGCTGTATATTGGTATGAAGCCCCACCCTCCCAGTGATGCTTAGCCTAGGCTGTTTATCTAGGCGGAAGTCTCCTCCCAGAACATTCTGGGAAATCTGGCATTAATCTCAGGCATTAATCCCACAGTAAACAAAACTTCCGCAGAGCTGCACCTGACAGAGCTAAAGACGTTGCCGCATGTGATAAATTTCAAAATATAAATCAGGGTGAGGAAAGAACCTAAAGGTGAGAGTGATGTGGAGGCTGCCATATTTATTTCCCTGTAAACAATTCCAGTTACATGGAAGCCCTGATGATCTTCTGGCATAATTGTATACAATGAACAGAGGCGCCAAAAGTATAAGATTAGATTAAATGAGCTTAAAAACCAACTTAAATGGCAAAATTCAGGAGGAAGTGGGGGTCTTACCTCCCTCAAGCAGACACGACAACGACTGCGATTCAGACAGTCAAACACATTTATTAGGAACTCCAAAAAAGAAATGCAACGCGTTTCGCAGGTTCAACCCTACTTCATCAGGCAATATAGGGAGGAGTATCAAACAATCTGCACAAGGATTCAAATTAAGCGCCTCTCCCCAGAGGCGTTTAATTTGAATCCTTGTGCAGATTGTTTGATACTCCTCTCTATATTGCCTGATGAAGCGGGGTTGAACCTGCAAAACGCGTTGCATTTCTTTTTGGAGTTCCTAATAAATGTGTTTGACTGTCTGAATCACAGTCGTTGTCGTGTCTGCTTGAGGGAGGTAAGACCACCACTTCCTCCTGAATTTTGCCATTTAAGTTGGTTTTTAAGCTCATTTAATCTAATCTTATACTTTTGGCGCCTCTGTTCATTGTATACAATTTTGAGTCCACCCTTGGTGGAGAGTTGCTACCCTTTCTTCCTGTCTACAGAGAGCGACTTCTTAATCCTGAGTGGGGTCAGGACAATCTCCCCACCTGCCTTTACAGTGGTTGCCTGCTGGTGACCCTGACTTGTGAGTATTTAGCAATACAAACTTATTGCCACCTTGTCCAGTACGAATTACACTATTGGGGCTCTTGGTGTTACCTGTTTTTATCTTCTGGCATAAGTAGTATCTGAGTGAAAACCTTGGAACAAGAATATGGCTAAGCCAGTAAAACCGGAGTCATCTGAGTCAGAGTACCTGATCTGCATGCTTGTTAAGGGTCTATGGCTCAAAGTATTTGAAACACAGTATCAGGAGGACTGCCAGCCAACTGGTATTGTTTAAAAGGAAATAAATATGGAAGTGTAACGATTGGTGTCAGCGAAAACAGATTTCTCTGATTATTGGTGATCTGCAGTATCACCAATAATACAAATGCTATACCCGATTATGTGTGATCTGCAGAATCACCAATAATACCAGTATAGCCAGAACCAGGACAACCAATGTAATGATAGGTGCTTGGTGCAACAGTAATGATAGAGATACTTGTTCTCCCAGAGGAGCTGGGAGAGGGGAATATCTCAAAATAACAGATGAGAACCAACTCCAGCAAGCTGGAGATGTAGACAGTAGTGAAATAGATCTCCCGAGGAGCGGGTAGAAATATATTAAACAAGTGTACTGATCACCCGAGGAGCGGGTGATTCAGACTATACTGTTCCACTGCTACCTGAGGAGCAGGCAGAGGAGATAATATTGTAGTGACTATTCACCTGAGGAGCAGGTGATAAAGACTGTACTGCAGCTACCGACCACCTGAGGAGCAGGTGATTCAGACTGTACTGCAGCTACTGACCACCTGAGGAGCAGGTGATTCAGACTTTACTGAAGCAACTGATCACCTGAGGAGCAGGTGATTCAGACTGTACTGCAGCTACTGACCACCTGAGGAGCAGGTGATTCCGACTGTACTGCAGCTAGTAATCACCTGAGGAGTAGGTGATACTAGCAGAGGATCCCTCACCAGTGACTAACTCACTGGCGAGGACAGGAAGGTCAGACAAGCAGGTTTGGCAACAGGCGGGCAGAGACGGTACAGAGACAGGAAGCTAAATCAGAGTAGTATATCAGGCAGAGTTGGCAACTAGATCAGATAGGCAAAGGTACAGAATCAGTGAGCAGAAGAATAGTCAAGCTAGCAGAAGGTC
The DNA here is from genome assembly GCF_040937935.1 of Hyperolius riggenbachi. Classification (NCBI taxonomy): domain Eukaryota; kingdom Metazoa; phylum Chordata; class Amphibia; order Anura; family Hyperoliidae; genus Hyperolius; species Hyperolius riggenbachi. Next base: position 192,089,318 of record NC_090656.1, on the reverse strand, counting down.
ATAACAAATAATACAATTCAATTAGTACTTTAAGCTATCAACAGAATCTGGCTAAGTGTGGATCCCCAGCTCCAGCTGGTTCTAGCACACATTGGGATCTGACTAGGTCTGAGTGCTAACACGTAGCATTTGGAACAGCATACGCGGAGCAACTGACAGGCAGGTCCTATATATACTAAACGTGCTCCATAGCGCCGCCCCAGTCACTCAGCCAATCCTGAGCATAGCTGGAGTCAGCTGACCGAGTGATCAGCTGACTCCCCTTCTAGATGCATAAAGGTTCTTTCGCACGGCACGCGCGCGCGTAGCCCTTAGTCTATGAGCGATAGAAGGACCAGGCAAAGCACCAGCATGTAACTGTGTGGCGGAAACCGCCGGCTGCGACGCGGAGATAGCCGCCATGCCACTTGCTGTTGCGGCAGTATCTCCGCTATCCATTACAGGAAGCCCCCATATCCCTCTCACTTCCGGTTCCCTTTAAATACAGGCTAGATAAAGTGTATTTATTGCTGTCTAGTCAGTCCCATGATTCAGAAAACTGAGCCACTCAGCATAGTCATCATAATCAGTCTGCAGCTGAAGAAGAGAGCTCAGGAAATCACCCCCATGCTCAGTGGAGAGGGTGCAGCAGCAGCATCACGACCTGTCATACTTGTAATCAGCCTTCTATTGTTATCCTGGAAACTTGCATGGCAATGGCCAATTGGTCATACTTACAGTAGAGTAGAGTAGAGTTGATTCTCATACTAGCTAGATGCACAAGTGATTGAATGCGCAGACGGCCCACATTAGACTGACAACAGTACCATGGAGTAGTGCAGCCAATCACATCCTAGTGTGGCATCAGTGTGTGTACAGAATGATAATACAGTCATATGAAAAAGTACAGGAATGCAAGATGGGAGAAGGCTTCCAATTGTGATACAATATGTACTGAGTGGAGGTAAATAAAAGGATTTTTTTTTGGCACTTTGGAATGGAGATACATAGGGCTTGATTCACAAAAGAGTGCTAACTATTAGCACGTCCATTTTTCGTGGGAATTTTCGCATTGCGCATGACCGCGAATTTTCGCCGGAAACGATAACATTTTCGCGCGCAAACGCGAATTTTCACGTGAAATCAATATCGTTTTCTTGCAAAAATTCGCGTTTGCGTGTGAAAACGTTATCGTTTCGCGCGAAAATTCGTGATCGCGCGCAATGCAAAAATTCGCGCGAAAACGGCTGTGCTAATAGTTAGCACTCTTTTGTGAATCAAGCCCATAGTCTCATATTGACCTGAGGAAGCAGGCGGGTCCCGTGAAATGCATTGTCTTCTTATTGGTGTCTAACAATAAAAATCTTAACTTCTTATGGTGAGGTAACACTATTCCTATTACTTACCTCCACTCACTACATATTGTATCACAATTGGGGCGCCTCCTGCAATCATGCATTGTCTCCTCCACTGTCCCAGGGGTTACCTCCGTGACTACATCCAGTGGTCCTTTGTTTTTTCTCCACATGTTTGAAATGGTGGTTGCCTATAGCAACTCACGTTTGTAAATAGTTGCCCTGATCCGTATATAGACCCAAAATCCTCCACAGGCTTCCCACATCCTCCTCTAGACCGCCCCTGGACACAGTGACCCCTGGAAAATCGCTTGCATGCTCCCAGCCATCTGTGAATGAGCGAGCATAGCCGCATTGCATAGGCACAGGACACCTCACACTTGTACAGCAGCATGGAGCCGCTTGAGCTTGACTCTTACTGCTGGGCCCAAGCAGCTCCATGCTATTGTGCAGGTGCGGGAAAGCGACCACACGCACTCTACAACAAGCCCTTGTCAAAGAGGCTCAAGTGGTCCCAGCACTGGAACGGTGAAGGCGAGGGGGGCAGGGGAAGCTTATGAAATATCCAGAGACTTCCCTCTACTGAGGTAACTGTCCATTTAGGTACGGTGACCATACGTCCCGCTTTACCCGGGACGCGTCCTGGCTTCGGGGGGCGCTGTCCCAGGCTGCATGAGGTCCCGGGAAACGACCCGCTTTTAGCAGCGGGACGTCCCGGCCTCGGACTCTGGCCACCGTACTGAATGAACTAGCCGCAGCGTCTTATAGACGCTGCGCTAGTTCATTCACCGCAGCCCCGCTCCAGCAGCCTGCATTGTCCTCCTCCGGCAGGCACAGGCAGAGCAGGGCTACGGGAAGATGGCGTCCGGAGGCGGAGCCCTGTACTGGACACTATTTGTGTCTCCAGTACAGGGCTCCGCCTCCGGACGCCATCTTGCCGTAGCCCTGCTCTGCCTGAGTGCCTGTGAGCCCGGGGAGCTGCACACACACCAGAGGCCGGCTGCGTGAGGGGACTTATGTCAGGTAAGTAAATGATTTTTTTTTCCAGGTGAAATGTGCCCACATTGCATTTATTTTGTGCTGACATGTTTGCCCCCATTGGCGTTTATTTTGTGCTGACATGTTTGCCCCCATTGCGTTTAATTTTTGCTGACATGTTTGCCCCCATTGCGTTTATTTTGTGCTGATATGTTGCCCGCAATGCATTTATTTTGTGCTGGAATGTTGCCCCATTGCGTTTATTTTGTACTGACATGTTTGCCCCCATTGCGTTTATTTTGTACTGACATGTTTGCCCTCATTGCGTTTAGTTTGTGCTGAAATGTTGCCCGCAATGCATTCATTTTGTGCTGACATGTTTGCCCCCATTGCATTTATTTTGTGCTGAAATGTTGCCCGCAATGCGTTTCTTTTGTGCTGACATGTTGTCCGCAATGAGTTTATTTTGTGCGGACATGTTGCCCGCAATGCGTTTATTTTGTACTGAAATGTTGCCCGCAATGCGTTTATTTTGTGCTGACAGCTTGCCCACAATGTGTTTATTTTGTGCTGACATGTTGCCCACAATGCGTTTATTTTGTGCTGACATGTTGCCCGCAATGCGTTTATTTTGTGCGGACATGTTGCCTGCAATGCGTTTATTTTGTACTGACATGTTTGCCCCCATTGTGTTTATTTTGTACTGACGTGTTGCCCGCAATGCGTTTATTTTGTGCTGACATGTTGCCCGCAATGCGTTTATTTTGTGCTGACATGTTGCCCGCAATGCGTTTATTTTGTGCTGACATGTTGCCCACAATGCGTTTATTTTGTAGTGACATGTTGCCCGCAATGCGTTTATTTTGTGCTGACATGTTGCCCGCAATGCGTTTATTTTGTGCTGACATGTTGCCCGCAATGCGTTTATTTTGTGCTGACATGTTGCCCGCAATGCGTTTATTTTGTGCTGACATGTTGCCCGCAATACGTTTATTTTGTGCTGACATGTTGCCCATTGTGTTTATTTTGTGGTGTCCGGGGTAACTGTTGCTGCATTTATTATTTAATGGTCATAGTTGGCTATGTTTGCTGCTTTGGGGTTACGGTATACTATTAAATAGCATCACACATAGTTACATTGTTACATAGTTACATAGTTATTTTGGTTGAAAAAAGACATACAGTACATCCATCGAGTTCAACCAGTACAAAGTACAACACCAGCCTGCTCCCTCACATACCCCTGTTGATCCAGAGGAAGGCGAAAAAATCCTTACAAGGCATGGTCCAATTAGCCCCTAAAGGGAAAAATTCCTTCCCGACCACAGATGGCAATCAGATAAAATCCCTGGATCAACATCATTAGGCATTACCTAGTAATTGTAGCCATGGATGTCTTTCAACGCAAGGAAAGCATCTTAAGGTTGGTACACACGTCAGATAAAAGTATTTGGAAAATGAAAGATCATGAGACCAATCTTACCTCCTTCCATGTAGTATGAGAGCCATACTCTACACAGTCTATTCTATTGAGCCGAACTCCCTATCAGATAGAAATCTTTGCAAGATGCTGCACACAAAGATGCTGTACACATTCAACAGATCAGTATCTGCAAAAGATCAATTGCTGCAAAAGATCGGTTCCTGCAAAATGCATTCAAAGTCTATGATATCTGCATATCTCATACACACCTTGTTTAATGGACAATTATCTGCAGATCAGATCCACCAGGTTGGATCTTCAGATCTGCAGATAATTGTCTGATCTGCAGAAGATGGTCCATTAAACAAGGTGTGTATGAGATCTGCAGATATCAAAGGCTTTGAATGCATTTTGCAGGAACGGATCTTTTGCAGGAACAGATCTTTTCCAGATACTGATCTGTTGCATGTGTACAGCATCTTTGTGTGCAGGATCTTGCAAAGATTTTATCTGATGGGGAGTTCAGCTCCATAGAATAGACTGTGTAGAATATGGCTCTCATACTACATGGAAGGGGGTAAAATTGGTCTGTGATCTTTCATTTTCCAAATGTACAGAGGCGCCAATAGGATAAAACAGGATAAAAGGTTTAAAACGGTTTAGGTGGCGGTGGTGGACCGTCCACACACAAACAGACCAAAAAAAGCTGTAAACCGTTTTAAACCTTTTATCCTGTTTTATCCTATTGGCGCCTCTGTATCTTTGCACATAAAGTTATCCACCCTTGGTGGAAGGGTGACATACCCTCCTTTCTTCTGTCTACAGAGAGCGACATCTTAGTCCTGAGTGGGGTCAGGCCTAATCTCCCCACCTGCATATACAGTGGTTGCCTTAGAGCAACCCAGGTTTGTAAGTATAATACTTACGATTTATATTTCCTCTAATTTATACATAATATACTACACTATATTGGGCTCTCGGTCTCCATTTTCTTTCATTTTCCAAAGACTTTTATCTGACGTGTGTACCCACCTTGAGCCCCCTTTAAATGCAGGTATAGAGTTTGCCATAACGACTTCCTGTGGCAATGCATTCCACATCTTAATCACTCTTACTGTAAAGAACCCTTTCCTAAATAAATGGCTAAAACGTTTTTCCTCCATGCGCAGATCATGTCCTCTAGTCCTTTGAGAAGGCCTAGGGACAAAAAGCTCATCCGCCAAGGTATTATATTGCCCTCTGATGTATTTATACATGTTAATTAGATCCCCTCTAAGGCGTCTTTTTTCTAGACTAAATAAACCCAGTTTATTTAACCTTTCTTGGTAAGTGAGACCTTCCATCCCACGTATCAATTTTGTTGCTCGTCTCTACACCTGCTCTAAAACTGCAATATCTTTTTTGTAATGTGGTGCCCAGAACTGAATTCCATATTCCAGATGTGGCCTTACTAGAGAGTTAAACAGGGGCAATATTATGCTAGCATCTCAAGTTTTTATTTCCCTTTTAATGCATCCCAAAATGTTGTTAGCTTTAGCTGCAGTTGCTTGGCATTGAGTACGATTATTTAACTTGTTGTCGATAAATACTCCTAAGTCCTTCTCCAAGTTTGATGTCCCCAACTGTATCCCATTTATTTTGTATGGTGCTAGACCATTAGTATGTCCAAAATGCATGACTTTACATTTTTCAACATTGAATTTCATCTGCCATGTATGTGTCCATATAGCCATCCTATATGAGTTGATGATTCTGCACAATTTTGTATCATCTGCAAAAATAGCAACATTGCTCACTACTGCATCTACTAGGTCATTAATAAATAAATTGAAGAGCACTGGACCCAGAACAGACCCCTGTGGTACCCCACTGCTAACAGTCACCCATTTTGAGTACGATCCATTGACCACAACTCTTTGTTTTCTGTCCATTAGCCAGTTCCCTATCCATGCACACAGACTCTTCCCCAGTCCTTGCATCCTCAACTTTTGCACCAGACTTTTGTGGGGAACAGTGTCAAAGGCCTTTGCAAAGTCCATATTAGCATTCACTACCTCATAAAAGCTGAGCATGTTAGTCAAACAGGACTTGTCTTTAGTAAACCCATGTTAATGCTGAGAAATAAGATTATTTTCTAGTATGAAGTCATGTCATGTATAGTATCTCTTAGTAACCCCCAGGGCTGTGGAGTCGGTCCAAAAATCCACCGACTTCGACTGCGACTCCTCAGTTTAGGATTCCACCGACTCCGACTCCACGACTCCGACTCCTCTAATTTGCATATTACAATTTTGTTGATTAAAAGTATGTAACATGAAATTCGTCTCTTAACTGCCAACGCTTAGGAATTTTACAAGACAACTGAAGTGAGAAGGATATGTAGACTACTATATTTATTCCCTTTAGACTAAAACTAGTCCTTGGTAAGAGTACTTGTAAAAGGTACAAACCGGAACAAAGAACATCTATCAGGCCCTAGGCAATGTAAGTGTGGATACATGTAAGAATGATGTGCAGGCACTCTGCAGGGGAATGAGGAGATTGTAAACAGACAACACCTCTGTGTTCAATGTGCACAGCATTCTCAGTGGATTCCCTGCAGCTCTGTGGGGAGTGCATATGTAGAGTATAGTACTACTGTGTAACAAAGTAAACCTGAGACAGATGAAATTAAAGTTTTATACATACCTGGGGCTTCATCCAGCCGCCTTCAGGATAATCAGTCCCTCGTTGTCCTCCTCCACCACCTGGATCTTCTGCTATGAGTCCAGGTACTTGAGCCAGTCAGGCGTAGTGCGCATGCACACACTCCGCCGCCAGGAGCATACTACACCTGTGCAGCACTATTGCGCAGGTGCAGAATGTTCCTGGCTGTGGGAGCGGCATGCGGCCGGACAGCGCTGACTGGCTGAATTACCAGGACTCATAGCAGAAGATCCGGGTGGTGGAGGACAGTGAGGGACTGATTAGCCTGAAGGGGGCTGGAGGAAGCCCCAGGTATGTATAAAACTTTACTTTTCATCCGTCTCAGTTACCCTTTAATTTGTAGTCACCAAACCAAATTTTAATAACATATCAAATTATTTTATTTCATCAGCAAAGGGAGTGCATACATTTGCATAAATCAGCATCAATGCAGAATTATTTCCATCTCGTTGACCATCTCTATTAGTGACACAGCTACACATCAGGCTTTATTCTTACAGCATAGATGTTATTTAGTATATATAAGAGATTCCTGTATACACATCATATATACAGTCACAATCAGATATGTATATCTGACCTTAAAAATACAGGGACTGCTTTATTGAAGCAGCACAAGTAACTAATTTTGATTGGTTAATTTCATTTTTGTGGACTAAGCACAGCTATTACTGTATATATACTGTATATATACATTATTTTTAATGACTATTATCTGAGAAATAGAACATTTTATCATATTTTCTATTTTAGTTACAGTTACAAATTCATTAGGAGTCGGAGTCGGTGCATTTTTTCCCGACTCCGACTCCAGGCACCCAAAATTGCCCGACTCCACGACTCCGACTCCATGACTCCGACTCCGACTCCACAGCCCTGGTAACCCCTCAAATAGTTTGCACAGTTTCTGCACACCCATGATGCGAATCCTCGTTTGACCACATCATGGAGTAAACACTGCTTTCTTATGCCTCACTGTTACATCATTACGTTAGCTCCGCCCATAGAATGTCATGGCCACGCCCATTTTCGGCGTGGCAGCCACCACACTTTTCGGCGCGGTGCAGCCCCCCATTTTTTGGCGCGGCGCGCTTTAAGGCCTCGCTGCAGGGCCGTACAACTCAGCACACAAGTTATTCCCCCCCACTTTTCTGCCCATCAACAGAGCTTTCTGTGGTGGGCTCTGATCCCTGCTGGCATGTTTATTAATTTTATTTTTTTAATAAATATCGCTATTTTATTTTGGCCCTCCCTCCGCCCCCCCCAGCCAATCACCGTGATCAGCTGTCATAGGCATCAGCCTATGACAGCCGATCACCCCTGAGCCTCCCAGGGGGACAGCCGTGTCACACGGGTGTCCCCAGTACAGCGCTGCCTTAGATCTCAGCACTGTAGAGTGTAAATAGATCGCCGCTGGGAGACTGATGATGGAGCAGATCTCCTGCAAAACCCCACCCCAGGACTTGATGCCAATTGGCGTTGATCGGTCCTGGGGCTGCGGTGGTAGCAAGAAATTTGGGCGCCCACTAGTGGTGAAAGTTTGGGTACCGCCACAGGCGCCCATGGAATAGTGACCACTGTAAGGGGGGATGGGGGATGGTTAGGGTTAGGCGTCGGGGGAGGGTTCTGTGTGAGAGTAGGTTATGTTTAGCTATAGTAAAATATCGGTATTTAATACCCATATTTTACTATCCTTTACATAATAGTAGAATATCTTTAAATTTACAAATGTACGGATATTCTGCTATCAGCTTTCCTGGGTGCCCAAATTTCCCGGAGCCCCTTTATTAGGTACGTGTGCTAGGCACCTTTACTCCTGAGAAGGAGCTGCTGTCAGCCTACCATGAGTTAGCAAGTAAACCTGGCACTTGCAGAAGAGGAAACCGCACCCACATGTACATTGTGACGGATTGATGAGTCACAATCTATGATGCAAGTGAACAGCAAGAACTCATTTACACTCTCTTAATTAGTTACTTCCATACGAAAATGTCACTCAGAAGCTGCAGTTACATAAATTTCTCGTGCAGTTTGTCAAGCGATGAAAGAGGATCACAGACAAGAGGATCTCCATAATAATCATCACCCTGTATAGCAACTCACAGTGACATTTCCCCATAACCCAAGTACAGTTCCCATGAGGAGAGAAAGGGTCACTGCAGTTTGATAACAGCTACTCAAGGAGTATAGAGACAGTTAAAAACAAGCTGTGCATAGCATAGGATAGGATCCATTTACACTTGCCACTTAAAGAGAAACTCCAGTGAAAATAATGTAATAAAAAAGTGCTTCATTTTTACTGCCCATTGTAAAATCTTTCCCCTCCCTGATTTACATTCTGACATTTATCACATGGCGACAACTTTACTGCTGACAGGTGATGTCAGTGGAAGGAGATGCTGCTTGCTTTTTTTGGCAGCTGTAAACAGCTGTAAACAGCTGTTATTTCCCACAATGTAGCAAGGCTCCCACAGTGTGATGTCAGAACCATGGAGCAGAAGGGAGGGGGGTGGAGCGCACATTCCCGGCTGGCATGATTTTTCCGGACACTGCAGATGCCCACAGAATCAGTGCAAACTTATGGGAACGGACGTTCACCTGTCTTGTGTGTTTTTGGTTATCTTAGTTCCTCTGCCCCTGCTGGTGTTGCCTCTGGGCTCAGGGGACAAGCTCCGGTATATATATCTGTTGGAGCCCTGGCAGAAGAATAGAGCTCCCATTGGATTGCAGATGACTAATGGGAATCCTTCCTAGCACAATGGAGGATTCTCATTGGTGCATTTAGTAGTGGACTAATGAGAAGCCTCCTTGTTGCTAGGGAGGATTCCTGTTGGTCTTTCGCAATCCAATGGAAGCTCTATGCTTCTTCAGGGACTCTTTATACTGGTGCTTCTCCCCTAAGCCAAGTGGCAGTGCCAGCAGCAGCGGAAGACCGGAATGGTGGTGATGGTAACAATGGCGGGCCGGATGCACAACACAGAGTACCTCGACAGACACTGCAATGGGCTACAGTAACTGCTTAGCATACGCTGCCAATGCGCTGTTGTGAATCCAGCGTAGTCTGACCCAGCCTCACTGAAGGACATGCAACAACAGAAACTGTTCAATGTGTTCTGTAAGTCACTGCAGGAAAAGTGTCAGTGCTATACACTGTAAATGCATAACTCTAAAATCATTACAGGTACTACAGCTGTAAAGCTGGCCGTACACTGATCAATGTGGCCAAAATATTGGCACAGCTGGATATTTTGGGGCACCACAACAAAAACTGCATGGGGCCATCAGATGTCTGCGCTTTTGAACAATGCCTACTGCCCCTACTCTATGGATAAAAGTTAATTGAGCAATTTATATTCTCATGCACTTTACACTGCATATAGTGCATGGGCACTGAAACAAAGTCAGAGCCTGGGGAAACACAAGAACGCTAATAGTAAATGCATCAAAAACCACCTGGGCCCTCTATACTCAAGGGCCCTATAGCAGCTTCTATGGCTGTTGCTAAAAGATAGATCCCTTTCAGATCATAATCTGATCAGAGACTGATCTATCTAACAATGCACATGTTTCGCTGTTCGATGCAGTGCAACCAGGGGCCTTTTCAAGCCTTTGGTCACTCCAAGTAAGAAGTCCAGTGACACCCCCCCCCCCCAAAGGGAAGCAGAGGGAAGCACAAAGGGGTACAGAAGGAGGCACAGTGGACAGAGGGAGGCACAGAGTGACGCACACAGAGCCAAATCATCCACAAGGCAACTTAGGTAGGTGACTAGGGCTTGGAGAGAGTGTAGGGGCCTGGTTTATGCTAACCTCCAACAAATCTTGCCAAAAAAGCTAGGTGGCCATCAAGTGTGGGCCCAAAGTCGTTGCTTGCCTAGGGTATCATTTCACTTTAAACCATCTCTGGACACACACGGGGCAGAGGTGGCACAGGGGTACTGAAGGTGGCACAAGGAGACAGAAGGAGACACAAAGGGAGACAGAAGGAGCTACAGGGGACAGAGGGACACACAGGGGGGCTGAGGTGGCACAGGGGGACTGAAGGTGGTACAAGGAGACAGAAGGAGGCACAAGGGGACAGAAGGAGGTACAAACCCCAGTGGGGGTGTGTGACTTCGTTCTCGGGTGTGGCTTCATTCAGGGGTGGGGCTTAGTTTGGGGGACGTGGCTTATCCGGGGCATGGCACCCCCCAGGACCAATGGCACTCCAGGTAGTGTCCTGTAATGCCCTATGCCTAAAAACACCCCTGAGTGCAACACTATGGGTCGTTGATCTGCTGCCGCTCCTGATAGAAATCTTCCATCGACGATCGACCAGTTTGGCTGAAAAGCAATCATTCGGTTGATCAGGCTGGCATGTTGGAAAACCGAGTCCTGGCAGATTTGATCGAATGATTGAATTGGACAGATATCAATGGTGAAAATTTCTTAGCGTCTTATTTTGGTGAAATAGGAAGAGAAACAGGACAAGATAAAAAGGTGCAAGGTTTTCCCACGTTTAATGTCTTCATTATCAGTAGCTTAGCAACTAATGAAGTAACAACAGTTTATAGTATTATATAACAACAAGTAAAGTAGGTCAGCGAGTGCGATGGTGTTGGTGTGTCTGCACATGTCTCCTCATGTCAGGTATTCTCAATATTCACAAAGTACACAGTCATGTGGTGTAGTGAGAAGAAAGCAGGCTGCCCTGAAAGTCCTATAGTAGGAAAATGCAGGAAGATTTGTCGATCCCCTCAATTGGGATTAGGAATATCGGTTTTAGGACTATAAAATTGCAGAAAAAAACAAAACAAAAAAGGCCTTAGAGCTTATTTCCATTAGGCTGTGATTCGCTTCAAAAAGCGGATCACAGCCCTTTTGCAGATCGCAACAGTACCGCCTTATACATGTAAATCGCAGTGCTGTTTCTCCACTAGCGCGATCTGCATGGCAGATTGTCCCGGCCGAGAGCAGGATGAGGGCACTGTTCTCTACCCACCTTGCCTGCTCCAGGACACTCCATTTTGTGTATCATAGTCCTAAAAGTAAATGACGAAAACCTAGGTAGATGGAGGCTGACTTATTTATCTCCTTTTAAACAATGCACATTGCCTGGCTGTCCTGCTGTTTATCTCCCTCTACTTTTAGCCATAGACCCAAATAAGCATGCAGATACTGTGCTCTGACTGGATTAGGCTCGGTTCACATTAGGTTTTGCCAACCGGCCATACGGTTTTGGTTTCCGTTCTGCTGAACGGACAAAATAATGCAGCAATTTTCCAGACTGTTTCGCTCAGCGGAACGGAAACAAAGGGTTTTGCAGCACAATAGGAACCTATGGAAATGGACACTGGCTGTAAAAACGGACCATTTTCCTGGATCCAGATGGCCGGATCCGTACAGCCGGTTCCGCAAAAAAACGCAGATGTGAACCGGGCCTTAGCTGTATGATAGTTTCAGTTGTGTGAATTAATCACTCCGCAGCCAAAGACATCTGCAGGATTGCCAGGCAACTGATATTGCTTAAAAGGAAATAAATATGGCAGCCTCCATATCCCTTTCACTTCAAGTGTGCTTTAAAGAAAACCCGTAAGGTATAAAGTGCCCCTGGGGGGTACTTAACCCCCAGAGACCCAAATATAGAAAAAAACGTAAAAAATTTTTTTCGAACGTTCACATGTTGTTATAGGAGGCTTGTGATCCCTAAATCAGTGTTTTTTTTTTATTTTGACATTTTAGTAACTTTTGGGGAGGATGTTGTAAAATTGCAACGCTGGGCCTGTAAGGTAGCAGAATTTCAATAGTGTCACTCTCTCTCTGAACACATGTAAGGAATAATTAAAAGTTTATTTGTACTTTACAGCTTATAAAGACCCACCTAAGTTTATGTATATACACAACAACAATAGTATAATAAAGAAAAAAGTAATTTTTATTATCAATTTAATACAAAAAATGAGTATCATATAAAAAAAATTGGACCCAGACTATGGGCTTGATTCACTAAACCATGAAAACACATAGCACAGCCTTTTTCACACCTTGTTTTGCGTTTTCGCACTAACGTGAATTTGTTTGTGTGTAAACGTTATTTTTTTGCGCTTAGCGCTAAAACGCAAATTTTTCCCTGTGAAGCGCCCATTGACTTCTATCAGCGGTAATCAAGAAATTTTGTGTTTTTGCACCAAAAATTTCATGTTAGCGCAAATACGGGCAAAAACGGCCACGCTATGAAATAGCACTAGTGCAAAAATAGCACTTGTGCTATCTTCATAGCACGGTTTTGTGAATCGAGCCCTATATGTGCATGTTTTATTTGTTCATTTATTCAGTTATGGTAGTTCCAAAAACAGGTATTTTGCTCTGAAAAGCAGAGGCGAACATTGCACTTCCTGCAAAGTGTGTTGGTATAGCCTTTTGCACAGTGTCGGCACCGTCCTCTATCGGCTTTGATGGGAAAATGTCCAATCATGTCCTTGCAAACTTCCTTTGGAGGGTGTGCATTTGACTTTTTGGCTGTCATGGCAGCTGAAGAACCTCCATCATCTGTAAACTGCCTCTTTTGGGAAGTCAAGGTGCCCCCTCTTGATGAAACTGGGCTTGCAGATGGTCGCCCTCGCTTTGACACTGACCCAGCCGTTCCGATCAGGATAAGAGAAGATGCCAACTGGGCCTGAAAGTACTCCAGTGGTGTGCAGAGGGAATGGACATCATTACTGACATCCTGACCAGAAAAATCAGTACTGGGAGAGATGAAATTCTTTTTCAGCCATCGATATCTGTCACGGGGCCCAGTCTTGGCATCAGGATGTTCTTCCTCTGTTGGGATGATTTGAAAATCAGAAGTTAGGTGGTCATCGGGTAATTAATTTATTTTCCTTGTCCACTTCACCGATAACTCCATTTTCCTCTTCGTCACTTGAATCTGTGTCAAAGGGAATTTCCAAGTCACTCTCCCCATTCTGGATGGCCTCAATTACATCCTGCACACTATACACGATTTGGTTTTTCTTGGTTTCAGACATTCTGAAAGTTGAAAGAAAAGCTAAGTAACTACAAAGCAAATTAACTAATTATTCTAATGCAAAGATTCACATGTTCCTAAAACTTCACACTTTCCATTCCACAACTTCTATCAAGTAGACCTATTGTTCAATTAGACATGCAAACACTTTAATCCTCACCTCCTAGAGATTTATCACCTTCTCAAGTTTAAAGTGCAGACAAAACCTTGCTATCACTTTGACCCACTGTTGTAAAATTACAACATAGAAATAACCAGCTCTAAATCTCTTAAAATCAGTATATTCAATGATGTCATAAAATCTGCATGATCTACACATAATAATGATCACATAAAAAAATATTTCAAGCTTTTTACTTACTTTAGTCCTGATGTATCCCGTCCAAAACAACAAGATGATGTACTCCAAAGCAGGCAACAGGGTTGTATGACTTCATGGCCAGATAAACAGACCTATTTACACATTCAATCATCCAATAGTGTTGCAGAACTGAACAATAGGTTCTATTAGTAATGTACATGAAGTTTTAAAAAGAAAAAAAATGGGGGAGGGTTTATTTTTGTAGCCTTAAATGTGATGTTGTAATATTACAACACTGGGTCTCTGGAATATAACCCTGAATTTTAACTTTGCTCTAAAACATTATTTACAGTATATTATATGCAACCAGCATTTTTTTTTTTTTACTAGACCAGCATTGGAAGGGTTACACAGAGCTTTAAAGTTCCTGGAGATTTCTGCAGACGCATCCGAAGCTGACATAGCTACATTTTGTTTACATAAATGTATCTAAGTGTTGAATGTCGTGCTTATGGAGCAATAAATTGAGAAAAATTTCTATTTGGTGTGCTGACCTGGACTTTTCTACCCTGCTGTTTGATTCTGGATACTAGGGCTCAGTATCCTCAGGCCATAGCACCCACGCCTTGGGTAAGGTGTGCCACCTCCGCACTTGAACTTTATAAGTGTTGAATGTGACTCATCTCTCTGACTGAGAAGGAGCTGGAGGACAGCCAAAGAGTGTGTAACATTTCTTAATAGATACATTTAACTAAATAGAATGTAACAATCTGAACTTCTGCATATCTCTCCATGGAACCTTAAACCTCTGTGTTTAACCCTTCCAATGCTGGTCTAGTAAAAAAAAAAATGCTTTTTGCATATAATATGCTGTAAATAATGTTTTAGAGCAAAGTTGAAATGCAGGGTTATATTCCGCTTTAACTCAGCAGGGGGAAGCTTCTCGATCTTAACTTGGCCTCCCCCTTTATCTTGACATGGGAATCCAACGCCCCCCCCCCCCCCCTCCAAAAAAAACAAAGCAACAACATGCGGCCTGTGCATGCACCAACACTAGCGGGTCTCCGCTTGGGCTCCAGTGGAAACAGCTGAGCCTGATCGGGTCCGCTCTACTGCGCAGGTGTGAGGCACAGTAGAGCGGACATGACCAGGCTTGGCTATTTCTGTCATAGCCCAAACGGACTCCTCCTAGTGTGCATGTGTGTATGCCGATTGCCGACAAGCCCCCAACAAGGAGGTCTTCAGGTGTCCCAGCCTTGGATTCCCTCTGCTGCAGAGGACGGTGGAAGCCTCTTTAGGATTCAGAGGTTTGCACATTTTTCCTCACAGGTTTATTTTAAACAAAAGAAAGAGAAAATATTATTTTTGGTCATGTATTTTTAAAAAGAAAGGCTCTAATAAAATAACACCATGTGGCAAAAGTAATTGAATGCGTAGGTTTATCATATCATTTAAAAGTAAAAATACAGTTGTTTTCAATCAGAGGAATAACCATCGGATGTTTTGTTTAATGAATAGAAATCCAGCAAAGCCTGATCACATATACACAGTGCAGTTTCTAGGCTAAAATTTACCCAGGGCGAGGGTGTAAAAATTGCGCCCCCCCCCCCCCCGAGTAAGGTATGGGTGCCCGCAGTATAGGTTAGCCAAGTCTAGTTGCACTTAGTATAGGTCCCCCTAGTATAGGTCCCCCCAGCCAAGAATAGGTACCCCAGTATAGGTAGCCAGGCATAGGTGAGCCAGTATAGTTGCCCCCGCTATAGGTTAGCCAGGTAGGTGCCTCCAGTATAGGTAGCCAGTATAGTTAGATAGGCAGGCGCCCCCGGTATAAGTTAGATAGGTAGGTGCTCCAGTACAGGTTAGCTAGGTGGGTGCCTCTTATATAAGTAGCCAGAATAGTTGCCCCCAGCATAGGTTAGATAAGTAGGTGCCCCCCAGTATAGGTTATTTAGGTAGGTGCCTGCAATATAGGTAGCCAGTATAGTTGCTACCTGTATAGGCTAGCTAGGTAGGTGCCCCCAATACAGGTTAGATAAGTGCCCCCAGTATAGGTTAGATAGGTAGCTGCCCCCCCAGTATAGGTTAGATAGGTAGCTGCCCCCCCCCCCCCCCAGTATAGGTTAGATAGGTAGGTGCCCCTCAGTATAGGTTAGATAGGTAGGTGCCCCCCAGTACAGGTTAAATTAGGTAGCTGCCCCCTAGTATAGGCTAGATTAGACAGGTGCCCCCCAGTATAGGTTAGATTAGGTAGCTGCCCCCCCCCCAGTATAGGTTAGATAGGTAGGTGCCCCCCAGTATAGGTTAGATTAAGTAGCTGCCCCCCCCAGTATAGGTTAGGTAGGTGCCCCACAGTATAGGTTAGGTAGGTGCCCCTCAGTATAGGTTAGGTAGGTGCCCCCCAGCATAGGTTAGATAGGCAGCTGCCCCCCAGTATAGGTTAGATTAGGTAGCTGCCCCCCGGTGTAGGTTAGATAGGTAGCTGCCCCCCCCCCGTGTAGGTTAGATTATGTAGCTGCCCCCCAGTGTAGGTTAGATAGGTAGCTGCCCCCCCCCGTGTAGGTTAGATTATGTAGCTGCCCCCCAGTGTAGGTTAGATTAGGTAGGTGCCCCCCAGTGTAGGTTAGATTAGGTAGGTGCCCCCCAGTATAGGTTAGAGATAGATAGCTGCCCCCCAGCGTAGGTTAGATTAGGTAGCTGCCCCCAGTATAGGTTAGATAGGTAGCTGCCCCCCAGTGTAGGTTAGATAGGTAGCTGCCCCCCAGTGTAGGTTAGATTAGGTAGGTGCCCCCCAGTGTAGGTTAGATTAGGTAGGTGCCCCCCAGTGTAGGTTAGATTAGGTAGGTGGCCCCCAGTGTAGGTTAGATTAGGTAGGTGCCCCCCAGTGTAGGTTAGATTAGGTAGGTGCCCCCCAGTGTAGGTTAGATAGGTAGGTGCCCCCCAGCGTAGGTTAGATTAGGCAGCTGCCCCCCATCGTAGGTTAGATTAGGTAGGTGCCCCCAGGATAGGTTAGATAGGTAGCTGTCCCCAATAGTGGAGGGGGGAGCCGCGGGGAGGGCAGCCCGACTTCTCCCTCCCTCTCCTCTCCCGGGCGCCCTCCGTGCTCCCCCCTCAGATGCAGAGTCCGTGAGCAGGCAGGGAAGCGCTGTTTACAGCTCACCTGCCTGGCTCCAAGCGCTGCTCTCTCGCCGCTGGTCTGTCTCCTCTCTCTGTATACGTACTGATACACGCTGCTTCCGGCTACAGGAAGCAGCGTGTATCAGTACATAGAGAGAGAGGAGACAGACCAGCGGTGAGAGAGCAGCGCTTGGAGCCAGGCAGGTGAGCTGTAAACAGCGCTTCCCTGCCTGCTCACGGACTCTGCATCTGAGGGGGGAGCACGGAGGGCGCCCGGGAGAGGAGAGGGAGGGAGAGGTCGGGCTGCCCTCCCCGCGGCTCCGGCTCCCACCTCCGTTATAGCGCCCTCCTCCCAACAGCGCCCCGGGCGGCCGCACGCTCCGCACGGGGCAAGAAACGGGCCTGCATATACAACATATATGTGAATGTGTATCATGGCTCAAATAGAGGAGGTGTCTGTGTTTGTACATTTACTATAGACGCTAATGAGTTTGTCGCAAGTAGAGGTGCTAATGAGTTTGTCTCAAACAGCAGTTAGTATTCAATAATTAATTAATAAGGTAAAGCTGAAACCTAAATTTATCCTAATCCCTTCTCTCACACTAATCCACCTACTTCCACCAAACATAACACTAATCCTTCTACTTTCACTACACCTAACACTAACCTTCCTACTCCGGCTACACCTAACACTAAACATCTTACTCCAGTTACACCTCACACAAGCTCTCCTACGCCCGATACACCTAACACTAGCCATACCGATACACCTCGAACTAGCTCTCCTATTCTTGCTACAACTAACACTAACCCTCCTACTCTAGCTACACCTAGCACTAACCCTCCTACTCTAGCTACACCTAGCACTAACCCTCCTACTCTAGCTACAACTAACACTAACCCTCCTACTCTAGCTACACCTAGCACTAACCCTCCTACTCTAGCTACACCTAACAATAACCCTCCTACTCTAGCTACACCTAACACTAACCCTCCTACTCTCGTTACAACTAACTCTAAATCTCCTAATCTCGCTACACTTAACACTAACCCTCCTACTACCGCTATTTTCTGCTGCTACATCTTCACCACCCTTCCTATTCCTAAATCCTTAGATACTGATGAAAGACGTCCACTTGCGGACAGTCTTACCACCACACCGGTGCTTCCTGATCTTAATACTATTGCACCTACGCTTTGCCGAGCCTAAGCTCCCCCAGTGGACCATAGCCACAATGAACATTACAGGCTAAGGTACTGCTGAGGATGCCGCCTACAGCCTGTGCCAAAAATAGGCACTTCAGTCTGAGGATACCAGACAGAGTTGTTGATGCCCATAAAGCTGGAAAAGGTTACAAGACATTCTCTAAGTCCTGGGCCCACTAGCAGCATTTTTCAAAAATCGGTTTCCAAAAAATGCTAATCGCTGCAATTTTGTGCCAGATTCCCAGAGAGATCTTGAAGGAATATGATGTGCCCCTGCATTCCTTCAATGCGATTGTGCCAAAAATGCTGCACGTATTGTATTGCTTTTGTGATTGCTCTGTGATTTCAGTGCTGCAGTAGAACCACTCTCATAGCGTTCTGCCACTAGCGGCCTGTGGGACTAAGGGCCCTTTTCCACCAGCGCGTTTGCGCTGGCTGAATCGGAAAGACGCAAACCGCTAGCGATTTTACAATCGCTACGGTTTGCTTTTTAACATAGGAATCGCGGTAGGTCATTTCCACTACCGCGATTTGTTTTTGACGGGGACGCGAACGCGCGGCGGAGCGATATTTGCCGCGATTTTGCTATGCAGTGCATAGCATAGCAAAATCGCGGCCGCAAACGTCGGGGGATCGCCGGAATTGCGATTCAGCAATCGCTAGCGTTCAGCGTGAACGCTAGCGACTGCTAGTGGAAAAGGGCCCTTAAGAGTTTGGCTTCCACCAATCAACAGCCTAGCAGAGTTATTCAATTAATTTTTTTCTCCTCCAAGGAGATAATTTTTTATCTTCTGTTTAAAATAAACTTTTCAGTACTCTGCAGCTGAACCAAGACTAAAAGTAGTGGAAAAAGTACTGTCAAAATTATTTTGAGTATTTGCTTACTTGTTGGTTCTTGAAATGCATTTTATTGATAAGATGTGAAAATATCACCTAGGAGAAAAATTAGGGGGAAAGTGAATTATACACACTTATGCAATTCACTTTTTATTGGCCCTTATGCAATTTACTTTTTCTCCTGAGTTTTCTCCTAGGAGAGAATTTTTCATTTTCTCTTTAAAATAAGGTTGTTGTTTTTTAGCACTTTGCCACTGGGAAAGTACCACAATGTAGATGAAAAGTACTATTAAAATTATTTTGGATATTTTCTTGCTTGCTGGCAGTTTAAAAGGCATTTTATTGGCAAGTTTGAAAATACCACCTAGGAGAAAACTCAGGAGAAAATGTTAAGCCACCAGCAAGCAAGAAATACTCAGGATAATGTTGGCAGTAGTTTTTTACATACGTTATAGTACTTTTTTAATTGCAGATTGCTAAAAGGTTGTTTTAAACAGAAGATGAAAAATTGTCTCCTAGGAGGGCCCAGAGTCTTAAAATTCTTTAATTTGTACACAATGGCCCATATGCAATTAAAGAGACACTGAAGCGAAAAATATATATGATATAATGAATTGGTTGTGTACTATGAATAATTACTAGAAGATTAGCAGCAAAAAAAATATTCTCATACTTTTATTTTCAGTTATATAGTGTTATTTCTAACATTGCATCATTCTATAATATGTTCAGATTACACAACACTGAGCATTCAAAATGATTCTTTCAGAGCAGTCTGTGAACTAATGACCTCTAATCTGGCAGAGAAAAAGTAAACAGTTGAATAAAGGTCCGTACACACGCCGGACTGGAGGCAACGACGGGTCCGTCGTCACCTCCCGCTGGGTGGGCGTTCCAACGACAGTCCGGCGTGTGTACGCACTGTCGGCGGACTGATACGGCTGTTTCTGAGCGATCCACACGCCGGACTGTCGTTGGAACGCCAACCCAGCAGGAGGTGACGACGGACCCGTCGTTGCCTCCAGTCCGGCGTGTGTACGGACCTTTACAGTTGAGATAATAAAAGTCAGAAAACAGCCCTCTCTACGACTTTCAAAGTCGTAGAGCTTAATGGCTTTTTTGCATAGAGATAACAACTGGAGTTTCCTATCTCTTCCTGTACTGGAAACAATTAGACTGATTTATCTGATCTTAATGTTTTATTTCTTATCTGTACTACACATACAAATCATAATATTATCATTTTTTTTTTCACTTCAGTGTCTCTTTAACCAGTTCACCCCCAAGGGTTTTTACTCTAACGGACCAGAGCAATTTTCACTTGTCAGTGCTCCTCCCTCTTATTCCCTAATAACTTTATTACTACTTATCACAAGAAAATGATCTATACCTCGTTTTTTTCGCCACCAATTAGGCTTTCTGTGAGTAGTACATTTTGGTAAGAATATTTTTATTCTAAATGCGTTTTAACCTCCCTGCCGTTATAAAAAATTGCTGCGCACGGCAGGGAGGGTGTTTTTTGGCAGTATTTTTTTTTTTTAGCATGTAGCTAGCCTAGCGCTAGCTACATGCTTCCCCCCTCCCTGCGGCGTCCCCCCGAATGCGCCGATCGCCGCCGGCGCATATACCCATCCGGAAATCCCGTTCTGAACAGGATTTCCAGGAGGGCTTCCCCCGTCGCCATGGCGACGGGCGCGAAGACGTCACCGACGTCATCGACGTCGTGACGTCAGAGGGAGTCCCGAACCACCCCTTGACGCTGCCTGGCACTGATTGGCCAGGCAGCGCACGGGTCTCGGGGGGGCACCCTCTGATGCGGCGGGTTGCGGCGAATCGGCGCGGAGCGGCAGTGATCGTAAGTTACACGCAGCTAGCAAAGTGCTAGCTGCGTGTAACAAAAAAAAATTATGCAAATCGGCCCAGCAGGGCCTGAGGAATCCTCCGCGGCAGGTTACCCCGAGCTGAGCTCGGGATAACCGGCAGGGAGGTTAATGAGAAAAAAACAAAAAAAAAGAGAAAAAAATCATTATTTCTCAGGTTTTAGCCATTATAGTTTTAAAATTAAACATTCTCCTGTGGATAAAACAAACACATATTATTTGCCCAGTTGTCCCGATTATTAAACCATTTAAATTATGTCCCTATCACAATGTATGGCGACAATATATTATTTTGAAATATAAGTGTTATTTTTCTGTTTTGTTTTTTTTTTGTTCTGGCCATAATTACCAGCCCCAATGTAATAAATTCAAATTAATTTTCCCCCATAAAATATAGATTAAAAAAAGCTGGGTCCATAAGGAAACTATTTATTTATTTATTTTAAGCTGAATTTTTTTTTACAAGTGGTTTTTATTTGGGTGGGAGGGTTGTAAGTGTAATTTTATTAATGATGTGTATGTAATTGTGTATGTATGTATTTTGTATGTGTAATATACTTTTTGGCCACAAGATGGCGCTAGTGAACACTTCGTTATAGGAAGTGATCACTTTTTTTTTTTTACACTTTATTAAACAGTAACAATTTCCTGTTTTTGTGAATGGACGTAGCCGCTGTTCGCGGTCACGTCCATTCACTCCAGGCACTGCGATTGGGTAGAGGACCGTTCAGTCCTCTTCCCCAATCACTCAGCACGGGATGCCGGCGGAATCGGCGGCGGGTAGCGGCGCACACACGGCGGTAGCGGCGGCGGGAACGCGCGACGTATTAAAACGTCATGTTGCTGTTAATAGGGTAAAGCATGACGTTTTAATACGTTAGGTTGTCATTAAATGGTTAAAAGGCATTGTATTGTCAAGGTGTGAAAATATCAACTTGGAGAAAACTTAGGAGAAAAAGTGAATTGCATATGTCCCTTTGGGCCACTATTCAATCAACTTTTTTCCTCTATTTTCTCCTAGGTGACATTTTCACATGTCATAAAATGCCTTTAAGCCACCAGCAAGCAATCAAATATTCCAAATAATTTCGAAAGTACTTTTTTAACCTATATTTTGGCATGTTTACTGCTGTACATTGCTGAAAACTTATTTTAAACAGAAGATGAAAAATTATCTTCTAGGAGAAAACTCAGGAATAAAAAGTTAATTGAATAAGGGTGTCAGTAACCCGCGGCCCGCCTGCGTATACGGTTCCCGACTGCAGGTTTAACCAGATCAAGCGGGGAACAGCCTTATTCAAGCTACAGACAAGGCTGGGACCCCTCAAACGCTCCTTACTGCCACCACTAGCTGTTGCTAGAAACGTCCACTCTGTGGTCGAGTGCTCATGCAATCCACGTTTTCGTATTCGGGTCAGCTTTGCACTTAGGCCGAATACGGGAACGCCACACACGTACACGCACAATTGCAATCTTACACTGTAGTGAAGCAAAACCACTAACAGTCGTTCCAAACGATACTGTTAGCCACTCTGTTGTCGAGCTACTCGCACTGGCGTTTTCGTACGTTGGGTCAGCTGCGCGCTTTAGGCCAATGTATGACAAACGCCCCACACACAATGCAATTACAATCTTATACGGTAGGGTTGCTCAAACATGCACTTAGGCATGGACTTATACACAGTTGCACTTCAGTCTCTTCTAGGCTATGAGTGTTAGTTTAGTACAGCAGAAGTCAAGCTTATTAAATAACAATTTAATACTCCAGGAAAAAAGCGGAACAATGCAGAAAATAATATATACAGAAGATTACAAAAAACAAAATAAACATTACAGAGTTAAAAACCAAAAGTTACACACAAGGACAGTTGCGTAAAATAAATGGGGGAAAAAAAGAACGTTACCAGCGTAGGTTAGAACGTTGTTTGACGGGAGAACGCCGTTTTTCGACCAGGAGTCGAGATCATCCCTAGCTATGCGCTACCTCCAGGAGAGGATCCCTGTGACTGTCCTGGACCAACTTAAATAGTCCGAAGTGTCCCCTGGGGCATTTTAATGTCCAGCCCCCAGGAACTAATGCAATCTCCTAGATTGTGACATCACAAAACGCTTGTCATATGCGAATTTCAAGGCTTTTCCTGTCACACCTAGCAGACTTCAAAGCAATCCTGTGTTCGGTCAAAATCCAATTCCCACAGGCAGACGTCTACAGTTTGACAGGTCTAGTCCATACATCAAAAAATTGCATTTTGGTTACAGGTAGCAGTTTGCCTGTAATTGCCTGTAAACAGACACAGACACTCACCTCCGAGATTGTCTGCTATTGTCCACCCTCAAATGCAAATGTACTACAGGAGATTCAATTAGCAACATCCAACTTCCAGAGGACCTGACTACAAAAGCTCAAAGACCTTCATTGTCATACAGCAAACACAGTTTCCCCCAAAGCCAGAATGGCTGTAGCCGACATCACAGTCAGAAAATTGAAAGAAATGTGTTCCTGTATTATCCTTAACATCATCAGCACCCCAATATATCACCACAAAGGGTCTGTTACCTTACACACAAATGGTCAACCATCAAAGTTAACTCCAACAGCATGGATGGTGCATAATAATCTCAGGTTACAAGGGAACCCAGGGTAGCTTCTAAACAACTAAAATCTTGTCTAATGCTGGGGATATCAAACAACAAGATTTGACCTTATTCGAGACCTAATAAAACATAACTTTTACTTCATATTTATTAAAAACGTACAATATTTTCTATTTTTCCTTTTTACCAATTTTTCAATTGTCTAGCTGGGCAGTTATGTAAACGTTTAACCCAGAGGACAATATGTGTTGATTAGCCACCCAGGGTTACTGCCTTCAGCCAAACACTAATTTTGCTGAGTAATTTCTACCTAAATAAAGAAAAGCCCTCCACCAAAACCGACATGTTTCGGCTCATAAAAATAGAGCCGTCGTCAGGGCATATATAATTAAAGTGCTAGGGTGCAAAGTGCATTATAGTAGAGACACACAGCTATTTACAAAAACATTATCAAGGAAAATAACAAAAGAGAGATGTTCTCTCAAGCAAAGTCAGCTATCAAATGAGCAGCGTTGCTCATCTCCCTTATATATCCATGGGAGTGGGTGGAGTCATATCGTTTGGTGTCTCCCATCAACCATTAGGATTTCCATTGGTCCAAATGGTCATCAATCAAAATCCCCTAAATCCTGTTGGGTACTCTATCTTCCCCCTGTAGTTAAAAATACCTTATTTCTGCAAACCCTATACATCCACAAAGTTCACTATGACTAATATACCTTCTTTTACAACTAATGGTTCCAAAGAGGTGTCCCAGCCGGCATAAATCTCTTAAAACGCCGTCCTCGGCGAAGATCTCCATAGGACTACATTGGGGCCTCCCCATTGGTCCAGAACAGAGCATGTGATCCAACGTCATCCATGCCTCCCCTCCCACTACATCATGAGGAAACCCGCCTCGCAGTACATTCCCCGCCGCCTCCGATGTACGGGGGCGTGGTCTCAGGACGTGTCACTATTGCCATAGTGACAGTAAACAGCCGGCTCTTCCGCATTCATTAGATATACTTCTGCTCTGCACCCACTCCCATGGATATATAAGGGAGATGAGCAACGCTGCTCATTTGATAGCTGACTTTGCTTGAGAGAACATCTCTCTTTTGTTATTTTCCTTGATAATGTTTTTGTAAATAGCTGTGTGTCTCTACTATAATGCACTTTGCACCCTAGCACTTTAATTATATATGCCCTGACGACGGCTCTATTTTTATGATCCGAAACATGTCGGTTTTGGTGGAGGGCTTTTCTTTATTTAGGTAGAAATTACTCAGCAAAATTAGTGTTTGGCTGAAGGCAGTAACCCTGGGTGGCTAATCAACACATATTGCCCTCTGGGTTAAACGTTTACTTAACTGCCCAGCTAGACAACTGAAAAATTGGTAAAAAGGAAAAATAGAAAATATTGTACGTTTTTAATAAATATGAAGTAAAAGTTATGTTTTATTAGGTCTCGAATAAGGTCAAATCTTGTTGTTTGAAATAAAAATCAGATGTGTGTAGTTTTAATGCTGTACCGTGTATCGACCAGCTGATCCGGCCAGCTGATAATATTCAGCTGGTCCGATCACACTGCTCGACCCCCGCCCGCTCGATCCCCGCCGGCAGACAATGGCAGGGAATCGAGCGGCTGATAAGGAGCGCCGGCGGGGACGAGTGGTAATCGATCCATGCGTACGAGCGGGGATGCGGCGGGAGTCGATCCGGAGGCTAATCGGCCGCCGGATCAACCCGTGTATTCCCACCATATCACAGGTGAATGATGATGTTCATGCATCCACCTTCAGAAGAACACTAAACAGCAGTAATACATATGGCAGAGTAGCAAGGAGAAAGACACTGCTCTCCTGCAAAAATATTGCTATCTACAAACGAAGTCCCCCTGTAGAATGACAATACCAAAGTGATTTTAATCACTTGAGATCAAGGTACTGAAAACTGGCAGTGGCAGAGCAAGGAGGAGGTGCACTTACTAGCAAGAATCTAATCTCATGTTTATAAAATGCTACTTTTATTTACAATAAAGGAATAGAAAAAGGAAGCAATTGTACTACTAATTACCACCAATGTACCTTATTTTTGTGGATTGGACAAGCACTTTCCTCTCCTCCTCTTAGGATACATCTCAGTAGGTGCTCCACTCTAGTACATATTATACACTGAGTGGCTAAAACATTATTATTATTATTTTGTATATATATATACAGTATAAGTAAACCAGGCAACAGTGAAGTGATGTAACAGTGCAGAGTTGTTTATATACAGTAAAGAACGCTCAGCTTCAGACAACACAGATATCCTGGAAGTAAATGTCAAAATGGGTAAGACAAAAGATTTAAGTGATTTTTTGAACGAGGGATGATGGTCGGTGCAAGAAGAGCTGGTGCTGGCATCTCTGAAACTATGACTCTTAGATTTTCTCACCCAACAGTATCTTGGGTGTTTTCGAGAGTGGCAGTTGAGAAAAAAAAACTTCAAGCGATAATTTTTTTTTTGCAGGGGGGTCCGGGGATTTTCTAGTTATGCCTGTATCAAGCATGGATCTGGAGGCTGCTGACTCGCAGGGGGCGTCTGCAGCCGCCTCTTTCCCTGGCTCTCAAGCGTTATCCGTTCCCTTGGTGTCTAGCATGCCGGGAACGATGTTATCTCCAGCTCATAGGGTTTCTGTCTCGCGCGGGCGCGTGCGGAGACAGGGCCTTTATGCGGGCAGAAGGCGCGTCAGCTGACCTACCGGTCGGCTGACGTCTCTGATGACTCTCGCCGCGCCGATTGGCAGATTCCGTGGTGGGAGTGGCTGAAAGCGTGCCTCCGCTTCTTAAGCCTCCAGTCTTCATTCGTTCCCTGTCTGCTGTCGTGAATACTTTGTGTTAGCGCTCAGACCGTAGACTAGTGTCAGGTGTTGAAACCAAGGACTTCACACCAAGACTAGGATTATTGTTATATTGTATGTGATTACCTGTGTATGAGTCTGGCTATACCTCTAATCTTGCTTCTTGATTAACGCTTCTGTACTTCTGCCTATCTGATTAGTTGCTGAACTCTGCCTGATTACTGATTACTCTTCTGTCTCACGATTCTGTTCTGACACTTATCTCTCTGTTGCCGAACCTAGCCTGTCTGACCTCTCTACTTACCAGTGGGCCCTGGTGAGGTACTATTGTCTCACCAGCTTCTCTGGGGAGATAGTTTCTTTTTGCTCCATTAGTGACTGATAGAACCTTTCCAGCTCTTCTGGAAAGGTCTAATCAAGTCTATACAGTCACTTTCACTACTAGTACCTGGCCAGCCCCTCTGGTGAAGGACTAGTCTGTATTTTCCTATTCTCTCACTGTTTGTACTTATTCCAGCCCTTTGGAAAGGTCTGTGCTAGTATATACAGTCAGTGTACTGATAGTACTTTACCAGCTCCTCTGGTAAAGTTCCTCTCTACTATTAAAGTTACGGTTGCACTAATACACAACGCTGTCAGTATCTCTACCAGCTATACTTGCATTATTAGTGATTCTGCAGATCACCACATAATCAGGTATAGTGTCTGTATTATTGGTGATACTGCAGATCACCTATAATCAGACGTCTGAGTTGCAGCACCCAACCGTTACAGAACAGCAGACCAGAAATATTATGGAGACACTGTGCAATCGGGTGGATCTGTTGGCAACCAATGTTAATGAGCTTATTAAAACGGTTAACATGCAACAGACCCAGATTGATCAACTGATTCAAACAGTCAACCGTTTGAAAGACCCGAATGCACAAGTGCACTCTCCACAAATCATAGAACCCAGGGTGCCACCTCCTGAAAAATTCTCAGGGCACCCCTCCGATTTTCGAAATTTTAAACACAGGTGTTTATCATATTTTGAGCTACGGCCAGTTTCCTCAGGGTCAGAGGGTCACTTTCATTAAGACTTTATTATCCAGTGATTCTCAGTCCTGGGCCTACAGTCTCCCTACGGGGCACGAGGCTCCGACCTCAGTTGCGGAATTCTTTAAAGCTATGGCAGTAATTTACGATGATCCTGATTAAGCAGCAACCTCAGAGAGGAGATTAAAGACCCTCCGACAAGGGCACAATCCCGTTGAAACTTACGCGGCTGAGTTTAGGAGATGGGCAGTGTCAGCCAGGTGGGGGCAGTATGCACTTTTGGACTGCTTTTTGTCAGGGTTATCTGATGCAGTAGCTGATCTCATGTTGGGCCACCCCGAGCCCAAATCATTGGATGAAGCTATATCATTAGCAATAAAGATTTACAGGCAAGTTCGCTTTAAGAAACAGACTCGGACTAAAGTTTCAGGGAGATTTGCTTCATGTACGTTTTCTGCTCCTATGCCTTCCTCTCCACCGTCTGACGAACCAATGCAAATTGGGCACGCCAAACCTTCTGAGGTTGAGAGAAACATAAGACGGATGGAGAAATTATGTCTGTACTGTGCTGACAAAGGGCATATGGTTTCTGCTTGTCCCAAGAAGGCAGAAAACTCTATCGCCTAGGAGTAGCTGGAGGTACTACCCTAGGCGATCCAGACTTACCTCTAAGTAACAAACGTTTATTGCTCCCGTGCTCTATTACCTGGGAGGGCCAAGTTCACTCCACCCAGGCGTTCATAGATTCGGGTTCAGCGGTTAACGTAATGTCACAAGATTTTGCTGATCAGTTTGGTTTTCCGTTGACTTCTGTGGGACATCAGGTCAAAATCACAGCCGTGGATGATTCTCCACTACCTATTAATCAGACCATTTCTCAGACTCCTATATTGTTGTGTCAGATTGGGGTTTTGCATAAGGAGCAGATACAGTTTCTGGTGCTCAAGATGTCCTCCTCCGCTATCCTTTTGGGTATGCCATGGCTAAAGAAACATTCTCCTCAGATAGACTGGAGTTCCAGACAGTTATTGAACTGGTCTCCTTACTGCCATCATCATTGTTTGGAGAAGGTTACTATAGCCGCCACTGAAGCCCAAGTGGAGGGAACCTCTGAGCCCAGCTCTGAACCCCCTAAGGTAGATAACTGGGTGGATTGGGTGCCCACATTAAGCCCATTCCAACAGGAGGCCCCCGAGGGGAAGCCAGAGGGGGTTCTCTTTGTGCCATTACAGTTCAGATTCAAAGTTCTACATACTTTTCATGCCCATAAAAATGCTGGTCACCCCGGGATTGCCCGCACACAGGAATTGTTGGACCGCTGTGTCTGGTGGCCCTCGATAGTTTCAGATTGCAGAGAGTTTGTGGGTAGTTGTTCCATCTGTGCTAGGAGTAAGGCATCTCGGAGGGCTCCTGTGGGTACTTTGCAGCCACTTCCAGTGCCTGAGCAGCCGTGGACCCACGTGTCCATGGATTTTGTGGGCGAATTGCCTAGCTCTGCGGGTAAGACAGTCAAATGGGTGGTAGTCGACAGGTTTAGTAAGATGGCCCACTTAATTCCCTTGAATGGACTCCCCACTGCCCAGGAGCTGGCAGAACTCTTTATACACCACATTTTAGACTGCATGGGATTCCAGAAAGTGTGGTGTCAGATAGGGGAGTCCAGTTCATTTCCTGGTTTTGGAAAGCGTTCTGTCATCATTTGGGAATGAAGTTATAATTTTCCTCCGGCTACCACCCACAGACAAACGGTCAGACCGAAAGAGTCAACCAGTCGCTAGAGCAATTCCTTAGATGTTACGTGGCTGAGGCCCAGACAGATTGGGCCAAATTTTTGCCTTATGCTGAGTTTGCCCATAATAATTTAAAAAATGCCTCTTCAGGATTCTCCCCCTTTCAGATTGTTATGGGGAGATCACCGAAATTCTCACCACTACCAGTGGTGTCCTCACCATTTCCAGCTTTGGAACAATGGCAAGGGACTTTAAAGGAAATTTGGGGAATGGTGAAAGAGAATTTAAAGGATACCCGAACTGAAATGTGACATAATGAGATAGACATGTGTATGTACAGTGCCTAGCACACAAATACCTATGCTGTGTTCCTTTTTTTCTTTCTCTGCCTGAAAGAGTTAAATATCAGGTATGTAAGTGGCTGACTCAGTCCTGACTCAGACAGGAAGTGACTACAGTGTGACCCTCACTGATAAGAAATTCCCCTTTTTTACCTCTTTCTTGCTCTCAGAAGCCATTTTCTGCTAGGAAAGTGTTTTATAGTTGGAATTTCTTATCAGTGAGGGTCACACTGTAGTCACTTCCTGTCTGAGTCAGGACTGAGTCAGCCACTTGCATACCTTATATTTAACTCTTTCAGGCAGAGAAAGAAAAAAAGGAACACAGCATAGTTATTTATGTGCTAGGCACTGTACATACACATGTCTATCTCATTATGTCACATTTCAGTTCGGGTATCCTTTAACCGGTTCAGCGCCGCAGTGCCGAAAATCTCATGCATCCGAGCAACGTTCACCTCCCATTCATTCGCCTATAACTTTATTGCTACTTATCACAATGAATTGATCTATATCTTGTTTTTTCCGCCACTAATTAGGCTTTCTTTGGGTAGTACATTTTGCTAAGAATTATTTTTTTCTAAATCCATTTTAACAGGAAGATTAAGAAAGAAATGAAAAAAAATCATTATTTCTCAGTTTTTGGCCATTATAGTTTGAAATTAATATACGCTACCGTAATTAAAACTCATTTATTTTGTTTGCCTATCTGTCGCGGTTATTTCACTGTTTAAACGATGTCCCTATCACAATTTATAGTGCCGATATTTCATTTAGAAATAAAGGTGCATTTTTTCAATTTGCGTCCATCGCTATTTATAGGCTTATAATTTTAAATAATATAATAACATACTCTCTTGACATGCATATTTAAAAAGTTCAGACCCTTGGGTAACTATTTATGTTGTTTTTGTTTTTTTTTATTGTATTTTTTTTTTGTTTTTTTTAAATAAAAAAATGTATGTGGGTAATTTTTGGGGTGGGAGGGAAACTGCTATTTTCTAATGTAAAATAATGTAATTGTTTTATTAAAAATGTATGTGGGTGCAGTTTACTATTTGGCCACAAGATGGCCACAGTGAGCAAAGTCCTTGATGCGAACTATGTCGCATCCAGGAACTAAAATTCAGAGGAGTTGTTTCCTGGGGGGCAGAAATACCACGCTCTCTGGAGAGAAAGCGTCGGTATTTCTGCGGGGAAGTCAGATCGGTGAATGGGAATTATATTCCCATTCACTGATCGGGGGGCTAGCGGGGGGCGGCGGGTGCGCGCGCGGGCGCGCGCCCGATCGCGCGCACCACGCAGGGAACACAGCAGTGCCTTTCTGGACGAGAAAGCTCGTCCAGAAAGGCCGAACTGGTTAAAGAGAGGTTCTTCCACACAAAAGAAACAAGCGGATAAGAAGCGGTCACTGGAGTGGGAATTCGCCCCGGGTGATTTGGTGTGGGTTTCTACTCGACATCTGACATTGAGACAGCCTTCTTCCATGTTGGGTCCCAAGTTTATAGGACCATACCCTATTTCCAGAAAGTCAACAATGTTGCCTATGTTGTCTCGCTCCCACCCAGTTTCAGAGGTGGTAGAACTCTTCATGTGTCTCTCTTGAAACCTTCAGTACATGTGGGCTCCACTCCCCCCCCTTCCCCCGTGGTAGTTAATGGGGAACCAGAGTACGAGATAGAGCAGATCTTGGACTCCAGATTGGTGCGCAATTCTGTGCAGTACTTGGTTCATTGGCGGGATATGGTGCAGAGGAGAGATCTTGGGTGCCAGTCTCTCACAGAACTCAGGGAGGAGTTTCATAGGTTGCATCCAGATAGGCCAGGTGGTGCGTGTCCGGAGTCCACGCCTAGAGGGGGGGTACTGTAACAAGCATGCATCTGGCAGGTGCTGACTCGCCGGGGGGTTCTGCAGCCGCCTCTTTCCCTGGCTCTCAATCGTTATCCGTTCCCTTGGCGTCTAGCACGCCGGGAACGATGTTATCTCCAGCTCATAGGGTTTCTGTCTCGCGCTGGCGCGCGGGCGGAGACAGGGCCTTTATGCGGGCAGAAGGCGCGTCAGCTGACCTGCCGGTCGGCTGACGTCACTGATGACTCTCGCCGCGCCGATTGGCAGATTCCGTGGTGGGAGTGGCTGGAAGCGTGCCTCCGCTTCTTAAGCCTCCAGTCTTCATTCGTTCCCTGTCTGCTGTCGTGAATACTTTGTGTTAGCGCTCAGACCGTAGACTAGTGCCAGGTGTTGAAACCAAGGACTTCACACCAAGACTAGGATTGTTGTTATATTGTATTTGATTACCTGTGTATGATTCTGGCTATACCTCTGATCTTGCTTCCTGATTAACGCTTCTGTACTTCTGCCCATCTGATTAGTTGCTGAACTCTGCCTGATTACTGATTACTCTTCTGTCTCACGATTCTGTTCTGATACTTATCTCTCTGTTGCCGAACCTAGCCTGTCTGACCTCTCTACTCACCAGTGGGCCCTCGCCACTGGTGAGGTACTATTGTCTTACCAGCTTCTCTGGGGAGATAGTTTCTTTTTGCTCCATTAGTGACTGATAGCGCCTTTCCAGCTCTTCTGGAAAGGTCTGATCAAGTCTATACAGTCACTTTCACTATTAGTACCTGGCCAGCCCCTCTGGGGAAGGACTAGTCTGTATTTTCCTATTCTCTCACTGTTTGTACCTATTCCAGCCCTTTGGAAAGGTCTGTGCTAGTATATACAGTCAGTGTACTGATAGTACTTTACCAGCTCCCCTGGTAAAGTTCCTCTCTACTATTAAAGTAACGGTTGCACTAATACATAACTCTCTCAGTATCTCTACCAGCTATACTTGCATTATTGGTGATTCTGCAGATCACCACATAATCAGGTATAGTGTCTGTATTATTGGTGATACTGCAGATCACCTATAATCAGAGTTGCAGCACCCAACCGTTACAATGCCTCTGAACAGGATGGACTATTAATATGTGAATAAACAAAGCTTTATTCTGCAAAATTGAGTGTGCGGACCTTCTGGATTGTTTGAATTGCTACTACTATGGTCCAGCACCTCGGAAATGGTGTGTGACTCCTAGGGCAGTTTCTGAGCTAAATTGTACCCAGGGCGAGGGTGTAAAAATTGCGCCCGCTTCCCTCCACCCCTGTGGATTTGCGAGCCCTTACTCTTTAGGGACAGTCACACAGCCACAGGTCACAAGTAGATCTGCCTACGTACTAGTGACCACCCGCTCACCCAGGAGGAAGCAAGGACCAGGCAAACACACAGGCAAAGAAAGCCCTGAAAGCCGACTCCTCCATGGGTGCTGCGCAATGACAGCCTGCAGTACTGCTACAGGACATCAGGTGTCATCACGCGGTGGTGACGTGATGATGACTTGATGGCGGACACAGGCAGCCCAGGAGAAGTCAAGGAAGGTGATCGCACTGGTAATCTTATTTCTTCTATTTGGCTGCACCACGCGTCACCAGTGTCACGGAACAGCCGTGAGAAATGCAGACGAATCTGGAAGATTCATTGCAGCGATCAGAAAATGACATCCCTTCTTTTAAAAGTTTTTTTTCTCCTTTTACCAAATGGCAGGAAGCTTCAGCAGAGTGTCCCAGGCACCCAGCTGTGCTAAGGGCCCATCCATCAGATGAAGTTAGATAGTAGCCTGACAGAAACAATTTAGAGGAAGGAGAGTGAGACTCCCCGGCCCCGATCACAGCAGGGAAGCCGACACGTAGCCTGCTGTCCTAGCTTCAAAAGAGCCCTTCACCTAGAACTGACCTGCTGTTACTCCTAGATGTATATAATATTCCATAAACTGCTATATGTGTCATATTTCCTGTGTTGCCAGTCTGGCAGGCCATCCAAACTCACAAGGCATGCCGGGCCTTGCCTGGCGCTGGTACTAAAAAAGTTTCAGAACATTCTGAGGAAAGGACTGCCAGTTAGGCAGTTTGAAAGTTCCCTGATTATACTACAGGGGTCCTACCCCTAATGTTTGGTATCAGGGTGCTGGGTAAATCGGGATGGACCTGAAAATGTTAGTAAATCTGTCCTGACCTGTACGGTTCTGTGAGATAGAGCCCATATATGGTTAGATATGATTTTTGGTCCCCAGGACAAGGGGAGGACTCATCTCATATTCTAAGGGGGTGTGTGGCTCCCGCTCTCACTCTCTCCTACTGGATCAGGGGCATAAGAATGGCAGAGGACCCAAACTCAGTGTCCTCCACTTTGAACATCATCCTGATTACATCCTTGCCAGCTTGAGGACATGCTGGCACTTGGTTTGTTTGGACTTTACTATTGAACAGAACTGAACTGAAACCAAGAACTTTAGTTTTCCCAGAAGGACATATTTCCTCGAACTTTAAGTATCCGTTTTTCTCCCTTTTATTTTCATACTGGCTATTAATGTTTCTATAATTGTTGATTTTAATGATTGTCTGTATATATTAAATATTTATGTTGCATTTTTAATAAACAATTCTAAACGTCCTTTATTTATTTAGCTACCCTGCTATTCAGCCGCACAAACTGAACCCTGGTCTCTGAAGAGTCGCTGCTAGCTAGACAGAATAGAGTGTGTTTAACCGTTTTTATTTGCAGGTCTAGTCCCATGGTAACAGAGGTGGTGACAGTTATACCCTGAAATAGTGTGTAATTTGTAACTACCGTAACTCACAGGCTCCCTTCTAGTCGGTCTGCTGCCAAAATTCCAGCGGTTTCTGCGCACCGATTGCGACCACAGCTTGCATGGTCTGTGCTGAAACCGATTGGAAGGCATTGTGCGTTCCGGCCACTAGGGGTCCTGTGACAACCAGCTCCCCTAGAGGTTATGTCCTTCTGCCTGCGCCCCCTTTTTCTGCTTGCCGGTCTGCGCCCCAGGCAGTCGCCCTACCCGCATTGCCCAAGAAACGGCTCTAACTCTGCTCTTGTGACTATTATATATAGGGGGTTTTAGGGTTGATATCCTGTATTTTATTACAAATCATTTGAACAGATGCTGTTACAAAAACCGCATCCCTTAGTTTGAATGCTGACATGCAGGTAATTAATTCATTTAAAGTTCGCTGAGTTCACAATCAGAAGCAGTGCTCCTATTATATCACTTGTGCCAGAGGAATCATCTCGTGCCCAGGCTGTTATACCCACCCAGCAGGTTAATTAGAGCACATGCCATCGTGACGCAGGTTCGAGGGATAAGTTGAGCAATAGAAACTCTCCTGAGATATGCAGCACATAACAATATTCCCACCCTGTCTTATGAATCACTGAATAGTAATACCGGGATCCCAGTTATTAATGAAGTATGTGGTTAATGATATTCATTATCTGCAGCTTTTTTTTTAATTATGATGACGTACAGAAGCCATACAAAGCATTATCAGCCAAAAATATCATGTTCATAGTAATAAGTTAGGGCTGCTTCGCATGGGCACGTTGCTGGCACTGAACAAATGGACAGCGCTGGTACTGTACTTTGCGCAAACGCAGCACTCAATCTCGATTTTTCCTATCGTCTAATTTTATTCCTGGAAGCTACAAGCTCTGCTGTGCCCCCCTGTGGGAAGTGCCCCGAAGGTCGGATGCTCAAAGCATTTGAGCAGGACGCCTGTGTAAACCGGTTCTCCAACGAAATAGTCTACATCGTCGAACTAACCTACATTCCCATCATTTTTCTCTCTGACAAATTGTCCTACATCGTCAAACCAACATACTGTATAGTACTGCATCTTTTATCAAACCCAGGAATCATCGCGTGCTTAAATGTACTTTTATTTAGTTACCTGCAAAATCATTACAACAACAGTGGCTCACAAACATTAAAACATCCTAAAACCAATAACTGGCACTAGTGCTGCTTCTTACTTAATTCCCACTGTCACTGTGATATTGTCTGCCACATCGATCACCCAGCCGCAGCCTATGCAAATCGATGGGTTACACAATCACGTCGGACAATTGTGGGCCCTCCACCCGGCGCACACCATGAGGCCTCCACATGCAAATTATATAGTGCACTTTTTCCTGGGGACAGCTAGCTGAACAATTCAGTCTTCTTTCACCATACTTTAGCTTTCAGGGGACATAGAGAATGAGCTATATAAAATTGAGACAACATGGATTTATCGGTTGGGAACTAGAATCCCAGAAGGCTTAAATTCTGACCTCAACATGGTGTACTTCCTGAATTAAGTGTATATATATACAGGGGGGACAGATTATACATGGCTAAAAAGACAACAACCAGTCTTGAGTGGTTTGAAATCACTTGGAGAAAAGTTAGAGTGTTCCGCTGTTTGCCCCCTTTTACCACATATAAGATGGCAGCCAGAGTACAGGATGACCTTTCAACCTGAAGGGGAGGAGGTTTTAAGGCCGCACTGCTGAAGGGAACTCCATCCCCATTTCGCTTTGAGAAAGCCCCGTGGGCGGGGCGAAACGCGTCAGCGGGCGGGGCCTGACTGGCACATGTAAACGCTCACGAGATCCCGGGACGCCGGGCCACGCCAGGAACCTCTACAGGAAATTTACAAGCAGCCAGTGCAGGAGACGCGGTGAGGTGATGCGGAGGTGGCATCGGGCATCCAGAACCACAGGAGCCCTGAGCTGAGCTCCCTCGGAAAAACGCAGTACTGCGTGAAGGTTGTGAGTAAAACACATTTTGAATGCAAGTTTAATAGTGCAGCCCTAACGGGCGGAAGAGCGGGAGATGAGCTGCTGTAGTGATTAAGAGGCACCATGAGTAATGCCAGAGTCCGGGCAAGCGAAATAGATTAAATGAACTGCCTTAGATGACATGTGTAGGAGTACATTGGACTGTATTGCATCTGTCCCCCCAGAAGAGGCCATCTAAAGTGCATTGATGTTACATCTATTGCTTTAAGGACTTTGAAAGCTAAAGTATGGTGAAAGAAGACTGAATTGTTCAGCTAGCTGTCCCCAGGAAAAAGTGCACTATATAATTTGCATGTGGAGGCCTCATGGTGTGCGCCGGGTGGAGGGCCCACAATTGTCCGACGTGATTGTGTAACCCATCGATTTGCATAGGCTGCGGCTGGGTGATCGATGTGGCAGACAATATCACAGTGACAGTGGGAATTAAGTAAGAAGCAGCACTAATGCCAGTTATTGGTTTTAGGATGTTTTAATGTTTGTGAGCCACTGTTGTTGTAATGATTTTGCAGGTAACTAAATAAAAGTACATTTAAGCACGCGATGATTCCTGGGTTTGATAAAAGATGCAATATTCAGTTAGGGTACCCTGGAGTCTCCTCAATTGAGTAGTGTTATACTTCAAGTTGTGGCCGCCTAGATTATGTGGTGTGATAGATACTGTATAGTACACTGACTTACCTGTCCCCTACTCTCACACTAACCTTTTGTTGTCTAACACCACCATCCTCCTAGTGCCTAACACTAACCCCCCTCCTAATGCCTAGTATGAACCCACCTCTTAGTGCCTATTACTAACCCTCCTCCTAGTGCCTAAGACTAACCTACTGCTTCTAGTGCCTAACACTAACCCTTCCTCCTAATCCCTAACATTAACCCTTCCTCCTAATGCCTAACAATAAGCCCCCTCCTAGTGCCTAACACTAACCTACCATTTCTAGTGCCTAACACTAACCCTTCCTACTAATGCCTAGCAATAACCCCCCTCCTAGTGCCTCACATTAACCCTTCCTCCTAATGCCTAACAATAACCCCCCTCCTAGTGCCTAACACTAACTTACCATTTCTAGTACCTAACACTAACCCTTCCTACTAATGCCTAACAATAACCCCCCTCCTAGTGCCTAACATTAACCCTTCCTACTAATGCCTAGCAATAATCCTCTCCTAATGCCTAACACTAGCCTACCATTTCTAGTGCCTAACACTAACCCTTCCTACTAATGCCTAACAATAACCCCCCTCCTAGTGCCTAACAATAACCCCCCTCCTAGTGCCTAACACTAACCTACCATTTCTAGTGCCTAACACTAACCCTTCCTACTAATGCCTAACAATAATCCCCCTCCTAGTGCCTAACAATAACCCCCCTCCTAGTGCCTAACACTAACCTACCATTTCTAGTGCCTAACACTATTCCTTCCTACTAATGCCTAGCAATAACCCCCCTCCTAGTGACTAACATTAACCCTTCCTACTAATGCCTAGCAATAATCCTCTCCTTATGCCTAACAATAATCCCCTCCTAGTGCCTAACACTAACCTACCACTTCTAGTGCCTAAAACTAACCCTTCCTACTAATGCCTAACAATAATCCCCTCCTAATGTATAACAATATAAACCCCTCCTAATGCCTAACAGTCAATAACCCCCTCCTAGTGC
Source organism: Hyperolius riggenbachi (assembly GCF_040937935.1). Lineage (NCBI taxonomy): Eukaryota > Metazoa > Chordata > Amphibia > Anura > Hyperoliidae > Hyperolius > Hyperolius riggenbachi. Next base: position 192,051,672 of record NC_090656.1, on the reverse strand, counting down.
CTAAAACTAATCCTTCCTCCTAATGCCTAACAATAATCCCCCTCCTAATGCCTAACAATAACCCCCCTTTTAATGCCTAACACTAACCTACCCACTTCTAGTGCCTAACACTCTAGTGCCTAACACTAACCCTCCCTACTAATGCCTAACAATAACCCCCTCCTAGTGCCTAACATTAGCCCTTCCTCCTAATGCCTAACAATAACCCCTCTCCTAGTGCCTAACACTAACCTACCATTTCTAGTGCCTAACACTAACCCTTCCTACTAATGCCTAGCAATAACCCCCCTCCTAGTGCCTCACATTAACCCTTCCTCCTAATGCCTAACAATAACCCCCCTCCTAGTGCCTAACACTAACTTACCATTTCTAGTACCTAACACTAACCCTTCCTACTAATGCCTAACAATAACCCCCCTCCTAGTGCCTAACATTAACCCTTCCTACTAATGCCTAGCAATAATCCTCTCCTAATGCCTAACACTAGCCTACCATTTCTAGTGCCTAACACTAACCCTTCCTACTAATGCCTAACAATAATCCCCCTCCTAGTGCCTAACAATAACCCCCCTCCTAGTGCCTAACACTAACCCTTCCTACTAATGCCTAACACTAACCCTTCCTACTAATGCCTAACAATAACCCCCCTCCTAGTGCCTAACAATAACCCCCCTCCTAGTGCCTAACACTAACCTACCATTTCTAGTGCCTAACACTAACCCTTCCTACTAATGCCTAACAATAATCCCCCTCCTAGTGCCTAACAATAACCCCCCTCCTAGTGCCTAACACTAACCTACCATTTCTAGTGCCTAACACTATTCCTTCCTACTAATGCCTAACAATAACCCCCCTCCTAGTGACTAACATTAACCCTTCCTACTAATGCCTAGCAATAATCCTCTCCTTATGCCTAACAATAATCCCCTCCTAGTGCCTAACACTAACCTACCACTTCTAGTGCCTAAAACTAACCCTTCCTACTAATGCCTAACAATAATCCCCTCCTAATGTATAACAATATAAACCCCTCCTAATGCCTAACAGTCAATAACCCCCTCCTAGTGCCTAAAACTAATCCTTCCTCCTAATGCCTAACAATAATCCCCCTCCTAATGCCTTACAATAACCCCCCTTTTAATGCCTAACACTAACCTACCCACTTCTAGTGCCTAACACTCTAGTGCCTAACACTAACCCTCCCTACTAATGCCTAACAATAACCCCCTCCTAGTGCCTAACATTAGCCCTTCCTCCTAATGCCTAACAATAACCCCTCTCCTAGTGCCTAACACTAACCTACCACTTCTAGTGCCTAACACTAACCCTTCCTACTAATGCCTAACAATAACCCCCATCTTAGTACCTAACAATAACGCCTCTCCTAATGCCTAACACTAACCCTCCCTACTAATGCCTAACAATAACCCCCTCCTAGTGCCTAACATTAGCCCTTCCTCCTAATGCCTAACAATAACCCCTCTCCTAGTGCCTAACACTAACCTACCACTTCTAGTGCCTAACACTAACCCTTCCTACTAATGCCTAACAATAACCCCCCTCCTAGTACCTAACAATAGCCCCCTCCTAATGCCTAACATTATCCTAACCTCTTTTACCTATGCCCGCAGGCTGGTTCAACCCGTATGCTAGCACGTTGGGGCACCAGTTCTAACACACAGTGGATGATTAAAGCCCTTCAATACAATAACAGTTCTTTTGGTGATACATGGAGAGCCTTTCCATAATGGAGAAAATGGTCATAAATATACAGAACAGTGCAATACCCCCTTTCGGGTGACGCAGCATCCTTCATCAAGAAATGTGCGCCCAACTGACTGAAAAGCTCTTGACGTATTAATACAATTAGTTTTGGACTTGGTGCAGGCTAATTATTTTCCATCCAAAAGAGACCAATGAGCTGTGACCATCAGACATATTTATATAATGATGATTATTATTATTATTATTATTTATTTACAAAGCACCAACATATTCCGTGGCGCTGTACAATGTAAGAAAACAAACATGGGGTACATAATGATACAGACAATGATATACATCAAATATAAACACTGATACAAGATACAGCACTGCTGATTACAATTTGATTTAACATGATGACTAAAATGTATAAATGTCTAACAGTGTGCAAGCAATTAAATTAATAACAGTCCATGACACAAAAGGGTGAGAGCCCTGCCCTTGTGAGCTTACAATCTAAAGGAATGGGGTGGAAACAAGAGGTGGGGATGTATACAGTATATGTACAGGCAGTGCGTAATTAGGTTATTTAGTGGGTGCATGGCCTAAGCTAGAGAATATGCTTGTCGGAAAAGGTGGGTTTTGAGGGAGCGTTTAAAGATTTCAAAGGTGGGAGAGTGGCGAATGTGTTGTGGAAGGGCATTCCAGAGGAGGGGTGAGTAATGATGAATTATTTCAAGGACTACTATCGCCAAAAAATTCAATAACATGTGTAGACGAAGTACATTTCTCTCAGATTAAAATGCACTATAAATTTCATTTCACTTATGTTACTGTCACTTATAGTATGCAGTAAAAATCTGACAGGTCTGACAGGTTTTGGATTAATCCATCTCCTAATGTGGGATTTTCAGGGTTTCCTTTATTTTCAAAAGCACTTATTGAACAACAGTTGCTCAGTCCACCTGCCAAAATAGTGTGCAAATGAGTAGGGAGGCTGGCCAACATCTCTGTATATAGATCCTTTCTGGGGATTGCTTTTGTAAAGAAAAACAAAAGTTTGCTTTCCTAAAACAGAAAGAATTTGCGATAATTCAGGTTGGAGTGAGCTCGAGATGTCTCCCAGGGCAACACTGCTGAATATATGCAAATTAACCATTGTACCCTTAGAAGCTAAACACACCTCCGGAACCGCTGGAATGCAATGATGTGTCAGCTTGTTAATTTGTACAGAGCCATAATAATCCAACATGCATACAGACTGTTTCGGATTGTTTGATCCTCATCAGTGCATGACATGGATTAATTTGGCACTATGGAGTAGGGCTTGTAAATCCGAGAGGCACAGACTAACCAGCAAGCTCATGGTGACCCAGGACAATAAAGGCAATACTGAAAATGCCCCACAAGGAAATGGTCTAAACCAAAACCTGGCAGATCTGTCAGACTTCTGCTGCTAACTGTGAGCGACAGCATCATAGGAGAAAAGCAATTTATGGTGCATTTTACTCTATTAGGAACGTGTCCTATCCTATTAATAACATGCAGTCAGGTCCATAAATATTGGGACATCGACACAATTCTAACATTTTTAGCTCTGTTTAAAACCACAATGGATTTGAAATGAAATGAACATGATCTGCTTTAACTGCAGACTGTCAGCTTTAAAGAGACACTGAAGCGAAAAAAAATTATGATATAATGATTTGTATGGGTAGTACAGCGAAGAAATAAAAACATTAGGAGCAGAGACATAAGTCTAATATTGTTTCCAGTACAGGAAGCGTTAAGAAACTCCAGTTGTTATCTATGCAAAAGAGCCATTAAGCTCCATGACTTTCAAAGTCGCAGAAAGCTCTGTCTTCTGAAGCTTTTTATCTCAACTGTCAGTCACTGTATTTTCTTTTTCTCTGTCTGAGGACAGTTCAAAAGTTCATGCCTGCTCTGTAAAATCATTTAGAATGCTGAGTAGTGTGTAAACTGCAAATATTAGAGAATGATGTAATGTTACAAAAAACACTATACAAATGAAAATATAAATATGAGAATATTTTCTTTGCTACTAATGTTCTAGTAATTACTGTATATACTCGCATATAAGCCTACGTTTTCAGCATAAAAATGTGCTGAAAAGTTACCCCCTCGGCTTATATGAGAGTCAGTGCAGCAAAACAGATAGTGGAGCAGGTTTTGTTAATGGCAGAGGAGCATAAGGATTGTGCACTAGTGATCCTGCTCTTACCAGCTTGCGCCCTGCTGTGTCCGTGCCCCGCGTTCCCTGCAACATGGTGTGCAGAGTGTGCTGCTCAGGACTACCTTGTGGAGTGGAGCATGCAAGCAGTTTGTCAGTGGTGCAATGATCGGGGATTCTTCCTGTGTGGCATTGGCTGTGTTTCATATATCTAGTGGCTTCTTGAGACACAGCTGTATGATCCCGGGACACATCTGGCTATGGGGGGGGGGGGGGGGCTGACTTGTACTGGGGGCACATCTGGCTACTGTGGAGTGGAGGGGGCTATATTGGGGAGAGGGCTTAAATGCGAGACAATCACTTTTTCCTGGTTTCTGAGGGAAAAGTGGGCTTATACATGGCATGGATTATATGCGAGTGTATATGTATCCATACTACACAACCAATTCATTATATCATAAAACATTTTTTGCTTCAGTGTCTCTTTAATTTGAGGATATTTACATCCAAATCAGTTGAATGGCGTAGGAATTACATCAGTTTGCATATGTGCCTCCCACTTGTTGAGGGAGCAAAAGTAATGGGACTGAATAATAATCGTAAATCATACTTTCACTTTTTAATACTTGGTTGCAAATCCTTTGTAGTCAATTACAGCCTGAAGTCTGGAACGCATAGAGGTCACCATCGCTGGGTTTCATCCCTGGTGATGCTCTGCCAGGCCTCTACTGCAACTGTCTTCAGTTTCAGCTTGTTCTTGGGGCATTTTCCCTACAGTTTTGTCTTCAGCAAGTGAAATGCATGTTCAAAATTCCGCATAGGGGCCCCGAGGTCGGTAGCAATGTCACTGAGTTCAACCCAGACCGCTAGTATGGGCAGTATGCACCATGCAAAGAAGAAAGGAGCTCTGCACCAGCAGTGCAACTGAGCCACGTGAGACTATGGATCAGGTATGTATCTATGCGGTCTTGCTTGTGGTCTGTCTCTAGGGCAGAGCAGACAGTTGGGGTCTGGGCAGCATGACAGAGATTTGGGCACAATTGCCGGGGGGGTTTGTGCTGCACCCTCATGTCTCTGCACCGAGCTCACGCCTCTTGACCCTCTGCCTCGGACTGGCCCTATTTTGACCCCTTTTATTATATAGATATGTATACCTTGTTTAATGCTTAAGCATTGCTAAAGCAGGTAGAGGAAAAAACCCAAAGAAAAAGAAGTATTATTCCTCAGAGTACTGGAAACTCTGATCTTGGGTGTTATTTTCCACCTTGTGTGGTTATAGTAATACAGGGCATTGGATTATGTGCATCTGTATAGCTGATAGAAAGCCATGTGGAGACACAACCTGTAAACTTTCACCTCTGTAAAATGTTCCAGGATTGCAGCATCAATCAGGCCACTAATGACTTGTACACCACAGACTTGGGCAATAAATATTACATTCTTAAGATTTACTATATTTGCATCCAATAAATTTACAGCTACGCTAGCCAAAAAGCTTGCTGCTTTCTTTTATTATGTTTACATAATAATGAAATAACAATCAATGCCTAAGACAATCGGAATTTTTAGATAAAACAGCTCAAGTAAGTCTGGACATGTACAGTACGTAAAGTACTCCCCCTGCTGGCTGAGAGTTCTTGTTCAGCCGACAAAACAACTCGGAAGAAAAGATGTGGGCCTATTTATAAAGTCACTGTAACTTTACACTGCATCACTGCACAATGCACTGTAAAAAGGCACTGGCTCATAGGCAATTCACTTCTTCACCTGAGTTTTCTCCTTGGTGATAATTTTTCATCTTCTCTTTAAAGAGAATCTGTATTGTTAAAATCGCTCAAAAGTAAACATACCAGTGCGTTAGGGGACATCTCCTATTACCCTCTGTCACAATTTCGCCGCTCCTCGCCGCATTAAAAGTGGTTAAAAACAGTTTTAAAAAGTTTGTTTGTAAACAAACAAAATGGCCACCAAAACAGGAAGTAGGTTGATGTACAGTATGTCCACACATAGAAAAATACATCCATACACAAGCAGGCTGTATACAGCATTTCTTTTGAATCTCAGGAGATCATTTGTGTGTTTCTTTCCCCCATGCACTGAAGTTTCAGGCTGCTCTTTTCTTCTTGCAAACAGCTTTGCCCTTGTTTGTAATTCCTCAGTATGTGAAAGCCCAGCCAGCTCAGAGGACGATTTATCCAGCTTGTAAAAGATAAGAGAGAAGAGAGAAGCTGCTCTAATCTAAATAACACACAGGCAGTGTGCAGAGAGGGGCCTGGAAGGGTGAGTTCATAGCAGAACCACAACACTGAAGAACTTGGCAGCCTTCCAGACACAGGCCGACAAGTCTGACAGGGGAAAGATACATTGATTTATTACAGAGACAGTGATAGTACAAAGTGCTGCAGTTAGCCAGAACACATTAGAATAGCTTTTGGAATTTGTAGGATGATAAAAAACAGGATGCAATTTTTGTTACGGAGTCTCTTTAAAGAGAATAAAAAAATGGGCCACTGGGAAGTACTTACCTCGTCGGGAGGGGCAAGCCTCTGGATCTGATTGAGGTTTCCCACGTCCTCCCCCGTCCTACGGTGGTCTTGCTGGGTTGCACTCCTAGATGATTTCTTGAAGATCTTCACCAAAAAGATTTTTTGGGGTGGCCAATGGCCACCCTCAATAAATCAACTTCTAAATTCAGAGTTCTGGCTCACATACTATGTGAAATGGTTTGCCAGACTGGAAGAAATGCAGTGGGTCCATTAGCAGTAAATTTGAGTGGAAGAAAAAGCAGTTTTAACTAATTTATTTAAAAACTTCCATTATAATTTTTATAATGCAGAATTAGGAACAGATAGGCATTCCATTTAACTTCCTAGATGTCTGCTACTTAATCTAAAGACAACTGAAGTGAGAGGGATATGGAGGCTGCTATATTTATTTCCTTTTAAACCATGCAGATTGCCTGGCTGTCCTGCTGATCATCTGCCTCTAATACTTTTGGATCAAGGAACTCTACAATTGACTACCAAGCCCTGCATTCTCTAGCAATGTGTCCAGAAGCGGGATGTCTTTGAAATGGGTGTAGGGTTTTCTGTTATGGATTGGGCTGTCTGCTCTGTACTGTCTGCAATGTACTATCGATGCTGTGCAGAAAGGCTAGCTTCGTGTATTGGGAAACAGGACAGACCCCTTGTGACAGACAGTGTAAAAAGGAAGGGGAGTGTCCACTCCACCCAGTGGTGGCCATTGTGGAAATCTGTTTTGGATCTGAGTGGGTGCCCACGTGACATTACATCTACAGGGATCAATTCTTATCTTTGAACTGGATGAGCCTCAGCTACTATACTTGATTGCAAATTGCTTTGCTTCAGCTCTGTTGATACATGAGTTAGTATTTGGTAGCTACGTGTGGATGTGTGTATATGCCAGTATTCGCTTTTTAAAAGGGACTCCGAGGAGTAATTAAAAACAAAATTGGAACGTACCTGGGGCTTTCTTCAGCCACCGTAGGTCGGGAGGTCTCCCGGCGTCCTCCTGACTCCGCTCCCGGTCCCTTCGCAGAAATCATGACCGCTGACACCTTCGGGCTGAAACTTCCTCAATGGCCACACTCATCATCATCATGCCAGCCACTACGCGGCATGACAGTACTGCGCATGCGCGATTTTCTGACTCTAAACCACGCATGCACAGTATTGTCATGCCGGCCGCCGGGATAACACGTAGCGGCCGGCGTGATGTCGACGAGCGCGGCCATTCAGGAAGTGTCAGCCCGACACACGGCCCCGGTGTCGCCGGTCGTGATTTCTGCGGAGGGACCAGGAGAGGAGCCAGGATAACGCCGGGGGACCTCCCGACCTACGGTGGGCTGGAGAAAGCCCCAGGTAAGTTCCAATTTTGTTTTTAATTACTTTTCGGAGTCCCTTTAACTACTTACAGACCACGGTAATTGAAATCTACTCCCTGCTTTGATGCTGATCTGGTTGCTAGGCATAGCCCTGCCTCACACGGAAGCGCTCCCCATAGTGTGCCCCGGGGAGATTGGGGGTATTTAGATAGTTTACAGCCGCGGGGATGCGGCGGTTTAGTTAGGGCTAAGCTATTGAACAGATTACTGAGATAAAAAAACTTTTTTTTAGAAACTTCGGAGTCTCTTTAAGGCCCCATCTCAGATACACTTTAAAAGGAAATAAATATGGAAGCCTCCATATCCCTCTCACTTCTAGGTATTAAAGGAAGAGAAAATGTTCTAGGTTTTAGAAGAGAATTCCATTGCATGGGGACAAAGTCTAGTAGCCATATGTGGGAGAAAGTTATTAGTGAGGAGGACACCAGAGGTCTTCTGGGTGTGATATGAATGTCGTTGTGTATGAGGTCAGAGATATGTCTGCAGGAAATGAGTCATGGAGGTGGTTTGATGATACAACATAGTAGTTTCAATGTTATTTTCAGGTGAATTGGAAACCAGTGATGAGATTGTTAGAGCAGAGCAACGAAAGTTCTGGGAACAGGAAAAGGTGGGGGGAGAAGGGATTAAGCCTACAGCCTGGAACACACATGCATTTTTGATTGGCCAACCATCTGCCAATTTTATCACCTCCATGTGGAATGAGGGCCAACAGATTTTGAATACTAAGAAAAGATTGTTGTAGGTAAGCTCTTATACTATATGAATGTGGTAAAATTGGCAAATCAATGGCAAGTCAAATTAATCAATGTGAGCCAATCTCATTGGCTCACACTGATCACAGGGTCAGGAGCCAATGAAATTAGCTCCTGACCGGTTCACAGAGCTCTACTGTCATAAAGACGGCAGAGTGGGTGGGTTGAGAGGTGACGGGTGTGTGGCATGAATAGTGGTAACAGCAATTTAGTGCAACTGCAATTTGTTGGTATGCGCCGGTTTCTGGTACCAGTGGTCTCTGGTCCTCAAGGGCCCAGAGTCCGCTGGTACTGAAGACTTAAATCATCAGTTAGGAAAGTGCTACAAAGTAATGTATAAAAGCCAGAGACTCAAAAGAAACCACTGTGAGAGAGTCAATATCTTCAGTGGTAAATATGACCAGACGTGGCCATCCCAACAAACTTACTATTAAAGTGCATGGAAACCTAATTTGGGAAGTCACAGATGAACCCAGATGAACATTAAAAGACCTGCATACTGCTTACTGTCCAGTTAATTCCATCATCCATAATTCCACCATTAGACTGCCACTCCGCTCAAAATTTGCATCCATATAAAATTGCAAAACCTCAGCTACACATGGGGAACATAAAAGCTTGTCTTGCATACCCCCCCCCCCCCCCCCCTAAAAAAAAAAACCCAAAAAACAACAACAACAACAAAAACACCTTGAGTATCCCCAAGACTTTTTGGGATAATGTTCTCTGGTCTTACCAGTCAAAAGTGGATGCCATCTCATCTGGGTGTCCCTATGCAAGCAGTGTATGCTAACACATCCTACACAACACAACCAATGTGCAGTCAGAAACACACATATCTAGATGGACAAACTTTAGGTAGGTTAATTCTCTAGCTTCTGGTCCATCCTGATATTTTCCCATCCCATATGTGATCATTGTTTCTATAGTATGTGTACACACCCGCTTCTAGTGTAGAGACCCTAGAATGAGATTGGCCTTGCCCCGGCTCAGAGACGTAAACATGTGGTGCCAATGTTCTCTGTTCTTTTAGAGCTGTTATAAATATACAATGGCTTTGTGTGAGCTTAGTTGGGATTTTTTTTTAATTTGTGTGTGTGGTGCCTCCAGAAATGGATGATATAGGTGAGTGGTAGTGAATCTATACCAGAGGGGACACTTGGAGCCCTCTCTGTGGGCACGCATGCCATTTCCTAGCAGAGAGGAGTTGTGCCGGACCATTTTAAAAAGTGGGTGGATGAAAATGGCAACATTTTAGAGAAGTGAGAAACAGGCACCTGCACAGTGCGCAGCGGTGAAGTAACTCACATCTACACAATTCACTAGGGACATATGCAACCCATCTTAGTTCTCCCAGGTGGACATCTGGCTGTCTATAACAGGAGGTTATCAGGCTACCTATACTGGGGGTCATATGGCAGTCTATACTGGGGGGGATCATCTGGCTATCTATACTAGCGGGGTTTCTGACTGCCGGTGCTGGGTGGGGGGCATCAGACTATCTGTAATAGGTATAATATGCAGGTGAACTTGCCTTGTCGGTACTTTGTAATAAATAACTGGGTTTTGGGTTGCAGTTTAAGCACTTGGTCAATGAAAGAAAGGTTTGTCATCACTGATATAGGTTGTTATACAGACTGTTGTGCTAAGGAGGAATAAGCCTTTCATTTTATAAATAAGTAGAAATACAGTAATAAGGAAGGCGGCAAAAGCTATTTCAAAGCACTATACTTTGATATCATGGGATCTCTGATTCCAAAAGTCCCATAGCAGCATTTCTGGTTCAGATGCTTGCCAAGTCTGCCAGAACTGATGAGTCAACTCATGGAGTTCTTACGGACTCAGCAAACTTTCACTGCTAGAAAACCCAGCTGTCATTGACTCAGAATTACAGCACCAGCACATGTGCTGAGGTTTCCAGAATCACAAATCCAACGCACAAAGCAGAAGGAGTTGTTCATTATAGTCTTATTATACATTCACCCTCCACCGGACTATCAATCACAGCATACCCGAGTTTCTTGTCAAAGACCAATGTCACACTATTCTTTAAAGAAAACCTAAAGTGAATTAAAACATTAAAACAAATAATTTGTGGGATAAAGAAATTCGTACTAAACCTTTTACTGCTGCTCGTTGCCTTCAGCGTCCCTCACTATTTTAGTATTCGTATATGCCATTTGTATATCAGCCCCGTGTGCAGCTTATAAAATGGCATCCTTAGGTAGAGAGTCTCAGCAGCCACATATATGTGACACAAGCCAGGCAATGCAGAAGCAATTGCCATTTCTGAGCGTCATCTTTCTGCACTAATCTCATTCTACTTGACCTTTTCTCTTCCTTTGACACTGTTGACAATTTTCTGCTTCTCCAGATTCTCTTTTCGCTAGCAACCTTAGGTCTTGTACATTCTTGAATTTTGTCTAATCTGTCTGAATGTTTTTTTTTTTTAACTCCTTTTCCAATAGTAACTCCTTCCTATGCTTGCTCTTTGTTGCTGTACCACAAGGTTATGTTCTTGAAACCCTTCTCTTCTCCATCTCTACTCAGGGCCTTAGACAATTATTACACTTATTAGACCTCCACGCTCAAATCTCTCTCTGAACTCCTAATGTCTCCACATTTTTATCTCAAGTCCATGACTATCTATCTGCTGTGTCAAGCCTTTTTCTCAAACTTAAAGCGGACCCAAACCAAACATTTTTTTAATTCAAAATATTTAGTTGCACCACTCTGACACATACAAAGATAAATAAACACTCCTTCAAGCCTATGAGCATTTCAGTGCATGTTTCTCACCCTTTTCTTTCCATAACTAGGGTTATAGCGGGATGTACAGGAATATTTACTGGAACACACACTGACTCCCTAACTTTATTCTCACTGTACCCAGAATTCTGTGTGGCAGTCAAACCAGCGTGTAACTCCAAAACTGCAGAAAAACAGGTGAGTATAGTGGCAATACCTAGACGAGCCTCTAGGGACACTGCAGGGGATTCTAAGCAAGGCCACATTGACTCATCCAGAGTACAGGGTGCAGAATCAGCACTTCCCTCAGAGCAAGAAAGGGGCTCACAAACGTCAGTGTGAAAGGAAAACATGTTTTCATACATGGTACAGGGCAGGTTCAGAGAAAGCGTCTCTGAACAAGGCAAAGAAGGTTCAGCATCAGATTCACAAAACCGAAGCGCTGTCTCACACTTAAATTCGGCTAACAATGTCGAATCCGAGGAATCAGAACGCAAAACCTGTGAATCAAGAATCACTTTAGGCTGTGAAACTGACGCTTCCATAGCGCAAACCTCCGCGATCTGCGGAGCAGACTGCAAGGCATCTAGGACCGAAACACTGGAGCAACTGTCATCAGGCAACGGGCCCCTACAGATGTGAACAGGGTGAGACAGAGACTCATTTGCAGAAGAAATAGCGACATCAACAGGATAAACTTTATTAAGCATATTAATTTTACTTTTGATGCTGCATAGTCGAGAAATTTTCTTCATAGCAGGGTCACAGATGGAAGATCTCAAAGATCTATTTCTAAATGAAAAAGTATCCCACACATCCTTGAGGAAACCGGCAGACTCATGCCGATCACAATCTGCAGGAACATCCGAGAAACAGGCATCACATCGCACAGATTCAAACTGCACACTGTCAGGAGAGAATCCTTCAGGATTCGCACAAGAATCAACCACAGCGGCACACTCGTTCATTTCAGATTGCACAAAGTCAAGACTCTCATGCTTTACCCCAGAAAGGCAGGAACAATCATCGGACAACGATGTCTCTTTATTGGAATCAATTCGTTGGTGTGTGTGCAACTCATCCAAAATCGTCTGCCACACATAAATCACCAGATCCACATCACCCTCGTCACATTCATCGGAATCAATCAAAAGGTACATAGAATCGAGACAATCATTCAAGACATCCTCGCTTTTTGCGATGTAAAAATCGCAAAAGGCTTTCCAATCAAAATCGAATTCCTCCAGCAAGGCCCCAACATCCCAGGAAGCAAATGGGGGTTCAAACAGGCCAGTATCCAAATAATCTCCATATGGGTGGAGTTCAGGAACAAGAACAGATTTTTTAACTGCTTTAATATAGTGTGCGATCCTACCTATAGTAGGATCCACATAAGCTTTGGATTGGGGCAAAAAACCTGGAAACTGATCAGCAGATACATACTCAACAAAATCGTACAAATCGGAAATTCCGTCTACACTGGGGTTTTGGGCTTGGCTGGTCATACTCTAACGATTGTGGAACTTCCTCCGTGATCAGCGCACAACGCGTGCGCTGATACGGCGGAAATCCTCCACAAGCGTATAATTGCAGGAACCCAGCAAAAGGTGCTACGCACCCGTAGAGGGAAATTCCTGTCGGCAGATGGCGTTGGGGAGTGCAGAGGAACCAATCCTCTGTACCTCCACAAATGCCAGACAGGAATTGTACGAAGCGCAGAACGCAATCGCAAGAGAAGCGATTGCGAATGAGAACAAGCAAAGGGACAGGTTTTATGTGTGTGCACCAAACTAGTCGCCAACCCGCCACGGTGCACACACCACAGCAGATATGAAGTAGGAACGCGATCGCGAGAGGTGCGATCGCCAGACGTGACACAAGGTTACAGCAAGGCAGAGCACGAGAGTAGCAAAGGCACAGTAAATCATACAATGAGGAGATACGGAAAATAACAAACGCTAGCTAAACGCGAACACCGCACTCATTCGCAACAGTGCACGCGTTTATGCGCGGTCTCCACGTGATAAGCACAATAGAGACAAACACGCCTAACTAACCACCGACAGACAAACATGAAACAGAGGACGCGAGCGCTTGCTTAACGGTTACCTCACCGAGCCTCCAGCAAGCGTTCGTAGCAGACAAGACAGACACGCGAAAACAGGGACAAGCGAGAGACAGGATCCACAGCACTAGCGAAAAGAGGCCAGTGCAATCCAGGGAGACAGAACAGAAGGATCCACAGCACTAGCGCAGGATGCTAGTGCGATCCAGGTACAGAGTAGCAGAACAGAAAGATCCACAGCACTAGCGCAGGATGCTAGTGCGATCCAGGGAGGCGGAACAGAAGGATCCACAGCACTAGCGAAAAGAGGCTAGCGCGATCCAAGGGGACATAACAGAAGGATCCACAGCGCTAGCGCAAGATGCTAGTGCGATCCAAGTGAGACAGATCAGAAGAGATAGCTGGTAGCAACCGCTGCACCAGCTATACTCCAAGAACAGAGATCAGAACGATTTCCTGTCGACCGCTGGGACAGGACAATCGCAACAGAACAAACAAAACAGATAAGCAATCCTAACTGCACTAGGGAAACCTGCCTAGCGCAGTTTCAGAAATTACTCTAAGCTGATCTTCAAACAAAGAGTAAGGCTGACACTCCTCCAGGAGTGTTTCACAGGAAGGAATGCTTATGACCAGCACAGCATTGTGGGAAACACATAGTACTTATAGTACACGCCTCCAATGAATGTGGCCAGGCAATTTGCATGACAACGTATGCAAATTCCTCAGCAAGCACAAGCTGCAAAACTGACAGAAGCTCTCCTTTCCAGAGTCCTGCAGCATGCAAACCTAAACAATGGTCAAAAAGCTGCCTGCCTGCACAGGCAGCTGAGCAGATCATTACATACACATTTTTTTTGCTTAGCTGCTCCCAAGGTTTTAAATGTAGGTTAGGTCACTTGCCCGGAGGTCTGCCTCACAGTGGCGCAAGTGTCTAGTATAATATACTTTGCATGCAAACCATATTGGAAGCTAAAGTTCCTCCTAGTTCAATAAATGTTAGCACTTGTCTTGGATGCAGGGCATGCTTTTTTCAGTCTGGCAGAGGCGGTGTATGCCTGTGCGATTAACCATTCAATTGCAGCATGTGTTTAGGGATGTGCAGACTTTCCCCCCACCTTTCCTTAACTTTGTAACTATGTAACTGTCAGGTTAGCTGCTCCCAGCCCCTCCTTCTGAGTTTCCTGTTTGCATGATAAGTAGTAGCAGATTTGCATATGATTTGCATCTGAATTGAATGCGAAGTGTGCAGAAAATCTATTTAGGTGCTACACACTGAGCTGGTGGTCATTTCAGATGCAGCCTTAGTGGTATGCGCTGGCGTTCTCCTCGCTGTAAAATATTTTATATTTGTCATCATGCAGCTGAAAAAGGCTGCTCTTTATTATTATAATTTAAAAAATAGATTTTATTTCTGAAATCTTGTATTTTTAATTTGGGTCTACTTTAAGAAGTGGAACCGAACTTGTGATCTCTTCACCATCTTTGTACACTCCCCCATCAGAAACAGATCTTTCAATGCTCTCTCGGCCCCACCATGATAGCTACGTCACTATCGTGTATCATTTAGAAGGACTAGAGAGCGCATGCTACGCTGCCAGGCTAATTTTATCCCCCTCTGCTTGTGCACTGATGTTATCCCCTGCTGCTTGAGCGTGGTAGGTTTACCATACTTTGATGAATCTATCCTTTTGTAACTTACATATGGAGTGGGCTTAAAGCAAACCAGAGCTGTTAGAATACAAAAAATCGATAACTACCCGGGGCTTCCTCCAGCCCCATAAGCACGATTGATTCCCTCGTTGTGGGACTCAGTGTTGCGATTCAGATGAAAAGCTGTTCACCCTGTCACCAGTGGTTGGCGTGAGCTCTTCTGAGGTGTGTAGTCTAAGTGGCTACAGGTCTTCACCAGAGCACCCTGCAAGGGATGCTGGGCCGCTACCCATAGTGGGCAACGGACTGCTTTGCTGCCTGGTAGTCCCCAGGTCATGACCCCCAGGATTGCCCCACCGGTGATGAGAGAGAACAGCTGATACTGTGATGGGGAGTTTGTAGTCAGGATGAAGTAGCAAAATGATAATCAGAAGTGTAGTCAGACAGTCCGAGATCGGGGCAGGCAGAGTTCAATCGTAAACGTTAGACAGGCGAGAGGTCGAAGTGGAGGTCAATCGTGAATGATAAACAAGCCAAGGGAAAGACGGGCAGAGATCAAACGTAATCCAGGAAACTAGCCGAGGTCAATAAACAGGAGACCAACCAGGTACAGGCTGGAAGAGAATCAGGTACAACTGCTGACAAGCTGCAAGAACAGACAGCAATGACACTCAGGGCAGGTGGGTTTATGTAGCCAGCTTGGCGCCAATGAATGAATGCGGAGCATACGCACAAATGGACGCATCAACACACTGTGCATGCAAATATGCATGCACACAACCGTCCGCAAGCAAACGGCTGCAGGCGTCCGCCCATTGCATGAGGAAAATCACGATGATGTCACGCGCGAGCACGAACAGAACCCTGAGGCAGATGACCATGAGGAGGGAGCCGGTGAGTATGACGCTCAGATGTGCTTATGAGGTTGGAAGAAGCCCCAGATAAGTATCGATTCTTGTATTCTAACAGCTCTGATACATTTTAATTTTTATTTATTCTAGTAATTATATAGCATGGATGGACATCTTCCGCAGAGCTTTACACAATGTGAAATCTTGTCACAAAGGATCCCTCAGGGCTCGTTCACACTAGGGGCGTTTTTGACATTTTTTAAGCGCTGGTGATTTTTAAAATTGCCCTGAAAGCGCTTGTGTAATGATTCCCTATGAGAAAGTTCACATCTAAGCGGTTCGTGATGCCGCCTTAATGGAAGGTAAAGAAAAACGCAAAACGTATTTATTCTATTCTGGATCAAAGAGTTCAGACTGACGCCAGGAAGTGAAAAAACGCAAAAGTGCTTAACAAAAACATCCAATGCACAGAGATCGATAAAAAATCGTGTCAAAAAATGCCCAACGCGGACGGGCACGCGAGCGGAACGCAATGTGACCAAAGCCTCAGAGAGAAGACTTTCCAAAACAGACAAAGTTCAAACTGCAGCCTTGACAATGGTACGTACTTCCTTGGGGGTTGGTTCACTAAATGTATTACGCTGCAGCACTGCAAGTTAAATGAACTTACGTGCTCTAATGTTAGCAGCGCGACGCACAGAGCGGCCACATTGAATGCGCTACAGGCAGCATAGTGTGCACAGCGTTCCTTAGCAACAGCCGCTCCTTTGTAACTTCACACTTCCAGCCACCTGTGGAAGCTTCGAGCAATTGTCTGAAATCGGTATCACGGATTAAGTAACAGGTATCAAGGGATACTGGTGCTCCCGGCTAGAACAGTTCCCTCCCTTATGACAGGATGGGCGGATTACGTCACTAAACACCAGCACTATAGAGAGAATCCAGGACGTTCACTATAACAGACTACAGCTAGTGTGCGCTGGACGTCACCCAGTTTAAACTGCTTCTACGAGACATCTGTGAACTAATACGTCTCATGACGTAGCCTCAGCTGTCATAGGCACGTGATACGACCCATCCATGCTCCACCTACTGCTATTGCTCGTCCCCGATTAATACACTGCACTTCTTGCAGAACCTGTCCTGTGAGCGCGCACAGTGGCAGAGTGAGGAGAGTAATGTGTGCTGAGACAGCTATTATCCTCCTGAAATGACAGTGCATTTTTGCAGGCTGTGGCTATGTACTGTAAAGGTAGCCATACATCTAGCAATAATAATAATAATAATCTGAACATTTGTATAGCGCTTTTCTCCTGTCAGACTCAAAGCGCTCAAGAGCTGCAGCCACTGGGACGCGCTCAAGAGGCCACCCTGCAGTGTTAGGGAGTCTTGCCTTGAACTTCCTACTGAATAGATACTTGACCTAGCCAGGATTTGAACCGTGGTCACCCATGTCAAAGGCAGAGCCCTTAACCAGTACACTATCCAGCCACTACCAGCAATGATGGGCAGATTCAACCAAGAGACAAATCTCTCTAATTGAATCTGATAAGAGAGAGATCAATCTGCTGCCAATACACCACAGGCCGAATCCCAATCAATTTCATGCTGAAATTAATATGGAATCGGCCTTGTGCGCCGCATCAATCCGCCTCACTGCCCTGACGCTGTCCCCTAATGAAAAATGTCCCCCGGTGCCCAGTGTTAAGTGTACATTATCTGTCCGTGGCCTGCGCTTTTCCCCCGCTGGCTTCCGGGATTCCTCTCTGCATACACACACGCCCCACGTGGTTTCCTAGTAAGGGACGCGTGTGTGATGTCATAAGCGTGCCCTTACTAGGAAACCACATGGGATGCGCATGTATGGACAACGGAGTGTGCCCGGAGCAGCGTAGGGACAAGTGGAGGCCGCGGACAGGTAATGTACACTTTACACTGGGCACCGGGGGACATTTTTCATTAGGGAGGATGGCGCCGGGGGTTTCGTCTCATTCGTCGATTGTTGCGAAATTGCACACCGCTCCCGCTGTGCACCCAATCAAGCAAGCCGGCCCAACATCTTGCAGCATGCACAAACGACAATGTAACTGTTATGATCATGTCTGCAGCATGTATTGTTGGCTGCAGTTTGATTGAAGACAAGCAGTTTTTGATGTCATTACATGCATTTGCTTGCATAGTTTGGTTTGCACTCAAACTAGTTGCTGACTCTATCTGCAGTCGCTCTGAAGTTAATGACAGTTTAATATGCTTTTGTGTAAACAAACATTGTCTGCTGCAATGGGGTGGCAATCCCTTTCATGCAGGCTGCATATCATTGTCTGCCTTTTCCTGCTGTCAGCCTGTGATTAATTACCATTCACTTGTGTGGGAATCTGCAGGTCTGCTCCCATTGGATGACCTCAGTATAAAGAACTGCTTCCTGCAATGCTTCATGGGCTACCATAGTCTCAGATTCTGTCTGTTACTCTGCTCGTGCCCCACCTCGTTCCTAGTCCGTGTGGACTGCGCTGACTCCTGTGAAGGGGTCAGCGAGTCCTCCTAGTTCTGCTCTTGTTTCTAGAAGTTGTTACTTTGCTTGTCTTGTGTCATATATTGGTTCATCGCCAATATATACGCATACTTGCACGTTTTGTTATTTTCCTTGTATTCGTGTTACGTTGATACATCAGTGTCGCTGATATATACGTACACGAACTGTTATATCCTGTGTTCAGTTAGTCAGTTTTCCAGCACGTTTTGGTAGTTTGCGCGTATCGTGATCACCCGTGCTGAGTTAGTATCCTGCTCCTGGTTCTGTTTGTGGATTGCGTTCATCTCTGCGAAAAGATAGCGAATCCTTCTGAGTCCTGTTCCCTGTATTGCTCCAGTTCTAGTCAGTGTTCCTGCTTATGACATATATCGGTTCATTGCCGATATATACATATGTTAGTCAGACGTTACAAATAGTTTCATTGATAGCTGTAATTGTAATACGCTAGGAAAACATACTTATTGTATATTTGTCTGTGTTACATTCATCTATCTTGATCTCCCTATTTCCTGACTACCCTGTCCTGTCTTTGTGAGGCACGTCTTCGCTGCAACGCATTGGCTGCCTCATTCCAGTCTGTCTTGTTGTGGACGCTTGCTGTCACTAAGTAGTGGCTAGTTAAGCAAGCGTTCATTCTGTCAACCTGTCCTGATCTCCTCAGTCCTGGTTTATGCGCTCAGCGCTACTTTGCGCTGAGACGTTATCACAAAAGTATTGTTTGTGGCTGTTCGGATCTGCACCGGCTCTGTGCACCACAATCTCCTATTGGAGTCAGTCCTCTCCTCCACTAAACTGGGGATATCCTGATTCCTTGTGTTGGTGTGTGTACCTCCTTCACGTCAGCTTATGTGTTGCATGCTGACTGTGGAGAATACACCTCCAAGCTTAACAGTAACCCATTTTTGTTCCAAAATTGGTCACATTGTCGGTCGGGCATGTTCTTGGCGGCAAAGATTTTCATCCAATTTGATTCTAATAATCGAATCGGATTGTCAACCAGCCGCCAAGTCGCCTGATGTATGGCCATCTTAACTGTCCACATTAAGAAAACTATGCCTTCATTTTTTGTTTAGTTAACATCCTATACAATTAAATCCCTGTGTCCCTGCGTCCTCCTCCTGTGTGTCCCTGTGTCCGTGCTTTTATCATTTCAGAGCTCAGACAAGCAGCTAAGGCAACAAGTGGTGTAACATTCCAGCAATCAAATCACGTTTGAGAGGAGCCTCTGCAAACAGGCACCTGCTCTGATGATGTATTTCCTGTTTGGCGGCCATCTTCATTGTTTACAAACACGATGAATAAGCCAGTGATTTTATCACCAAGAAAGCAGCGGGGAGCAGTGAAAATGTCAGAGAGGGGGCTAGGAGAAGACAACAAACAGGCTGGTACGTTTATTTATGTAAGATTTTAACAGTACAGATTCTCTTTAAGTCTACTAGATTTGAATATTAAGTGTGGTTATGGGCAGGTTCAGACGGTTGTCTGGACAGCGGCAGTGTGTCATTTGGACACTGTCAGATGCTTTTCTGCTAGTAAGCAGAAGAGCACTTGGCAAACTTTGGCAGCACTTCCCAGCGAACGGTGCGTTGCGTTTTGACCCCCACATGCGGTTATGGAAACGCCGGGCATCATCCTGGACAAAATGAGATGAAAGGATTGAGCGCAGCGTTTGCGAGAATGATGGGAAACAACTATACCTACGTTAAACAGCGCATGACCGATGAACTCTGCAACTGTCATTTAAAGTGTACCTGAAACAGGGGGGATTATACATACCTGGTGCCTTCTCCAGCTTCCTCCAGCCCCCTCCAGGCTTATCGCTCCCTCGCCATCCTCCACCCCCTCCTGGATCTTCTGCAATTGGCCCTGAAAAGTCCTCCAGTCAGGGCCGGTCAGTTGCCTACATTGCCTAGCACAGGGAGAGCCGTCTTTCTGCCTTTCCCTGCACCTAAATCACCACCGATGGGACCATAAGTGTGCCAATATATAGATATAGGAAGTGTTTCTGATGCTGAAAACAGGATAATTACTATAAAAGTGGGCATCCTCAGAGATGGATTAAGATTAAATGGAGCCCTAGGCAAGGTAGTACCTTTGCTTCCCCCTTATGGTCCTTTTGGTAATCTGAGATGGGAGAGAGGTCAGAGAAAGTGTTACTTGGGCCCCCTGAAACCCATTAGGCCCCAGGCACCTGCCTAGGTTGCCATGTGGATGATCCTGCTATGGGCATCCTGAATAACTATATGTCACTGCAAAGCCTCTCCAAGGTATCCATTAATGGTACAATATTTTCCTCAGATGCCATCATTACAGCAGTTTTTTATGATCGAATTGTACAGAAAACTACGCAAGAAGAAAAAAAAAGCGATAAGAAACAATTCTATGCCTAATTGGAATAAAGAATGTTGTCGAGTGGAATGTTGGTTTTTTACAATCGAATCTAAAGAAAGAAAGTGCCCTAATCGACCCCTTTATGGTAACAATCAATAATCACCTTCCGATTATTTATGATGCCACAAATCTGATTGAATGGTTGCAGCTGAGAAAAATATTGTACCATATATGGGCACCTTTATACACGGCCTCACCATATACAACCATCAGATAGATCCTTGTGAGATTACATCTGCCACGGATCTATCTGATCTGTGCCACACACTAGGAACAGATTTTTAATAGATTTCATCTTTCAAACCGCAGTGTTGCAATATTTGATCCAGTGCAATGCTATAGGCCGTCAATCTGCCGCTGCTTTTGACCTGCCGTCGAGCGATAGATTCCATCTGGGGCAATCAAGTAATTTTGACCGAAGATTGATAAAAACGATCTACCAGGCTGTGCACTACATCAGTTTCTAGCAGATTCATCAGCCACAATAGGATCATACAATGCACCTATGTATGTGGATGCCGCATGTACGTACCTTTGTAATTAGCTTTGCCTTGAGTCAGGTATACTTTAAAGATCACTGGGCCAGATTTGTCAAAAGGGAGACAAAATATTGGTAGGTTTTTAGAAATCCGTGCAGAACTGTCTCAGGCAGCTTAAGAAATCATTACATAGTGCAGATTCCTTCTAAAACTGTTGTATAATAGGAGGAGCTAGGAAGGTCTCTCAGACAGTGCAGTGTGGGAGGGGAATTGCTGTTGCTGAGGTAACCAACACACCTGCTGTATTGATAGCAGCAGGCTCTGAGGAGGAATTCAGCAGGGGGGGGGGGGGGGGGGGGGGGGAACATCACAAATCATGTCTAGCCTGCACTCTGCAATCATGTCTAGCCTGCTGTTCTACTTCTGTAGAACTGCTTTCAAGCACTTCTTAAAAAGAAACTCCGACCAAGAATTGAACTTTATCCCAATCAGTAGCTGATACCCCCTTTTACATGAGAAATCTATTCCTTTTCACAAACAGACCATCAGGGGCAGGGTCGGACTGGGACACTGGGGGCCCACCAAAGAAGTTTCAACCTGGGGCCCACACATCTCATGATTGCGGTGAAAAAAGGCCGTGACCATGCACCTGAAGGTGGGCGTGGTAATGATGTATTATGGACAGGGCCAAATGTACATGATCTTAGCAGCATTGTAATTCAGAGACACTGCTGCCCAGCAAAATTTTGCATAGACTCCCCTCCTTCAATATAAAGTAATGTCCTAGTTACCATACATATGACATTGATTAGACTGTGAGCTACTCTGGGGACAGTCAGTGACTATGTACTCTGTACAGTGCTGCAGAAGATGTCAGTGCTATATAAATACATAATAATAATAATATGGTAGGATAGCTATGCCACTGCTCTCAGCATGAGTGATTACAGCACTGAGAAGAGAATTTTTGTGCTGCAGGCAGCAATTGGAGCTCTGTCAGACAAGGAGGGGGGCCCACCAGAGACCTGGAGGTGGCGCCCACCGAGGGAAAAAACTGTACTACTGTGGCCCAGTCCGACCCTGATCAGGGGGCGCTGTATGACTGATATTGTGGTGAAACCCCTCCCACAAAAAGCTCTGAGTACCGAGGTACTTCTGGCAGTTTCCTGTCTGTGAACCTTGTTGCCTTGTGGGAAAGAGCTGTTTACAGCTGTTTCCAACTGCCAAAACAGCAAGCAGCAGCTACATCACTTGCCAGCAATAAAAATGTCACCATGTAATAAATGTCAGAATATAAATCAGGGATTTAAAATATTTTACACTGTGCAAACACTGACTAAATTATCTATACATAATTATTGTAAAAATGAAGCACTTTTTTTTATTACATTATTTTCACTGGAGTTCCTCTTTAATCTGCACCAGTTTAGGGATGGATTTGCACTTCTCTTAAAGAGACACTGAAGCGAAAAAAAAATTATGATATTATGATTTGTATGTGTAGTACAGCTAAGAAATAAAACATTAAGATCAGATACATCAGTCTAATTGTTTCCAGTACAGGAAGAGTTGAGAAACTCCAGTTGTTATCTTTATGCAAACAAGCCATTAAGCTCTCCGACTAAGTTAGTCATGGAGAGGGCTGTTATCTGACTTTTATTATCTCAACTGTAAGTGAACTGTTTACTTTTTATCTGCTAGAGGAGAGGTCATTACTTCACAGACTGCTCTGAAAGACTCATTTTGAATGCTGAGTGTTGTGTAATCTGCACATATTATAGGATAATGCAATGTTAGAAAAAAAACACTATATACCTGAAAATAAAAGTATGAGAATATTTTCTTTGCTGCTAATCTTCTAGTAATTATTCATAGTACACAACCAATTAATTATATCATATTTTTTTTTCCGCTTCAGTGTCCCTTTAACTGTAGTGCAGCTCTAGAAATCCACGCTAAACTGCCACTATTCCTAGGATTTAAGAACGTTCTTATTATCATGTAGAACTGTTCTCCCTGCTGGTTAGAGCAGATTAAGAAGATAAAACTGTCGGTAAGGCCCGGTTCACATTAGCGTTCGCTATCCGGATTTTCCGGATCTGATCCGGACCGCATACTGTACAAACGGAACGTACGTTCCGCATAGCAATGTAAAGTCTATGCGGACGTTCACACGCTTCCGTTCCGTACGTACCGGAGCCGGATCGGATCCGGACTCTGGACTCTTTTCCAACATGCGCTATTTTTTGGGTCCGGATCTCCGGCCCTCGCACCCGGACCGGAGCCGGACCTGAGCCTGACAACACCATTCGAAACACAGAAACCAATGGGAAACGGAAGGCACAGAACACACTGCCTACAGAAACCTGACGTTCTACCCCACTTCCTATGCGTATCCAAGCGGCCATTTCGGATGGGGACACATGGGCCAAGCATGTCTTGAGTGGAGCAGCAGTGACAGACGTGCTGGAGCTGTTTGGCAGAATGTCGGAGGTGGAGGTGAGGCCTACAGCGGAGAAACCTGATTCTACAGGTGCACCAGGTGCACCTTCTGCTGACCCCAACATTTTTTTCTTAAATTTCGCTATTTTTTGCCCACGGATCCGGATGGCAGCCTGATGCATGCCTGATGCAAACGGACCGGATCCGGATCAGATCCGGATCGGAACCGTACGGTTCTGATCAGGATCAGGTCAGGATACGATCAGGATCCGGTCCGTTTACTTGCCAAAACGCAAGTGTGAATGGGGCCTAATGCGTTGATAAATCTCCCCCCACTATATTTGCAGCTCTGTACCAAACACTACCCCAGATATCTCCAACCATGTGCAAATACTCAAGGCTGGATTTATACATTTTGTTCCTCTAGGCCAAGTATGTTGTGACTCCCCTTTCTTCTGCAGCATCGCTCCTCCCATTCCATGTGCAGCCCCCTCTTCCATGTGCGATATCCATGTACAGCAGGCCCTCTCTTTCATGAACAGCTCCCTTGCGCATTAGTTTCCCTTTTTCACGTCTTTCTCCCCATTTTTAGCCTCCTCTTTCATATGTAGCAACCCCTCTTTCATGCCCAGGTTCCACCTTAGGCTGAAGCCGCCCCAAGGCTCAGGCCTCTGTGGCCTTTCCAGAAATCCGGCCCTGCAAATACTTCTCAGTTAATAGGTTCAATTGCCTTTCAGCATATTTGTGTGAATTATGCTTGAGCAGGGTCAGACAATTACAAAGGTCTGTTTGAGGCCCACTTCAGTAGGTACATAGTGTTCTGCTCCGGAACCTCCCACGCACATCTTTCAAATTGACTGCCATAGTCACAGTTCTCTGAATGAGTTGATTAAAAGCCTGGTGAAATCTTGTGCAATACAAACTGACAATATTACGAAAAATTACAAAATTGCATGTCCTTATCTAGGTAAGCACTTCAATAATCTGTTACCGTAAATGATCTTTAAAGATCAGGCAGCAGTTTTGCAACGGTTTTCGTATAGACACGCTGTTTGGCTCTTCGGCAACCAGTGGAGGACGACTGCACACACTTCAGATTTCTGGCCGAAACAATCACGACCAATTTTTAGCCTGGAAAAATCTATAAGAATCCGAGATTGGAGCAAAAGAAAGCAGAAATGACATTAAAATGAGCCAGTTCTGCCCCATGGAGAGAGGAGGGGGGAAATGGGTGATCAATCAAGACAACTGGAAGAATCATGCACTCTTGCATTCTTGTTTCGTTTAGAGATCCATCATGACAGCTCACTAAATAATAATTATACCAGTCACTGCTTATCTTTCACTGCATCTGTGTGACTGCACGCTGTTTTATACCAGTCACTGCATACCTTTCACTGCATCTGTGTGACTGCATGCTGTATTATACCAGTCACTGCATACCTTTCATTGCATCTGTGTGACTGCACGCTGTTTTATACCAGTCACTGCATACCTTTCACAGCATCTGTGTGACTGCACACTGTATTATACCAGTCACTGCATACCTTTCACTGCATCTGTGTGACTGCACACTGTATTATACCAGTCACTGCATACCTTTCACGGCATCTGTGTGACTGCACACTGTATTATACCAGCCACTGCATACCTTTCATGGCATCTGTGTGACTGCACATTGTATTATACCAGTCACTGCTTACCTTTCACGG
Source organism: Hyperolius riggenbachi (assembly GCF_040937935.1). Classification (NCBI taxonomy): domain Eukaryota; kingdom Metazoa; phylum Chordata; class Amphibia; order Anura; family Hyperoliidae; genus Hyperolius; species Hyperolius riggenbachi. The sequence goes on along the minus strand of NC_090656.1, from coordinate 192,026,244 downwards.
CATCTGTGTGACAGCACACTGTATTATACCAGTCACTGCATACCTTTCACTGCATCTGTGTGGCTGAACACTGTATTATACTAGTCACTGCATACCTTTCACTGCATCTGTGTGAGTCAATGCACATTGTATTAGAGCAGTGAATACCTTTCACTGCATCTGTGCGACTCACTGCACACTGTATTAGTCCAGTGCATATCTTTCACTGTATCTGCTGCTGTGTATTTGATACTGATTGTGTGCCTCTTTGTGATTACACACACTGTCTACCACTATTGAATACTGTTAGTAGTACTGCATACCCCCCCCCCCCCCCCCCCAATATGGACAAAATAACAGGCAGAGGCAGGCCACCCGGCAGGTCTTGTCGAGGTCGTGATGGCGTGATTTCGTGCGGCCCTTGACCAAAGTACAGTGTTCAGAAGGCACGTACCCTCAACCCCCAAGATTCTGAGGATGTGGTTGACTAGCTTAAACAGAGCACCATATCTCCTACAGCTTCTGTACAGAACCTCCTTGATGCACCATCCTCCTCCTGCTCTGCTTCTGGTTTCACACAAAAACGTAACACTACTAACCCTAGCAACCCAGCTGCTCCACTTGAGCGTCAGAGGAGTTATTCACACATGATGCAGCTAGTGATACACTTGGGGTCATCCAGCCAACAAGGCCTGCTGTTGCCACCACCCGAATGTTGACATTCCAAAGCTCACCAGTGTGGCATTTTTTTGTTTGTGTGCCTCTGATACCAGCAATGCCATCTAGCAAGATCTAGCAAGATCTTTTCAAGCACTTTATGCCTCCAATTTAGGAATGCAATGTGATTTTTGCCCTTCAGGGATTATAACCCTGCTTTGCGTCAAATCCGTAATTTTCCCCGAGACTTTTGGCGTGTATCCCACTCCGCCATGCCCACCTTCAGGTGTTAGACTCCTTGAAACATATTTTCCAGCACATTGTGGCCAGAAACAGTGTTCGTAGTTTTTCAAGTTCGCCTGCCCATTGAAGTCTATTGCGGTTTGCCGAGTTCGCCGGTTTGCGAACTTTTGCAGATCTGACGTTCGAGCCATCTCTATTTTAGAGCAGGTGCAGAAACGAGCAACAAAATTGATACGATGGATGGAAGGTCTCACTTACCAAGAGAGGTTAGATAAACTGGGTTTATTTCGTCTGGAGAAAAGATGCCTTAGAGGGGATCTAATTAACATGTATAAATACATCAGAGGGCAATATACAAGCTTGGCGGATGAGCTTTTTGTCCCTAGGCCTTCTCAAAGGACTAGAGGACATGATCTGCGCATGGAGGGAAAATGTTTTAGCCATTTATTTAGGAAAGGGTTCTTTACAGTAAAAGTGATTAAAATGTGGAATGCATTGCTACAGGAAGTAGTTACTAGTTATGGCAAATTCCATACCTGCATTCAAAGGGGGCTTAGATGCTTTCATTGCATTGAAAGACATCCATGGCTACAATTACTAGGTAATGTCCAGAGATGTTGATCCAGCGATTTTATTTGCCATCTGGAGTCGGGAATTCCCTTTTGGAGCTAATTGGGCCATGCCTTGTAAGGGTTTTTCGCCTTCTTCTGGATCAACAGGGATATGTGGGGGACGGGCTGGTGTTGTACTTTGTTCTCTGGTTGAACTCGATGGACGTGTGTCTTTTTTCAACCCAAATAACTATGTAACTATGTGACCACCAAACAACCTGGCGGAAGACTGTAAGCTGAGTGTGTGAGGCTGTATGGATGTGAGGAGTGCTCCATGTTCTCAAGCCGGCAGAGGTTTTAATAGGGAGGGAGTTGTGATGGGGAAGCTGATTTTATGTATATTTTTATATAAATAAAATTGTTATGCGTTGTGAGAGCTTGGAATGTTGAATTATTGTGCTAAAGTGGTTATACAATTTACAAGCACTCCCCTAACTTTGGGGTAAATGCATGAAGTAATTAACCTGTTCACCAGTGACATAATAAGAAGTAAATCATAATGACCTTTACAGAAGAAAAAGGTCTGACAGAACTCCTGCAATAAATCTGCAGTGTGTCTACTTCCTGCATTCATGGAAGCAGACAAAGGGTTAACATCCTGTGTTTACATATGAGCTGAGGCTCCCAATGACTGACAAATTTCTATGCAGACACAGTTGAGAGATCAAATTACACTTGTGATGAAAATGAGCTGGAAATAGACAGGCTCTTCTCTCTAAAAACACACAGGGTGTACTTCTCTCTGTTTCCCTAGTGTCCTGTGCAGGCGTTCAGGTTCATTTTTAAGACTCGTGTTTAGAAAAAATACCTGCCTCTTCAGGTCAAAGCATGTGACTGTGGAACAGGTACCCTGCTTACTATTGTTAAAGCTAGGATATAACGAACATAATATCAAACCATCAGACATATTATAGTCATAATTATTATATAAGTGTTATATCTATTTCTGTATCTATAAACCCAAATATAAGAGACATAAAAACTCACAGAGTTAACATATGAGAATGCACACATATGCATATAAAAGTAAGAACATTGTATCATAGTAGCCATGCTACCCATCTTATTCATAAAAATATATGTACTGTATCATATAAAACACTTATTTCTTTGAAAAAAAGCATAAGATGACATCAAGCAGTAAGATTCAGGTACAGTATTTGGAGTTTTCAGTGATCTTGTGTTTGTGCGCCCTCTGGTGGGCATTAAGCAATAAGATTCAGGTACAGTATTTGGAGTTTGCTGTGATCTTGTGTTTATGCGCCCTCTGGTGGGCATCAAGCAATACGATTTACGTACAGTATTTGGAGCTTGCTGTGATCTTGTGTTTATGCGCCCTCTGGTGGGCATCAAGCAGTAAGATTCAGGTACAGTATTTGGAGTTTGCTGTGATCTTGTGTTTGTGCGCCCTCTGGTGGGCATTAAGCAATAAGATTCAGGTACAGTATTTGGAGTTTGCTGTGATCTTGTGTTTATGCGCCCTCTGGTGGGCATCAAGCAATACGATTCAGGTACAGTATTTGGCGTTTGCTGTGATTTGCTAATTGTGATTTGCTGTGTTTGAGTGCCCTCTGGTGGGCTAAGGTTATATCGATATTGAAAACCTTATCCAAGTCATACAGTTCAATTTATAAATAGGAATCCTGGGGAAATTTGGCTATAATGAGATGTGTGAGTCTCTGGGATAGTAGCTAAGATGAAAAGCTAAATACACAGATACAGGCCCTTGGATAGCTCTCCTAGTTCTGTGCACTGCAGTCACAGTCACTGTATTGACTTGAATGGAGAGAGATATAAGATTTTTACTCTTGCGAAACGCATTGTCTGTCTACATTATTGAAAAAAGCCAATACTTGTCTCTTTTGGGAGCAATCATCGTATATCAGAATCAGAATCATTTTATTTCGCCAAGCATGACTGGATCATGCCCGGAATTGTTTATGGCACAAAAACATATGGCTCAGAAGGAAGGCATAGATAAAATATGGTCCTGAAAGTAATCTGGTGTCACAACATAAACGATGAAAAAGTGTAGCTAATTCTCCAGTTCTTTCATACATCAGCTTTGAATTGCTGCTAGGAATTATTGCTCTATACTAGTATGGGGTCCTGAAACATAGTCACACTTGATAGTAATCCGGTGTCAATTTATGCAATGAAAGGGTGGGAATAATTCTCCATTTTGTTCATAAATTAGAAATGAATTGCTGCTATGAATTATTGCTCTTAACAACTTTGTCAGACTGACAGTAGAGTAGGGCTACCCACATAGATGAGATTTGGATTAGATTAGGGCTACCCTTGTACAACCACCCAACTACAGGGCATATTGATGAACAGTACCACATCAATTAGAGCAGGAGATGTAGTAATAATGCTATTAGGGTGTCTAGCACCAGAGTAGGCCAGCATAGTGTAGGGGAGGATCAAGCCTAAAAGAGTCTACCGTGAAATGGAGGCTGGGCTTACGATCTTATTAGCCAAATGGTTTTACTTTTTGCCAGCTGGGTTAACAAAAGGACTCTTAATACTTGGATCACCAATCCCCTATAGTGCCAATTCACAGCCCCATTTACTTGAATAGAAGCTGGGAAGCACATTAGGCCATCAGGAGTGATCTGTAGCCATGCAGCCAGGGCCAGAAAAATGGTCACACTTGATTTATACGATAAAAGGGTGGGGATAATTCTCCAGTACTTTCTTAAATCAGCAATGAATTGCTGCTATGAATTATTGAAAAGCAATAATCGTATATGGTCCTGAAAAATGGTCACACCTGACAGTTCCCACAGATCATCAGCTGTTTGCCTGCAGGCAAACACATAGCGCGTTCAATCCGTCCCCCATACATCATCATGGATCCATAAATTGGCCCCTCAACCCAAAGTCAGCAGACCGAGGGCAGCCAATCAGCAATCCCTCCCTCTTGGAACCCCCTGCCCCATAAATACGCCAGTATGGCAGCCATTTTACAGTTTGCCTGCGTGGTGTGCTGTGTGAAGCAGTGTAGGGAGAGAGCTGTGCTGTGCTGACAGGGATAGTTAGTCTGTGTGTACTGTGTGAAGTGCAGTTTCTTGCTGCTACCACTGTCCTGATCTCCCAATAGCCCTTGTAAGGCATACCTATGAAATAGCTGTTGGGAGATTTGGGCGCAGGATAGAGCCAATATATGGCTTACCCTGCTCTTGCACAAGGCCCGGTGGCGCTAATTACTGTTCCCCCTCCAGGTCGCCATGGATGGTGGGGAATGACGTAATTAGGCTTCCAGCTATTGCTGGGGCCGAATTACAGTGTTTTACAAGTAATTTGAACTCCGTCTTTTGATGGCGCCCAAATTACTCACTGTGCGGTGCTATAGCGGTAATTCCTATTACGGCCTATGGTGGTGCCCGCCGCAGAAAAATCTCCTGCACTGTTTGAACAGCGCTCGCTTGTAAGGGCTGTTTTTTTGTTTTTCTTGCTACTGTTTATTGCTGTTCTGGGTGTCCACAGCACTTGAGCTGTTGTAGGAGACAGGTGTACAGCGCTGCTAGAGCGACATTACCTCCAGTGATGAGCAAATCCGATCCGGATGCTACTCGGATAGTAGCTATCCGGATTTCTCCCAGTAATGCATTGCGGCCTGGGCGGGGGGTTTAATCCTTACCCATCATGACGTCTTTTTCGTCCGTCCTTCGGCGCCTCCCACGATGCGTTCCACTCCGGCGTCACGTGACTACACACTTTCTCCTTCAACCCGGAAGGAGGAAGTGTTTTTTAGTCACGTGACGCCGGAGTGGAGCGCATCGTGGGAGGCGCCGAGGGACGGACGAAGAAGACGTCATGATGGGTAAGGATTAAATCCCCCGCCCAGGCCGCAATGCATAACTGGGAGAAATCCGGATAGCTACTATCCGAGTAGCATCCGGATCGGATTTGCTCATCACTGATTACCTCATCCAATAGCCTAACCCTTACACTATCTGATGGATGTGTACACACCACGGATGTATTAAAGCACTGTACTCCACAAATTTAGGTATGTAATGTGATTTCTGCCCTTTAGAGCTTGAAACAGGACTCTGCCTAAACTACGTAATTTTTCATCGAAATTTTGCCATGGATCCCCCTCTGGCATGCCCCCAGCCAGGAGTTAGGCCCCTTGAAAAGCCAGAAACAGTCCCTATAGATCTTAGAGTTTGCCCAGCCATTGAAGTCTATAGCGGTTCACCCATTCGCAAATGTTTATGGAACCAAAAATTTGATGTTTGCTACATCACTATTGTCCATTCCTTTCATACTTCAGCCACGAATTGCTGCTATAAATTCTTGCGCTATACTAGTATATGGGGAGTGGGACCAAGGGATGTCTATGGGTTCAAAGGCTTCCCTCTACTGATGTAAGCACCCATTTAGAGCATATGTTTAAATTGTTTGCATGCCTGGATCCAGTGGAGTTAAAAAGTTATTGAGATGTTTGAATCCAGGTGTTTTTATACACTAAACACTCTAAAGGCAACTCTGCAGTAACTTTTAGAACAACCGATAACACAAGAGGAGAGCTGAAGCTCATACAATGTGCGCTGGGTTAGCTACACCACAGAGCAGGGGAGTTTTAAGTATTTTGGTAAAACAGGGGAGTTTAAAACAGGGGGAGTTTTAGGTATTTTGGTGAGGTCGGTCCACACTTCCCGTTCCAGATTTGATCCGTGTCAAACGGATTAGTTTTTCTGAAAAATTGATCCGTTTGACACGGATCTGATCTAGATGGTAGGGCATGTTCCGGTCCGCGTGCGCGTCGATGGCGTCAGTATTTACACGTCGCTGCTCACCTCTCGCCGCCACCGCTGGTCCCGCCGCTCGGTCACTTCCACGCCAGCAGAAGCGTGGCTCTTCATAGGCTGCAACAGGCCAATTCTGCCTATCAACAGAGAGAATTTTCATTGGTTCAACATGAACCAATGAGAATTCTCTCTGTTGCTGAGGATTCCCATTGGTCTATTGCAGTCCAATGGAAAATCCCCGAGCTTCTGACGTCCTCCGGGCTCTTCAGAACGGACTGAGCGGCGGTGATGGACGGCGGGACACGTGAGTGTGACGTCACGACGGGATGCGGTCGAAACGGGCAACACAGATGCGGCGACTAGCTTAGTGAGAGCGGACAGTGTCCATTCTCATAGGCTTGCATTGGACATGTTTTCGTGTCCAGTTCGGGAAAAAGTGTCAAATCCGGACTCTCCGCGACGTTTTCTTTCTGTGCAACACGGATCCATGTGCGATACGTGTTTCTGCGTGAGTGGGAACCAATCGTATTTTTAACATAGGATCCGCTTCCAGCATTTCTGCAGAGCTTTAAAAACGTATCCCATAGATACGTTTTTAGAGCAAGTGCGATTACCGCCGGCGTTTTGCGAGAGTGATTTTTCTGCGATTTCATGCAGAAAAATCACTGGACACTGCAGCGATTTTCCTGCTATCGCGTTTAGCACTTCTATAGCACTGAAACGCAATTGCCAGGAAATCGTCTGAAAATAGTGCAGGCTACGCGTTTGTGTTTGGCGATTATGAGGTTTTAAATTCCACCAATAAACCGCCTGCGGCCTAAATTCATCCAAGAGAAAAGGTGTGTCGGTGTCATTTATTTATAAATATATTTTGGTTTTATGTGTCTTCCCAAATGTATGCACTTGCCCTCCCATGAATCCTCTCTGTGCAGAAATGAGACTAAAGGCCTGTACACACCAGCACTAATGTTCATGTGAAACACGTTCTTGATTGTTTTGGACGGTCCTTCCCAGTACAAACACAGTGATCAGCAGAGTGTTTTTCCTATGGAAAAGAAGGGGGGAGGATAAGCGGGAGCAAGTTACCAGATACCTAAACAGTACATGAGAACGGTCAGACGTGGTTTTCTAGCATGCCTGATTGCTCATTGGCTGTCATCGGACATCACTGCACACAACAACACTTGAAAAAGGTGCCCAAACAGTCATTTCAGACGACCTAATATGCAAGTGTGTGTTGAGCTTATTATCTTAGGGAGAACTCTAACCTGCAGCTGTGTGTATATGTGTAGCTATAAGTCAAGTGAAACTAGGGCTGCAATTTGCAATAGTGCATGTGTATATTTCATTACACTGTCTTTCAGCCATTTCATCACAGGTGTCTGACAGGTAGGTGTCTGGATAAGGTTGAGCTCATACTGTACCGTATGAAAAACTGTCATCTGTTTAAAAGGATCAGTTTGTTACGTTAAGCATCAGTGTTTCCATTCCACTGCCACGTGCTCGATATACTTGTTGCCATCATTCGCCTTCCTCTGCTGCTGCTGGCATTGCCAATTGGGTCCACCGCATGGGGGAAGCACAGGTATACCAGGCACGAGCTGAGCCCCATCAGAAGCATCAGGCTCCCCATTGGGTTGCAACAGACCAATGGGAATCCTCCCTTTAACCAGGGAGCATTCCCATTAATTTTGCTGCAAGCCAATGGGAGCCTGATGCAGAAGAACTGCGTCTGCACAGAACACTCCCAGCAATGGGAGCACCAACCTGGCCTCTTCGGAGGCTGCTGTGTAAGGGACCCCAGGAGACTGTAACAATGCAGAACTCCAAGGATGCAGCTGCTCAGGTATACTGTGTCCTGGGATTTGCCTGTGCCAAGCCTCAACCAGATTTCTCATGTGGTCCTTCATCAAATGCACCTGATGAAGGACATGCGTGTCCGTAACATGTAGTGCTTCTGTTTCACAATATATGCATCTTTGCAGCCAGTGATGTGCCACCTCTTTTTTCACTTTTGGTTGACCCTAGGAGACTGGCTGAAAGCGGAGCTGCGGCGAGGGACACATGGCTTCTAGGGGCCGATGGAGGAAGCACCAGGTTAAGTAAATCTGATTTTATTTGCCTCATGTATACTTTAAAGTGAACCCGAGCTGAGGCTCGTGTCAAAAAGGAACTACTTAAGACGAGGGAAGCTTGTGAATCCTGTAGAGGTGTCCGGGGTTCTTCTCGCTGCAGCCGTTGCTAGCCAAGAACCCATCAGGGCCACTCTCTTTGTTTTGCACGAGTGCTAGCGTGCTGCACCCGCCCAAGCACACCTACCCAGTAGGTTCTGGCTTACTGTGCAGGCATGGTGTACTTGTGACCTTCTCCTTTCATGGATCCCAGCTCAGATACGAGCTGCTTTGTTGGTTCCCTCCCATCCTCTTATTCAACCAACGGTATCAATTTTAGCTAAAATAATCGAGAAATGGCGGCGTCTGGACGGAATATCTCCACTGATATCAATCACAAATAATCCAGATTTTGGTCCAACTAAAGATAGGGCTTGGTGCAAGGCTAATAATCTTCCCACGGATATGAGACTTATAGACTTAGTGGCTAACAGCGAACTAGCTATTCCTCCCTTACTTGATTCCCATAAAATCAACTATTTTGTTGCTGTAAAACTAAAGAGTTATTGGAAGAATGTGGAGAGAAAGGAGGGTATTGTCAGGAATCGGCCCCGCGGCAAGCCTGCAGATACGGTTCCCGACTGCGGGTTTGACCAGATCGAGAGGGGAAGCAGCCTTAGTCAAGCTAACACAAGGCTGTGACCCCTCAAACACTTCTCACTGCCACCACTAGCTGCCGCTAGACACTTCCACTCTGCTGTCGAGTGATCTGCATGCAATCCGCGTTTTCGTATTCAGGTCAGCTTTGCGCTTTAGGCTGAATACGGGAACGCCACGCGCACACACACACAGTACAATCGTACAGTAGCAAGGCACAATCAGGCACTGACTTTGTAATGCAAGTTACACTGCAGTCTCTTCTAGGCTATGAGCGTTAGCTTAGTACTGCAGAAGTCAAACTTATTAAATAATGATTTAATATTCCAGAAAAAAGAGGAACAATGCAGAAAATAATATATACAAAAGATTTACAAAAACAAAGTAAAAATTACAAAATAAAAGTAACAAATGTACACAAGACAAGTTGCATAAAATAAAAGGGAAATAAACGTACCAGCATATAGATCTGAGCGTCGTTTCGAGGGGGACGTGGTTCTGGTCAGACCAGGTTAGTTCTAGCATTTTGCTACCCCCAGAGAACTACAAGTTGTGACTGTCCTAGGCCACTTATATAGTCCGTTGTGTGGCCTGGGGCCACTCCAATGTCCAGATCCAGGAATAATCCAATTTCCTACATAATGCGCGTCATATCCTTTCTGTGATATGCAACTTCAAAGCTTTCCTGTCTCAGCTTTTGAAGTTTGCAGAGATTTCAAAAATACTTACAGCAGGTTGTCATATGTAAACTTCAAACGTTCCTGTGTCACCTTCCAACTGTATAGTCTGGATTGTATTTTGGGCTTGTTTACATGTACACAAAGTTCGAAGCAATGCAACCCCCCTGCAGGATGCAGGACAAAAGGCGGAAGCTCATTATCTAATTACCTTTTCCTTGCTGGGAGCACAGGTTACCGGTGACAAAGCAAAGTATACATATGAGACAGTATTCAGACCAAAGGGTAGCTATTCAGACCAAAGGGTAGCCGATCACCTGTATATGCTTCAAAGCAACTGTCTGATAAAGTGTTTCCTAACTAGAAGCAGACAATGGTAGCTTCTCCTGCTGGACAATGAATGCAGAGTTAATTTACATTTACATACAGGAACTCACTTGAAGCCCGCTGGCAGACTGGCATACATACACATCTGACAGAATACACAGCGAACATAAAAATGGGAAAATATGGCTTCGGTATTATCCCAACATCATAACTAGCTGCGATATCATGACAGGTATCATTAGAAATAATGTGAATAATTTTGAAAGATGGTTCCTACTAAAACAAAGGCCACCGGGGACTCTCTCAAATATCTATAAAGTGTTGGATGACACCCTCCACAGAGACCTTCCACGATTCTGTGATAGCTGGAAAAAAAACTGAAGGAATTAAAATGAATGGAGAATTATGAGCTAGAGTCTTAAAAAAAAACTGGAGTATACCGGACACTAATATATTTAGCTTGCCCAATATAAATTAATAGCCAGATCTATCACCAGTTCATATGTCCAGATATGGTTTAACTGTTAATGACACCTAGCAAGGAAATGAGCAGCGCTACTTAAAAACAGACTAGTGCCTACCTGCAAAAGAGTGCAAGCCCCACTTGTGGGGTCGAATACACACCGAGCATACACTTGACCTGTCTACCACTAGAGGAGGTTGTTGGTTTCCATTAACAGCTTGCATGCAACCTATTAAGTACTCGTCCCTCCCACTACGAAGAAGTCAATCCTTCATGGGAGGGGCCTAACACTAACTAAATCCTAACCTATGTATATGCATAGCCTGGGTGCGGCTAATCAAATAAAATTGAAAATTGCGCACAAGGTGGATCAGCGCAACACCAGGCCGCCTCCGAATGGCCTCCATCAGAGATGCGCTGAGCCCCACCAGGAACTACAAACGCACCTTGAACCCAAACAGAAGCTCTGCATATACACCAAAAGCATGGCTGTTAAGTGGGAGCAGCTGACCAAAAACGAATTACATTAGAACATAGCAAGTAAATGAGCAGCGCTACTTAAAAACAGACTAGTGCCTACCTGCAAAAGAGTGCAAGCCCCACTTGTGGGGTCGAATACACACCGAGCATACACTTGACCTGTCTACCACTAGAGGAGGATGTTGGTTTCCATTAACAGCTTGCATGCAACCTATTAAGTACTCGTCCCTCCCACTACGAAGAAGTCAATCCTCCATGGGAGGGGCCTAACGCTAACTAAATCCTAACCTATGTATATGCATAGCCTGGGTGCGGCTAATCAAATAAAATCGAAAATTGAAAATTGCGCACAAGGTGGATCAGCGCAACACCAGGCCGCCTCCGAATGGCCTCTATCAGAGATGCGCTGAGCCCCCCCAGGAACTACAAACGCACCTTGAACCCAAACAGAAGCTCTGCATATACACCAAAAGCATGGCTGTTAAGTGGGAGCAGCTGACCAAAAACGAATTACATTAGTACATAGCAAGGAAATGAGCAGCGCTACTTAAAAACAGACTAGTGCCTACCTGCAAAAGAGTGCAAGCCCCACTTGTGGGGTCGAATACACACCGAGCATACACTTGACCTGTCTACCACTAGAGGAGGATGTTGGTTTCCATTAACAGCTTGCATGCAACCTATTAAGTACTCGTCCCTCCCACTACGAAGAAGTCAATCCTCCATGGGAGGGGCCTAACACTAACTAAATCCTAACCTATGTATATGCATAGCCTGGGTGCGGCTAATCAAATAAAATCGAAAATTGAAAATTGCGCACAAGGTGGATCAGCGCAACGCCAGGCCACCTCCGAATGGCCTCCATCAGAGATGCGCTGAGCCCCCCCAGGAACTACAAACGCACCTTGAACCCAAACAGAAGCTCTGCATATACACCAAAAGCATGGCTGTTAAGTGGGAGCAGCTGACCAAAAACAAATTACATTAGTACATAGCAAGGAAATGAGCAGAGCTACTTAAAAACAGACTAGTGCCTACCTGCAAAAGAGTGCAAGCCCCACTTGTGGGGTCGAATACACACCGAGCATACACTTGACCTGTCTACCACTAGAGGAGGATGTTGGTTTCCATTAACAGCTTGCATGCAACCTATTAAGTACTCGTCCCTCCCACTACGAAGAAGTCAATCCTCCATGGGAGGGGCCTAACGCTAACTAAATCCTAACCTATGTATATGCATAGCCTGGGTGCGGCTAATCAAATAAAATCGAAAATTGAAAATTGCGCACAAGGTGGATCAGCGTAACACCAGGCCGCCTCCGAATGGCCTCCATCAGAGATGCGCTGAGCCCCCCCAGGAACTACAAACGCACCTTGAACCCAAACAGAAGCTCTGCATATACACCAAAAGCATGGCTGTTAAGTGGGAGCAGCTGACCAAAAACGAATTACATTAGTACATAGCAAGGAAATGAGCAGCGCTACTTAAAAACAGACTAGTGCCTACCTGCAAAAGAGTGCAAGCCCCACTTGTGGGGTCGAATACACACCGAGCATACACTTGACCTGTCTACCACTAGAGGAGGATGTTGGTTTCCATTAACAGCTTGCATGCAATCTATTAAGTACTCGTCCCTCCCACTACGAAGAAGTCAATCCTCCATGGGAGGGGCCTAACGCTAACTAAATCCTAACCTATGTATATGCATAGCCTGGGTGCGGCTAATCAAATAAAATCGAAAATTGAAAATTGCGCACAAGGTGGATCAGCGCAACGCCAGGCCGCCTCCGAATGGCCTCCATCAGAGATGCGCTGAGCCCCCCCAGGAACTACAAACGCACCTTGAACCCAAACAGAATCTCTGCATATACACCAAAAGCATGGCTGTTAAGTGGGAGCAGCTGACCAAAAACGAATTACATTAGTACATAGCAAGGAAATGAGCAGCGCTACTTAAAAACAGACTAGTGCCTACCTGCAAAAGAGTGCAAGCCCCACTTGTGGGGTCGAATACACACCGAGCATACACTTGACCTGTCTACCACTAGAGGAGGATGTTGGTTTCCATTAACAGCTTGCATGCAACCTATTAAGTACTCGTCCCTCCCACTACGAAGAACGTAGAGATAGGCCGAACCTCCGATTTTAGGTTCGCGAACCGGGTTCGCGAACTTTCGCGTAACGTTCGGTTCGCGTTAAAGTTCGCGAACCGCAATAGACTTCAATGGGGATGCGAACTTTAAAAAAAAAAAAAAATTATGCTGGCCACAAAACTGATGGAAAAGATGTTTCAAGGGGTCTAACACCTGGAGCGGAGTGGGATACATGCCAAAAGTCCCGGGGAAAAATCTGGATTTGACGCAAAGCAGCGTTTTAAGGGCAGAAATCACATTGTATGCTAAATGACAGGCCTAAAGTGCTTTAAAACATCTTGCATGTGTATACATCAATCAGGTAGTGTAATTAAGGTACTGCTTCACACTGACACACCAAACTCACCGTGTAACGCACCGCAAACAGCTGTTTGTGTAGTGATGGCCGTGCTGGACTGGTGCGCACCATGGCGAGAGTGCAGGTTTTGGTGGCTTTACAGCCCATATGGTCGCCTGGCTGATGTAGCTGAATGACAGAACAGTGACTGTCCAGCTGATCAAATTTGGTCTGACCACAATGAAGCAACAACCTTATTATCTTTTGTGTGCCCCCCGAGACACTCATCTAGGCGCCGGTCATTGCTTCATTGTGATACGCATGCCCCTTCACCACAGCAAGGTAATGATCACGAAGGGGAATGGGCGCATGTACATGCCTTTTCTTTTGTTGTTGCAGCTGCCCGCAGTGCAGCCAGAAAAATTAGGCAGTCATGTACACGCACCAGAAAAATTATTACAGCGGCCGCTGCTAGCAGCGGCCTAAAAAATTCAGCAATCCGCCTGGAGTCCCGGACCCTGTTGGTGGTGGCGGAGAAGGTAGTCAAGCGGCCTGCAGGCAGACATGCTGTGTGGAGGGACTGGGAGCAACTTAGTCTTCTTGGGGCAGCCCAGGCAGCCAGTCACACGGCGTGCAGGCAGAGATGCTGTGTGGGCGGGGACTGACTTAGTCTTGGGGCGGGCAGCAGCCCTCCGGGATCGATGCCTCATTCATTTTGATAAAGGTAAGGTACTTAACACTTTTGTGATTTAGGCGACTTCTCTTCTCTGTGACAATGCCTCCAGCTGCGCTGAAGGTCCTTTCTGACAGGACGCTTGCGGCAGGGCAGGAGAGAAGTTGGATGGCAAATTGGGACAGATCTGGCCACAGGTCAAGCCTGCGCACCCAGTAGTTCAAGGGTTCCTCATCGCTGTTCACAGCAGTGTCTACATCCACACTTAAGGCCAGGTAGTCGGCTACCTGCCGTTCCAGGCGTTGGTGGAGGGTGGATCCGGAAGGGCTACGGCGAGGCGTTGGACTAAAGAACATCCGCATGTCCGACATCACCATGAGATCACTGGAGCGTCCTGTCTTTGACTGACTGGGACACGGGAGGAGGATTGGTGGCAGTGGTACCTTGCTGGTGTTGTGCTGTCACATCACCCTTAAAGGCATTGTAAAGCATAGTTGACAGCTGGTTCTGCATGTGCTGCATCCTTTCCACCTTCCGGTGAGTTGGTAACAGGTCCGCCACTTTGTGCCTGTACCGAGGGTCTAGTAGTGTGGCCACCCAGTACAGCTCATTCCCCTTGAGGTTTTTTATACGGGGGTCCCTCAACAGGCAGGACAGCATAAAAGACGACATCTGCACAAAGTCGGATCCAGTACCCTCCATCTCCTCTTGCTCTTCCTCAGTGACGTCACGTAAGTCAACCTCCTCCCCCCAGCCGCGAACAATACCACGGGAAGGTTGAGCAGCACAAGCCCCCTGCGACGCCTGCTGCGGGTGTTCTCCTGCCGCCGTCCCCTCCTCCTCCTCCTCCTCCTCCCCAAAGAAACACCTTGCTCATCATCCTCTGAGTCTGACTCGTCTTCTGCACACGACTTCTCTTCTTCCTCCTCCTCCCCCCTCTGTGCTGCCGCAGGTGTTGAGGAAACAGCTGGGTCTGATGAAAATTGGTCCCATGCCTGTTCCTGCCGTAACGGTTCCTGGTCACGCTCATTCGCAGCTTCATCCGCCACTCTACGCACAGCACGCTCCAAGAAGTAAGCGTAGGGAATTAAGTTGCTGATGGTGCCCTCACTGCGGCTCACCAGGTTGGTCACCTCCTCAAACGGCCGCATGAGCCTGCATGCATTTTTCATCAGTGTCCAGTTGTCGGGCCAGAACATCCCCATCTTCCCAGACTGTTTAATTCTACTGTAGTTGTAGAGGTAGTGGGTGACGGCTTTCTTCTGTTCTAGCAGGCGGGAGAACATGAGCAGGGTCGAATTCCAGCGAGTCGGGCTATCGCAAATGAGGCGTCTCACCGGCATGTTGTTTTTCCGCTGAATTTCTGCAAATCGTGCCATGGCTTTGTAAGACCGCCTCAAATGCCCACAGAACTTCCTGGCCTGCTTCAGGACATCCGCTAAGCCAGGGTACTTTGCCACAAATCTTTGAACAACTAGATTCATGACATGTGCCATGCAGGGTATGTGTGTCAGCTTCCCCATATGCAAAGCGGCAAGCAGATTGCTGCCGTTGTCGCACACCACGTTGCCTATCTCCAGGTGGTGAGGGGTCAGCCACTCATCCACCTGTTTCTTAAGAGCAGCCAGGAGAGCTGCTCCAGTGTGACTCTCCGCTTTGAGACAAGACATGTCTAAGATGGCGTGACAGCGTCGTACCTGGCATGCAGCATAGGCCCTGCGGAGCTGGGGCTGTGTAGCTGGAGAGGAGAACTGCCACTCAGCCAAGGAGGAGGAGGACAGCGAAGAGCATGTAGCAGGAGGAGAGGAGGTGGCAGGAGGCCTGCCTGCAAGCCGTGGAGGTGTCACAATTTGGTCCGCTGCGCCCTGCTTGCCATCGTTCACCACCAGGTTCACCCAATGGGCTGTGTACGTAATGTAGCGGCCCTGCCCGTGCTTGGCAGACCAGGCATCTGTGGTCAGGTGTACCCTTGACCCAACGCTCTTCGCAAGAGATGACACCACTTGCCTCTCAACTTCACGGTGCAGTTGGGGTATGGCCTTTCTCGAAAAATAAGTGCGGCCTGGCATCTTCCACTGCGGTGTTCCGATGGCCACAAATTTACGGAAGGCCTCAGAGTCCACCAGCTGGTATGGTAACAGCTGCCGAGCTAACAGTTCCGCCACGCCAGCTGTCAGACGCCGGGCAAGGGGGTGACTGGCCGAAATTGGGTTCTTCCGCTCAAACATTTCCTTCACGGACACCTGACTGCTGCTGTGGGCAGAGGAGCAGGAACCGCTCAAGGGCAGAGGCGGAGTGGAGGAGGGTGCCTGTGAAGGTGCAAGGGAGAAAGCAGCAGAAGCAGATGATGCACCTGAAGGAGGAAGAGGAGAAGGAGGGTGACTTTTCTTTTGTGTGCTGCTGCTGCTTTTGCTCAGGTGGCCATCCCATTGCTGTTTGTGCCTTTTCTCCAGGTGCCTTCGTAAGGCACTTGTCCCTACGTGAGTGTTGGCCTTTCCACGGCTCAATTTTTGTTGGCAGAGCGAACAGATGGCTTTGGTCCGATCTGAGGCACACACATTAAAAAATTTCCACACAGCTGAGCCACCCTGGGATGTGGGCACTATGGGGACCTCAGCAGCTGATGCTGAAGGGCAAGTTGGCTGGCTGTACATAGGTGGCGATACATGGTGCCGGACTCTGCCACCAGCTGTTTCTGACGAAGAGCTGCCCCAGCTTCTTTCAGCAACTTCTCTCCTCCTACTACTCTCTGACTCCCCCTCTGAACTGTCCCCCTCTTCATCTCCTCTATTGGGAACATACAGAGGATCCCTATCATCGACAGCATCGTAATCATCCTGCCCAGCTTCGCTTGCCTCAGAAAAATCCAAACATGCACCATCAGTAGGTCCTTCATCCTCCTTACACGTTACATCCATAGTGTTGCCGCGTAACGCAGACATATGAGCTGGTGAAAAATCATCTGGCTGTAACAACAATGGATGTGCATCAGTGATTTCACCACTAAATAATTCTTGCGAAGTGTCAAATGCAGCGGAAGTGGTTCTAGTAGTAGCGCTGGTGGCTGAGCAAGATGAGGTGTTCTGTGTCGCTAAATACTCAACCACGTCCTGACAATCTTGGGAGGTGATGGGACGTGCCTTCTTCCGAGCACTGTACTGTGTGCAGGTCCACACGAAATTACATTTACACGACCTCGCGCAGACCTGCCGGGTGGCCTTCCTCTGGCTCTGGCACTACCTCTTCCTCTACCTGTTTTGTCCATATCGGGTATGCACGGAGTGGTATATCACACTGCGTGCACTCACGTAGGTAGGTGGGTTCACTTAACTGCACAGGTATGCGCACTGATGCGGTGGGTTCACTGAACACAACAGGTATGCAGTGGCGGGTTCACTGAACACAACAGGTATGCAGTGGCGGGTTCACTGAACACAACAGGTATGCAGTGGCGGGTTCACTGAACACAACAGGTATGCAGTGGCGGGTTCACTGAACAGGTATGCAGTGGCGGGTTCACTGAACAGTACAGGTATACAGTGGCGGGTTCACTGAACACAACAGGTATGCAGTGGCGGGTTCACTGAACACAACAGGTATGCAGTGGTGGGTTCACTGCACAGGTATACAGTGGCGGGTCCACTGAACAGAACAGGTATGCAGTAGCGGGTTCACTGAACACAACAGGTATGCAGTGGCGGGTTCACTGAACACAACAGGTATGCAGTGGCGGGTTCACTGAACAGTACAGGTATACAGTGGCGGGTTCACTGAACACAACAGGTATGCAGTGGCGGGTTCACTGAACAGGTATACAGTGGCGGGTTCACTGAACAGAACAGGTATACAGTGGCGGGTTCACAGAACAGGTATGCAGTGGCAGGTTCACTGAACACAACAGGTATGCAGTGGTGGGTTCACTGAACAGGTATAAAGTGGCGGGTCCACTGAACAGAACAGGTATGCAGTGGCGGGTTCACTGAACACAACAGGTATGCAGTGGTGGGTTCACTGAACAGGTATGCAGTGGTGGGTTCACTGAACACAACAGGTATGCAGTGGCGGGTTCACTGAACAGTACAGGTATACAGTGGCAGGTTCACTGAACAGAACAGGTATGCAGTGGCGGGTTCACTGAACAGTACAGGTATACAGTGGCAGGTTCACTGAACACAACAGGTATGCAGTGGCGGGTTCACTGAACACAACAGGTATGCAGTGGCGGGTTCACTGAACACAACAGGTATGCAGTGGCGGGTTCACTGAACAGGTATGCAGTGGCGGGTTCACTGAACAGTACAGGTATACAGTGGCAGGTTCACTGAACACAACAGGTATGCAGTGGTGGGTTCACTGAACACAACAGGTATGCAGTGGCGGGTTCACTGAACACAACAGGTATGCAGTGGCGGGTTCACTGAACAGGTATGCAGTGGCGGGTTCACTGAACAGTACAGGTATACAGTGGCGGGTTCACTGAACACAACAGGTATGCAGTGGCGGGTTCACTGAACAGGTATACAGTGGCGGGTTCACTGAACAGAACAGGTATACAGTGGCGGGTTCACAGAACAGGTATGCAGTGGCAGGTTCACTGAACACAACAGGTATGCAGTGGCGGGTTCACTAAACAGGTATACAGTGGCGGGTCCACTGAACAGAACAGGTATGCAGTGGCGGGTTCACTGAACACAACAGGTATGCAGTGGTGGGTTCACTGAACAGGTATGCAGTGGTGGGTTCACAGAACAGGTATGCAGTGGTGGGTTCACAGAACAGGTATGCAGTGGTGGGTTCACAGCACAGGTATGCAGTGGTGGGTTCACAGAACAGGTATGCAGTGGTGGGTTCACAGCACAGGTATGCAGTGGCAGGTTCACTGAACAGGTATGCAGTGATGGGTTCACAGAACAGGTATGCAGTGGCAGGTTCACTGAACAGGTATGCAGTGGTGGGTTCACAGTACAGGTATGCAGTGGTGGGTTCACAGAACAGTTATGCAGCCAGCCAGGAACAAGTTAAGCCTAACTAATCTTTCCCTGAGAGACAGTCTGCAGCAGCTCGCCCTACTCTCACTAACGCAGGCAGCACACGAGTGACCTTAATGGCCGCCGCTGCCTGCCTTATATAAGGGGGGGTGGGGCTCCAGGGGCTAGTGTAGCCTAATTGGCTACACTGGGCCTGCTGACTGTGATGTAGAGGGTCAAAGTTGACCCTCAAGGTGCATTATGGGGCGAACCGAACTTCTGCAAAGGTACGCCAGCGGGACGCGAACGTGAACCACGGAAGTTCGCGTGGAACCGTTCGCCGGCGAACCGTTCGGCCCATCTCTACGAAGAAGTCAATCCTCTATGGGAGGGGCCTAACACTAACTAAATCCTAACCTATGTATATGCATAGCCTGGGTGCGGCTAATCAAATAAAATCGAAAATTTTATTTGATTAGCCGCACCCAGGCTATGCATATACATAGGTTAGGATTTAGTTAGTGTTAGGCCCCTCCCATGGAGGATTGACTTCTTCGTAGTGGGAGGGACGAGTACTTAATAGGTTGCATGCAAGCTGTTAATGGAAACCAACATCCTCCTCTAGTGGTAGACAGGTCAAGTGTATGCTCGGTGTGTATTCGACCCCACAAGTGCGGCTTGCACTCTTCTGCAGGTAGGCACTAGTCTGTTTTTAAGTAGCGCTGCTCATTTCCTTGCTATGTACTAATGTAATTAGTTTTTGGTCAGCTGCTCCCACTTAACAGCCATGCTTTTGGTGTATATGCAGAGCTTCTGTTTGGGTTCAAGGTGCGTTTGTAGTTCCTGGGGGGGCTCAGCGCATCTCTGATGGAGGCCATTCGGAGGCGGCCTGGTATTGCGCTGATCCACCTTGTGCGCAATTTTAAATTTTCGATTTTATTTGATTAGCCGCACCCAGGCTATGCATATACATAGGTTAGGATTTAGTTAGTGTTAGGCCCCTCCCATGGAGGATTGACTTCTTCGTAGTGGGAGGGACGAGTACTTAATAGGTTGCATGCAAGCTGTTAATGGAAACCAACATCCTCCTCTAGTGGTAGACAGGTCATGTGTATGCTCGGTGTGTATTCGACCCCACAAGTGGGGCTTGCACTCTTTTGCAGGTAGGCACTAGTCTGTTTTTAAGTAGCGCTGCTCATTTCCTTGCTATGTACTAATGTAATTCGTTTTTGGTCAGCTGCTCCCACTTAACAGCCATGCTTTTGGTGTATATGCAGAGCTTCTGTTTGGGTTCAAGGTGCGTTTGTAGTTCCTGGGGGGGCTCAGCGCATCTCTGATGGAGGCCATTCGGAGGCGGCCTGGTGTTGCGCTGATCCACCTTGTGCGCAATTTTCAATTTTCGATTTTATTTGATTAGCCGCTCCCAGGCTATGCATATACATAGGTTAGGATTTAGTTAGTGTTAGGCCCCTCCCATGGAGGATTGACTTCTTCGTAGTGGGAGGGACGAGTACTTAATAGGTTGCATGCAAGCTGTTAATGGAAACCAACATCCTCCTCTAGTGGTAGACAGGTCAAGTGTATGCTCGGTGTGTATTCGACCCCACAAGTGGGGCTTGCACTCTTCTGCAGGTAGGCACTAGTCTGTTTTTAAGTAGCGCTGCTCATTTCCTTGCTATGTACTAATGTAATTCGTTTTTGGTCAGCTGCTCCCACTTAACAGCCATGCTTTTGGTGTATATGCAGAGCTTCTGTTTGGATTCAAGGTGCGTTTGTAGTTCCTGGGGGGGCTCAGCACATCTCTGATGGAGGCCATTCGGAGGCGGCCTGGTGTTGCGCTGATCCACCTTGTGCGCAATTTTCAATTTTCGATTTTATTTGATTAGCCGCACCCAGGTTATGCATATACATAGGTTAGGATTTAGTTAGTGTTAGGCCCCTCCCATGGAGGATTGACTTCTTCGTAGTGGGAGGGACGAGTACTTAAAGGAAAGGTTCAGGGAGGGTGGGTAAAAAATAAAAATCAATTTCCACTTACCTGGGGCTTCCTCCAGCCCGTGGCAGGCAGGAGGTGCCCTCGCCGCTGCTCCGCAGGCTCCCGGTGGTCTCCGGTGGCCGACCCGACCTGGCCAGGCCGGCTGCCAGGTCGGGCTCTTCTGCGCTCCAAGGCCCGGAACTTCTGCGTCCCACGCCGGCGCTCTGACGTCATCGGACGTCCTCCGGGCTCAGGCGCAGTAGAGCCCGGAGGACGTCCGATGACGTCAGAGCGCCGGCGTGGGACGCAGAAGTTCCGGGCCTTGGAGCGCAGAAGAGCCCGACCTGGCAGCCGGCCTGGCCAGGTCGGGTCGGCCACCGGAGACCACCGGGAGCCTGCGGAGCGGCGGCGAGGGCACCTCCTGCCTGCCACGGGCTGGAGGAAGCCC
Source organism: Hyperolius riggenbachi (assembly GCF_040937935.1). Lineage (NCBI taxonomy): Eukaryota > Metazoa > Chordata > Amphibia > Anura > Hyperoliidae > Hyperolius > Hyperolius riggenbachi. The sequence goes on along the minus strand of NC_090656.1, from coordinate 192,004,782 downwards.
CAGGTAAGTGGAAATTGATTTTTATTTTTTACCCACCCTCCCTGAACCTTTCCTTTAATAGGTTGCATGCAAGCTGTTAATGGAAACCAACATCCTCCTCTAGTGGTAGACAGGTCAAGTGTATGCTCGGTGTGTATTCGACCCCACAAGTGGGGCTTGCACTCTTTTGCAGGTAGGCACTAGTCTGTTTTTAAGTAGCGCTGCTCATTTCCTTGCTATGTACTAATGTAATTCGTTTTTGGTCAGCTGCTCCCACTTAACAGCCATGCTTTTGGTGTATATGCAGAGCTTCTGTTTGGGTTCAAGGTGCGTTTGTAGTTCCTGGGGGGGCTCAGCGCATCTCTGATGGAGGCCATTCGGAGGCGGCCTGGTGTTACGCTGATCCACCTTGTGCGCAATTTTCAATTTTCGATTTTATTTGATTAGCCGCACCCAGGCTATGCATATACATAGGTTAGGATTTAGTTAGTGTTAGGCCCCTCCCATGGAGGATTGACTTCTTCGTAGTGGGAGGGACGAGTACTTAATAGGTTGCATGCAAGCTGTTAATGGAAACCAATATCCTACTCTAGTGGTAGACAGGTCAAGTGTATGCTCGGTGTGTATTCGACCCCACAAGTGGGGCTTGCACTCTTTTGCAGGTAGGCACTAGTCCGTTTTTAAGTAGCGCTGCTCATTTCCTTGCTATGTACTAATGTAATTCATTTTTGGTCAGCTGCTCCCACTTAACAGCCATGCTTTTGGTGTATATGCAGAGCTTCTGTTTGGGTTCAAGGTGCGTTTGTAGTTCCTGGGGGGGCTCAGCGCATCTCTGATGGAGGTAATTCGGAGGCGGCCTGGTGTTGCGCTGATCCACCTTGTGCGCAATTGTTAATGACACCTGCTGGAAGTGCAGACGGGATTCAGGTACCTTCTTGCATATGATGTGGAGTTGCCCTGTAGTGGAGGGTTTCTGGAAAGGGGTGGAGGAATTTTGCTCCGGTTACTTAATCCCTGGGGTGGCATTAGATGTAAGCTGGGCAATGTTTGGGATTCAAGATACAAAAGGAATAGAAGGTGGCCCTGAGCAAATATTATTGGTAGATTTTGGGGTTAGCCTAGCTAGGAAACTTATTATTAAAAAATGGAAAATTCTGGAACCACTTTCCCTCGGAGAATGGAAAAAGGATATTACAGCTCTTCTGTGAGAAAACGCGGAAAAGCCGTCGCATGTACTGATAGCAAGGCGGCTGGCTCCGCGTCCAGCGCGGCGGTTGTACGCAGCAGCATGCGTCTGATAATATGATAGATCGCGGAAAAACTGCCGCATGTACTGGCAGCAAGGCGGCTGTTTCCGCGTCCAACGCGGCGTTTTGCACGCAGCAGCGTGCGTCTGGTGTGGCTGGGTCTGTTAGTGCACCTGGATGGAGAACTATGCGCGCGAGCCAGAAGTCAGGACCTTTATGCCAGCAGGAGATGGATCAGCTGATCAGGACGATCTGCTGATTCCTGCTGGACTCCTGATTGGCTGAGTGGCTCGGGCGGGGCGGCAGAGTCCTGCAACTATATATATAGCTTGCTTGCCAGTTGCTGGTTGTCTGCCATTGCGAACACTTACGTGGAAGCATTCAGACCATAGTCAGATCCTACAGTGTGTTTGAACCAGGAGGACCTGGGAATTCACACTGAGCCAGATTACTTTTGTTCATCATTGTATTGTTATTCCGACTAGTTCCAGGGTGTAGAGACCAAGGACCTCACACCCAGACTAGGGAATTTGTATGATCATTTGTGTTATGCTCCAGACTAGTTCCAGGGTGCTGAGACCACGGACCTCGCACCCAAGACTAGGGAACTGTATTATCTTTGTGTTATACTCCAGACTAGTTCCAGGGTGCTGAGACCACGGACCTCGCACCCAAGACTAGGGAACTGTATTGTCTTTGTGTTATACTCCAGACTAGTTCCAGGGTGCTGAGACCACGGACCTCACACCCAAGACTAGGGAACTGTATTATCATTTGTGTTATTCTCCAGACCTGCTTGTGACGCCCATCTTCCAGGGGTCACTAGCCACTGGGTCTTCTTGCTTTTCAGCCTGGGACTCCGCCCCCTTGGATGTCTCAGGCTGCTGCAAGATCTCTGCACTTCCAAAGGGAAGTATTTCTCATACTGCCAAGGACCACCTGCTCCTCGGGTGGTCCTCACTCAAAGTTATTACTGTTGCACCAAACACTCACACTATATAGGTGTCCAGAGGTTAGCAATATATCTGTATTATCGGTGATTCTGCAGATCATCAATAATCAGGTATATATCTGTATTCTTGGTGATACTGCAGATCACCAATAATCAGATTCTCTCTGCGTGCTGACACCGATCGTTACATCTTCTAAATAATAGAGTTTGGGTAGGAGAAGATGATGCGACTGAAAGGTCTGATGCTACTTGTTGGATTGTTATGAAGCGTATTTGGGAGGAGACTACTGATTGATTTTTGTACACCTCCTTTTTTCTGTAAGGGGAAGGAGTGGACCTAAAAGTGCCAGAGTTATTAGGGGGAAGTATATGGAGGATGTATGTAGGTATGTATGGTGTATGGTAGGTGGGACGTTTGAGTGAAAAGTAATCTGTTATTATTTTGGTTTATTATATTTCCAACATTTTTTAATTTTAATAAGATTATTAAATAAAAGATATGGCAAACCATGATGCAATTATTTACCCAACAAGGGGAAGGTGCTGATGAAGCCAATTTCTGGTTGGGATATGGCATATCATCGCTGCTGAGGGTTTGCGGAAAAAAAAAAGGCATGGTGTACTTGTGTAGGAGCAGTGCAGTAACTTTCATGCTTGAAGAGGATCGAGGCCACGATCAGAGTCCCTGTCAGAAATCCTTGAGGGTCAGCGAGTGGCAAGGGGGGACAGGACTACAGGATCTAGAGGCTTTCCTAGGTATTTATTTTTTTACCTAATCTTTACAGTTCAGGTACATTGAGGACCACGGTGTTAAAGAGACTCTGAAGCCTAGAAATAAACAGGTTTTTACTTTAAAAACCTGTTTAACATAATTGCCCTGCCTGATTTATGGAGTTTTCAGCTGTGGGGATGTGGGTTTTAGGTTGGGCATTATGTTAAACAGGTTTTTAAAGTAAAAACCTGTTTTTTTCTAGGCGTCAGAATCTCTTTAAAGAGGAACTCCAGTGAAAATAATGTAATAAAAAAAGTGCTTCATTTTTACAATAATTATGTATAAATGATTTAGTCAGTGCTTGCTCATTGTAAAATCTTTCCTCTCCCAGATTCACGTTCTGACATGTATTACATGGTGACATTGTTACTGTGGGCAGGTTATGTAGCTGTTTCTAGCTGTTCTGGCTGTTACAGACAGCTGTAAACAGCCATTTCCTGTCTGTGAACATTGTTACATTGTGGCAGTTTGCCCAGAGGACCGTGGTACTCAGAGCTTCTTCTGGGAGGGTTTTCACCACAATATCAGTCATACAGCGCCCCCTGATGGTCTGTTTGTGAAATGCAATAGATTTGTCATGTAAAAGGGGGTATCAGCTACCGATTGGGATTTCTCTTTAAACCCCCCTAGTGACCAGGCCATTTTTTACTAATTGGGCCACTGCAGCTTTAAGTCCTAAAAGCAGAGCCGCACAACTCAGCAAACAAATGATTCCCCCACCCCCCTTTTCTCCCCACCAACAGAGCTCTCTGTTGGTGGAGTCTGATCGCTGCCCAGTTGTTGTTTTTTTTATAAATATTTATTTTATTAATTTTTGAATAAATTTGACCTTTTTTTTTTAATTTATTTTATATCCCCCCCCCCCCCCCAGCCAATCAGCGTGATTGGCTGTCGTAGGTTTCAGCCTATGACAGACGATCACTTTTGTGCCTGCCAGGGGACAGTGTCGACAGTACAGCGCTGCTGTAGATCGCAGCGCTGTACAATGTTTATATACATAGAAAAAAGATGTCCGCACACAGACTTGTTGGAACGTAGCTTGAAATGTATTGTTCCACCACACACACATGCAATCTGTGATCTGACTTTAATGGCCGACGATTGTGTCGGGGCCTACAAGGGGTCCCCTTTGTCAAGGCATCGGCAGAAGAAAAACATGTATGTATTCTAAGCAGCCTTGGAGCCCAGCACCAACATACAATCACACCCTGGAGTGCGGTTATCTTGTTTATGTACAGTGTTTATACAAGGCGGTTTCGCCGTCTAATAGCCTCCGATCGGCGATTGCCTTCCAAGCGGAGATGCACGCGCATAGGCGCGCGCGATCTTTCCTGCTAGCCCCATTGAAAGCCATTCACGACAATCGGAGTGTAGTGGTCATGGGGCTGCCGCCGCCGCGTGGAGTGGTCGGCAAGTAGTTAAGTAAAATCCCCATATGTTTAGCCCCTGGTTTATGATTCACAATTATTATTATTTTTTTTGCTTTCAAAAATTAAAATAATCAATAGAAGAAAAAACAACTATTAATTTATTTCAGTTGAGAACTATTGGAGTTCAAGTTGTGAATGTGGAAAAATCAAGGGAGATGATCTAGTAATAGATCTATTTATTTCCATGGTGAGCTGGAATTTCCGTTATTTGCTAGCTTGGATTACATCCAGCCTGGCAGGACGTTAGGGGAGGATACAGGAGAATGCCACAATTACAACGGGCAGCCAGCACTCTCTGCAGCACCACAACGCGGAAGTCCGCGTGACACGCAGAACCGGCCAATAGCAGAGCATGGGGAAGCGTCTGGAACGCAGATGTTACACGACATCGGAAGTGCAGTCTGAACCTCTGTCTCCCGGCAACAGCTCTGTTCAGAACCATGATGCGACTCGTGCTGCTTCTCCTCACCCCCTGCATCCTCCTGCCCGGCAGCGGGGCCATCTCCTTCTACCTGCCGGCTGAGGGCAAGAAGTGCCTGAAGGAGGAGGTCCACAAGAACGTGCTGGTGACCGGGGACTACGAGGTGGCCGAGCAGCCGGGAGTCATCACACACCTCAAGGTACGACAGGCGGATCGATGGGGTGACGTGTGCCTTCTTGCTCTGAAGTGTACACATAGCCACAGTGCAACTCCTCACTCTGCACTGACTTACACACCTGGCTATAGGTCTGCACCCACTGCTCCAAAGAAATACTTATTTTCAGTAATATAATTTGACAGAAGCTATTAAAGTGAAGGGGCAGAGTAAAAAATGTATACGTACCTGGGACCTCCTCCAGCCTCCTCTGGCCTGATCGCTCCCTCACCATCGTCCTCCGCTGCCTTGGCAAATTGCCCAGGAAAGTCCAACGCTACGGGGCATACTGCGCACGCCCGGCTGTGCGCTCCCATAGCCGGGAGCATTCTGCACCTGCACAGTAGTACTGCGCAGGTGCAGAGCGTGACGGGGGAGCACGCACAGCTGGGCTGCGCCTGTGCGACAGGACAACTTACCGGGGCCAGTTGCAGAGGCTGCAGGTAGCGGAGGACAGTGGCGAGGGAATGATCAGGGTGATGGGGGCCGGAGGAAGCCCCAGGTATGTATACATTTTTTTTATATCCCGCCATCTCTGGAACACTTTAACCATTTCAGCCCGCAGGGTTTTTTTCACCTTATGCATCAGAGCAATTTTCACCTCCCATTCATTCGCTAATAACTTTATCACTACTTAACACAATTTATTGATATATATTTTATTATTATTATTATTCATTTATAAAGCGCCAACATATTCCCTGGCGCTGTACAATGTAAGAAAACAAACAAGGGATACATAATGATACAGACAATGATATACATCAAATATAAACACTGATACAAGATACAGCACTGCTAATTACAATTTGATTTAACATGATGACTAAAATGTATAAATGTCTAACAGTGTGCAAGCAATTAAATTAATAACAGTCCATGACACAAAAGGGTGAGAGCCCTGCCCTTGCGAGCTTACAATCTAAAGGAATGGGGTGGAAACAAGAGGTGGGGATGTATACAGTATATGTACAGGCAGTGCGTAATTAGGTTATTTAGTGGGTGCATGGCCTAAGATAGAGAATATGCTTGTGGGTTTTGAGGGAGCGTTTAAAGATTTCAAAGGTGGGAGAGTGGCGGATGAGTTGTGGAAGGGCATTCCAGAGGAGGGGTGAGGCACGTGAGAAGTCTTGTACATGTGAATGTGAGGAGGTAATTGTAGAAGAGGATAGAAGAAGCTCATGTGCAGATCTGAGATTGCGGTTGGGTTGGTATCTGGAGACTAGTGAGGAGATGTACAGGGGAGAGAGATTGTGGAGAGCTTTGTAGGTTAGGGTTAAGAGTTTGAACTGAATCCTTTCATTAATTGGTAGCCAGTGAAGAGCTTGACAGAGAGGGTCAGCAGAGGAAGAGCGAGAGGAGAGATGAATGAGTCGAGCAGCAGAGTTCAGTACAGAATTGAGCGGTGTTAGTCGGTTAGTTGGAAGTCCACCAAGCAATATATTGCAATAGTCCAATCGAGATATAATAAGAGCATGTACTAACATTTTGGTTGTGTCATGGGAGAGAAAAGGTCGGATACGTGCTATGTTTTTCAGTTGGAAATGGCAGGAGCTGGTTAGGGAGTTAATGTGAGGAGTAAATGAGAGAGAAGAATCAAATATTACCCCCAAGCACCGTGCTTTGGGAACTGATGTTATAGACGTGTTGTTAACATTTATTGTAATATCAGGCAAAGGGGTGGACAGGGATGGTGGAAAGACTATTAGTTCAGTTTTATTCATATTAAGTTTTTTAAGAAGCAAGAGGACATGAAAGAGGAAATAGCGGACAGGCAGTCGGGAACCCGTGTGAGGAGGAGTTAAGGTGTGGGGCCGAGAGGTACAGTTGTGTATCGTCTGCATATAGGTGGTATTGGAAACCAAATGAGCTGATTAAGTTACTAAGACCGTGCATGTAGATGGAGAAGAGGAGGGGACCGAGGACAGAGCCTTGAGGTACCCCTACAGACAGAGGATGTGAAGAGGAGGCCTGATCTGAATAAGAAACAGTGAAAGACCTTCCAGAGAGGTAGGAAGATATCCAGGAGAGAGAGGGGTCCTTTATTCCTATAGATGAAAGGATCTGTAGGAGTAGAGTGTGGTCGACAGTGTCGAATGCTGATGGCAGATCTAGAAGGATGAGTATGGAATAATAGCTTTATTATTATATATCTTATAATAATAATAATATATCTTATTTTTTCCGCCACTAATTAGACTTTGTTTGGGTGGTACATTTTGCTAAGAATTATTTTTTTATAAATGCATTTTAACAGGATTAATAAGAAAAAAATAGAAACAATTAATTATTTCTCAGCTTTCATCCATTATAGCTTTAAGGCTGCTTACACACTAAGACGTTACAGGCGCACGTTAGTGCAGCCTGTAACGCTCCCCCAACGCACAGCAATGTAACACAAGTGGGCTGTTCACACTGCCCACGTTGCGTTACACGTTCTTCCGAAAGTGCAGCATACTATAGCGTTACAGCAGCTTAAGCCGCGTTAGACTGTTTACACATGCTCAGTCATGTTGGGGAGGAGCGGAGAGTGGCCAGGCACATGGCTAATTAATATTCACTGTTGTGACGTGCAGTGTTTACTTCCTGGTGCGGCCGCTCTGTGCGGCGATTGGCCGGCGGGACCACGTGATGCCGCATGCGTACAAGAGTACGCATCACGGACGCCAGAGTGAGATGCACAACGCGGCTCACTCTGACGTCCACATCGAAGAGCACCAGGCCTTGCGTTAGGTGCACGTTATGCGACCTTAACGTAGCACCTAACGCAACGTCTTGGTGTGCAAGTAGCCTTAAAATAATACACGCTACCATAATGAAAAGCTATGTATTTTATTTGCCTGTTTGTCTCAGTTATGACACCATTTAAATTTTGTCCCTATCAACAATGTATGACGCCAATATTTTATTTGGAAATAAAGGTGCATTTTTTTCCGTTTTGCGTCCATTACTATTTACAAGCTTATAATTTAAAAAAATGTTCGTAGTATACCCACTGTGTGTGCCAAAATTCCTCCAGAGCGCTGTAAAAGACTCGTTGCAAGTTATCGCAAATGCTTGATTGCAGTTATTGCTGCTAAGGGTGGCCCAACCAGTTATTAGGTTCAGGGGCAATTTCTTTTTCACACAGGGCCATGTAGGTTTTGATTTTTTTTCTCACTAAATAATAAAAACCATCATTTAAAACTGCATTTTGTGTTCAATTATGTTATCTTTGACTAATAGTTAACGGTTTTTGATGAGCAGAAACATTTAAGTGTGACAAACATGCAAAAGAACAAGAAATCAGGAAGGGGGCAAATAGTTTTTCACACCACTGTATATAGTCCGCTGGGTGACCTGGGGCATTTAATGTTCCGTCCCCAAAACTGACGCAATTTCCCAGATTGTGACATCACGGTCTGCCGAACCCCTTGTCACATCTGGGCTAGCTGTGACATGCGAATTTCAAGGCGAATTTCAAGGCTTTTCCTGTCACACTGCAAAGCCTTGAAATTCGCATGTCACAGCTAGCCCAGATGTGACAAGGGGCTCGGCAGACCGTGATGTCACAATCTGCGAAATTGCGTCAGTTTTGGGGACCATAGACTTCAAAGCAATTCAAACATTTTATCTTTCCAGACTGAGTCTGATTGTAGATTTGGTCATATCCTTTCTGTGATATGCAGCTTCAAAGGTTTTTCCTGTCCCAATATTCAGATCATCAAAAAGGACTTCCCCACTCCAGGTGACAATTGATTAAGGCTTCCTCAACATTCCAGCAGGCTGTCATATGTAAATTCCAGAGTTTTTTGTTAGCCTTTGAAGTTCCCTGACTCTGGCCTGATTTGTATATTGGGACAATGGGGCTTCTAATTAGCTCCCTGCTCCCAGAGGAACTGAGGGTAAATGTATTCCACACTGTCATACAGACAAGTACAGCTTCCCCCAAAGCCAGATGACCACACATACATACACATCTGAAGTACACAGCAGACAGGAAAATGAAAATATACTACTGTATTATCCCAACATCATAACTAGCTGCTATATTCCTGACACCTCCTCCTTTAACTTGGTGCAAGGCAGATGATCTTCCCAGATCATCCTGCCAGCGCCTACACCGCTGGTCTGGCCCGGTGGGGTAACTCCTTAGCATTCTCATGAGGATTCCCCACTTGGCAGTTAGCTCCAAGCTACATGGCTGGAATTCTAGGCACGGTGGCTGCAATGCGTCTTTGCCCCTGGCAACATGATGTAACCAACTATGGGGATGATGGTCCGTAACGACCGTGAATTCGCGACCATAGAGACGGTGCTGCAGCTGGGGAAGGGTTCCGACCGTCACTGCACGCACTTTCTCTATAGTGGCAGGAGCTATCTCTTGGTCCCTTTGGGGGACGATTATCTGCCGGTCTTCCTTCTCCATTTCGGACAGCTCTGAGGGAATAACTTCCCAGAACCCTCTCAGCCTGCCCCCTCCAGTCGGTGACCCGCTGGCCAGACCCCTGAGCTCTTACAGGCTGCTGTTAAATCGAACAGCCCCAAAGCGCTCAGTGCTGCCTGTCACACACGCCAGTAAGGCTGCAGACGGAGAGGCTTCTGGGCCCTCAGGGCCAGGTTCCAAAGTGGATGTTGCTGACCCAGCAACATTTGCGACTTCAGTGCACAGTCCCTCTGTAGACCCGCGCATACGGTTCCCGACTGCGGGTTTGACCAGATCAAGCGGGGAGCAGCCTTATTCAAGCTAAAACCAAGGCTGTGACCCCTCAAACACTTCTCACTGCCACCACTAGCTGCCGCTAGACACTTCCACTCTGCTGTCGAGTGCTCAGCACGCAACCCGCGTTTTCGTATTCGGGTCAGCTTTGCGCTTTAGGCCGAATACGGGAATGCCACGCACACACACACAGTACAATCGTACAGTAGCACGGCACAATCAGGCACTGACTTGTAATGCAAGTTACACTGCAGTCTCTTCTAGGCTATGAGTGTTAGTTTAGTACAGCAGAAGTCAAACTTATTAAATAACGATTTAATATTCCATGAAAAAAGTGGAACAATGCCCAAAATAATGTATACAAAAGATTTTCAAAAACAAAGTAAAAAGTTACAAAATAAAAGTTACAAGGATACACAACAAGACAAGTTGCAAAAATAAAAGGGAAATAAAAAAACGTTACCAGCATATAGATCTGGGCGTTGGTTGGCGGGAGAACGCCATTTTCGATTCGCTCGGGATCATCCCTAGCTATGCGCTACTTCCAAGAGAAGATGATATGTGACTGTCCCAGGCTGAGTTATATAGTCCGCTGGGTGGCCTGGGGCATTTAATGTTCCGTCCCCAAAACTAACGCAATTTCCCAGATTGTGACATCACGGACTGCCGAGCCCCTTGTCACATCTGGGCTAGCTGTGACATGCAAATTTCAAGGCTTTTCCTGTCACACTTTGCAGACTTCAAAGCAATTCAAACACTTCATCTTTCCAGACTGAGTCTGATTGTAGATTTGGTTATATCCTTTCTGTGATATGCAGCTTCAAAGGTTTTTCCTGTCCCAATATTCAGATCATCAAAAAGGACTTCCCCACTCCAGGTGACAATTGATTAAGGCTTCCTCAACAATCCAGCAGGCTGTCATATGTAAATTCCAGAGTTTTTTTTGTTAGCCTTTGAAGTTCCCTGACTCTGTCCTGATTTGTATATTGGGACAATTGGGCTTCTAATTCGCTCACTGCTCCCAGAGGAACTGAGGGTAAATGTATTCCACACTGTCATACAGACAAGTACAGCTTCCCCCAAAGCCAGATGACCACACATACAGTGGCTTGCAAAAGTATTCAGCCCCCTTGAAGTTTTCCACATTTTGTCACATTACTGCCACAAACATGAATCAATTTTATTGGAATTCCACGTGAAAGACCAATACAAAGTGGTGTACACGTGAGAAGTGAAACGAAAATCATACATGATTCCAAACATTTTTTTACAAATAAATAACTGCAAAGTGGGATGTGCGTAATTATTCAGCCCCCTTTGGTCTGAGTGCAGTAAGTTGCCCATAGACATTGCATGATAAGTGCTAATGACTAAATAGAGTGCAACTGTGTGTAATCTAATGTCAGTACAAATACAGCTGCTCTGTGACGGCCTCAGAGGTTGTCTAAGAGAATCTTGGGAGCAACAACACCATGAAGTCCAAAGAACATACCAGACAGGTCAGGGATAAAGTTATTGAGAAATTTAAAGCAGGCTTATGTTACAAAAAGATTTCCAAAGCCTTGAACATCCCACGGAGCACTGTTCAAGCGATCATTCAGAAATGGAAGGAGTATGGCACAACTGTAAACCTACCAAGACAAGGTTGTCCACCTAAACTCACAGGCCGAACAAGAAAAGCGCTGATCAGAAATGCAGTCAAGAGGCCCATGGTGACTCCTGACGAACTGCAGACGTCTACAGCTCAGGTGGGGGAACCTGTCCATAGGACAACTATTAGTCATGCACTGTACAAAGTTGGCTTTTATGGAAGCGTGGCAAGAAGAATGCCATTGTTAACAGAAAAGCTTAAGAAGTCCCGTTTGCAGTTTGCCACAAGCCATGTGGGGACACAGCAAACATGTAGAAGAAGGTGCTCTCGTCAGATGAGACCAAAATGGAACTTTTTGGCCAAAATGCAAAACGCTATGTGCTGCGGAAAACTAACACTGCACATCACTCTGAACACACCGTCCCCACTGTCAAATATGGTGGTGGCAGTATAATATTCTGTGGGTGCTTCTCTTGGGCAGGGACAGGGAAGCTGGTCAAAGTTGATGGGAAGATGGGTGGAGCCAAATACAGGGCAATCTTGGAAGAAAACCTCTTGGAGTCTGCAAAAGACTTGAGACTGGGGTGGAGGTTCACCTTCCAGCAGGACAACGACCCTAAACATAAAGCCAGGGCAACAATGGAATGGTTTAAAACAAAACATATCCATGTGTTAGAATGGCCCAGTCAAAGTCCAGATCTAAATCCAATCGAGAATCTGTGTCAAGATCTGAAAATTGCTGTTCACAAACGCTATCCATCTAATCTTACTGAGCTGGAGCTGTTTTGCAAAGAAAAATGGGCAAGGATTTCAGTCTCTAGATGTGCAAAGCTGGTAGAGACATGCCCTAAAAGACTGGCAACTGTAATTGCAGCAAAAGGTGGTTCTACTAAGTATTGACTTGGGGCTGAATAATTACGCACCCCTCGCTTTGCAGTTATTTATTTCTAAAAAATGTTTGGAATCATGTATGATTTTCGTTCCACTTCTCATGTGTACACCACTTTGCATTGGTCTTTCATGTGGAATTCCAATAAAATTGATTCATGTTTGTGGCAGTAATGTGACAAAATGTGGAAAACTTCAGGGGGGCCGAATACTTTTGCAAGCCACTGTACATACACATCTGAAGTACACAGCAGACAGGAAAATGAAAATATACTACTGTATTATCCCAACATCATAACTAGCTGCTATATTCCTGATCGGTGGGATGGCACAGGAGTGATGTCACGCAGCAGGTGGGGTAAGTGGGAAGAATATTGCTCTGCTGAAGTTATAAGCCAGGCTGGATCGCTGGCTAAGCAAGGATCTGTGGCTGCCGTACACACGCTGGATTCTTGGCAGAGGGGGTTGTCAGGAACCGGCCCGCGGCACGCCTGCGTATACGGTTCCCGACTGCGGGTTTGACCAGATTAAGCGGGGAACAGCCTTATTTAAGCTACAACCAAGGCTGGAACCCCTCAAACACTTCCCACTGCCACCACTAGCGTTGCTAGACACGTTCACTCAGCTATCGAGTGCTCAATACGCAATCTGCGTTTTCGTATTTGGGTCAGCTTTGCGCTTAGGCCAAATACGGGAACGCCACGCACCCACACACACACACAGTTGCAATCTTACACTGTCGTGAAGCAAAGACCCACTAACAGTCGTTCCGAACGATACTGTTAGCCACTCTGCTGTTGCTACTCGCACTGGCGTTGTTCGTACGTTGGGTCAGCTGCGCGCTTAGGCCAACGTATGACAAACGCCCCCACACACAATGCAATTACAATTTCATACGGTAGTGTTGCTCAAGCGTACAATTAGGCATGAACTTATACACGGTTACACTTCAGTCTCTTCTAGGCTATGAGTGTTAGTTTAGTACGGCAGAAGTCAAACTTATTAAATAATAATTTAATATTCTAGAAAAACATAGAACAGTGCAGAACTTAATATATACAAAAAGATTACAAAAAACAAAGTAAAAATGTTACAAGATAAAAGTTACAAAAATAACACACACGGATATTTGCGTAAAATAAAAATGGGGATTAAAAAAAACGTTACCAGCTTAGGTTAGAACGTTGTTTGACGGGAGGACGCCGTTTCGACCAGGAGTCGCGATCCTCCCTAGCTATTCGCTACCTCCGAGAGAAGACAGTCACTAGGCATCCGCCTCTGCTTTTTATACTCTGAGCTACACCTGTAGGCTGCAACTTCCTTGGGGAGGGGAGGAACTAGGTTTTAATTAAATCTCAGACATATTCCATTTCCAGATAAAAGTCCATACATCAAAGATTGTGAAGTGAGCCTTTCAACTCCAGGTGAAAACTTGATTACGGCTTTTTCCTGTCTCAGTTCTCAGACATAAATGGGATTTCCAGAGATCCACATACATGAAAAGGGTACTATAGCACCTCCACTAATGATTTAATTTCCACAGGTAAAAAATGGTATCAACAGGACTTCACCCATTTCTAATAGCCTGTCATGTACATTTCAAACGTTCCTGTGTTAGTCTCCAGACTCTGGTCCTCTGGCTTTGTGTATTGAGACAATGGGCCGTCTCCTGAGTTCAAAAGCCAGGCAGATAATCCCATTAGCACTCTCAGAGGAACTGCATACAGACTCAAAGCCTCTCATATGGTCAAGACAATCACCCATTTCCTTGCCCCAAGCAACTCAAGGTAACCTGCTCCCTTCTGGCAGAAAAAAATGAAAGAATATGTTCCTGTTATCCTTAATATCATCAGCACCTCAATATATCTCCACACCTCCGCCGTTAACTTGGTGCAAGGCAGATGATCTTCCCAGATTATCCTGCCAGCACCTACATTGTTGGTTCTGCTTGACGGGACAGTCCATCAGCATTCCCATGATTGCTCCCCTTCCGGATAGCGCTGGCAGGTGATTCTAAAGAATCATCCTGCCAAAGCCTACATTGACGGCCTGGCCGGGTGGGGTAACCCTTTAGCATCCTCAGGAGGGTTCCCCACCTGTCAGTTAGCTCCAAGCTACACGACTGGAAAGCTAGGTCAGGTTGCTGCAATGTGTCGTTGCCCTTGGCAACCTGACGTAACCAACCAGGGGAATGCGGGTCAGTGACGACCGTGAATTCGTGACCATAAAGACAGTGCTGCAGCTGGGGAAGGGTCCCCACAGTCGCTACACGCACTCTCTCTATAGTGGCAGGACCTATCTCTCGGTCCCTTTGGGGAACGATTCTCTGCCGGGCTGCCTCCTCCACTTCGGACAGCTCCGAGGGAATAACTTCCCAGAACCCTCTCAGCCCGCCCCTCCCAGCTGGTGACCTGCTGGCTAGCCCCCTGAGCTCTTCCAGGGTGCTGTCAAATCGAACAGCCCCAGAGAGCTCAGTGCTGCCTGTCACACATTCCAGGAAGGCTGCAGACGGAGAGGCTCCTGGGCCCTCAGGGCCAGGTTCCGAAGTGGATGTGGCTGACCCAGCAACATTTGTCACTTCAGTGGACAGTCCCTCTGCTGTAGACTCGCTAGCGCTGCGGGTTACCACGGCAGCCGAGGGAGCGCCCACCTTACACATATCATAAACCACATCACCTTTGGTCTTGAAACCATCTGAAGGGGAAGGATCTGGCCTGGTGCCATCTGCCCCTTCAGTGGACAGTCCACCTGCTGCAGCCCAGCGAGCGCCGCTGGTTCCTCCTGCAGCTGACGGAGTGTCCACATGACACACATCATTACGTAGCACAACACATATGACATCAGCATTATCAGCCCTACATATATTGTCATTTGGGACATCACATAAAACATGAACATTATCTGTATCTTTACACACATTGCTACTCAGCACTTCACAAGTAGCATCAACAGTTCTGGCATCGATCGCCTCGATAGTCCGTGCATCATAAATGACATTATCAATTTCTGCATTCTTTGTATCAACATGTCCCACTCCAGGCCTAGGCACTGGAGACTCACTAGGGCTGGCTCCTAGCACACAGTCCATAGCCCCTGGGGCCTCACCAGCACTCCTCATTTGCACAGCATTATCAGACAGTACCTTGCAAGAGTCCTGAACTCCTGCTGGGGATGCAGGCTCCACGGGGTTTGGAGTAGGCTCATACCGGGCCACTAACCGTCCCAGGTCAGTACCCAGCAAAACGTTGGTGGGGATTTTGTCGGTTACCCCAACTTCTTTCAATCCGCTGCCAGCCCCCCAATCCAGGTGGACCAAGGCGGTGGGTATTGCTGGGGTGACACCCCCAATTCCTCTGACAGCAATCATTTTCCCAGGTATGTACTGCTCCGGGTTCACAAGCTGGGGATGTATGAGAGTCACTTCTGCTCCAGTGTCTCTTAGCCCAGTGGCAACTGTATCCCCAACCGTGACAAGCTGCAGATTCTCTGCATAGCCAGTGGCATTCCTGGTAGCACACAAAGCCGTTGGGACTTCACTGGCGTTTGAGGCCTCACTGGATTTTTGGGCCTCCCTCTTCCTCTCTGGGCAAGTCGTGCTGATATGACCCACCCTGTCACATACAAAGCATTTCCGAGTGTCAGGTTGCTTGAATCCAGGAGACAGCGGTGCTTGCCTCCTCTGGGTGCTGGGTGACACAGGTTTAGCACTCGGTTCTCCCCACCAGCTGGGAGTAGTAGTCCTCCGGGACTCGGGTGCTCTATGGGCGGTGTAGGAATCGGCCATTTCCGCAGCCTCATCCACTGTCTTTGGTTCTCGATCCAGCACAAACAGCCGGACCTCAACAGGACAGGTGTGTAGGAACTGGTCTTTTATCATCAGCTCCTTCAGGGCATCCAAGGTTTCAACTGACAGTCCTTTTAGCCACTGCTGGAAGGCAGTGCGCAGGTTGCACGCATGATCCAGGTAACTGTCATTAGGACCTCGCTGCACTGTCCTGAAACGTTTTCGATACACCTCTGGCGTGAGGTGGTATCGCGCAATAATGGCTTTCTTAATTGCCTCAAAGTCTGTTTCTTCCTCCTGGGGGAGACTCACAAACGCCTCCAGGGCCTTGCCTCTCAGCCCTGGTGTGAGGTATCTTGCCCACTGCTCACGGGGCACCCCATACTGCCGACAAGTCCTTTCAAACCCCTGTAGGAAAGTGTCTATGTCAGAGTCCTTGTCCATAGCGGGGAACTTATCCAGGGGGATTCTGTGGACTCGCTCACCTTCGCGTTCTGCGGGTCCAGCAGACCGGTTCTGCTGCTGAAGTTTAGCCAGCTCCAGCTGGTGTTGCCGTTCAGCTCTTCCCTCCTCTGCCCGGAGTCTGTCCCTCTCGGCCTGGCGTCGCCGTTCAGCTCTGGCCTCCTCTGCCTGTCGGTGCAGTAGAATAATCTTTAGGCGCAGTTCAGGATCAGCCGAGTTCAGTAGCTGTAGATCAGCTTCCAGAGATGGCATCTCCCTGCTTGGTGGATCGTCCAGGACATCGTCTCCACTCGCATTCTGTGGCGGGAGCGATTCCTCCTCTGGCGTGTCGTGAGCTGCATCCGCTGACGTTGAAGCACGGGCTCGCTCTGCCTCATCATACTCCTCGAGCGCACGAACTAACTGCTCCTTAGTCTGGCCGCTCACCGTCTCGATGCCTTTGTGCTCACACAGGTTGAGTAGTATCTCTTTGTTTTGCCTTGCATAGCTGGATGCTTTCTGAGCCATCGTGTTGCAAAAAATAAAAAGAAAAAAAAGGGGGGAAGGGAAAGCAAATACCAAGTGTGTATCTTTGAACAAAAAAAAAACGTATATAGATTCTGCACTGAGTAGACTTCTGTAGGCTAGTTGCTTCTAGCAAGCTTCCAGCCTTTAGTACTCAGAATAGCGAGCTAAACTGCGTACTAATGTACTAAACGATCCCACCACTGCCAGCCAATTATGTCAGGAACCGGCCCGCGGCACGCCTGCGTATACGGTTCCCGACTGCGGGTTTGACCAGATTAAGCGGGGAACAGCCTTATTTAAGCTACAACCAAGGCTGGAACCCCTCAAACACTTCCCACTGCCACCACTAGCGTTGCTAGACACGTTCACTCAGCTATCGAGTGCTCAATACGCAATCTGCGTTTTCGTATTTGGGTCAGCTTTGCGCTTAGGCCAAATACGGGAACGCCACGCACCCACACACACACACAGTTGCAATCTTACACTGTCGTGAAGCAAAGACCCACTAACAGTCGTTCCGAACGATACTGTTAGCCACTCTGCTGTTGCTACTCGCACTGGCGTTGTTCGTACGTTGGGTCAGCTGCGCGCTTAGGCCAACGTATGACAAACGCCCCCACACACAATGCAATTACAATTTCATACGGTAGTGTTGCTCAAGCGTACAATTAGGCATGAACTTATACACGGTTACACTTCAGTCTCTTCTAGGCTATGAGTGTTAGTTTAGTACGGCAGAAGTCAAACTTATTAAATAATAATTTAATATTCTAGAAAAACATAGAACAGTGCAGAACTTAATATATACAAAAAGATTACAAAAAACAAAGTAAAAATGTTACAAGATAAAAGTTACAAAAATAACACACACGGATATTTGCGTAAAATAAAAATGGGGATTAAAAAAAACGTTACCAGCTTAGGTTAGAACGTTGTTTGACGGGAGGACGCCGTTTCGACCAGGAGTCGCGATCCTCCCTAGCTATTCGCTACCTCCGAGAGAAGACAGTCACTAGGCATCCGCCTCTGCTTTTTATACTCTGAGCTACACCTGTAGGCTGCAACTTCCTTGGGGAGGGGAGGAACTAGGTTTTAATTAAATCTCAGACATATTCCATTTCCAGATAAAAGTCCATACATCAAAGATTGTGAAGTGAGCCTTTCAACTCCAGGTGAAAACTTGATTACGGCTTTTTCCTGTCTCAGTTCTCAGACATAAATGGGATTTCCAGAGATCCACATACATGAAAAGGGTACTATAGCACCTCCACTAATGATTTAATTTCCACAGGTAAAAAATGGTATCAACAGGACTTCACCCATTTCTAATAGCCTGTCATGTACATTTCAAACGTTCCTGTGTTAGTCTCCAGACTCTGGTCCTCTGGCTTTGTGTATTGAGACAATGGGCCGTCTCCTGAGTTCAAAAGCCAGGCAGATAATCCCATTAGCACTCTCAGAGGAACTGCATACAGACTCAAAGCCTCTCATATGGTCAAGACAATCACCCATTTCCTTGCCCCAAGCAACTCAAGGTAACCTGCTCCCTTCTGGCAGAAAAAAATGAAAGAATATGTTCCTGTTATCCTTAATATCATCAGCACCTCAATATATCTCCACAGGGGTCGTTTCATCTGGCGTGTGTATGGAGCATAAGCCAGAACCAATCAATGCTTGATCAACAATTCAGTGTAATATTGATCAATGAGTGCCCTAATTTTTAAATCATTTTCAGCACTGTGGGGTAGAGTTGTTAGGATAACTCTATGGCCAATGAGGAGATAAGTAGCTGATTTTTTATTGTAGGCTATGCCAGACTTTAGTTCTGCTTTTAGACAATATTAACCTCCTTGGCGGTAACCTAAGTCAGGCTCGGGGTGGAAAAAAGAAGTCAGGAGTGGTAATCCCGAACCTGCCTCAGGGTGGCCGCCGGGAAGTATGGGTTGACAATGCAGCGAGTTGGTGTTTCTACCTCACCTTTTAGGGTCTGAAAGCTTGTGAAAAAATTGCACCGCGTTTAGACCCTAAAATCTGGAAATAATACTGCCAGGGAGGTTAAGGTGGACTTATGTTTTAATATTTGTGCAGTCATAACTTATTGGAAATGTGTAGATGAGATTATATTTGGTAGATCCTGGAGGAAAGGTGACTGGCTATAATGCCATATATGGCTGCGGACAATTGGAGTTTATATTTTCTCTCTTGTCTTCAGGTTACAGACTCTGTTGCACACATTCTATATTCCAAAGAGGAAGCGAAGAAAGGGAAGTTTGCCTTCACCACAGATGATTATGAAGTTTACGAAGTGTGCTTTGAAAGCCAACTTTCCTCTGGTCAGTATTTGTGGAATGATGTGTGTGTGTGTTAGCTCTGTCTTCAGCCTTACTGCATTAGAAATGTAGAGTCTCCTTTCCTAATCTTTATGGCCCTGCCACTGGATCTGCAGGGAAGAGACACAGGCAGCAATAACACCTTACAGATGTTCTAACACAAAACACCAAAAGCAAATGCACACTCCCAGCTAGCACATTCCTACCTTTATCTGTCAGCCAATCAGGTGCAATGGTATACACCACAGTTCCCCAACCCTGTCCTCAAGGCCCACCAACAGTGCATGTTTTGCAGGAAGCCGCACACAATCACAGGTGAGGTAATTAGTGTCTCAGCAGAGCTGATTACCTATCTCTGTGGATTTCTACAAAACACACACTGATGGTGGGCCTTGAGGACAGGGTTGGGGACCCCCACCTGGTCCCCTCCCTAACCACTCACCTATCAACTGCATCCTGGAAGCTGCAAAAAAGAAATTTAAAACCACTAACACTGGTTCACACGACAGTTAGGGGTGCCGGAAGGGTGTATACCTTTGCACCTGATTGGCTGACAGGCTGCCTGCTGATCAGAGAAAGGTAGGAATGTGCTTGCTGGGAGTGTGCATTTGTGTTTTGTGTTACATCGGTTTTCCGAAATTGTCACAGAAAAATTGATCCTGTCGTCGAGGAGCAGTTTGTCAGATTACCTGTCGATTGGATGGGAAATTGCATCTTGTGCCCAAACAGTGAACAGACAGTGTGTTTAATAAAGTATATGTTGCGGATGCTACTGCTTGTGTCCTTGTATTTGTCTTTTTACCTAGTCATAGGAGTATTATTGGCATGAGACTGTCCAGGAACAGGGCAGGAGCCTTTTTTTTTTTTTTTTATAGCAATGGCTGGATAGTGTGCTGGTTAAGTGCTCTGCCTCTGACCAGCGTATTAATCTTGGCTCTTCCTATTCAGTAAGCCAGCACATATTCAGTAAGGACAAGACTGCCTAACACTGCTACTGCCTGCTGAGCCACCCACGTGGCTGCAGCTCCAACGCTTTGAGTCCAACAGGAGTTACTGGTGCAATGCGTAAAAATGTACGCGTTGCATACCCTTCACATACTCTTCCAGTTCCCTAAGATTATACATTTCTGGTTTAGGCCCCATCACATCCCTTTACTAGACCTATACGCTCTGGACTCTCGAACGCTGTGCCCGACCACCCCCCACTGATCCTCAACCCTTGCCTCCAGTTAATTAATATTTGTTACTTCTTGTTGTTTATCCTATGTTTTCCTCAAAAGTGATACAATAGCTCATTGTTCTACAGTTACTATATTAGGCAGTTTTGAACTGGACGCTTTTTTTTCTGATCACTCTGGCAGAGACATTCGCACCGTGCTGAATATATAATTTACCTTCTACCATTCATAAGATCTAGCCTCTCCTCAAAATGCGGTTCTCTGCATAGGATATATGTCAGAGTCTGATGACTCAGGCTGAAGATATTGTACTCCTTGCACTCTTGTTTAGCATGTTTTCCTAACGTAATAGAATGTATCGTACTCCCTTATACAACCTGCCTTTTTATGATGTTTTTCATAAACTGTCAATAAAAATAGTGTACGTGTTGCACCAGTAACGCGTAAAAATGTACATGTTAACCCCCTTGGCGGTATGAAAAATCCCGCCAGGGGGCAGCGCAGCAATGTTTTTTTTTTTTTTTTTTTTAAATCATGTAGCGAGCCCAGGGCTCGCTACATGATAGCCGCTGCTGAGCGGCATCCCCCCGCCCGCTTCGATCGCCTTCGGCGATCTCCGATCAGGAAATCCCGTTCATAGAACGGGATTTCCTGGAGGGCTTCCCCCGTCGCCATGGCGACGGGGCGGGATGACGTCACTGACGTCGGGACGTCATTGGGAGTCCCGGGCCACCCCTCGGCGCTGCCTGGCACTGATTGGCCAGGCAGCGCTGGGGTCTGGGGGGGGGGGGCGCGCGCCGCAGCAGATAGCGGCGATCGGGCGGGGGCCGGCGGCGATCAGAGTGCTGGCGCAGCTAGCAAAGTGCTAGCTGCGTCCAGCAAAAAAAAAATTATGAAAATCGGCCCAGCAGGGCCTGAGCGGCACCCTCCGGCGGCTTACCCCGTGTCCAGCACGGGGTTACCGCTAAGGAGGTTAATGTCCGCGATAGCTTCCTGCACCAGCGGGAATGCGTGCAAAGGTATGCATGAGTCGGCAAAAAAATGAAACTAGCTGGCGACGGGGGACCGGAGGAGCCTTTAGTGACTGCGAGGGCACAGGATGGCTGCAGGGGGCTGGTAGATGCCCCAGGTAAGTAAGAGTTATTTTTTAGAGTAAGGGCCCGTTTCAACTAGAGCGAATCCGCATGCGTTGTCTGCATGCGGATTCGCATAACCAATACAAGTGGATGGCCCTGTTTCCACTTGTCAGTTTTTTGGTGCGTTTTTCTGTGCAGGATTTTTCTGCACGGTAGAGCCTGCAGAATTCGCCTGCGTGTGGAATGCAGGCGATTCGCAGGCAATGTATTTAATAGGGGAAATCGCACATGCGGTTTTTGCCGCGATTTCGCGTGCAAATTCGCACCAAAAGTAATCTAAATTGAAACAGGCAGTGACATGGTTAAATTCGCATATACCCTGCCTATGCGAAATCGCGGCAAAAAACGCAAGCGGAATCGCATCCGCATGCGATTTCGTCAGCGGTGGAATCCCGGCGATTCGCACCGCACTAGTGGAAACGAGCCCTTAAGGTTCCCTTTAATATTGAGGGTGCACCGGGCTACCTAATACTAAGTAGCTAGAGGTGCCCCCAAGTATT
The DNA here is from genome assembly GCF_040937935.1 of Hyperolius riggenbachi. Lineage (NCBI taxonomy): Eukaryota > Metazoa > Chordata > Amphibia > Anura > Hyperoliidae > Hyperolius > Hyperolius riggenbachi. Next base: position 191,982,692 of record NC_090656.1, on the reverse strand, counting down.
AGGTAGGTGAATAACCTCACATTTACACTCTCATCTAAACTCTATATAGGGAAGGAGGGAAAGAGGAGTAAGGCACCTTTCCATGATCAGGCACCTGTAGGCACGTTCCTACAATGCCTCAGGGTAAATCCGGCCCTGATTCCTACCCTTCCAGTTATTCTAACTGCTGTGTCATTATAATTATAATTTTTTTTAATTTTTCATGTAGCCAAATGTAACGGTTCTGAAATCTGTCTCAAAAGTCTCATTCTGGTTTTCAGCTTATAATCAGCCATTTCTATTACTATTACTATTCTTATTATTTTTATTACTCTGATTTGAATAGGCTATTACATCTGTTGGTGGAATGGACTAGGGTCTCCATAGTTGCTTCAGTTGTGCTCTGCTGCACCTTTGCCCATGAGAAGTATCAACACAGTAGAGCATAGCACAGTTTCATAGGGTTGTCTGTATCCATCACATCTCTATAACTGAATTGGTCTTCACAGCTGTTTTTTTTCTATCCCTCCTAGGTGCTTTGAGGTCCCCAGATCAATTGATTGTACTCAATGTCAAACATGGTGTGGAAGCTGTGAATTATGAACAGGTAGGTTTTATTATATAAATCAACACATTCAAAGTGGAGCTGTGTCTAAAGAGAACCAAAAACGGAGAATAATTAGATTTATACATACCTGGGGCTTCCTCCAGCTCCATAAGCCTGGATCGCTCCCGCGCCGCCTTTCTCCACTGCCTCTATCCGCCGATACCGGGTCCTGTCATTTCGGCCAGTCGACGCAAGCGCAGTGCGCTCTCTCCGTACTGTGCATGTAAATGAGACGGAGGGAGTCCCTGTGGATCTGGCAAACTGGCCGCGTCCGGTGGAAGTGAGGGGACCCAGGTACTGGCGGATAGAGGCAGCGGAGAAAGGCGGCGTGGGAGCGATCCAGGCTTATGAGGCTGGAGGAAGCCCCAGGTATGTATAAATCTTTTTACATTTAATATTAATGTTCCCCTCGTCTCTGGTTCCCTTTAAATCCTGTGATTTATTGCAGATCTATAGCAGGAAGACAGTGGTAGGCAGCACCCAACCATCCAAATGCGACGTGCTCTGGTCGTTGCCCCTCTTCTCTTTGGAATCCTACTTTCTGTTCCTGGAGGCAGAGACTTGGCACTGTCAACAAAAATAGCGTGAATACATTTTTTTAATCAAGGCATCAAAACAGTAAGAAGGGCAAGTCAATGCGACGTTTCAAGAGGAGCCGCCTCTCTTTATCAAGCCGACAAGCCCTCTAGGGCTTGATAAAGAGTGGGGGCTTCTTACTGTTTTGATGCCTTGATAATAAAAAGAGCTTGAGTACATTTGAAGACAGTGCTGGGTCTCTTCTCTTTGGAATCCTTATTGCAGATCTATGAAATAATTATAGGTTACTATCTTAGGATTGCTCCATGTAGGACTTGCTCGTTATTTGGTATTTTCTCTGAAACTGCCTTGAATCCTTGGAGGGGTCCTGTCAAAGTTATGCTAGGAGAGTTCTATGGTGCATGAAATCCAACGTTTAAAGTGAATGGGAACCGCATTTTAAAAAAAATGAAGCAAATACTTACCTAAGGAGAGGGAAGGCTCTCCTCTCTCGGTGCCCTCTATCCTGTACTGGTCCCCCCCCCCCCCCCCCCGTTTCAATCCCCCGCCAAAAGGGTATTTGGAAGTCTTCGGGAGCCGTGTCCACCCAAAGACGTGCGGCTCCATACTGCACAGGCGTGAGTGTGCAAGAGAGCATGCTTGCGCAGGCGCAGTACAGGGCCGCCCTTCTTCAGGAGCACTTGGGCTCCCTGAAGACTTCTGAAGCCTCCTTCGGCCGGGTAAAGCAGTATTTGACTAATTTAGCCAGCACCGGAACGACGGGACCAGGAGAGGAGCCGGAAGGCTCTGCAGTGGTCCCCAACCTGGGGGCCGCGGCCCCCTTGGTGGTCCCTGGGCAGTTTTTCTGAGGGGCAGAGTGTATATACTACACTCACAATCAGGGAAAAAAAGGGTGGGGGTGGCTGCCGCCGCCACTAACTACAACCCCCCAACCCCCGCCCCCCTCCCCCGGGCCCCAGAGAAAAGTTTGGTCGGGATGGGGGGCCCCGGGCTCAAAAAGGTTGGAGACCCCTGCTCTATAGGACCCAGAGCCTTCCCTCTCCTTGGGTAAGTATCTGTCTCGTTTTTTTAAATGCGGTTCCCATTCACTTTAATAAATTAAAAAAGTAATGCACTTACAGCAAAGAAGTAAAAACTCGCATGTAGAAAATATCCTGGGGGTGGGCTCTGGTTCCCAGCGATGCGGTACTCCCTTTTGGAAAACGCTGTGGCCAGCAGCAGCAGCGTCCTGATGTCCCTGGCTGTCCTGCTAATCCTATGCCTCTATGGCTCCGTTCCCACTTTTTGCATAAACGTACTGGCTGGGAACATTTTTGGAAGCTCCGCTTAGTGCAGGAAACTGATCCTGATCATGGCAGATGGAATGCAGAATCCAAACTTGCTGCATTTTTTTCAGAAAGGACAGGTGCACAGACACAATTAAAGCTTATGAGGACTGATGGTGGCTGTTCTCATTTGACTGTTTGCCACGTCTGCCGCCACTACGCAAATAGTCACATGTTCCCCGATTCTGCTGCTGCTGACACCTCAACTTGGTCCCGGGAAACAGATCAGTGGCGAGCAGAAGCATGGGGATCCCCATTGGATTGCAAAAGACCAATGGGAATCCTCAGCTACAGGCGGGATGCTCATTGGTTCATGGTGAACCAATGAAAATTCTCCTTGTTGCTAGGGAGAATTGGTCTTTTGTAATCTTATTGGGAGCCCCATGCTCCCTGGCCCCCAGGGGTCTGTGAGCTTTGGGACCGAGCAGTGGAGTCAGCAGCAGCGTAACCTGGGGACACGTGAGTTTTGGCAACCGGAGCGGATGCAAAACTGACGTTTGATGGAGCGAAGCTTACCGCCCTGTCTTGCACAAGCTGCAAGTAGGAACTGAGCCTAATACTTTTAGCCATGAGCAAACATGCAGATCAGATGTTTGACTTTAGTTTGGCTGAGTTTTCTGCATGCTTGTTTCAGATGTGTGATTCTGATGCAAGAAAGATCAGCAGGATGCCGGGCAACTGGTATTGTTTAATAGGAAATAAATACGGTAGCCCTTATACAGTATCTGTCTCACTTCAGGTGTTGTTTAACGTGAAACTAGCAAATTGGTGGCCATTGGGCACTGCACCATTGCATTAAGGAAAAAAAATTGGAAAGGGCAATTTAATACTTTGGGAGGGGTTGGGGGAGTTAAATAGTTAATATGGGCATGCCACTTGTAATTTTGGGACCCCTGAGATGGACATGAAGGGCACAGCGATTTTGTAATGATCTAATGTAGCACGCTAACTTTTCCACTGCAAAGATCCCACACTCTCCCCACACACCACTTGCTTATCTTCCACCACTCGGTGTCTTATTCCGACCTACGCTGTGCCCAGCAAGCACCAGTTTGCTAATATAAATGTGACGTACCCACAACGTGATTTTTGCAGCGTTTTTTTTTTTTTCCCTGTGATGAATGACCGGGTTTTTCTTTTTTAGATATTGTGTAACATCATTTAACTAAAGACAGTTAAATGATGTTTAGCAATTTGCGGCGATCGCAACCGCCATAACGGATCTCATAGCAGACTATTGTTCTGCTTCCCATAGACCCCCAACGCTAATTACCGCGATTGTTTGAAGCCTCGTTCGCGTCTGTCGCTTGTTCTGGTGATATGTGATTGCGGAAGGTGGTTTGGGGATCCGCTCGTACATCGGCATCGCCGCGGATCACCGATCCATCTTTAGGTCAGTACTTGCCTTAAAGGAAACCAGAGACGGCAGGAAAAAAGATTTGATACTTACCTGGGGCCTCCTCTAGCCCAGGGGTCTCAAACTCCATTTACCTGGGGGCCGCAGGAGGGATTTCACAATCAGCAGCATCCGCACCCCCCTCCCTTGCATTGATTTTCATGTCAAAATCAAATTCACACTGGAGCTAACTATTTTGCCTTATAGTTCGCTTCAGTGCTCCCATTACAAGTAATCCGCCGTGTCCCCGCGGCAAAACGAGGGCTGCAGAGCCCCCAAATCACCCAAGGGGCAATCCGCCGGGATTTCCTGGAAGGGGCAGAGCTTTCAGCTTCAGCTCTGCCCCTCCTGACGTCAATCACAACGCATCGCCGCCTCTGCCCGCCCCTCTCACTCTTCCTTCACAGAGAAGGGCGGGGAGAAGCGGCGATTGACGTCAGGAGGGGCAGAGCTGAAGCTGAAAGCTCTGCCCCTTCCAGGAAATGCCGGCGGATTGCCCCCCGGGCGATTTGGGGGCTCTGCAGCCCTCGTTTAGCGGCGGGGATGCGGCGGATTACTTGGGAGCACTGAAGCGAACTATAAGGAAGCTTTTGCCGGCGCGGGCCATAAAATATTGTATCGAGGGCCACAAATGGCCCGCGGGCCGCGAGTTTGAGACCCCTGCTCTAGCCCCATAAGCTCGTGTGAGTCCCTGGCTCAGTCACGTCAGTCGGGGACTTCTGCACATATGCGGACTTCCTGTGCATGCGCCATCTCTGGTATACTTTAAGACTGGTTGTGAATAACTCCATTTGTCTTTTAAAACTAAAAATTATGGACTGCAGGAAACTCCTGATCATCACGACTTTCCTCTGTGTGTTATATTTAACATGTAGATTCTGTATAGCTACATGATTACACAATGCCAAAGGAAGAAGAAGCAGCACCCAAATGATTTCTGCAGTACGCAGCCAAATCCCTACAGCCATGCATGTCATGGCTTAGCAATTCGGGCTGCAGCAGAACAGGAGCCACAGCCGAAACAGAAGTGGCTGCTGCTTCTAGTGGAAACTGGTCTTTCTCTCATCATACTCCAGGACAGCTCCCCTGAGATTACCATTGAGTCCCTCCCCTATCGAAACAAATGCAAATTAATTCAATTAATCGATCCGCCCTTGGTCTCGCCCTATATAGCCAGTCCCCTCCTTCCCATCATCAGTTCTTCATTTGTTTCCACTCACCCATGGACTAGTGCAGTAGTTTATTATTTTATACACTGTAGGGGAGTGTGCTATAGCACCTATGGTGGAGATAGGGCTTTTTTTCCCCATGAGGGAGCAGTCTATGCTTGTGTGGGCAGGACGGATGGAGGTGTTGGAACGCCTGGGGAGGCAGAAAAACACTACCTGTCGGCGCTGAAAGCTCTGGAGGAGAGCCGGAGGTGTCCTCTCTCATGGCCGCCTGTTCAAAAGCTAGGTGCGGCGTCTTCCTGGCCGAGGCTGGAGGTCACGTGGGCGCGTTCCGGAATCCGGAAGGGAAAGCGGAATGACACGCGCGGAAGCTCCGCCCACCGCAGTACGAGTGGTGGTTCAGCCGGAAGGGTTTCTTTGACCTCGGGAGGCGGGGCTGAGAGCGGAGATCAGCTTTTAAGCTGCGGAGTACACGTGGACGCTGACACGCTGTCTGTGCGGACATGGAACAAGCGGAGGCCACCGCAGACAGCAGAGTACCAGCTGCGGATGAGACAACTCAGCAGACTCAGGTACAAGACAGCTCTGATCCCTGCACAGGTTACAAGAAATGGTTTGGCAGGGTGGAACTGACAGAGATTGTTTGTGTTTTTTCTCTTACAGAAGCATGCAAAGTCAGCTCAGAAAACAAACAAGTGCTCTAAATGTGGAGATGTTTTACCACCTACTTGTTCTAGATCCTCATGTGACAAGTGTAGGCATAAGGGGGATTCTAGCACAGATACTAATGTGGTAATGATAAATTTAATGAGGTCAATGAAGAGAGAATTGACAACCACATTTGCAGCCTTCAGAGCTGCTTTCCCCACGCAGCCACAGCCCCAGCCTCAGGTGCAGGTACAGCCCCAGGCCCTCCCCCCACCCCAGGCAGTAGTGGTCAGCACTGATTCAGTACCAATACAGGGTCGGACACAGGCTGAGGAGCAACCACTGGTACAGGGTCCGCAGCAGCCGTCACAGGTGTTGCCTACGGTTTTTGGACTTGTTGAGCCTGACTCTCCCAATGAATCTTTGGAGGAGGGTTCGGGGGAATCGTTTGAGGATGGGGAGGCTAGAGATTCAGAGGGCCAGACAGCCTCCACATCTAAAATGGCCAGGTATCTGTTTAGTGTAGAGGATACAGCAGAGCTTTTAAAGGCTGTATACGAGTCCGAGAATATCCAGGACTCTACTCCAGCCACATCGGTTCAGGATGATATTTACAGGGGACTGGAGGAAACTGGTACCAGAACGTTTCCGGTGCACAAATCTATTAAAAGTGTGATATCAGCTCAGTGGAAGCAGCCTGAAAAAAGATTATTCATACCAAAGTCGTTTAAGAGTGGTACCTCCCTGGAGCCTATCACTGGTTCTTGATTTCCTGATGTCAGATGTTTTTCAACCAGCAGATACAATACCTATTAAGCTGCTAACATTAAAGGTAGCCTTCTTAGTCGCCATTACAACAGCAAGGAGAGTGGGAGACATACAGTCCTTATCAATAAAAGATCCTTATATGATAATCCACCCAGACAGAATAGTCTTCCGGCCAGACCCAACATACCTACCAAAGGTAGTCACAGGGTTCCATAGAACTCAGGAAATTATTTTACCATCTTTTTCCACAGATCCTAAGAATGATAAGGAAAGGAGGTTGGCAAATCTAGACGTAAGACAGGCGATTATTACCTACTTACAGAGAACACGGCAGTGGAGAAGGTCCAGCCATCTGTTGGTTTTATTTTCAGGTAGCCGTAAGGGGTTACAGGCTTCAAGAAGTTCCATAGCCAGATGGATCAGGGAAGTTATAGCTTTAGCTTATAAGGAGTCAGGTAGTGATATACCCACAAACATAAGAGCACACTCTACGAGGTCCTTGGCAGCCTCCTGGGCAGAAAGATCAGGAGCAACATTAGACCAGATATGCAAGGCAGCTACATGGTCGGGACATTCGACATTTGTGAAACACTATCGTGTGGAGTTGCTATCCAGCCAGGATCAGGCATTTGGACGCAAGGTGCTTCAGGCAGTCATCCCACCCTAAGGTAAAGAGTTCTCGCTGGTCTCAGGGGAGCTGTCCTGGAGTATGATGAGAGAAAGGCCGTCCTACTTACCGGTAGTAGTGTTTCGGCGAATACTCCAGGACAGCTGCCTTAGTACCCAGCCCTAATTTTGCGTATGTCAGAGAAATAAATAATTAAAGACAGAATGGGTTGAGCTAGATACTCTTCTATTGAACTGATGATGGGAAGGAGGGGACTGGCTATATAGGGCGAGACCAAGGGCGGATCGATTAATTGAATTAATTTGCATTTGTTTCCATAGGGGAGGGACTCAATGGTAATCTCAGGGGAGCTGTCCTGGAGTATTCGCCGAAACACTACTACCGGTAAGTAGGACGGCCTTTATTGCTTCATAGATCTGATCGAGGCCATGGCCGCTGCTCATTTAGATGTTTATGTCCTGAGGGGAGGAGTGTACTTTGTTGATTGAATACACCAATGAGCTAAGCAGGGTGGTGCTTGTGTGCTACGTTTTTACAGCAGGTCCCCATCAGGTTTGTGCATTTACATAATGCTTGCTGATTGGTCAGAGCTGTAACGTATAGTATTTAAGTGTGTTATGTTGGGCTGTGTGACGTGAACAAGGCCAGAGTCCCGAAACGGAGGGCCTTATGTTGTGCTACTAATGTTTTAATTTCATTATCGATAAAGTGAATTTTATTGAGCTGTGCTGGATCGCTGTTGGATTTCTGTAGCTACATGATTATACATATGGTAATTCACTTCTCTTTCTCTTGCATATTTCAGATGGGTAAAGCAGAGAAGTTAAAACCTCTGGAGGTAGAATTAAGGCGTCTGGAGGACCTGTCTGAGTCTATTATTAAAGATTTTGCATACATGAAGAAACGGGAGGAAGAAATGAGTGACACGAATGGTGAGTGAATAGGGGCTATGAGAAGCCAGCAGACACAACAGACAGTAACAATGATGGATTGAGATGAAATAAATGGAGCCCTAGGCAAAGTAGGAGCTTTGACTTATCTTGATGGTCCGTTTGGCAATCTGAGGTGGGAGACAGGACTGAGAAAATGGGAGTTGGGCCACCTTGAAGCCACTAGGCCCGAGGCACCTGCCCAGGTTGCCTTCTGGATGATCCTGCGCTGGAATGATAACACACTCTAAACGATGCAAATTTCCTGGCTGTCCTGCTGATCCTCTGCCTCTAATGCTTTTAGCCATAGACCCTGAACAAGCATGCAGCAGATGCATGTTTCTGACTGAAGTGTGACTAGATTATCCACATGCTTGCTTCAGGTCTGTGAGTCAGTCACTACTGCAGCCATCAAAATCAGCTGGACGCCAGGGTACTGGTAGTGTTTCTTTTCAAGCAACAGTTACAACACCTGTCCTAATGGAGGCACTTTGATGCAAATAACTGATCACTACATATTAGCCAATAGTGCTTGTGGGTTAGCTATACAAATATTTAACCCTGATGTAACTCGAGGGGGACTGTAAACGCATAATGGTTACGTGCAATAGACTTTTCTGAGTGTCATTTTATTTTATTTTTTTTTAGGATTTTTAATAAAGGAATTTTACACTTGCATTTTATTATATTTTATTTAAAATGGACCTGAACTTTTGCACAGGACAGAAGGAAACCATAGAGAAATGCACCCTGAATGTATTTAGAGAGTTTAGCCTGTTTTAATTCCCCCTAATTTGTGTCTAATCACAAGTTGTAATTTGATCTTTCAGCTGTGTCACTGACTGCCTACGGCAGATAAGCAGATAAGTCCATTTGAAAGCACAGGCTGTAAACATTATGTCTGCTTCCATGAATCAGGAAGTAGAAACTGTGCAAATGTGGCTCATTCTGTATGCAAGGTGACGTGAATGTGTGAACGAGCAGGAATCTATAAAAAATAGTATATACATTAGTACAGGGGTTCCCAACCCCCGGGCTGCAGCCCACTACTATGCTGTTTTTCATAACAGTGCAGAGAGATGTGTCACTGAAGTTTGCAGGAAGCTATATAGAAGAGCCATCTGCAGCTATTGGTACTGTTGCCCCCTAGTGTCTGTTATTTGTAATGCAGCATGCTTTTTGTCTGTACGGACACCAGGTTGCAGCAGTGAGGATGACTGGGATGCTCTGGTCTCTTGCCAGCCACAGAGTTCACTCTGCCCTGAGGTGATCAGCTGATGCTGTAAGATAGTGTGGGAAGAAGAATGGAAGGGTAAAAGTGAGTGTGGGGAGAAGTGAAGTGAGAGTTGGTAGGGGGAAGTGTGAAGTGAGTGTAGGAAGTAGGGTAAAGGAGCCGTGGGGAGGAGGGAAGGGTAAAAGTGAGGGGAGGCAGATGAGGGTACGAAATGACTGTGCCAGTAGATAAGGAATCCCAGGCAGTACCCCCCCCCCCCCCCCTTCACACCACCTGTCGCACCAAATGAACCTTGTGCTGGTGGCTTATGCAGCAGCCCCAGTGCAGCGCAAAGACATATTTTCTAAAGTGCTGAGAGTGATGAAGATAGTGGTTAGGTAGGGCTGGTGTTGCCATGACTTCTTTATGTAATGACACTGCCTGTAGAACTGTAGAACAAACACGCGACCGATTACCACCCCCCCCCCCCCCCCCCCCGGCCCCCACTTGCACCAGCCGGTCCTTGGAAAATTTGCCTGATTGTAGATGACGACATAATCCTTTAAAGCTGCATCCACTTATAGAGTGATTTTTTTTTTTATTATTATTATTTAATAAAGCATTTGCATTTTTACTACATATTCAGCTCTCACCATTAGTCTTTTTTTCCATTTTTAACTTGTAGTGCTTAAAATGAAATAAATTTGACAGCCTCCATAGCCCTCTCACTTCATGTGTTCTTTTAAGGGGGTGTAACATTCAGAAATAAAAAATAAATACCTACAAATAGTTAGTGCCCCAAATATATATGTAAACCCCCTTTTTCTAGAATAGGTCCCTATATGTCCCTTATTATTATTATTATTATTATTATTTTTTTTTTTTTTAACCTGGTCTGTGTGCCTTTGCTGAACTGTACTGTACTGTGCAGTGCCAACAGGATTGTGGGAAGTTACAACCGTGTGAGTCGATCGGGCAGTTGGATCGGGCAAACCGACTCTTTATCAGTCGCTCGTCCAGTCGTTTGCCACGCATACACACGTCCAACTGTTGCCTAACAGACCAAGTTTGGACAATAGTTGGGCAGAATAGTTGCACGTGTGTACGAGCCTTAACAGAAACTTCCCATTTCAGATAAGATAAGCAAACTACAACCAGAAGGCAATTGAACCCCCCCCTACATTTGAAGAGTTTACACAGCGATGTAAGCCTGATATCTAGTTCATGTTTGCTGTGGGATGGACAGTAATCTGTAAAATTAGCAGTAAATGAACACTGAGCTGGGTAAAAAGGGTGAAAAGGGCAGAAGAGATGTCACTTTTGGCATCACAGAGAAACAGCCTGGTGGCTTAGTGGTCCCTCTCCATCCTCCTCTGCTCCCGGGATCGTCTTGTAAAAGCTCCAGTATCTCCGCAAGCCGGGGCCAGTCGGCGCAGTGTGGCCACACACGCTCTCCGTCGCACTCCTGTAGCCAGGAACATTCCGCGCAGTAGTACTGTGCAGAACATTCCTGGTGAGGGGAGCACGGTTATCGGTGAAGGTCACACTGTAGTCACTTCCTGTCTGAGTCAGGACTGAGTCAGCCACGTACATACAAGCCCTACTGCATAGAGCCAAATTAATCCATGCCATGCACTGATGAGGATCAAACAATCCGAAACAGTCTGTATGCATGTTGGATTATTATGGCTCTGTACAAATTAACAAGCTGACACATCATTGCATTCCAGCGGTTCTGGAGGTGTGTTTAGCTTCTAAGGGTACAATGGTTAATTTGCATATATTCAGCAGTGTAGCTCTGGGAGACATCTCAAGCTCACTCCAACCTGAATTATCGCAAATTCTTTCTGTTTTAAGAAAGCAAACTTTTGTTTTTCTTAAAAACTTAATAAGGGGGCTTTTAGGACCATTGTAGTCCCTCACACACTCCAATGAGTTCTGGGTCACCATGAACTTGCTGGTTAGTCTGTCCACTTACATACCTGATATTTAACTCTTTCAGACAGAGAAAGGAAAAAAGGAACCCAGCATAGTTATTTGTGTGCTAGGCACTGTACATACCCATGTCTATCTCATCATCTCACTTTGGGTATCCTTTCAAGTTCAGCTTTCCTTATCTTGTGCACAAGCTCCCCCTTGTGGCTCTATTACAGAATTACACTGCAAAAAACATTAACGCTCTATTGAAGTATTGTTTAATGCAAGTGAAGATGATGAGCTGGTCCTTTGTTCTTTTCCTTTGCAGGATAGTTTTATTAAGATTAAAGAAGGCCTGTAACTTTTTAAACTACTCAACGACTACGTTACGCCGAGGGGCATGACTGCGGCGGCAGCCCCAGTACCACCTAACGCCGATTGGCGTCAAATCCTGGAGCTGCAGTTTACCAGGGAACGAGCGCGCGCAATTGTTCCTTGCCGGTTCATGGAGCAGATCAGACTGTTCTCCTCCAAAAGGGGACAGAAATTCCCTTAGTTTACCTTTGTACAGCGCTGCGATCTCCTGCAGCACTGTACGGGGGACACTCGGCTGTTCCTCAGTGCGGCTCCTAATCCGTGCCTTTTCATAGGTGGATGCATATGAGAGGCGGGGATGAGTGCTGATCGCCGTCCTATGGCGATTTATAACAGCACAGGAGGGAGGGAGAGGAAGGAGGGATGGAAAACTCTCCCTTCTTTTGATTAAAAAAAAAAAATAAAGATCGCAGTAGCGATCGGAGACCTCCTACAGAGTGTCCTATTAAGGACAAGAAAAGGAGGTCAAATTCATTTGTGTGCTTGGTTGTAGGGCTGTGCAGCACGCTGACAAAGCTGCACAGCCCTGTATTGTGAAAAATGGCCTGGTCACTAGGGGGGTTGTAAGCCTGAGGCCCTGAAGTGGTTAAATGATACCTCAGGAGGGGAAGCCTCTGGATTTGGATTCTAATGAGCCTCCCCCCTTCATTCTGGGCCAGCCTGATCTCGTGCTGGCAGCCCCGAAAATACAATAACAAAGCAGTCGGAGCTTGCGCAGTAGAGCTGTTTCCACCGGAGCCCGATGGAAAGCTGCTACTGTGCATGTGCAGGAGCTGGGACAAGCGGATCTTCTGAGGTTTCCCCCCATCCTCTGCTGGGGAGGATGGGGGAAGCCTCTTTAGGGTCCAGAGGCTTCTTGAGGTAAGTACCCCCCTAGGGGCACTTGGCTTCCCTTCGGGTACACTTCAGAGACATACTTGTAAAGTTCCTGTTAATGAGTGGAATGGAATATTCTGGTCAAGACAGGAGAGGAATCAAAGTGGAGTATGTGACACACACAGTTCCGGTGCCCCAGATTTATGTCTTTTATTGTGTTTTAACTTCTTCAAATTTTGCACGTTGCCTTTGAATTTCTGTTGGGAAATCAGGAAGTAGAGATATCTTTAGGCCACTGAAAGAGAAATTGCCATCAAATCTCTTTTTGTGGTATAGACTCTCTGCCTTTATAATGTAATATTCTACCCAGCATTGGTGGTGGTTATGGATGGTCAACGAGATGAAAATAATTTGGACTTGACGCAGGATTGTGCAAATTCTGTATGCACATACTGTATATGTGGCTTGATAATAGACCAATCAGATCTGGTGCTCTGTGGACACAGTATACCGGCTTTGTATAACAGGTTTGTTGTGGATAATAATTGTGTAAGCAGGCATTGTTGGTCAAAACGACAGACAAAAATCAGTAAAGCATTGCACTTTTGTGTCTTGAAGAAACCTATTTTACCTTAGGTAAACATATTTCAGTATGTCAACACTATACTGATATTTTCTTTTTTCTCCCTCTCTCTAGAGTCTACCAGCCAACGAGTCCTGTACTTCAGCATGTTTTCAATGTTTTGCCTCGTTTCACTTGCCACCTGGCAACTCCTCTATCTCCGGAGATTCTTCAAGTCCAAGAAACTCCTAGAGTGATCCGACTCCTAATGGAAGATGGGACTGCCCAGTACAAGAGAGATCCGAGCTGTTGTTTGTTCTTACGTTTTTATATTGTTCATGTTTGCACATATGTGGCAATCATAGGCTGGCAATCAAATTGGGGGATATTTTAGGAGAGGATGCGTAGAACTAGCTGTTAGAAGAAAAGACAAAAAAAAAATCAAAATTTCAGAGGTCAGTTTTGCTACAACTTGAAACATAAACGTAATGTTTTAGTTTCTATGAATTACAGCTGTGTGCACAGTAAGGAGTCCTTGGGCAAGACTCCCTGCCCCCTAGTGGGTACAGCACTTTGTGTTTGGCAGTATAAAAGCACTATACAAATGTTAGCATTCCTATTTTTTTCCCCACAAAAGACCTCATAAATGGTAAGCTGCTTCCACCCAGCTTGGAGTAGTTAGAGTGGCAGCCATGGTCCACCCACTTTCAGGGGTTCCCACTATGACCAGGGATGGTCAGCGTGGCTAGTGCTTTCTTGTTCCTGCAAAAACACATTATTCATGGAAATGGCAATTTAACGAGCTTCTGACTTCTCCCCTCCCCGGGTCCATTTGGCAACATCCACAGGGGACCTACAGACTCGATAATCGCAGTAGCATATCAGTTCTAGTTGGTCTACCTGATTGTAAAGTGAAAAGTACTTTTCAGAGTTTACATGAATGATTTTATGATTTTAATTTTTTTTTTCTTGTTAGATATTTGTAGTTGTGTTAGTACACTTACAGCATTACAAGGAAGGTGAGTATGAGATATTGCCTTTATTTGCACCAAAAGTAGATCCTTCTAGGGTTAACTTTTATTAGTAATTCAGTCTATGAGAGCTTCATACAGACTCAAGTTCTGAACATGAACACAATATAAGACGATATACTAATTGCAGAGGGGTTCAGGTACCAGCTGGCTATGTAAAAATGTTGAAGGAGGGGAGATAGGGGTCTTTTGCCTTTTGTGGCAGTGAAAGTGGCCATAAAAGTGTCTGATAGTGATGCAAAAGGCCTTTATTGTCTCCATTTTACCTTCTACATAGCAAGCTTATCATGCTTCATGCTAAAAGCTGACGGTGGATCTCTGCAGGATTGAAAAACTATTCACGTTCGATACAAGGATTGGTGGGCTCAATAATGACCTTAGCTTTTTAAATCCGTAGCCAACACTTTTATAACTACCACCATTGCTGGTCAATCCTCACACCTTACATTTCAGTCTCTTATCTGTGTCACTTCTTTATTTCTCATGCATTACGTAAGCATGGTACACCTGCTACAGGGATCTTGGCTGAGGCCGCCAATAATGACCGCTTTTGCCAAGAATCTAACGGGTATACAATGGCCCCTGGTATTCCCTGAGGCCTCTGCTAGCGATTAGCCTGGTGGCTCAAAACGGCAGCAGAGAGCATTACCCCACCTGCTGCATGAAGTCCACTCCTGCTGCTTCATCAGCCCTCCGCCGACGCATAGCGACAGAACACGTTGCTAACTTACAGGCTAGTAATGCGTCTGTACAGCCTTGGTCCTGCAATGTCACCCGAGGAATTCGGTTCTGATCCCCGTTGGGCAGCATGCCTCTTATGTGTGTGTTTGTGAGCTTTTACCCCCTGCCAGTCAGACTGTTCTTATATTAAGGAACCCTTTGGAAAAAGTCTGTTTGCTCAGGGCAAAGGTTATCTCTGCTAAAAGCCAGTCCTTCAATGAATCTGAGGCAATAATATAAAAAAACAAAAAAACAGAAACTTGCCTAAAGAGAGGGAAGGTTCTGGCGAGCGCTGTTAAAAGGCCGTAATGGGAATTACAGCTCTAGCTGCGCTCAGCGAGTAATTTGGGCGCCTTCAAAAGACTGAGCTCAAATTACTTTTAAAACACTGTAATTTGGCCACCAGCAAATAGCTCCTGAAGACGGGTGGCTCTGTACTGTGCATGCTTGAGAGGGTGCTCGCTTGCACAGAGAAGGTGCTCGTACGTGCGCAGTACACAGCCCAAGTGCTCCCAAAGACGTCCGAAGTCCACCCGCAGCGGAAGAGAGCAGACTATGACTCATCGGTCGAGGACTGCTAACGCGGGAGCCAACGCAGGAACTACGGAACAAGGAGAGGAACGAGAAGGCTCTATAGGACCTAGAGCCATCCCTCTCCTTAGGTGAATATCTATTTCTTTTTTTTTTAAATAGGGCTTCAGACTCCCTTTTAAAGAAACTATTGCGCAAATTGAAAAAAAAATAGTATTTTATACCAAGCTCAACCTTTTTTTTTTTTTTTTTTTTTTTTTTTTTTTTTTAATCTTCATACCAACCTATGAATCCAAAGTGAGCCCCCTAGAGGTCTGGAATATATTAGTTCAGCAAAGTCTGCAGTAGAGTTGTTTTTCTCCTTATGTGAGTATTTATACTGCCTTTAAGAAATATATTTTTGATACTAAAAATTGTCCTGTGTTGACAAATACAGACTTTCGTAAAGCTATGCAAATTGCAGCTTTTGTTTGCCACGTGCAAGAATTCGGGTTCATGAATCAGATTTCAGTGTAATGGTCGCTATGGGTTACTGTACTTTGCAATTTTTTCTTTTATAAATTAGCACAATCATCTGTTACTTTTTCTTCATTACTGTCTCCTTTTTTGTAGAGTCGGACTATTAAATGATGTACAACGTTACTCTGAAAGTCAAAGAGTAGATTAGTGGCAATGCTTTAATGTGCAAGTTTGCATTGAACCATAAGAGGTAGATGGCAGTTTTAGCACTCTGGCTCCTTCAATGCAATGGCCTTAGGAGCCTGAGGTGAGAGACATATGGAGGCTGCCATATTCGTTTTCTTTTAAACAATACGAGTTGCCTGGCAACCCTGCTGATCTTTCTGGTCAGTAGTGTCTGAATCATACACCTGAAGCAAGCAAACTGCTAATCTTGTCAGATTTTTGTCAAACACATCTGATTTGCATGCTTGTCCAGGGGGACTACATCTACAAGTATTAGAGGCAGAGGATCATCAGGAAACCTAGGCACTGCATTGAAATAAATATGTCAGCCTCTATATGTCTCTATTCCCTTTAATATATAGATGTCTCCCAATGTGCCAAAACAATTGATTCTTCTCTGATTGGAATCGATTCAGACAGTAATCTATTCTTAATACACACAGCACATTGACTTTCAGTTGATTTAAGCTATTGAAAATGGATCAGACCGCAGCGTTGCCTGTTGATTGAAGTGCATTGCTATGGTCTATCGATATACCATTGCTCCTGCCCAATCGGCCTAGATTTTCCATCCTTTCCGGTTGATACTGTTGATTGATATTGGTCAAAATCAAAAGGAATTAGATTGTTTGGACATTTTGAAGGTATCGATTGCAATCAGGGAGATCGAATCTGCTGAGAATCGAATGGAAAAATTGATGTGTGTATGGGTGCCTTTACTGCTTTACTTGATGATCATAACTACAGTTATTTGGTGAGATGCAAATAATCATGACTTGTTTTCAAACTGTGGAACTGGGCCAATTTATATTTACCAAGAAGTGCATTTGATTGGCCTGACAAAAAAGTTTCAAGCCAGAATTATTTGCATCTCATTGGCCAGTTTTTGGTGTGATCATTTCCTGCACTGTCAGGTAAGATAACTGTACCAACAATCATTAACCCTCTGCACTCAAGACGTTCACAGCAAGCCGTAACACTAGAAGCCTTAAAAACGACTGTCGCAAAAGTATGCAATTGCAGAAATGGGACATGCACATAAATCCGTCTAAGATCTCCTCAACTTACACCATCATAGAAATGTACTGTACTGGCATAGGTTACAGAGGAGCTACAATCTTCAGCCTGATTTATGTCCATGTATGTTTCCTAGAGTGGTTGAACCTGACAGTGCCTTAGCGTGGATCCCACGTTATGAGCATGAAATGTTTGCTGGCTTGCTGACTTGTATAGGTAGACAAAAACATTTGATATACCCTATTAGAAAAGTGCTTCAGGAAACCCACATTGTGTCATAATACCATATGGTCAGCAAATTGGATTCTTTTTAATGTAACTTGAATAAAAGTTAAGTTTTATTACTTTTCTAATAGGGTATATCAAATGTTTTTGTAGTTCTAATCAGGTGTGTTTCTGTTTTGTATAGGTAGAGTAGGAACCCTTTTCATAAGGAGAAACCTCATTACTGGTGAAAGTGTCTAGTACACAATGCTTTTGAATGCAATCCATTTTGGAAGCTTATGTCTCTTTCTACAGCTACATCATTTTGCAACCTAGTTGTTTTTATCCCTTTTGTTCCAGCTTGCTGAAAGTGTCTTGAGTGCAGAGAGTTAGTGATTGTATGTAAATTGACTACTCCCCTCAGCACCTGCTTTTTCTTTTAAAATCGTGGTCCCTAATGCTGGATACACACCATGCGTTTCCGCGTTTGATGCGTCCGTTGATACGCGTCGATTCGATTATTTCCGACATGTCCGATTCAAGCTTCGATGTATCGTTAGGTCGATTTGCCATACTTTACATGGCAATCGACCTAAAAATCATCGAAATTCGTTCGGAAATGCTCGGAAATAATCGAATCGACGCGTATCAACGGACGCATTTGACGCGGAAATGCATGGTGTGTATCCAGCACAAGCAGGATGAGCATAGCTACTCTTTTGTAGGTAAGAGAACCAGCCTGTGGCATAAGAATTACTTCCTTCTCCTAATATTGGTAACTGGTGGCAGATTATGCTAGGTACACACCATACAGTTTTCTGGCAGATTTATCTGCCAGATCGATTTCCAATCTGAATTTCAACAGATTTTTCCGAATTTCTTTTTTATCGTCTTTTCGATCGATTGTTATAGAACTGAACGAAAATCGATTGGAAAAACGATTAATAAAAAGATCAGAAAATGGAAAAATCAAAATTCAGATCGGACGTGTTGGAAATCTGGAGATCTTGCATGTAAATCTGCCAGAAAATTGTATGGTGCGTACCTAGCATTAGATTTACTCATCAACCTGACAGCTGTATGAATTTGGCTTATTCAATATTGGCTTTAAAATCCAAACAGTGTATACAAACGAAGTGGCAAACAGAATATCTTTGATGGCCAACCGTGAGTTGCTCCATAGCTTATCTTCTGTAATCTCTGGATTCAGCCAGTAGGTGGATCAATCAGGTGTGACCTTGTGACACTCAAAGTAAGAAGAACAATAGATGCCAGGCTACATTTCTCAGCATCTACGCATTACAGTGGAAAATGTGCGTTAGGAGTCGGTCGTGTAGCTTGCAGGAAATTGGTGGTGAACAATTGTAAGCTAACGGAACTTAAGTCAGTATGGATAGGTGCACAGCTACAGGCAAACACAGCTACACAGTGGGATTTTGTCTTTTAAGAAGTTCAGTACCAAAAGTATAACTTAAAATTTACACGTAACAAGTATTTTTTACTTTGAGAGCTTGGCTTACATACTGTAATTGTCAGATTAAACCGTTTATACTGTATATAATGAATGCTGTGGAAGAGGTAAATGTGAGTGATTAACATGGTGTATAGCTGATTTTGTATTTTTATCCAAAGATGGTAAATTGTGACATTCTGACAGCCTAAAATAAATTCTCACTGGGATTTTTTGTAAAAGTGATGTTTTTGTTTCTTTTCCTAATAAAAAAACTTAAAATTTTACACATTCAATTTTATTATTTCAGCAAAAACTGAAGAATCCCTCAACCGACCTTCCCATGAAACAGTTATGACAGATATCAATGCTACAGCAGCCGTGTTATAATTTATTGCTATTAAAAATGATCTTTAGTCTGCAGCTAGATATAAATGTCCTGATGTGGAAAATTATTAAAAGTCCAGCCTCTTTACTTTACCTCATTTTCTCATCTCTTATTTAACCTTCTTGCCGGTTATCCCTGCGCAGGAGGGTTTATCCGGCCCCGCTAGGCCGATTTTCACACATTTTTTTTTTTTACTGCACACAGCTAGCACTTTGCTAGCTGCGTGCATATCCCGATCGCCGCCGATTCGTCGCTACCCGCCGCGCCCCCCCCCCAGACCCCTTGAGCAGCCTGGCCAATCAGTGCCAGGCAGCGCTGAGGGGTGGATCGGGATTCTCTATGACGTCGGTGACGTCATCCCGCCCCTTCGCCATGGCGACGGGGGAAGCCCAGCAGGAAATCCCATTCTGAACGGGATTTCCTGCTTGCAAAGATCGCCGGCGGCGATCGAAGTAGGTAGGGGGATGCCGCTTGTCAGTGGCTATCATGTAGCTCGCTAAATGATTTTTAAAAAAAATATTTAAAAAGTGCTGCGCCGCCCCCTTGCCGTCAGAATTGGAACGGCAAGGGGGATAAAAGACAACTGTAGCAAGAGGGATATGGAGGTTGCCAGGGGCGTAACAATAGGGGATGCAACCCCTGCCCCCGTGTGGGGGCCCTATAGGGCCAGCTCACGGCCGTTTTTGGGGGGCCGGAGGGGACACAACATGAGGGGAGAGCATTGGACATCCGTGGGGAGGGAGGACAGCCCCCCCTCACCTCGGCCTCTCCCATCTGCGCTCCCCTCCAGCATATATCGCGGGCAGGAACACATACCTTCCCGCGTTCCTCTAAGTGTCTGATTTCTAGTTACGCCCTTGGAGTAGTGTTGGGCGAACAGTGTTCGCCACTGTTCGGGTTCTGCAGAACATCACCCTGTTCGGGTGATGTTCGAGTTCGGCCGAACACCTGACTGTGCTCGGCCAAACCGTTCGGCCACATGGCCGAACTAAGAGCGCATGGCCGAACGTTCCCCGAACGTTCGGCTAGCGCTGTGATTGGCCGAACGGGTCACGTGGTTCGGACCCGAACGCGCTCTGATTGGCCGAACTGTCACGTGGTTCGGGTAAATAAATACCCGAACCACGTCATATCTCCGCCATTTGTCTGTGGGTTTAGCTTTGGGTAGGCAGGCAGGGTAGTTCGCGCTCCAGCCACGCTAGCCAGGGTCCCCCCTGTCATTGTGTCGCTGCTGGGAACAGTAGTACACCGCTCGCTCAGCCACACTATATAGCATTCTGTTTACTGCCACTCTGTGTACCTCGCTCAGCAACATTATATAGCATTCTGTTCACTGTTCTGTGTCTGCTGGGAATAGTGGTACACCGCTCGCTCAGCCACACTATATAGCATTCTGTTTACTGTTCTGTGTCTGCTGGGAATAGTGGTACACCGCTCGCTCAGCCACACTATATAGCATTCTGTTTACTGTTCTGTGTCTGCTGGGAATAGTGGTACACCGCTCGCTCAGCCACACTATATAGCATTCTGTTTACTGTTCTGTGTCTGCTGTGAATAGTGGTACACTGCTCGCTCAGCCACACTATATAGCATTCTGTTCACTGTTCTGTGTCTGCTGGGAATAGTGGTACACCGCTCGCTCAGCCACACTATATAGCATTCTGTTTACTGTTCTGTGTCTGCTGGGAATAGTGGTACACCGCTCGCTCAGCCACACTATATAGCATTCTGTTTACTGTTCTGTGTCTGCTGGGAATAGTAGTACACCGCTCGCTCAGCCACACTATATAGCATTCTGTTTACTGCCACTCTGTGTACCTCGCTCAGCCACATTATATAGCATTCTGTTCACTGTTCCGTGTCTGCTGGGAATAGTGGTACACCGCTCGCTCAGCCACACTATATAGCATTCTGTTTACTGTTCTGTGTCTGCTGGGAATAGTGGTACACCACTCGCTCAGCCACACTATATAGCATTCTGTTTACTGCCACTCTCTGTGTACCTCGCTCAGCCACATTATATAGCATTCTGTTCACTGTTCTGTGTCTGCTGGGAATAGTGGTACACCGCTCGCTCAGCCACACTATATAGCATTCTGTTTACTGTTCTGTGTCTGCTGGGAATAGTGGTACACCGCTCGCTCAGCCACACTATATAGCATTCTGTTTACTGTTATGTGTCTGCTGGGAATAGTGGTACACCGCTCGCTCAGCCACACTATATAGCATTCTGTTTACTGTTCTGTGTCTGCTGGGAATAGTAGTACACCGCTCGCTCAGCCACACTATATAGCATTCTGTTTACTGTTCTGTGTCTGCTGGGAATAGTAGTACACCGCTCGCTCAGCCACACTATATAGCATTCTGTTTACTGCCACTCTGTGTACCTCGCTCAGCCACATTATATAGCATTCTGTTCACTGTTCTGTGTCTGCTGGGAATAGTGGTACACCGCTCGCTCAGCCACACTATATAGCATTCTGTTTACTGTTCTGTGTCTGCTGGGAATAGTGGTACACCACTCGCTCAGCCACACTATATAGCATTCTGTTTACTGCCACTCTGTGTACCTCGCTCAGCCACATTATATAGCATTCTGTTCACTGTTCTGTGTCTGCTGGGAATAGTGGTACACCGCTCGCTCAGCCACACTATATAGCATTCTGTTTACTGTTCTGTGTCTGCTGGGAATAGTGGTACACCGCTCGCTCAGCCACACTATATAGCATTCTGTTTACTGTTCTGTGTCTGCTGGGAATAGTGGTACACCGCTCGCTCAGCCACACTATATAGCATTCTGTTTACTGTTCTGTGTCTGCTGGGAATAGTAGTACACCGCTCACCCGCCACTGTATAGCATTGTGCTCTGTGTCGCTGCTGGGAATAGTGGTACACCGCTCACCCGTCACTGTATAGCATTGTGCTCTGTGTCGCTGCTGGGAATAGTGGTACTGTATAGCATTTCTGTACTGCCACTGTACTGCTGCCAGTCAGCGTGTACTGTAAGGATAAGTGAAATGAGGAAGAAATCCGGTGAAAGAGGGAGGGGCAAGGGAAGAGGTGTTTCCCCTGACGGTTCACGTACAGGCCACAGGGGAGCACCCAAGAAAACCCACTCAATACCGCCCATGTTGTCCAGGACAACAACCCTCACAAATCCAAAAGAACAGGACCAGATAATTACTTGGATGACCTCTCAAGCGTCCAGCAGTGGGTTAAGCAGCACCAGCACATCACGCACGAGGTCCGAGTCCTCAGCCAGTTACAAGGAGCCAGTGGGCACAAAGCTGACACAACCGGCAGCGACACCACGCACACAACTGCCAGATAACCAGTCCGATGAATTACCTCAGGACACAATGGGGTATTCGCAGGAGCTATTCCCAGCCCAACAAACTTCCACCTTTCAAAGGTCAATGGAGGAACAGCCAGAAATGTTGTGCCTGGATTCACAACCGTTAACTGTGGGAAATGCACCGCGCACTGAAATACAAGGCGAGTCCGAGGAGGACTCGGAAACCCAAATCCCAGAGCAATTTGGGCAGGAGGGGTTGCAATTGCAGGAGGTCGGCCGACAAGATCTGGAAGACGACGTTGGAGTGTGCTGCGCAGAGGTTGTTGTGGGGAGCTCTACTCCACGGCGGCGGCCCACAATGACATATGACGAGTTTGAGGAGATGGAAGAGGAGGGTATGGACAATGTGGACAGAGACCCAGATTTTGTTTGTGAACGAGAACATCGCCGTCGTAGCAGCAGCACAGATGAGTCTGTTGAAGAACCCACTGCTGCACGAGTTCGCCTTGTGCCACAAGGTAGGCGGCGCGCAATTTCAGGCACCACAAGCGTGGAAGTTCAAGTGAGAGGCAAAAGAGGAGCAAACAGAAATCGCCAGCAAGGAGGCAGGTGCTCCAAAGTCTGGGCTTTCTTTGAAGACTGCACTGAGGATGTTACCATGGCGATTTGCAAGGTGTGCAAGACCCGCCTGAGCAGGGGGAAAAGTATTAACAACCTCTCCACCACCAGCATGAGCCGTCACATGCTATCCAAACATCCCACTCTGTGGGCAAACGCGTCAGGACAGGGTACCAGCAACAACACTGCCTCCCTTGGGTTCACCAGACTCACCACCAGACCCGCCTCAGCAGCAGCAGTAGCCCAGCCATTGCGTGGTTCACAACATTCACAAACATCAGACGACGCTGACACTGTCACTTTCCGGAGTAGTGCTCTTGAGGTCTCCCAGTGTTCATCAAACACAACAACCAACAGCCCTTCCGTGTGCAGCGCTACGGTTCAGTTGTCTGTGTCGGAGATGTTTGAGCGCAAGAGGAAATTGCCAGCAAATGACCCCCGGGCCGTGGTAGTAACAGCCAGCATAGCCAAGCTTCTGGCCTGTGAAATGCTGCCATATCGAGTGGTGGAGACAAACAGCTTCAAGGGCATGATGTCAGTGGCCATCCCACGTTACGTGGTTCCCAGCCGCTACCACTTTGCGCACTCTGCAGTGCCTGAGTTGCATGAGCACGTGGTCAGCAAAATAACCCGAAGCTTGAAGAATGCCGTTGCCTGCAAGGTTCACCTCACCACTGACACCTGGACGAGTGCGTTCGGCCAGGGTCGATACATCTCCCTTACCGCGCACTGGGTGAACCTTGTGGAGCCTGGCAGCGATTCCTCACCTGCTACGGCACGGGTGTTGCCCACGCCACAAACAGCTGCACCGCCGTCCCTCCCACTGGATAACAACAGCAGCACCTACCTCTCTGACTCCTTCTTCTCCTCCAACGCATCTCAAAGCTGTACCTCATCCGGAAACGCTAACCCAGCAGCAGTAGGATCGTGGAAGCAGTGCAGCACAGCTGTTGGCATGCGTCAGCAAGCGTTGCTGAAGCTAATCTGCCTTGGGGATAAGCAGCACACAGGGGAGGAAATTTGGAGGGGAATAAAGGAACAGACGGATTTGTGGCTGGCACCGCTGGACCTGAAACCGGGCATGGTTGTGTGTGATAATGGGAGTAATCTCATTCGCGCTTTAAGGTTGGCTAAGCTGACACACATCCCTTGCCTGGCGCACGTGATGAACCTAGTAGTTCAGCGGTTCCTGAGGACATACCCAGGCGTGGCCGATCTTCTGTTGAAGGTGCGTCGAGTGGCCAAACATTGTAGAAATTCCAGTACTGCTTCGGGGGCACTCGCCAAGATGCAGGAGCGCTTCAATCTCCCCCACCATCGCTTGCTGTGTGATGTCCCTACGCGCTGGAATTCTACGCTGCACATGCTAGCCCGCTTTTGCGAGCAGAAGAGTGCAGTGGTCCAGTACATGACGGCGCAGTACCGAGGCGCATCCGGCCAGCTGCCAAGCTTCTGTGGATCCGATTGGGCCAACATGTTGGACCTCTGCCAAGTCCTCCAAAATTTTGAGCAATCCACGTTGCTTGTGAGCAGTGACAACTCTTCAGTCAGCATTACCATACCACTGCTGTGTTTACTGAAGAGGTCGATGTTAAAAATCAAGGAAACAGCTGTCATGATGCAACTGGGGGAATCTGAAGGAGAAAACGATCAGCGTGATGGTACCAACATCAGGCCATCTGCCTCAGGGAACGCTGGCCCCAGCAGCTATGACGAAGAAGAGGAGGAGGAACAGCTGGAGTTGGAGCAGGAATTTCATGCCACCACTGACGAGGGCCAGAGCGGTGCACGTTGGACTTCCACAATTCAACGCGAATGGTCAGCAGAAGCAGACCAGGAGGAAGGTGACGACTATGATGCATCACAACAACTATCACAACGCTCACAAGAGGATGATGAGGATTCTGGTAGGACTCTGGCACACATGGCTCAATTCATGCTAGACTGCATTGAACGTGACCCACGCATTGAGCGCATTCTGGACAACACCAATTACTGGGTTTATACCCTTCTGGATCCACGGTACAAACACAATGTTCCAAAACTGCTTGAAGAAAGAGTCAGACAGGTCAAAATGGAAGAATACCAGCAGGCCCTTGTGGAGACTTTAGAGAGGAGATTGACATCCTCCCCCTCCTCTAGCCAGTTGTACGCAGACAGACTGACTTCCGCAAACCCAGGACGACCAGGAGGGCAGCAAACAACGCAAGCCGCAGCTAGTACCCAAAATGGAACGGTATCGGCAGTGTCCTTGGAGTGGGAAAATTTTCTGACACCCATGCAGCAGCAGCCCACTGAACAGCAAGCGTGCAGATCCACCTCCAACACCGATCGCCTGGAGAAGATGGTCAAGGACTACATGTCAGATGACGTAGCTGTGTCGAACAATCCATCTGCACCCTTCAACTATTGGGTATCGAAGCTAGACACCTGGCACGAACTGGCAATGTACGCAATAGAGGTGCTGGCTTGCCCGGCAGCCAGCGTTATGTCGGAACGCTGTTTCAGTGCTGCCGGAGGCATCGTCACAGATCGGCGTATCCGCCTCTCTACAGAAAATGCAGACCGTCTGACTCAAATTAAAATGAATCAATCCTGGATTGGAAATGACTACGCAACACTCCAGGACCCCAACCAAGTAACATGACCAATGAACATCTGGGATGGTGTAGCGTTTCCGGTCCCTGTTTATTGAACCTCTCATCTGTATTACATTTATGACTGCATGGCGGCAAAAAGCATTGCTGCTATATCCGCACGCTTTTTGTCCTCATGCAAGGCCTGGGTTGTTGTGTCTCAAAAACCGTGGCCTTCTCCTCCTGCGCCTGCTCCTGTTCCATCACGTCTGCTGCTGCTGGGTTAGCGTTGCCGCGTGGTCCCTGTTTATTGAACCACTTATCTTTATTACATTTATGACTGCATGGCGGTACAAAGCATGCTATCCGCACGCTTCTTGCCCTCATGCAAGGCCTGGGTTGTTGTGTCTCACAAAGCGTGGCCTTCTCCTCCTGCGCCTCCTCCTGTTCCATCACGTCTGCTGCTGCTGGGTTAGCGTTGCCGCGTGGTCCCTGTTTATTGAACCACTTATCTTTATTACATTTATGACTGCATGGCGGTACAAAGCATGCTATCCGCACGCTTCTTGCCCTCATGCAAGGCCTGGGTTGTTGTGTCTCACAAAGCGTGGCCTTCTCCTCCTGCGCCTCCTCCTGTTCCATCACGTCTGCTGCTGCTGGGTTAGCGTTGCCGCGTGGTCCCTGTTTATTGAACCACTTATCTTTATTACATTTATGACTGCATGGCGGTACAAAGCATGCTATCCGCACGCTTCTTGCCCTCATGCAAGGCCTGGGTTGTTGTGTCTCACAAAGCGTGGCCTTCTCCTCCTGCGCCTCCTCCTGTTCCATCACGTCTGCTGCTGCTGGGTTAGCGTTGCCGCGTGGTCCCTGTTTATTGAACCACTTATCTTTATTACATTTATGACTGCATGGCGGTACAAAGCATGCTATCCGCACGCTTCTTGCCCTCATGCAAGGCCTGGGTTGTTGTGTCTCACAAAGCGTGGCCTTCTCCTCCTGCGCCTCCTCCTGTTCCATCACGTCTGCTGCTGCTGGGTTAGCGTTGCCGCGTGGTCCCTGTTTATTGAACCACTTATCTTTATTACATTTATGACTGCATGGCGGTACAAAGCATGCTATCCGCACGCTTCTTGCCCTCATGCAAGGCCTGGGTTGTTGTGTCTCACAAAGCGTGGCCTTCTCCTCCTGTGCCTCCTCCTGTTCCATCACGTCTGCTGCTGCTGGGTTAGCGTTGCCGCGTGGTCCCTGTTTATTGAACCACTTATCTTTATTACATTTATGACTGCATGGCGGTACAAAGCCTGCTATCCGCACGCTTCTTGCCCTCATGCAAGGCCTGGGTTGTTGTGTCTCACAAAGCGTGGCCTTCTCCTGCGCCTCCTCCTGTTCCATCACGTCTGCTGCTGCTGGGTTAGCGTTGCCGCGTGGTCCCTGTTTATTGAACCACTTATCTTTATTACATTTATGACTGCATGGCGGTAAAAAGCATGCTATCCGCACGCTTTTTGTCCTCATGCAAGGCCTGGGTTGTTGTGTCTCACAAAGCGTGGCCTTCTCCTCCTGCGCCTCCTCCTGTTCCATCACGTGTGCTGCTGCTGCTGCTGCTGGGTTAGCGTTGCCGGTCCCTGTTTATGGAACCTCTTATCTTTATTACATTTATGACTGCATGGCGGTACAAAGCATGCTATCCGCACGCTTCTTGCCCTCATGCAAGGCCGGGGTTGTTGTGTCTCACAAAGCGTGGCCTTCTCCTCCTGCGCCTCCTCCTGTTCCATCACGTGTGCTGCTGCTGGGTTAGCGTTACCGGTCCCTTTTCCTGGAACCTCTTATATGTATTACATTTATGACTGCATGCCGACAAAAAACATGTTACCTGTGCAAAGAAAACAGACATTTCCCGCATTTAAAAGACAGTTTTCCCTTTGAAACTTTAAAATCGATTTTCTCAAAAACTATAAGCTCTTTTTGCTAATTTTTTTTTTCCTCTTGTACCCACTCCCAAGGTGCACATACCCTGTAAATTTGGGGTATGTAGCATGTAAGGAGGCTTTACAAACCACAAAAGTTCGGGTCCCCATTGACTTCCATTATGTTCGGAGTTCGGGTCGAACACCCGAACATCGCGGCCATGTTCGGCCTGTTCGGCCCGAACCCGAACATCTAGATGTTCGCCCAACACTACCTTGGAGGCTGCCATATTATTTCGTTTTACGCCCTTGGAGGCTGCCATATTATTTTCAGTTTAATACACATTGCCTGTCTGTCCTGCTGATCCTCTGCCTGTAATATTTTCAGCCATAGACCCTGAACAAGCATGCAGCAAATCAGGTATTTCTGGCATTGTCAGATCTGACAAGATTAGCTGCATGCTGGTTTCTGGTGTTATTCAGACATGACTGCAGCCAAATAGATCAGCAGGGCTGCCAGTCAACTAGTGGTCGGTGGTGTCATGAATGATACGGACGTCGAGACGATTAGCGATTCTGTATCGTTCCGCAGATCAGAATGTCACTTTCTGTTTAAACGTACAACAGATGTCTTCCTTCTCTTCTGAGTGAAAGTAAACCCATCACCCACACTGAATTAGAGTCCCTTTCCTGGCCAGTGACACAGAGGTGTAATACATTATTATTTATTATTATTATTATTTTTTATTTATATAGCGCCAACATCTTCCGTAGCGCTGTACATAGTACAAACAAATAATGGGGAACAAATATACATAAGAAATACAAGACACTGTACAGTCATGACATTGAATAGAATTAAAAATACAAATACATAGTTGATGTGTAGTTGGTACATGTACATATGTTAAAATTACAGCAGTATGAGAAACACTAGGAGGAGGTCCCTGCCCTTGCGAGCTTACAATCTAGAGGGTAGTGGGGAGGACACAAAAGGGAAGAAAACACAAGGATTAGTGGGTGAGCCAGTGTGCCTTCAGTGCTGCCCATAGCAAATTATAGGCTTGTCTGAACAGGTGTGTTTTCAGAGTACGTTTGAAGGTTTCCAGACTTGTGGCATGACGAACCGGCTGAGGGAGAGAGTTCCAAAGGTTGTTCTAGCTGGTCACACTCCGATGATAAATAACACCCCAAAAGGTCTTTTCATCCAGGGGAACCCAAAGGAAGCTAGCTCCCCAGGGGTCCACTGCCAACATCAGACACATTGGCACCGCTGGGGAACAGATTTGAATGCATGTGGTTTATAATTTCAGTCAGTTAAATGAAAACAGTGTATAGCACAGCTATGAAATTAATATAGTCTTGTTCGTTAAAATCTGCCCAATGTGCTGATATAAAATTAATAACAATAACCCGTCCGGTTATTGGTGTACGACAGTTCTCTGGGGCAGGACAGCCTAACACACTCATGCAAGATGTCATATTAATCGGTATTTTCTGACAAGTATGAATCTGCTATCCACCTACATATGACATGTATAGTTTATGAGTTACAGGGTTTTACAATTTACGCTCAAAGTCCTCCTAGGAGAGGGTGGACTGTCATTGGTGGGTAATTCAGAGGGGGCAGGCATTGCCACACCCCAAACCAGCTTCATCAAAAGCACATTGCCAGCAGGCGGACTTTAGTCCTCCAAATCCCATCTTCACGAGAGCCTGCTGCTGCTAACCAGAGGACCATGTGGTTAGCAACCATCTTGGAACTGTAACATCTGCTTGGATTACAAAATATAAAGGCCTATGACTCTGAAACCAAGGACTCCCAGAAGGAAATATCCCCACACAGACTGCATTTCGGCTAAGTAACCCTTTCATAATTATTTCCTTTTATTTTAAGCTTTGCGTGTATATGTTAATTAGTGTATGTGAATGTGTGTAATGCATTTTTGCTACTAAAACGTTTAAAAATCGTTTTACGGTTAGGACCTGTTCCTGAACATACACAATCGTACTTACTCCTCCGAAAACGTTACCTTGTGTTCTAGAGGATCTTGTATTTACAACCCGTATGCTTTAATCGGGCACAGATAGACAGATCTGGCGCCGATCCCTGCATACAGCTAAGGGTTAACTTACAGTGTTCGCAGTGTGCTAATATATTTACAGTCATGTGCTGACAAGCATTTCAATTGTGCGTGTGTGGTGAATCTTTTGGAGTCAGGACGCTCCTCTCGGCTAGTCGGTTCATAGATTGCGAATCCACATATGGGCATCTACACGAAAAGGGACAGCGAGACCGAGTTTCTGAATCTGAGCGATTGACCTGATCAAGGACCAGCCCATGCGGTCTATGATGGTTGGCAGCTTATTGGGATTTGTGTATGTTCAACATATCAAAATCTGTGGTCGATAACCGGTGCATTACCATTTCCATAGATTAAACGTATAGCACAGAGTTACCCCCCCAAATCTCTTTTTTTCTATCCTATCTTTTATTTTGCAACAATGGCTGATGCAGCGGGATCCAAGCGAATGCAATTGCCTGATCTGGCAAACTTGTGTGTAGAAAGAGGCATTGAGCCTTATACTAAAACGAAAACACAATTAATTGAGGATTATTGCAACTGGGTACCCAGCCGGATCAGATGCTGGAAGAGCACCCTGATGGTCCAGAAGATACTGCTGGGACAACGGAAAGTAAGCTGTTGAATCGAGTTGACACACTTTCAGCCCCAGGAGAAAACAGAACGGAGTCTGAACGGATCACACTAAATGAGGAGGAGCATGGTAACCGGAAGGAGCCCGTCCATGCAATCCTTTCCTGTGTTCCTGATGCTGGAATTCAGCACGCTTTACAAAGTCTGTCGGATACAAATCCTGAGCTGTACCTGCAGATTGTCAGAGAAAACGCTGACCGTGCAGAACGCCAGCGCCAGGCTGACAGAGAGGAACGCCAGGCGGAAAGGGAAGCTTCAGAACACCGGTGGCTTGCTGAGAAAGAGGCAGCAGAGAGAGAATCCGCACGCCGACACGACCTTGAAATGGCCAAATTGCGAGCGCAAGGCCAAAATCCCTCGCCAAGTGCTCCGGAGTCCAGGCCCACGCTGCAATTATCGCTAACTACCAGCTGACCCCATAGGTATATCGCAAAAAGTTTAGGGCCCTGCAGAAAGGCCCCACAGACACTTATGGCAACCTGGCGGGTCACCTGCTCACTGTGTTCAGGCAGTGGTCACGAGGCCTCAACAAAGACTCTCACCAAGGTCTGGAGGACCTCATCGTACAGGACCAGTTACTGCACTGTTGTCCACCAGAGGTCCGGGAGTTTGTCTTGGAGCAGAAGCCTGGATTCACCAAAGCTGCCGCAGACCTCGCAGACACTTTTGTGGCCACCCGTGTACCGGACCCCCCTTTCCAGAGCTGGAAAGGGGGGGGGGACCTTTGCAAAATAGCTCTCCTCCCCCTGTGAACCGTGGGAATCGGGTCCCACAGCCACAGAGGCCGGAAGCTGCACCTGCTGCTCATTCGCCTGATGCAACCTATGTTCCCAAGTGTTACTAGTGTGGCCAGCGAGGACATCTCCAGTCTGCCTGCCCCGAGGTTAGGACGCCGTCTCCAGAGCCTAGCCCCGAATCGGCTAGCCCATCCTCTACTGCACACGCCTACCTCGTCATTGGAGCAGCAAATCCTCGACTTTCCGGAAATCATCAAGTCGTGGAGGTAAACGACCAGATCGCTGTCGGTTTCCGCGACACAGGCGCAGAACTTACATTGGTTCGCTCTCATCTTGTTGCCAGGGAGAATTTCCTTCCTAATGAGCATGTTACACTTGTGGGAGTTGGTGGCACACACGCACGCATCGGCAAAGCTCGTGTTGTTCTCGATTGGGGAAGGGGGCGCCGGACAAAAGTTGTGGGGGTGACTGATGACATCCCAGTGCCTGTGCTGTTGGGCACCGATCTTGGCTCCCTACGATCCTTTTATGAACCTATGATCAACACCCCGGATTGCCAGTCTGGACCTACTCAGGTACTGTACAAGTTTGGTGAGGGACAGAGGAAGGCAGCTGGGGTAATGGTACCTAGCTCTACTAGGGAAGGAGGCAAGGAAGAGGTACCTGTTTCTAACGGACAGCTGTCTAATCACTGTTTGTCTGATTCTGAACCTGTCACTGTTGTTCCCGATACATGTGTACATTATGTGAAAAATGAACATAACTGTGATATTGATGTTGTACCAAATATTGCTAATCGTTTTCATGCTGAACCTCATGTTGCTAAAAAATGATTTATGTTTAAATGTGATAGCCTCTAACCTAAGAGTTCACAGTCTTTTTTTTGCCTGGGTCATATCCTTGCAGGGCAGCGGAAGGAGGCCAGGTGTCAGAGCAGGCATCTGGGGGCCTAGACCTCCCCTCCTGCTATGACAGCCAGAGTGCTCCACCATTGCCTGTTACCAAACAGCTGGTGGAGACAGGCAGTTCCTTCCCTGTCTCACCCTTGTATGTCTCACCCTCGCAGAAGCCACCCAGTGCAAAACTGCCCAGATGTCCACCTTCTATCCCTCCTGGAGGAGGGGCAAGCCTCGCCACCCAGGTGAAGGCTAATTCGTTTTCTAAAATGTGTTCTAATGTCCACCTAGGTTGTGCTGACTAAAATGTTTTGCCAAGGTGTAGTCAGTTAGAGCAGGGGTATGCCACGCTGCTTCCAGATTCGTGGGCTGGCACCCGAGAGTCAGAAAGTGACCTGTATGTCAGCCAACGACTCTCTCCCTTACAGGAAGTGCTAGGCAAACCCAGCCAGGCATTTAGAGGTAAGCCTGTTGGTGTGCATCTCGCCGTCCGCAAAGCAGACACTGGGACACACCGGACCATGCAGCCTTATGCCTCTGGTGAGTTGTCTAAACTTTAGACTCTAAAGTACAATCAGATAAGAAAGTCGAGAGCCCGTCCAGTAACCAAGTAGACGCACCGATCAGAGTGAAAGTAAACCCATCACCCACACTGAATTAGAGTCCCTTTGCTGGCCAGCGACACAGAGGTGTAATACATCAAATGTTGTTCTAGTTTGTAATAGATAGAAGATGATAGTAGAACTGCAAGACCCAGCAATGACTGTGGCCTGGCCTGTATGCAATGTTTGTGACGCACGCACGCACGCACGCACGCACGCACACACACACACACACACACACGAATATGAGCCCTCAAAACGTTTTTTTTTTTTTTTTGTGGCAGTTTCAGCAATAAAGGACAGCCTAGCTAACTGTTCCTGTCTCTCTGTGGGCTGTATGCGGTGTCACCCACAAAGGGAGCTATTCTAGTAAAGTAGAATGAACTTCCGGGAGGTCCGGAGGAGCGATCAGAGTTGTGCTGTGTATAGTTAGTGCAGCTCTCAATTTCCGTGCAGGACGGCTCTCAATTTTGTGGAGGGATCCAGAAAAGGGAAGATACTCATACAATTGGCACCCACCATGGCCACTGAGCACCTGCATAGTGCAGAACTCTGGTGACTGCAAGGCGAATGGTGCTATCCACAGCTGCAAGAGGAGAAGAACGAAGGTATTCCCGCTACCACGAGCCTGGTCCCTGGCTCAAAGGGACAAAGCCTGCGAGTTGGTACACCATACGGGCTAACCAGCACTTCATTAAGGTGAGATCATTCTACGATCGGCTGGCCACTTTTCATAATCCACACACTGAGTGTGCTTTCTTCAACTTTGTCTCCATATACAAAGGGAGCTATGGTATAGTATGTTCAAACACAGATACAGTGAAACGATATACAATGGTATGGTTAATAACCTGCAGTGTGCTGCTAGTGTGGGACCACAAATCCCAGCTGGCCTGGCTGGCAACTGTCTGTGGGCTCTATCTATGCAGTGTCACCCACAAAGACAGCTATGCTTCTTTAGTAAGTTAAATCACAAATACAGTGAAACGATAGGCAATGGTATGGTAATACAGTGTGCTGCCAGTGTGGGACTACAAATCCCAGCTAGCCTGGCTGGCAACTGTCTGTGGGCTCTATCTATGCAGTGTCACCCACAAAGACAGCTATGCTTTAGTAAGTTAAATCACAAATACAGTGAAAAGATATGCAATGGTAATACAGAGTGTGGACCTGGCAAAGTACAGCAACTAGGCCCAGCTGCGACAGGGCTTTATCTTTGCCTGTCTGTGGTCATGCAGTAAAAAAAACAAACAGATCAGAAGAATATTAGCTCTCAAAAGAGCTTTGGTGGGGTGATTTCAGTAACAACATTGAGCGAGGAGCAAGTTAACAGCCTAACTAACGCTGTCCCTATCTCCAAATGTCTCTCCCTTCCTCTCACTACAGGAAGATCAGCAGACTGAGAACATGGGGAACGCTGCAGCGTGGGGGTCCGTGGATGAGTGCAGCCTAATTGGCTGCCATGTGTCTGCTGACTGTGATGTAGAGGGTCAAAGTTTACCCCAATGACGAGGTATAGGAGGCGGGTCAAATGGGCTATGTGTCCGCTACCGGGCGCAGGTAGCTGATATCCGGGCGGAATACCCGCCGGGAGAACCATTGTGGCCATCTCTAGAGATGAGCAGCAGAGTTCAGTAGAGACTGGAGAGGTTCCAGTCTGTTTTTGGTAGGCCACACAGCAGGGTATTACAGTAATGAAGATGATTGAAATTTTTTATCAATCCTCTAGATTTGATATTTAATCAGATCTCTATAGATATCTGATCAAATATTGACTGGAATGCAGTCACCACTAGTTTCGTACTTCTTCATGCAGTATTAAACTACAGGGCTGTCAGTCACACTCCACTCCCATTCATGCTCGATCATAGAGAGACGGGCCTTTTGATACATTCATTCTGTGTCATTTATGTGTTTATTTTTGCTGTCACTTTAATACATTGTGGTTTTATTATTTTTCCATCACCATCATTTACACATCTGTTTGTGGTTTTGTCGATAACACCCCTGACTTTCACGTTTACTTACAAACCCTCTTCACTTTATCTTCTGTGTAGAATCATTCTCTCCAACATTTTCATATTTTTTTGGCAGTGACAAGATGCTTCTCCTCCGTGTAATCTGTGTTTTTGTGCTCTTTTTCCCAACTAGAACCTCCACAAGTTCTGCAATGGTGAGGTGACTCGTATTAAATGTTGCACATTTTTCACTTGCTCTTGTTTCTGTAATATTTTGGTTCCTTATTTAATGTGATTCTTTCTTTTTAGGTCCAGTTTAAAGATTTCATGCAGCAATTTAACAGAAGCTATGGCAGCAAGAAAGGTAAAAACTTTTATCCATTACTTTAAAAATCACCTTAAAGTGAACCTGAAGTGAGAAAATTCACTTTAAGTCATTGGGAACCGTATAAAAAAAAAAAACAGATACTGTATTTTTTGGACTATAAGACTCACTTTTTCTCCCCCAAAAGTGGGGGTAAAAAGTCACTGCATCTTATAGTCCAAATGCAGGGAGTTCATGACTTGTGAACGCCTGCCAATATGATATCCAGAGCTTTCCCTCTACATAGGTACAGTATGTTTCAAACCTGGAGTGAATTTCCTCACTTTAGGTTCCCTTTAAAGAAGAGCTGTCAGCCATACTATCTCAGATAAAAAACACCACATATATAAGTAGATAAATACTTGCAATACTTACATACCATATGTATTGCACTGTCCATGTTTTGATTTTAGTGATTTTTCTACAGTAAAAAAAGAGAAAATCCTTCTTAGCATTTCTCATTTTAAGTGTGGCTATTTTTAAGCCAATTCTGATGTAATTTCCTCCCTTACTCTCCTCTGCCTGATTTGCCCGCCCTCCACTATAGAAAGTGCATTGTCTCAGCATGAGAAATATTGGCCAATCAGAGAGGAACAGAGCTGTGGGAGGAGAAAACAGGAGGGAAAGAAGCTTCAACCAATCAGGCTGCAATAGTTAAGTCTGAAGGGAAGTACAGAAGCAAAAAAGGACAACCCAGCATGCCCTGCAACTTCCTTTTTGTGTACAAAATTTTGTGTGTACCGAATAAGAGTCAGGTAAACTGGGATATGATCATTTATCAACAAGAAAAGTAATAGTGATTTTAACTTTTGGATTGCCTGGTTAGCATCCTTAATCCTTGTTTACCAGATAAAAATAAAGAATTGATTTTTTATTTTATGCCGAACAGTTAAGGCAGCCATACACTGGTCGATGTGCCACCAGATCGACCAGCTGACAGATCCCTATCTGATCGAATCTGATCAGAGAGGGATCGTATGGCTGCCTTACTGCAAACAGATTGTGAATCGATTTCAGCCTGAAACCGATCACAATCTGTTCAGCTGCTCCTGCCGCCTGTCCCCCCCCCCGCGCATACATTACCTGATGCGGGCTCCGGGGCGCCTTCTCCTCTTCTTCTCAGCGCTGCACCCGCTCCATCCCGGCGCTTCCTGTGTCACTCCGTGACCAGGAAGTTCAAATAGAGCGCCCTCTATTTGAACTTCCTGGGTCACTGCAGTGACCCAGGAAGCGCCGGGATGGAGCGGGTGCAGCGCTGAGAAGATGCGGAGAAGACGCCTGGGAGCCCGCATCAGGTAATGTATTTTTCGTCGGATCGGCCGCCGCTAGCGACGCGCACTTTACCCGCGGGCGATCGAGGGTAATTTCCCGCACGGCGCGATCGATGGACCGATCCGATTTCGGGAGGAAATCGGATCGGCGGCGGCGTTTACCGCGTACGATTGGCAGCAGATTCGATCCCAGGATCGAATCTGCTGTCGAAACGGGCGAGAATCGGGCCAGTGTATGGCCACCTTTACTCTTTAAGGTGATTTGTATTGACCATCGATCTCGTTGCCCATCTCTGTTATCTAATTACTTGTGAAATACATGGATAGAAAAAAAACCAAAGGTATTTTGTAGAAATGTTAAATGTTTTAAAGGAAATAAAAAAAAATAAAAGAAGTTAAAATGTGTGCAAAATGTAAGAGATTTGGGGCAGAGGGGTGTCTATAGGGTCAGCATCATCTGCAGCCACAGGAGTCCTAAGGATGTTGGGGCTGTCAACTTCTTTACCCACCTCCCTCTGAAACCGTAGCTGCCTGTCTAGGCCAGGTGTTGTTATGGGGGTGCTGGGTAGGCAACATGTTGGCCACACTTTTGCATCAGATAAAAGGGGAAAACCTAGAGCCCACTATGGTGTAGTATTTCAAGACTGAACAGGTTTTTAATAAATGTGTACAGAGATATACTCACAAGTGTGGGTTACTGATAGGCAACCAATTTTCAGGAGAGGGGGAGAACTTAAGAACTTAAACCCACTCCTCAAGGGGTTTAGATGTCGCTCTCTGTAGAAATGGAAAAAAACGGGGATAGACCCCTCCACCAGCGGTGGACTTGATACAATGTATATTTTAATCTTTTTGGTGCCTATGTTCCATCTGTATACATCGTTTTGTATGCTTTCTGGCAGATGGGAATCCTGACATAGGTGTTACAGTACTACAGAGAAAGTAAGTGGAAACGTTGGTGGGCAGGGCACCCTTCTTAAGCTTTCTCTGAGGGACCTCATGATTTAATTATACTCCTGATGTGGGCCTTGATACATGAAATCTCTCTTCTCATCTGTAAAATGACTTTTTAGCACATCACAATGAACCACTTAAAGACCGTAGGCTTACACCCCCCTAGTGACCAGGCTATTTTTTACACATTAGGCCACTGCAGCTCGCTGCAGGGCCGTACAACTCAGCACACAAGTGATCCCCCCCCTTCTCTGCCCACCAACAGAGCTTTCTGTTGGTGGGGTCTGATCCCTGCTAGCATGTTTATTTATTTGTAATTTTTTTTATTCTAACCCCAACCTCCCTCCCCCCGCTAGCCAATGACAGCGATCGGATGACAGCGGATTGATCCTGTGTGTCTCATGGGGACAGTCGTGTCACACGGCTGACCCTGTACATCGCTGCCGTAGATCACATCGCTGTACCATGTAAATAGATAACAGTCTCTTAGTGGCAATCGCTGCTGGGAGGCTGATGACGGAGCGGAGCGCGTGCGCATCGGCCACGTTCCCCAGCAATCTAAGCCCCTGGGACTTCACACCAATTGGTGTGGAGCGGTTGTTAAAAGGTTAAAAACACACAAAATATGTTCATGTTTTATGTGTATTTTTAATATTTCTCATCCTATTTTGAGTTATTTTGTTTCCTTGCTGATATCTAAAATAACCTTTCATAGACAAGGTGAAAAAAAGACAATGGGCCAAATCCTGATAACTTTTCTCCCGAGTTTTCTCCAAGTAGATATTTTCAAACCTATCAATAAAATACTTTTAAAGCTCCCACAAAGCACTACATTTGATTACCTACTTTTTAGTACTTTTTGAATTGCTAAGTACTGAAAACGTGTTGACACTGAAGCGAAAAAAACGTATGAGATAATGAATAGTATGTGTAGTATGGATAATTAATAGAACATAAGTAGCAAAGAAAAGAGTCTCATATTTTTATTTTCGGTTCACACTGGCAATTAGTGGCAAACGGATCTGTGAAAATGGATCTGATTACCGGTCGATCGGATCAGTTTTCACTCCATTTGCCTTTCAGCTGCTTATGTTCGGTTTCCCCATATCCCACCCAGACGCCCATCAGCAAAGTGAATTGTAATGGCTAGAACAGTCCGTTTCTTTATTAGTGTGAAGAAACGTTCCGTTTTCTCGTTGCCCCCAATGCAGTGCTTCAGGTTACGTTTCCGTTCCGCTATGGCTCAGCGGTCCGGAAAAATTGCTGCAGAACCATATTTGTGGTCTGTTCAGCACATTGTGTGGAACAGATCCGTTCTCACAGACAAATGTGAACGGTTCCATAGGTTAACATTGGATTCATTCACATCCGTTAGGACCCGCGAACGGACCGTTTTTTAACACGAATGTGAACCGGGCCTTATGTAGCTTTTTTTTTTTTTTTTTATAGCATTGCATCATTCTCTAATATTTGCAGTTTACACACTACACTCTGCATTTTAAAGAGGAACTTCAGCCTAAACAAACATACTGTCATTAAGTTACATTAGTTATGTTAATTAAAATAGATAGGTAATATAATCTCTTACCCACCCTGTTTTAAAAGAACAGGCAACTGTTTGATTTCATGAGGGCATCCATCTTTTTGGATGAAAGGAGGTGACAAGGAGCATGAGACACAGTTCCAACTGTCCTGTGTGCTGATCACCCCTCCCAGTTGCTAGGCAACATAAATAACAACATAGGAAATCCCATCATGCTTTGCACAGCATCAGGGAGAAAAAGCCCGGGCAGTTTTCTTTGATGGGTGGAGCTTAGCTAAAAATACAGCTAAAAATTATGCTTTGGTAAGAAAAACAAAGTTCTGATGCTGTGAAACTGTTAAAGAAACACAAAGCTTTTTCAGTTCTGCTGAGTAGATTTTTAGTCCGGAGGTTCACTTTAAGCTATGAAACAGAGAAGAGATAACGACCCATTGAACTCCCCTACAGTAAAATCTTATCTGAAGTTGTCTTTCACTGTTTCTTTGATGTATAAGTGCTTCAGAAAATAGCAGACGTCAGGAGGAACGTCTGGAGGAAGCCCCAGGTAAGTGGATATTGATTTTTATTTTTTTACAGCCCTCCCTGAACCTTCCCTTCAATAGAAAAAGTAGATGAAAAAGGTAATCCACACTCATTATCAGCAATTTCTTGCTTGGTGGATGCTTCAAAGGTATTTCATTGATAAGGTTTTGGCCAAGGCAAGATAATCAGGAGTCTCACTCCACATGCCATATATGACCATTCTTGCCGCATGCATGTGAAAATGGTGCCGGAAATTTGGGTGCAGGGTGAAGCCGAAAAACGGCAAAAGTCCCGGTGTGTTAATTACTATTCCACCTCCAGGCTGCCATGGACACCGGAGAAAGAGGTAATCCAGCTGCCTACTTACAAACATGTTCCGTTCAAGAATTTGTTTGTAAGTTGAGTCCTGTGTTATTTATAGTGAATAAATAATTTACTTTTAGAGAACTCTGGATTTGCTCCTACTGTACAGTGGTGTGAAAAACTATTTGCCCCCTCCTTGATTTCTTATTCTTTTGCATGTTTGTCACACTTAAATGTTTCTGCTCATCAAAAATCGTTAACTATTAGTTAAAGATAACATAATTGAACACAAAATGCAGTTTTAAATGATGATTTTTATTATTTAGTGAGAAAAATAACTCAAAACCTACATGGCCCTGTGTGAAAAAGAAATTGCCCCCTGAACCTAATAACTGGTTGGGCCACCCTTAGCAGCAATAACTGCAATCAAGCGTTTGCGATAACTTGCAACGAGTCTTTTACAGCGCTCTGGAGGAATTTTGGCCCACTCATCTTTGCAGAATTGTTGTAATTCAGCTTTATTTGAGGGTTTTCTAGCATGAACCACCTTTTTAAGGTCATGCCACAACATCTCAGTAGGATTCAGGTCAGGACTTTGACTAGGCCACTCCAAAGTCTTCATTTTGTTTTTCTTCAGCCATTCAGAGGTGGATTTGCAGGTGTGTTTTGGGTCATTGTCCTGCTGCAGCACCCAAGATCGCTTCAGCTTGAGTTGATGAACAGATGGCCAGACATTCTCCTTCAGGATTTTTTGGTAGACAGTAGAATTCATGGTTCCATCTATCACAGCAAGCCTTCCAGGTCCTGAAGCAGCAAAACAACCCCAGACCATCACACTACCACCACCATATTTTACTGTTGGTATGATGTTCTTTTGCTGAAATGCTGTGTTATTTCTACGCCAGATGTAACGGGACACGCACCTTCCAAAAAGTTCAACTTTTGTCTCATTGGTCCACAAGGTATTTTCCCAAAAGTCTTGGCAATCATTGAGATGTTTTTTTAGCAAAATTGAGACGAGCCTTAATGTTCTTTTTGCTTAAAAGTGGTTTGTGCCTTGGATATCTGCCATGCAGGCTGTTTTTACCCAGTCTCTTTCTTATGGTGGAGTCGTGAACAATGACCTTAATTGAGGCAAGTGAGGCCTGAAGTTCTTTAGATGTTGTCCTGGGGTCTTTTGTGGCCCCTCGGATGAGTTTTCTCTGCGCTCTTGGGGTAATTTTGGTCGGCCAGCCACTCCTGGGGAGGTTCATCACTGTTCCATGTTTTTACCATTTGTGGATAATGGCTTTCACTGTGGTTCGCTGGAGTCCCAAAGCTTTAGAAATGGCTTTATAACCTTTACCAGACTGATAGATCTCAATTACAGTACTTTTGTTCTCATTTGTTCCTGAATTTCTTTGGATCTTGGCATGATGTCTAGCTTTTGAGGTGCTTTTGGTCTACTTCTCTGTGTCAGATAGCTCCTATTTAAATGATTTCTTGATTGAAACAGGTGTGGCAGTAATCAGGCCTGGGGGTGACTTCAGAAATTGAACTCAGGTGTGATAAACCACAGTTAAGTTATTTTTTAACAAGGTGGGCAATCACTTTTTCACACAGGGCCATGTAGATTTGGAGGTTTTTTTTCTCACTAAATAATAATTTAAAACTGCATTTTGTGTTCAATTATGTTATCTTTGACTAATAGTTAACGGTTTTTGATTAGGCAGAAACATTTAAGTGTGACAAACATGCAAAAGAATAAGAAATCAGGAAGGGGGCAAATAGTTTTTCACACCACTGTATATAGCATATATACAGTAAGTTTTTGGGTTTTCAATGAGCTTTTTAATATGTTTTAAACTACTTACAGTTTATATAAATATATAAATAAACAGTGTATTATATATGCATATATTGTATAAACAGTTTATACAGTACTGTAAAGCTCGTTGTCTGGCGGTAACTCTGGACTCTGAGCTTTCCTTTATACCACATATCAACACATTAACTACCTCCTGCTACCTCCATCTCAAATACATTTCCAGAATCCGTCCCTTCCTCTCACAAGAAGCAACTAAAATGCTTGTGCATGCCCTAATCATCTCCCGTCTTGACTACTGTAACACCCTACTCTGTGATCTACCAAAAAGCAGACTGACACCTCTCCAATCCCTACTAAACTCCGCTGCCTGTCTCATCCACCTCTCTTCTAGATCCTATGAGGCAGCCCCTTTCTGCCAATCCCTCCATTGGTTACCAGTTGCCCAAAGGATCCAGTTTAAACTTCTCACGCTTGCATACAAAGCTCTACACAAGCTATCGCCTCCATACATTTCCTCTTTAATCTCCAGATACCTCCCAGCCCGGACCCTCTGTTCCTCACAGGAGACCCTTTTGTTCTCTAGCCTAGTCACCTCCTCTCACTCTCGCATCCAAGACTTCTCACGGGCTGTCCCTTTCCTTCGGAACTCTCTCCCTCAGCCAGTTTGTCATGCCCTGAGTCTGGAAACCTTCAAACCCCTGTGTTTCCTTCCCTGTTGTTTCTTCCCCACTACCCTCTAGATTGTAAGCTCACAAGAGCAGGGACCTCCTCCTTTCTCATACTGCTTTAATTTTAACATATGCACATGTACCAACTACATATCAACTATGTATGGATTTGTATTTCTACTATTCCATGTCATGACTGTACAGTGTCTTGTATTTCTTATGTATATTTGTTTCCGATTATTTGTTTGTACTATGTACAGCGCTACAGAAGATGTTGGTGCTATATAATTAAAAAAATAATAATAACAATAGTATTAATACTGTAACAGCGCGGGCAGCACAATGATGTAGTGGTTAGCGCTCTTGCCTTGCAGCGCTGGGTCCCCGGTTCAAATCCCATCCAGCAGGTGAACATCTGCATGGCGCTTGTATGTTCTCCCTGTGCCTGTGTGGGTTTCCTCTGGGCACTCTGGTTTCCTCCCACATCCCAAAAACATACAGATAAGTTGCCGTAATTAGCATTCCCCTAAAAATTGGCCCTAGACTACGATACATACAGAAATATGACTATGGTAGGGACTAGGTTGTGAGCTCCTACGAGGGACAGTTAGTGACAAGACAATAGACTCTGTACAGTGCTGGAGAAGATGTTGGCGCTATATAAATACTAAATAATAATAATAATACTAATAACATATAGCAAAAATATGTAATAACAAAAACAGTACTTTATATTTTGTACATGGAGATAACTTTGTATGTTTTAAAGGCTGTAACTTGAGTCATTTGTAAGTAGGTGACTGTCTGTAAGCTTAATAATGTGAAGTAACATTAAATTACAAAGACTTGTGCAGCAAAATCCATGTTTGCACCAATTAAAGACAACAGTGTAATTACCGTTTAAACTCATCTGTTGTTTCTTTATTATAGAATTTCTACATCGTCTATCTGTATTTTCCGAAAACATGGAGGAAGCTGCACGGCTGCAGAGAGATGAGACTGGAACAGCTGAGTATGGTGTGACCAAGTTTAGTGACCTCACAGGTGGGCATCACTGCTAGGAATTACCAGTGCTTTGTGCCATATCGGTTTTCCATCCTCTTTGTATGAAAGATAGATTTAAAGGCTTTCCAGAGCTGCTGAAAAAAGTAAATACATACATAAATGCAAATTGAATAAACACCACTAGAATCTTAAAGCGACATGTAACATGAGATAAACACATACACATACTGTATACAGTATAATCTCTTTATAGTAAACTTCAAGGGACCAGGAAAAATGGTTTACTATATCAGAAGTTTACAATATCAGAAATTGTCCTAGAAGTAGCCCAGCATGCCCTGGTACATTCTCAGCTGCAAAGGAGCGACTCTGTCCTCTCATTGGAGGTACAGTACCAGAGCTCCTTAAAAATTGCAGCTGTCACTGAATAGAGGCAGCCAATCGCTTCCTGTAATTGGCTCCGATACCTCAGTGGGTGGGACTTGCAGCATGTGTCCTGCAAAGATTTCTGCTCATTCTTGAGCCAACCCTGAAGCCTCTCTTCAAAATGCAGCCAATCATAATAAGCTACATCGGTAATGCAAGTAACTCTGATACCTCCGCGGACTTAGCACTCTACTCTCCTCTCTCCTTAGTTTGCAGCGAGTAGGCCCGCTCTAATCTGCACTACAAGTTAAAGTAGCATGTACTCAGGAGCATTATCGCTAACATGGGAAGAGATACGCGGGGGTGCGTAGAATCCGTTGGGAGGACTGTGATGATATTTTATTGGTGATTGCAATGTGGAAGTGGTAACACTGCATTCTCTTTAGATTATGTTCACATTATTCCTCATTTTCCCCGGGCTGATTATTTGTACAGTACTGTATATCCAGTGCCGCTGCCATTCTTCTTGTCTTGCAAATATCATGAGGCATCAACTCACCTGCAACCAGCCTGGAGAGAGCAGCAGACCATGGGTTTCACACCTATGACGAATGCTCCGCCCACTTTTACTATATCCTGAGTCAGCGTCACATAGGGGCCAAAAACATGTTTAATATAATAACATTTCTGTTATAGTAGAGTTTACTATACCAGGTGTTGCTCCCATAGACTTATAATGAAGATTGGCCGGGACCTGGAGAGGTAGTTTACTATACCTGAATGTTTACTAAATCAGAGGTTATTATAACGAGATTATACTGTAGTATTATCCCTACTAAGAAATTATGTGAAGTTCCTTTCTGTTTTCCAGTACATCAAGAGTTAAAAACCTGAGTTATCTATGCAAATGAGCTTGTTGAACAGCTTGTCAAATTCAGTCCAATTTCCTGAAAAAAAAATGGAAGCTCAAACAGCTGAGAAACAGTGAGAGACAGCTTGAAATAAGGTTTTAGTACTGGAAAGTTCAAAGGATCATTACTTCTCTTTTTAGCTTAAAGGGCAGAGTGGATTTTAAACGGCAGTTGTGATAGTCTGATGCAATCTTAAAAAGCTGTAAAACAGAAAATATAAATGTGAGACTCTTTCTATGTTACTTATGTTCTTTTTATCATCCGTACTACATAGACATTCATTATCTCGTACGGTTTTCACTTCATGTTCACTTGAAACCTGGAAACCTGCAAAAAAATTAATACATTATAAAATACTTACAAATATAACAAACACTTTGATCTCCCTTTAGTAATTTGGTATTTATATTTATCCTAATTTTAATATAGCTATATATCATATATGCCTGCAGCTCATTCATATGCATTTTATATTATATATTATATTATTATTTCTGCATCTCTTATGATGTTGCACTGTGTTTTTGGAGAATAGATATATATTTTCTAGCATCTCATTGTCCTACCTGATCTTGATAAAAGTTCTGTGGTTTCTGGCTTACTATTATGCTTTCCTGTTATGTCTATATTTATACAATGTGTTAAAATCTTGTTCATTGCTGCATAGTAGGTTTGTGGAGAAGTAAACCCCCTGGTAGATGTTATCACCTCTAGCTACCATATTTTTTCTGTTTAAAGTGAACCAAGCAGCATTTTTAGCCCTTAGGACATCACAATACCACATTAAAATACATGCTAACAATGTGGCTAATTACTAAAATGATCCATTCTACCTCTTCTTTTATGTTTAAATGTTTATTAGAGGCTTTTATTACCCTACTTCAATGGCCTGCGATCAGCAGAA
Organism: Hyperolius riggenbachi; assembly: GCF_040937935.1. Classification (NCBI taxonomy): domain Eukaryota; kingdom Metazoa; phylum Chordata; class Amphibia; order Anura; family Hyperoliidae; genus Hyperolius; species Hyperolius riggenbachi. Next base: position 191,937,871 of record NC_090656.1, on the reverse strand, counting down.
AGAGCAGGCAGATAAGGACTGCTGTGATTAGCAGTAGCAATGAGCAAACACAAGCCTTCATCAGGGGTGGGGAAATAGGACACTATTCTTCAAACTGTTTAGTCCGATTACCTTCACACTTTCTTGGAAAAATAAGGGCAGAGGAAGGGGAGGGGGGAAATGGCGGCTCTTCTGTAGAGCATTATCATGCTCTGGCTCTGCCTTAGTGCCCCCACCCCGCCTTTCTCCAGCACTGTACATTTCGTTCACCTCTGCTAAGAGTTTGGATTTGCCACTGCATTCACTCACTGCTAATTCCTGGCATCACTTTAGGGGGTGGTTAGAAAACATAGCACCCAGGCACTGTAGCATGGCTTCATGTAGAGAAGCTCACGTTCCATAACATAAGGACATAAGTCATATATTTTAACATGCTAACATGTTACACTCACTAGGGGCATACCATTTTATATTAGAGCAAACCTGTGAGGTTTGCAGCAGGCATATTGGAATACTAACCTTGGAAGGGGAACGCATCTGGATCCTCAAGAGGCTTCCCTCGTCCTCCTCAGCTGGGCTGATCCAGTGATGGGACCTCTGAAGTGGGTAGTGTGCAGCAGTACAGACACATTTGGGCTCTGCTGTTTTCCGCTGGACCCCAAGCGAGTCCATGCTAGTGCATATGCGCGAGCCGTTAACAAGCATCAACAAGCGACTTTTCAGGGGTTGCAGCGCTGGAACAGGCCAGTGGAGGAGACAACAGGCTTACAGCACTGAGTTAACACTTCGGGGGGGGGGGGGGGGGTGGGGTGGATTTAATTACCTCCTGGTCTTTCTGTCCTTATCTTACCTGAAATAGGAAGCTTTCTGTTGTTTGCACTCTGAGATAATCTTGTTACTATAGATAAAAAAAATGTCCCACAAGTTGCAAAGGCACCCAGACTAGGTAAAAAATGGAGAACATATAGGGACCTATTTAAGAAAAAAAAGGGCTTACATATATTTTTGAGGTACTAACTATTTTTATGTCAATTTTCCCACTTTAGTTTTATTTATGGATGTTTCAGGGAGGAGGTGGACAATGTAAAATAAAATGATTAAAAAACAGATTAATAGTGAGACTAAAGTTGGCTTACCTCTCAGAAATACACAATTAATATTCCAGATGTATACCTTTATTAATTTAGCACACAACAAATAATGCATTTGGAGCTTTATCATAACCTGCTTTTTCAGGTCAGCCACAAAAGTGACAATCTGGTATGAGCAGCTTAATTGATCATATTTGGCCACTTCACCTCTGTTTTCAAACTGCATATATCTGCATGTAGAATTTGCATAATCCTGCATCAACTTGGATTTCTTTGCATCTTCTTTGCGTATAAGTGCTTCAGAAAATAACATGGATTTCTGACTAAATTAGTCAGAGTCTCGGAGACCTCAGAGAACCTCTTTTGCATAAATAACAAGTGAAGCTTCTTAAAGGATACCCGAAGTGACATGTGACACGATGAGATAGACATGTGTATGTACAGTGCCTAGCACACAAGTAACTATGCTGTGTTTTTTTTTCTCTGCCTGAAAGAGTTAAATATCAGGTATGTAAGTGGCTGACTCAGTCCTGACTCAGACAGGAAGTGACTACAGTGTGATCCTCACTGATAAGAAATTTCAACTATAAAACACTTTCCTAGCAGAAAATGGCTTCTGAGAGCAAGACAGAGGTAAAAAGGGGAATTTCTTATCAGTGAGGGTCACATTGTAGTCACTTCCTGTCTGAGTCAGGACTGAGTCAGCCACTTACAAACCTGATATTTAACTCTTTCAGGCAGAGAAAGAAAAAAAGGAACGCAGCATAGTTATTTGTGTGCTAGGCACTGTACATACACATGTCTATCTCATCATGTCACATGTCACCTCAGGTATCCTTTAACTCTTCCTGTACTAGTGGAAACAATATCAGAATCATCTCTTTGCTAGTAATGTTCTTTCCCTATGCCTCCGTGGCAGCACTACGGTTATTGGCCCGCCCCAATACCTCACAGGACAATTAATCTATAACAATTAGCTACGCCCCCCCCCCCCCCACACACACACACACAGGTCTATTTTCTCCTTGTCCTCACCTCACAAGGACAGGGCAGGTATTTTCACCTGTATATTTTTCATTTTTACCCCTTACCGGCCGCATCAGGTGGCCACCGCACAGGTCACCTCCCCCTCTGCGAAGAAACAACACGTAACTTTAATTAAGTTGGAGTGTGTATGGGACCCCATTCTGCTGATCTTGGGAGTCCAATTTATTGCTCAGCGCAGGTCAGTGTTTTGCACTAAATGTGTCAATAAGGCTGTACCTGATCCGCTTCTCTTCCTTCATACCACTCTAAATGAGTGGACTAGGCAGGCATCCATTCCTCCATTTTTTCTTTTTTTCTCCTTATCTGGCTGTGAGGCGGCGATAGGATAGCTGTTCTACACATACAATTCATTATCTCATACGTTTATTTTCAATTCAGATTCCCTTTAAATACTATGAACAGATTGTGTAGGGAAGCTGCCATATTACGTGGAAGTAGTAAAATTGGCCAATCAAAATTCGATGTGTCTACTATGCTTTAGCATAGTCCTTTTTCAGCTAATTTGACTAAAGTTGTCCTGAGTAGAGAACATTTGGCAGAGCATTAATTTTGCACGTTTGGACTTGAATTGCCAACCTGGTTGCACATGATGGCAAATGCACAAATTCTAATTGGCTACTACGGTATTGCAGCAATCCTTGCTCTGCTTTAAATTGACCCATGAGAAAGGATTGCTGAAATCCCATAGTAGTCAATTAGCATTTGTGCTTATGCCATCATGTGCAACCATCTGCCCTCACTGTGATTTTCTGTGCTTTCCAGGCAGGTGTTTTTGTTACCTGGTGAACACACTGTTGGCTTATAATGTCCTGTAGACAGCTGACTGTACTATTATTTGTACCATCTCCATAGCTGAAGAGTTTAGGAATTACCATGGACTGAATTCTAATATTGACCTGGAATTGCCCAGTCTGACGCAAACAACAACCTTGCCTCGATTTCCAGACAGTCATGACTGGAGGAAGCTGGGAGTCATTTCAGAAGTAAAATATCAGGTAAGAAATGTCAATACAAGCTTAAAGGAGAGGTGACATGTGACAGATGAGATGTTAAGCATCAGAAATGCAAGTGACAGTTTCTGTCATGTTGGGACTTGGTCAGACTATAGCGTAACCCTTACTGATATGAAAATACAGCCACGAAACACTTTCCTTGTAGAAAATGGTTTCTGAGAGCAGGAAAATGATCAATAGTTGATAGATTTTAGCTCTGGCATACTTCAATGAATGTGTCATTGAGCAGAGACAATGAAATAGTGAAAACTTGAAAGGCAGATTTGAATATAAAATAAAATTGGATATCTAAAAAAAAGTCATTTTTATAAAAAGGAGGATAGATACAATTTTAAATCTCATAATTTTATTTTCATCTCAGTATTCCTTTATCAGATCTAATTACAAATGAGCTGGCCACACAGCTCATAATTTGATGTACAGTGGGATTTGTAAAATATTGCCACCAACTGCTTAATGTGAGAGTCAGCAGGCCAAATATAATTTGAAAATGTTAAAATAATTTGCACATAAATGATTGCATGTGTCAAATTTACTGCAAAAAATGTGCACATGTGGTGACAGCAACTGATGTAGAGCACCTTTTCTGCTGTCAGCGTTGTGACTTGCAAAAAGGACTTAAAGAGACACTGAAGCGAAAAAATATATGATATAATGAATTGTTTGTGTAGTACGGATAATGACTAGAACAGAACATTAGTAGCAAAGAAAATATTCTCATATTTTTATTTTTAGTTACATAGGGCTCGATTCACAAAGCGGTGCTAACTCAGTTAGGCCCGGTTCACATTAGCGGTGGCTATCCGGAATAGCCGTGCCGGAGCCGCACCGCATGCTGGCCGGACGAAACGGACGCACGGCATAGCAATGTAAATCTATGCCAGGGTTCACATGTGTCCGTTTCGTCCGGACCGGAGCCGGACCGGATCCGGACTCCGGTGTCCGTTCCAACATGCGCTATTTTTTGGTCCGGCTCCTCCGGCAGCCGTATCCGGGGCGGAGCCGGACTGCACCATCCGGCCAATGGAAACCAATGAGAACCGGAGAGCGCACAACACACTGGCAAAAAATCCGGATGTTCTACCCCACTTCCTATGCGGATTTTTGCGGCGATATTGGCTGGGGACACATGGGCAAGCATTTTGGAGTGGAGCAGCACAGCTGGATCCGGATCCGGAGATGTTGGCAGCATGTCGGAGGTGGAGGTGAGTGCTAAACAGCAGAGGGCCTGATTCCACAGGTCCCCCTTCTGCTGACCTCCCAGACCCCAACATTTTTTTACAGGTTGTTACTCTTTAAGAATCCGGATCCGGACCGCAACCGTGTTCATACCGCACGGAAACCGTATGCAACCGGACCGGATCCGGACAGGAACCGTACGGTTCAGGTCCGATCCGGCTCCGGTGCGGTCCGGACATCCGGTGCGGTTTTTGCAAAACCGCAAGTGTGAACCGGCCCTTAGAGACTTTAGGCGTGATAACCATTGCACCACGCTGGTGAAAAGCCAGTTTAGGCGTAATAAGTTTAGGCGTGATAAGTTTAGGCATGATAAGTTTAGATCGCACACAAAGTCCCGCACGCAAAGCAGCGCGCCATTAAACTCTATGCGAAGTGCACCAGACTTTGGTAGCGTAAAACTTTTGATCAGCTGTGCACTGCGGTGCTAACCCAGTTGGTGCCTAAACTTATCACGCCTAAACTTATCACGCCTAAACTTATCACGCCTAAACTTATCATGCCTAAACTTATCACACCTAAACTTATCATGCCTAAACTTATCACACCTAAACTTATCATGCCTAAACTTATCACACCTAAACTTATCATGCCTAAACTTATCACACCTAAACTTATCATGCCTAAACTGAGTTTAGGCGTCATAAAGGGCTTTTCACCAGCGTGCTAACTGTTAGCACCGCTATGTGAATCAGGCCCATAGTGTTTTTTTTATAACATTGCATCATTCACTAATATTTGCAGTTCACACACTACTCAGCATTCTAAATGATTTTACAGAACAGGCCAGTAAGAGAAAAAGAAAATACCTGCAGAGGCCTGCAGAGAAAAAAACAATACACTGACTCACAGTTGAGATAACAAGCTTCAGAAGACAGAGTTCTCTGCGACTTCGAAAGTCGTGGAGCTCAATGGCTCTTTTGCATAGATAACAACTGGAGTTTCTTAACTCTTCCTGTACTGGAAACAAATATTAGACTCACGTCTCTGCTCCTAATGTTTTATTTCTTAGCTGTACTACACATACAAATCATTATATCATATTTTTTTTCTTCAGTGTTTCTTTAAAGGGACCCTTAATTGAAGGAAAAAAATTAGTTTAACTTACCTTGGGCTTCTACTAGCCCCCTGCAGCTGCCCTGTGCACGCGCCGCCACTAAGCGATCATCCAACGACCCTCCTCTGGCCGGCCGACTCGGTGAGTCAACGGCCACTGTGCAGGTGTGGCCTTGTCCTCGATCACCCCCCCCCCCCCCCCCAGGAGCGTTCTGCACATGTAAAGAGGAGAGTGTCAGTTGGCTTGGGGGCCGTAGGCAATGTCCTCAGTTTGCCTCTATGGAAGCAATCCCTAGATTTAATTTAGTTTATTGATGTTCTTTGGAAATAGATATTTGTATTTATGTATTTGAAAAGAATTATACTTCCAAGCAGGGCCGTATTTACCATAAGGCACTGTAGGCACTTGCCTACAGGCGTCTGATGATGGAAAGGTGGCTTTCTCACCTCCCCAAGTGCCTTTCTCCCTCCTTCTCTAAGGAAAGTCCTGAACAGAGCGTAAATGAGAGGTTACGCACCTGGTTGTCGACATTCCACTGACCAGATCTCCCTTCAGTCGGGGGAACCTCTTGCTACTTAAAGGGACACTGTAGGGGGGTCAGGGGAAAATAAGTTGAAGCTACCCGGGGCTTCTAATGGTCCCCCACAGACATCCTGTGCTCGCTCAGCCACTCCCCAATGCTCCGTCCCCGCCTCTGGTTCACTTCTGGAATTTCAGACTTTAAAGTCTGAAAACCACTGCGCCTGGGTGACCATTAGAAGCCCCAGGTAACTTCAACTCATTTTCCCCCGCCCCCCTACAGTATCCTGAGGGTACCTCTGGCTACCTAATACTAAGGGAAACCTGTAGCTACCTATGATGGGCAAGGAAAGTAAGGGAGAGGTTATAGCTGGGAAAGTCAGCACACTTGCGTTGCGGTTCAGCGGGGGTTTTGTAAGATTCATGGAGGGCAAAGTCTAAGGTGTCAGGACATCTGTGCCTATAGGCTCCTGTGATGTAAATCCAGCCTGCTTCCAAGTAAACCTGACATCACAGAGGTGCCTGGCTCTTCTACTGACCACATATGCTATTGCTCTGTTGTTATTGCCTGATGAAGCGGGATCAAACCTGCGAAATGCGTTGCATATTTGGAGTTCATAAATAAAATATATTGACTGTCTTTACTACAGTTGTGTGTCTACTTGGAGGAGGTAAGTTCACCACTACCTCCTCTATTTACCAAGAATTTGGTTTTTAAGCTCATTTAGCTTCCTTTTATCCTTTTTGGTTCCTCTGTTCTCCTGCACAGAATTGGATAGAAAGCTAGCGAATGACTGCTTGTTGGCTTCTACAGTATGTGGATGGGTGGTGCCAGCACTGCTATTCTATAAGTGGGCCACCGATAATTAAAGGTGCAGTGGGCCACATTTGTAAGTTATACATTTTGTGTTTGGGACCAGTGAAAAAGCCTCTGGGGGCCGCATTCGGCCCACGGGCCATAGTTTGAGGACCACTGGTTTAAACCCTGCTAAGAAGAAAATTAAATTGCCTACACAATAATTCACTTGAGCTTCAGTGTAATGTCTGTTTATTTCATGTAAAAGCTCAACAATTGCCATTGTTTTTAGAATCTTTCTATAAATGCATAGATGTTAGTTTCCTTGTGTCTTGCAGGGACAACAGTGCCGTTCATGCTGGGCATTTGCAGCAGTTGGCAACATTGAAGCACAGTGGGGGATTCAGGGATGTCCAAAGAATCTGTCAGTGCAACGTGAGTGTTTCTTGATTCTCACAAAATTTTAATTCCCTCCTCTACTTTTACACTTCTACATTTATACATAAGAAATAGGTAAAATTTAACCCACCCACATCCCATGCAAGTCCCACCCACAGCACAAGCTCCTCCCATGCAATTCCTCAAGTCCTACAAACAAGAATATCCATCATCTTAAAGAGACACTGAAGCGAAAAAAAAATGATGATATTATGATTTGTATGTGTAGCACAGCTAAGAAATAAAACATTAAGATCAGATACATCAGTCTAATTGTTTCCAGTACAGGAAGAGTTGAGAAACTCCAGTTGTTATCTCTATGCAAACAAGCCATTAATCTCTCCGACTAAGTTAGTCGTGCAGAGGGCTGTTATCTGACTTTTATTATCTCAACTGTTCCTGGACTATTTACTTTTTCTCTGCTAGAGGAGAGGTCATTACTTCACAGACTGCTCTGAAAGACTCATTTTGAATGCTGAGTGTTGTGTAATCTGCACATATTATAGAATAATGCAATGTTAGAAAAAACACTATATCCCTGAAAATAAAAATATGAGAATATTTTCTTTGCTGCTAATCTTCTAGTAATTATTCATAGTACACAACCAATTCATTATATCATATTATTTTTTTTCGCTTCAGTGCCTCTTTAAAGGACATCTGAACTGAAAGGGATATGGAGTTGGCCATATTTATTTCCTTTTTAACAATAACAATTTCCTGGCAGTCCTGCTGATCTGTTTGGCTGCAGTAGTATCTGGATCACACACCTGAAAGAAGCATGCTGCTAATCCAGTCAGACTTCAGTCAAAAACATCTGATATTCATGATTTTTCAGGGTCTATAGCTAAAGGTATTAGAGGCAGATGATCAGCAGGACAGCCAGGCAACTGTTATTGTTTAAACTGAATGACTGCTATTGGTTACTTCTGCTCTTTATGCACTGTAATCATTGGCATAATAAAAAGATTGTGAGTGATACTATGACAGAGAGAAGCCAACTACTGGCATTGCAGAGACAGCTGTTATTATAAAGCAGGGATCAGGAATATTTTTGGCTGAGAGAGCCATAAGCACCACCATGAGAGCCATACAATATGTTTCAAACTGGGACAGTAGGGCTCACATCCCTGCTGCTATGGTGATGTGTATACAGTTGATCTGCCAGGCAGCGGAAGTGTCAGACACGTCTTCAGCTTCTCTTGGGTTTCAGCAACATCAGCAATTTCCCAGAGAGACAGACAGGAGAAATACAGACTAACAGCTTGTTCAATTAACTAGCTGACTTGGGGGTTGATTCACTTTGTAGGATGAGATCCCTACACTTTGGCCCAATAGGCTGCCTCTCAAGTGACAGGCCACCTATTGGGCCAGTCAAAGTGTGGGGCTCTCGTCCTACAAAGTCACTGGACCTGACAGGGCCCAGAGTGGGACAATTGGAGCAGCCATTACTTTTGGGGTAGCACAAGTGAGTTAGTAGTGCATGCTACAGCAGTAGCATGCCTACTTTGAAAATTTTACTTGCGCTTCTACACTAAGCTGCGCCACTTGAGCAGTGTAGCTTAGTGAATCAACCCTTACTGATATTTCTGTGAGCCAGATGTAGCCATCAAAAGAGCCACATCTGGCTCCTGAGCCGTAGGTTCCCAACCCCTGTTATAAAGACTGGAATTACAGATTACTGCTATTATAGAGGAAGGAGTTGCCCTTCAAAATGACAAACCATGTTCGTCATGAAAAGTGTTCATTAATGCGCTCCCTAAATCTGCCCGCCTATACCCGACCTCAGTAGGGTTGCTGCACTTTTTATGTCACATAAAAACATCATCCATCATACAAAGTGCACTTCCTTTTAGACCAACAGTCCAGCCCTATTACACTGTCTGTAATTCAAACAGCCCACTTTGTGAAACAATACTGCCCCAATACGAACGTTCCACTGTTGTGGGACTGTCGTTTGGATGACGGACAGTGTTATAGGGCTGGACTATTGGTCTTTAGAAAACCCCAGTGCACCTTCAAAGATGTGGTTTTTCTGGGTATTGGAAGTGCAGTCGTGTCCCTTTCTCACATCTTGCAGTGAATGTTCAAACCTCTGATCAGAGTCCAGATTAGAACATAGTCCTAAGGAGCTGAGGGAGTACCATACAGTCAGATACAAGTTAGAGTAGGGACCTGTTGGAGTTCCTGGTTTCTAGAACTGATATAGCTACCAGGGCAGGAACTGTGGGTGGTCAGCCTTCCTAACCCCCTGGCATTGTGTCTGTAATTGTATCTGTTCAATAAAGGCACCTCTTTAATTCAGGACATTTGTCAAGTGGTTCCTAAGAAGATTGGAAACTTCAGGATTGGGGTCATTACTGTACAAATATACTGAAACATGACTGCAAGTTTTCCATTCCTTACCTCTTGTGATCCTCTCATATTTTATTTTCAGAAGTCATAGATTGTGGTCCATGCAATGCTGGCTGCAGAGGAGGATATACGTGGGATGCCTACGTCACTGCTCTAGAGAATGGTAAGTAATGTATAGTGAGAGAAAGAAGTATTTGATACCCTGCTGAATTTGCTCATTTGCCCTCTGACCAGGAAGTGGCAAGTGTATATTTGTAATGGTAGGTTTATTGTCAGAGACAGAATAACAAAAGAACCATCAAAAAAATCAGTGCCCCAAAGTCAGAGCTTGATTTACATTGTTATCAGTGAAATAAGTATTTGGTGCCCTATCAACCAGTAAGATTTCATGCTCCCAGGCAGTGTCGTAGCTAAGGAGCTCTGGGCCCCAGTGCAAGTTTTACATGGGGCCCCCACAAGCACTCTATACATAACAATTGATATTCCTCACCAAAACCTGCCAAGGACAACCACAGAGATGCAAAAAGGGGATGAGTAACAGTGTGTTAAGGATTACTACTATTCAAAGCATCTATAGAAGTGATTAATATGAGCGCAGGACCAATAAAGAGCTAATACTATGATAGAGGGTGGACCCTTCGGGGCCCCTCTGGCCCAAGGGCCCCGATGCGGTGGCTACCTCTGCACCCCCTATTGCTACGCCACTGCTCCCAGGTGTCTTCACTGCATGCAAGTAATGAGCTGAGTTTAGGAGCACCCTCTGAAAGGGAATGCTCCTGATACCAACTTGTTACAGGACCTGTATAAAACACACCTGTCCACAGAAGCAATCAATAAGATTCCAAACTAACCACCATGGCCAAGATCAAAGAACCTTCAAAGGTTGTCAGGGACAAGACTGCAGACCTGCAAAAGGCTGGACAGGGCTACAACACTATCGCCAAGCAGCTTGTTAGAAGGTGACAGTAGTTGGTGTGATAATTTGCAAAGTGAAGAAACTGAAAATAATTATCAGTAGCCCTCGGTCTGGGGCTCTAAGCAAGGTTTCGCTTCGTGGAGTTCCAATGATCATGAGAACGGTGATGACGCAGCCTAGAACTACACGGGGGGAGGGGACATAACTTGTCAATGATGTGGAGGTGGACACATTGGCCTATATGCAATTACATTTTTCACCTGAGTTATCTCAATACAATGCAATTGAAAAAGTACCCAAAAGCTTGCTGGTGGCTTAAAAGGCATTTTATGGCAAGTTGTGAAATATATCACCTAGGAGAAAACTAGGGAGAAAAGTGAATTGCATATGGGCCCTTGTGCTTTGGGAGGGGAAGGGGGGGGGGGGGGGGGGGGTGAATAGGGCTCAGAGGGCAATGGATAGAGCTTTGTATTGTCAAATCTTGAGTGAGCACTTCCTTCCCTCAGTCATGGCATTGAAAATGGGTCATTGTCATACTGACACATCCAATCCATGACCCACCATGGCCAGGAAGGCAACAAAGGAGGGGCTCAAGAAGAATCGCATGAAAGTCCTGGAGTGGCTTCATCAGTCTCCAGACCTTAATCCAATAGGAAATCTGTGGAGGGAGCTGAAGGTTCGAGTTACCAAACATCTGCCTTGAAACCTTACTGACTTGGACAGAATTTGCAAAGAGGAGTGGGCCAAAATCCTTCTTGAGATGTGTGCAAACCTGGTGGCCAACTACAAGAAATGTCTGACCTTTGTGATTGCAACAAGGGTTTTGCCACCAAGTACTAAGTCATCTTTTGATAGGAGATCAAATACTTATTTTACTATAACCCATATAATCAAATAACCCATCTATTTTCTGAATGGCATAACACAGTTTTTTAGGTTGCCTGTAATGCCTGGAACACACAATGCAATTTCCCATCAGATAGATGGGTCGATAGATAATTTCTGACAGGTCCAATTGGATTTCCGATCATTTTTCTGATCGATTTTCTGATCACTTCTATGCAAATCGATCAGAAAAATGATCGGAAATCAGTTTGGACCTGGAGAAAATAATCTATTTGGCTCATCTATCTGATGGGAAATTGCATGGTGTGTACCAGGCTTTAGATGTGACTGTCATTATACAAGAGCTTGCCTTGAAAACAATTCCTAGAGATGCCTGTGGTCAATTTGATCAGGTGATTGTTCTGCAAGTCCCTGATTGGCTGCTCATGAGATAACTTCAACATAACGTCTAGCATGACTGACCTTTCAACTAAGGTAATCTGGACTGGAATGCTCAATAGAGTTTAAGTTTGCTCTGGGGAAGGCAAATGCATGTATTGTGCAAGTTGGAAATGTCCATTGTGGTTCTGCAACAGACAAACCCATATCCATTGAAAACAGACTTTGGGAATGGGCCCTTAGGAAAGCATGGACCCTCCCTACATGTCCATTGGTCCCCTTCTAACTGATTCATAAAACGGTTCCAGCAGAGAACCTAGCGTAATTCTAACCCTAATTTGGAATTCCAGGAAGGCTTAAAAAGTAGGAAAGGTCCCAGTTTATTCATAATTCATTGGTTGAGATACATTATGCTGATTGTTCATTTTTTTAATGTTGGTTTTCAACTTGTAGGCTTAGTTACGGAGGAGGAATACCAATACTGTGGTGTGAGGACGACATGCAGAAAATACCTTGCCTCTACAGCATGGATAGATGGATTTCTGATGCTTCCGAAGAACGAGACAGGTGAGGAGGAGGTCAGGTTGATGGCCTAACTTCCTTGAAACTCAATCTAATATAAGTTAAAGAAAAAGAAACAGCAAACAAGACTTGTATTTTCATGCTATACATTCCTACAACTTCACTGGATTTACTGCATTGACACATTTACTCCATAGGGAGTAGGGATTGTACATGTCTAGAGGGTTGCTGGCTCTACATATTAATACTATGCCAATGATATTTGCATGTATATAAATTAAAGCCATGCTGCCACAAACGCCAACATTGCATCATGGATCATTGATCTAGGTACTCACAGGTGTGCAATATTAAAAGTCCCAAGCCTGATGTTTGGATAACACATCACTGATTAGCTAGGCCAGATTTATATTTTTGTGCCTCTAGGCCAAGTATGTTGGGATTCCCCTTCTTGTGAAGCAGTGCCCCTCCCATTCCATGTGCAGCCCCTCCCTCTTCCATGTGTAGTAGAGCCCCTCCCATTCCATGTGCAGCCCTCTCTTCCATGTGTAGTAGAGCCCCTCCCATTCCATGTGCAACCCTCTCTTCCATGTGTAGTAGAGCCCCTCCCATTCCATGTGCAGCCCTCTCTTCCATGTGTAGTAGAGCCCCTCCCATTCCATGTGCAGCCCTCTCTTCCATGTGTAGTAGAGCCCCTCCTATTCCATGTGCAGCCCCCTTTTCCATGTGTAGTAGTAGAGCCCCTCCCATTCCATGTGCAACCCTCTCTTCCATGTGTAGTAGAGCCCCTCCCATTCCATGTGCAGCCCCCTCTTCCATGTGTAGTAGAGCCCCTCCCATTCCATGTGCAGCCCCCTCTTCCATGTGTAGTAGAGCCCCTCCCATTCCATGTGCAGACCCCTCTTCCATGTGTAGTAGAGCCCCTTCCATTCCATGTGCAGCCCTCTCTTCCATGTGTAGTAGAGCCCCTCCCATTCCATGTGCAGCCCTCTCTTCCATGTGTAGTAGAGCCCCTCCCATTCCATGTGCAGCCCCCTCTTCCATGTGTAGTAGAGCCCCTCCCATTCCATGTGCAGCCCTCTCTTCCATGTGTAGTAGAGCCCCTCCCATTCCATGTGCAGCCCTCTCTTCCATGTGTAGTAGAGCCCCTCCCATTCCATGTGCAGCACCCTCTTCCATGTGTAGTAGAGCCCCTCCCATTCCATGTGCAGACCCCTCTTCCATGTGTAGTAGAGCCCCTTCCATTCCATGTGCAGCCCTCTCTTCCATGTGTAGTAGAGCCCCTCCCATTCCATGTGCAGCCCTCTCTTCCATGTGTAGTAGAGCCCCTCCCATTCCATGTGCAGCCCCCTCTTCCATGTGTAGTAGAGCCCCTCCCATTCCATGTGCAGCCCTCTCTTCCATGTGTAGTAGAGCCCCTCCCATTCCATGTGCAGCCCCCTCTTCCATGTGTAGTAGAGCCCCTCCCATTCCATGTACAGCCCCCTCTTACATGTGCAGTAGAGCCCCTCCCATTCCATGAGCAGCCCTCTCTTCCATGTGTAGTAAAGCCCCTCCCATTCCATGTGCAGCCCTCTCTTCCATGTGTAGTAAAGCCCCTTCCATTCCATGTGCAGCCCTCTCTTCCATGTGTAGTAGGGTTCCTCCCATTCCATGTGCAGCCCCCTCTTCCATGTGTAGTAAAGCCCCTTCCATTCCATGTGCAGCCCTCTCTTCCATGTGTAGTAGGGCTCCTCCCATTCCATGTGCAGCCCCCTCTTCCATGTGTAGTAGAACCCCTCCCATTCCATGTGCAGCCCTCTCTTCCATGTGTATATTGTTTCTGGGGAGTGTCTGCAACACCTCAACCAAATAACCATGTGTGCTAGGGCTCAAAACAAGAGCAATTATATGGTAGAAAAAGAAAGCCCTTAAAGAATAGCACCTTTCACAGAAAATTTAGTAAAAATATAACAAAAGTCTTTATTCAACATAAGGTATAATAATAGTCACAATATCGATGATTCAATGAAAAATAGAACCATTTAAAAAACAAGTAAATGTTCCAACATGATCCCTGCTGCATATGAAACAATCACTCTAAATGCAATATATTGTATAATGACACAATGCTGCTGTCAGATATAACACCCCACAGTAGGCTTAATATTGAGCCCAACAGAGGGAGAACCCGGGTTCAGTATACAACCTAGTGTGATGCAAGGCCAATAAAACAACACCTATGCAATAACATTTTAAAGACAAAACACATGAATAAATATCACATATATGAAAATAAAGTGCACAATTGCTATCCAGATATACAGTATTAATAGTGATGAGAGGATGCCTGGTAGAAAATTGAGGCAAAGGAGCAGCCCATAGAAAAAGAGCATAAAGTGGAGTAGTGCAAAAAAATAGGAGATACTTAGCCCAGAATTGATAAAGGTCAATCTAAGCAGCACAAAAGGGAACAAGGAATCCCCTCAGAGGACACAATCCCACTAGTTCTGCAGGTGTCACCCCGCTTTATTAAGGAGATTCCCTCCTTCCGCCCTTTCTTATTAGCTGCGCAGCACATCCGCCCCCTCCTTTACCTTTCTATCATTGGCACAAATAGACAGTGCAGCCGCATCTAGGTTGCTGTAGCAACCGGACGCGGCTTGCGTAATGACGCGGCCGCGTCACATCTGGGTGGGCATACACCTCACTTCCCCTTCCCTCTATTTAAAAGGCGGATTTTCACATGCATTACCTAGCTTCCTCAGAAGCGGGCGGCGTCCCGCTAGGTGCACTAAGGTCCGGTTCTAGGGTGTTGGTCTCCTCTCTTGCCACTGTTACCCAGTAAGTCCAGCATTTCCTACTTACTCTGCACTTTAGCTTTCTTCATTCCCTTATCCATTTCCAGCATTGTTCTTTATTATTGGTTGCGTCCATTACAGCATTGTTTTGCACTAGTTGCACATTATTCTTCCATATTGCGGAAGCACTTTAGATTGTATATTTTTGATATCACTTATTGTAATTTTCATTGAACTAAGACCACTTTTGGTGTTTTTTTCATCTAACTGCTCCACTCGTGCCATTACTCGTGCATTTCTGTCCTTTATATATTTTGGCATTTTCTACACGCTGTGACCACTATTTAATATATATTTATATATATATACATTTATTTATACTTTTTTGGCATTGAGAGTGAACCCCACTTGTTTATTATATTATCCTTATACATTTCGATTATTATGATTATAATATGTACAGTTATCTTGTGGACCCCAGACCCATGTTGTTTTTAAAGTTTTTAATTCTCGATGGTTATAAATAAAGGTGATTTATATTATTAAATTCATTCATCTTGTCTAGAGTGGTGCTTAGGGCAGTCTTTTCTCTTTTTGATTACTAATTAACATGGTTTTGAACTTATCTGTAATTATTTTCTTTGTGAAACATCCAGCTTACCATATTGTCAGCAGGTGTAGTTTTTGCAGCCTTATAATAGGTTCAGACACTTGATAAACTTTATTGTGGGGTGCGCTGCCCAATAACCAAGTTATTGTGGACCTGAACGCTTGCACAGGACAGAAGGAAAACATAGAGAAATGCATCCTGTATGCATTTAGAGAGTTTTTAACCTGTCTGATTCCCCCTCATCTGTGACTAATCACCACCGCAATTTGATCTATCAGCTGTGTCAGCTCAGGAATCTTCTCTGCCACGGCTAAGCAGCTAATTTGTAAACAAAGGATGTTAATAGTATGTCTGCTTCCATGAAAGCAGGAAGTAGACACACCGCAGATTTATTATCTCCCGATGGCTAATTCATATGTAGGGTATAGAATAGGGTATTGATAATATCTTCGCCAATAGTTTCTGTTTATCGGAAGTCGTCACCAAACCATCTGCACAGAATCCACAAGTATTCTTCTAAATTACCCGCACATCTTTACTGTTGCTGTAAAATAGACATGCTTCTGTTTTGCAGACATGGCTTCTTATGTTGGAAACAATGGGACTCTGACGGTCATTCTCAATTCAGTTATGCTCCAGGTAGGTGTGCACTGGGTCATTATTCATTCAGGAATAAACTAGTTAGTAAAATCAAGTTGCTCAGACGTTTTCTTCTATTTGCAGCATTATAAAAAAGGAATTATTCACAATGTCCACCACAACTGCGATCCAGTTTATGTCGATCACGCGGTCTTGATAGTAGGTTATGCTAAGGGTAAGATCTGAAATGAAATCATAGATGATGTTAATCATAAATGAATTATTATGCAGGTTGTCCCCAACTTACAAATCCCCAACTTACGAATAACCCGCCATTACGAACGGCCCAAAAATGTGAAATTTGATTGTGTGGGAACAAGTCAAAAAACATTTTTTTTAAACCTCTATATTTTTTTAAAATTGATTTTCTCAAAAACTACAATAAAAATGTTTTTAAACTGGTTCAATTACATTCTGCTTAAGGGCACAGGGGGACAGAAGTGACACAGTGGGGTTGGGGGAACAGAGGTAATACAGTGGGGGAGGGGGCAGAAGTGTCACAGAGGGGGGCACTGGAGGCATAGGGAGGCATAGAGGAGGTACAGACGACAGAAATGACACATTGTTTTAATTTATGGACAGATTCAGGTTAAGAACAAAGTAGCAGTATATAGGTTCACCATAAATCTGACAATTGTTTCGGGGTCACTTGTTGTTCCACTTTCTCAAGACATACATACATTGTCAAGTTGGCCGCCAGCAGCTTAGACAATTCTTCAGTTACTGGTTTGGTCATCTAGAAAGTAAAATAAATTATAGCATGGTTGTAATAGTGGACTATAATTGATAAAACAGAGGCTCCACCAAGTATCAAATACACTAAAATCAGTCTAAAAAGGGAAGTAGTGGCGGCAAGAAGGCCGCAATAGCAGTATAGGGGGTGCTATTGTGGCTGGGAACATGAAGAATCACTCGCTTTCCCATGCCTGTCGGCTGGTGACGGCGAAACCGGAAGTCGTCGCCGGCGGGTCCAGGAGCATCGGAGCGGGGCTGCGAGAGCACTGATCAGCTGCAGGGGGCTGAGGGAAGCCCCAGGTGAGTTAAACTCATTTTTTCTCCCTGACTTAAGGTTCCCTTTAACACAAGTGGAGTAGGGTTTGTTCTCCCCACTTGTTCACTCAGTTGTTGTCTTTGAGGTTACCCACACTTGTGAGTATTATTCCATTCTTCGCATTTCTAAATAACCTTTGAGCGTTTATTTTCCATACTACACTTTAGTGGGCTCTTGGTTTGTAGCCCGTTTTGGGTGTAATAGTGTTAATTGGTCTTGGGAACTATAGTCCCTTCTCAATAAAGAATGCGCTCAGGGGTGTAGCAATAGGGGTTGCAGAGGTTGCGACCGCATCGGGGCCCTAAAGGGCTTTGCCTCAACTGCAGTATTAGCTCTTTATTGGTCCTGTGCTCATAATAATCACTTCTATAGATACTTTGAATCATTAACAAATTGTTCCTCATCCCCTTCTTGCACCTCTGATACTGTAGTTGCCATTGGCAACTTTTGGTGCGCCGTATCAATTGTTATGTATAGAGTGCTTGGGGGCCCCAATGTAAAACTTGCATCGGGGCCCACAGCTCCTTAGCTACGCCACTGAGTGCGCTGGTAATAAGGGATGGGCTTTCGAGTAGTTTACTACTCGAATTCGGAATTCAAATGAAGTCTAATAACTTCACTTGTGACCACAGGCAACGGGGAGTTAACTTACCCAGTAGTCTTCGGGGACGCCTGCGTTCCATCACGAGTCATAGGCATAATGAAAGCCGCGTTCCAAGACTTACTACCGCGCTTCCTCTTTCAAGCCGGAAGGAGGAAGCGTGGAAGTGATTCTTGGAACTCGGCTTTGATTACGCCTATGACGCGTAATGAAAAGCAGATGTCCCGAAAAATTCTGTGTAAGTTAACTCCCTGTTGCCTGTGCCCACACGTGAAGTCATTAGACTTCATTTGAATTCCGAATTCGAGTAGTAAACTACTCGAAAGCCCATGCCTGCTAGTAATCAAAATCTGAAAAAAGAATACGTACAAAAAAAAAAAAACTGCTGTCAAATTCAGAATTAGCTTGTTTTTGAACAGTCACTTGCCTATTTTTGTTGCTGGGGCACAATTGCCAGTTCATTAATGTTCTTTTTTTGTATTAATGTTTATGCCTTTTTTTGTCTGGTTATTATGGCATAATGCTATTCATATTCCACATGCAGGGAAGTATATGCCTCACTGGATTGTGAAGAACAGCTATGGTACTGATTGGGGAGAAAAGGTAAAATCTGTTGATTTGATACTCTGCTTATCCAAGATTAAAGACCAGCTCACTAAAATAAAAATACTTATTTTAGTTCTGGTGTGAAAAGTGGTTGGAAGCTCTTTTGGACTTAACTGTTGCCTGAGTCCACGATGGGGCTGTTATTTGTTTTATCTGTGGAGAAATGCATGAGCTTGCATTGCTTTGAGGCCCCTTTTACACTGGCGGGCAGGTTGCGACCGCATTGGGGCGCTTGGGCCAGGGGGGCCCCCGAGGGGCCCACTCTCAACTTCAGTATTAGCTCTCTATTGGTCCTGTGCTCATAATAATCACTTCTATAGATACTTTGAATAGTGGTAATCATTAACAAAGTGTTCTCCATCCCCTTCTTGCACCTCTGACACTGTACTTGCCATTGGCAGGATTTGGTGCGCCGTATCAATTGTTATGTATAGAGTGCTTGGGGGGCCCCAATGTAAAACTTGGATCGGAGCCCACCGCTCCTTAGCTACACCACTGCTGGCGGGGTGCGTTGTCCTGTTTTTATCGCAGGCCAACGCTATGC
This sequence comes from Hyperolius riggenbachi, assembly GCF_040937935.1. Lineage (NCBI taxonomy): Eukaryota > Metazoa > Chordata > Amphibia > Anura > Hyperoliidae > Hyperolius > Hyperolius riggenbachi. The sequence goes on along the minus strand of NC_090656.1, from coordinate 191,918,847 downwards.
CTGTTAAAGTCTATGGGGCCTTTCACACCAAGGTGATGCGGTGGAAGTGACGTAATCACCGAAACTCCAATGCAAGCGCATACCCATGTAATTGGTCAACTTGCGCGGAAGTCATGTAAGTCTATGTCGACACGTATATTTAAAAAAAGATTGTGCGGTAGCATTGCAGCATGCATGCATGGAAGTGTATTTTGTCAATACACTTCCGCCCAATTTGTTTATTTGGCCACAGGAAGTGAGTGCTAGAGCTGCTTGGCCTGCTCCCTGACAGGGATTATAGTGTATTAACGTGGAAATCCCCAAAGGCTGTTTTTGGTGTTGCTGTGCGATGCCACCCTTAGCATCGCACTGCACCGGAAAAGCTGGTTAGCAGTGAGAAACCAGCCTAATATGAATCCTGGTGCTCCCTGACGGAAAACCGTTATATTTTGGTGGGCTTAATCACTAAAGATTTCAGGACATGAGTCCTAAAAATCCCTCCTGTAGGTTCCAGGACGTGAAACTCACAACCTGCATTAAAAGCCACTGTGCTCACATGTGTGATCCCAATCAGTAGCTGATACCCACTTTCCCATGAGAAATCTTTACCTTTTCTCAAACAGATCATCAGAGGGGTCTGTATGGCTGATATTGTGGTGAAACACACTGTGACATCATGACAGCTTCCTGTCTGTGAACCTGATTGCATTGTGGGAAATAACGATTTTTCCAACTGCCAAGCAACCAGTATCTCTCTCTGTGCATTATCTCTCCACAAAAAACAACCTTTTAGCCTATCACATTGTTAGTGGGTGTGGTTATAAATATTGGCAGTTTGTGGATCATTGTGGATCAAGTAACATGAATGAATTACATGGGGAATATCTATAGTTTCTTGATCTCTCTTATATTTGTTACCCTCTACTATTTTTCAGTAAGATAATCTTTAAAGAGACACTGAAGCGAGAATAAATCTTGCTTCAGAGCTTATATTCAACAGGGGCATGTGTGCCCCTGCTAAAACGCAGCTATCCCGCGGCTGAACGGGGGTCCCTTCACCCCCAAATCCCCCCCTGCAAAATCAACGACCAAATTGGTCGTAGATTTTGCTGCTCTTGAGGCAGGGCTAATGGCTGCAGCCCTGCCTCTCAGCGCCGTCTATCAGCGGCACATCGCCGCCTCTCCCCCGCCCCTCTCAGTGAAGGAAAACTGAGAGGGGCGGAGGAGAGGCGGAGATACTCGCTGACAGACGCGCGTGAGGCAGGGCTGTGGCCATTAGCCCTGCCTGAATGCGGAAGCGCTGCCCGGGACTCCACGAGGGGATTGGGGAGGTAAGGGACCCCCGTTTAGCCGCGGGATAGCGGCGTTTTAGCAGGGGCACGCATACCCCTGCTGAATATAAGCACTGAAGCGAGATTTATTCTCGCTTCAGTGTCTCTTTAAAGGTGAATGATTGCTGCTGTAGCAAATAGCAGCAATCATTCATTAAAGGTTTAAATGAAAAAAAAAAGATTAAAAATATTTAAAAGTAAAAAAAAAAAAGTGTAAAATGGTGTCAAAGTAAAATATAAAAAGTTTTAATGACGTGCACCTTCGTAGTCTAAAAATCTCGTGTATCACCTGCACTTGGCCTATAAGGTGGCCACACACGATACAATAAAATGATCCAATTTTACGGCAATTTGATAAAAAAGATCGGATTTCCTGAAAAATGTAAAGCTTTTTTTTAATTCAAGCAAGAAATACGATCGGATTTCCCATATTTATTTGATAAAAGTCACTCGGGAGTGCTGGATTTTTCTGATCAATTTTGTGAAATTTAATGGTGTGTGGTATATTGTCAACTTCCTTCTATATACTTCCAAGCAATTTTCTTAGAGTTTTCAATCATTTTTTTTCATAATTGGGTAAAAATTTACCCAATAATTGTGTGGTACATTGGTCAGATTTTTTAAATTACAATCAGTCCGAAAAATTGATTGCAATTCTTGAATTTAAAAGATACTTTAAAAATTGTATGGTGTGTGGCCACCTTAAGAAGTGTGCACACGTCTAATGACTACTGCCTGCAGCGATCGTATGTGATATGTGATCGCTAGGGCAACAGTTCGGGGCCCCAGTGCTGTACAGATGTATCGCTCAGGGGCCCCATTGGAGTATATTTTGAGGTGTTTTATACTAGTGACATTTGTTAGGTGAAAATTGAGAAAGATGGAACATGTAAAAAAAATGTATTTTCTGCACTTATGTTTATTTTCACCTGTAAAAAGGCTATTCTGTAAATAGAATAAATTCAGAAAACAATACTATCCAAAGAATGCCTAGATTGCCCTGAAAAATGTTTAATTTGCTACTGTCCTTGTTGGGGAGATTTACTTTCTTCACATCCAGACAGTAAGTGGGGTAAGCTGAACCACATCCGTGTAAAGACAGTAATAAAATACACAAAAAAGGTTGCATCTTCTTTTGACACTATTCAAAAGTATTTTTTGTGAAGCTGTGTATGAAGAGGATAAATGGTGTTTTCCCAGTACATATGGTAATTCTGTCATTTTTTCATTTGCAGGGATATTTTAGAATCTTTCGAGGTGGCAATGTTTGTGGAATCACACTGTACCCATTAGCCGCTACTGTGAACATCAAGAAAACCAGTTCAAAATCCTGCCCACCATAAATACCTCCGTAGGGATGTGAATAAATGTCAATTTTTATTGAACAATTTTAATAAACGCAGACATAATGCTGGACAGCCCGTTCTTCGATAATGTATAAGCATCCTTGGTGTGTCAGTGATCAGAACATCCAAACTTGTATGTAACTCAACAAAACAAAAATAGAAGTAAATACACTAAAAAATATATATATATGGAGCTTCTCCCACAGGATGGTACCAATAGAATTCCTGACACCAAATACAAACCCAACCAGTACTAACTATAGTCTTCTGCCCTTTACTTTTTGGATTTCTTGACGGATACCACAGCTGAAAACCTTAGGAGAAATGGGGGGAGCCGGCATGTATGGGGAGCTATCCTGACGGCCGCCACTCCCTCCGTTCTCCTTCTTTGTATCCTCCTTTCTTACCTAAATCCCCCCTCTTTCAGGTCTCCCTAAGCTTCTTCCAGGTCAAGGGAGTCAGGCCTCAGTGCGCAGGTGCTAGCCCAGCTGTGTGCGTCCTACAGCATGCGACCGCGGCTGGGAGTGCCCTGCGCATGCATAATCGTGACATCATGTGCATGCGCAGAGTGCTCCCTGCCGTGGTCGCGTGGCGACTTGGAACTTTCTGCCAGAAGGGGCTTTAGGTAAGAAAGGAGGGGGACACAAGAGAACGGAAGGGAGCAGTAGCCTTCAGGACAGCTCCCAATACATGCCGGCTCCCCATTTCTCCTTATGTTTTCAGCTCTGGTATCCTGTAAAGGACACCAGAGATTAAGATAAACTAATGAAATAAACAATTGTATCTACCCTCCTCCTAAAAATGACTTTTTAAAGCCGTATAAAACTCTGACATAATATTCAATAAAAAACATGTTTTCCTACTTTTTATATCCCATACAGTTATCATATTTGCTTTTGTGCATAATTATTCATTTAGAAATTTACAAGTTCCCAAAGTACATTGTTTTTGCTCTGAGAGCTGACATTGCATTTTATTCATAACTGGTGTATTCATATTGTAATGTACCCAGAAATGGTTTCTGAGTGAGCCAGAGAATGTTTACATTCCTCACTTGATACAATTACGTAAACACAAGATAATGTTATCTCCAGTTCGGATGCGTCCAGCTTTCCCTGCAGGGAGCTTGCAATTCCTGTGTTTAACTAGTTGAATGCTGTTCTAGTAAAAAAAATGGTGGTAGTATATAATATGCTGTAAATAATCTTTTAGAGCAAATAAGACATGCTGGGTTTCATACCACAGTTTTATTTTATATTTAAATCTAATTTTTAAGTTTTTACTGTTTTATTGTTTTTGCTCAATGACACATTCATTGAAGTATGCCAGAGCTAAAATCTATGAACTATTGTCCCTTTTTATCTCTTTCCTGCTCTCAGAAGCCATTTTCTGCTAGGAAAGTGTTTTATAGTTGTAATTTCTTATCAATGAGGGTCACACTGTCGTCTGACCCAGTCCTGACTCCTGACAGGAACTGCCACTTACATGGCTGATGTTTAACTCTTTCAGGCAGAGAAAAAAAAAGAATACAACATAGTTATTTGTGTGCTAGGCACTGTACATGGACATGTCTACCTCATCATATCACATGTCACCTTGGGTATCCTTTAAGTAATCCTAAAAGTAAAGAGCAGAAGACTATATTTAGTATTGGTTGGGTTTGTATTTAGTGTCAAGTATTCTATTGGTACCATCCTGTGGGAGGATCTCCATATATATTCTTTACTGTATTTGCTATTTCTGTTTTGTTGAGTATATCAGGCCAAATGACAGTACCAGAATCCATTAATAGCCTAGCAATGCCTCTCTGGTTTATATCCTTTGGACAATGGTACTCTATAAATAGGGGATGTTCACCAATATTATGGACCGTGTGGGTTGGTCTTTTAGTCTTGTTCATGGGAAGGAGTCCCACACTCATGTCTTCTGAATTCCCTAAGGAATATCAGCCTTCACTGGGGACAAGGGAAACATTGACAATTTACAATGGAAGGTTCACCATGCAGCAAATATTACGGCATACCCATCAGGGCCGGATTTAGGGAAAGGCCACCTAGGCCATGGCCTAGGGCACCACAGGAGCAAGGGCACCCAAGCAGCAGGCTAAACTGGTGCAGCATTTGCAAGTGTGCAAATACTGCAATGCAGGGAGATCAGGCTAGCACCTGACCGCGGTACACTGCTGCTAGCTGCCTGTACAGCGGCCACCTTGCTCTATGTGCACCTTTGCATTGTGGCCAGCGGCTATGGACTTGGCAGCATTGGAGACAGAAAGGAAGAGGAAGCTTCTGCACTGGAGACTAGTGGAGAAATGAGTGACACTAATGGCTGCTGCAGTGTGAAGTCAAGCTGACCACCTATACTGAAAGAGGGGGGAGGAGGGATTAAGAAAGTCATCTGGCTGCCTATACTGGAGGGAAGGCGGAGGGGTCATCTCGCTACCAATACTGAAGGGGGTGACAGTGGCCTTGGGCGGTAAAAAACACAAATCCGGCCCTGATACCCATACAACTTCTAACAGCCACCAGTTCTACAATATGAATATCTGGAAAGCACTGGAGGCTGCTGTTAGCAGTAACTAGCGTTTTTGACACCTAAGTCATTCTGGAAACACAAATGTCATTTCACAGAAGAGATAACGTATATGTTTTTTTCAAGCAAATGTGTGATTTCCTTTGACAGCCTGGTCTACCTACCAGCAAATATGAAAGAGAATAATCACTTGAAACTGTAGGTTACTGGCATAGCCTCACGTTCAGAGAAGCACAGTTCTGTACTGTGCATTATACACACGTACAACACAGAGCTCAGATTACATTGCTGATTCAACGTGGCCACACAAACAAAACCATAAAATGATCCGATTTTACAGCAATTCAATAAAAACGACTGGATTTCCTGTAACTCAAAAGCTTTTTTTTTTATTCGAACAAGAAATCCCATCGTATTTCCCATTTTTTTAAAATATAAAGTCGATTGGGTGTGGTGCATTTTTCGGATCAATTTTTATGAAAATTGAATGGAGTAGGTTAGCTTGTCCATTTCTTAATAAATAGACCCAAGCAATTTTCTTAGAGTTTTCAATCATTTTTTTCATAATTAGTAAAAAATTGAAACACGTTTGTGTGTATGGTACATTGGTCAAAGTTTTCAAATGTTACAATCAATCAGAAAATGTTATTGTTATCATTAAACTGAAAATACATTTTAAAAGATTGTATGATGTGTGGCCACCTTTAAGATGCCCGTACACAATTATTATTTTTTTATTTTTACACGATTTTGATCTATTAGATTATTCTATCAAACCCGGCATACACTATTACATTTTCAAAGCAATCAACCTGATTTTTCCAATACATCTGATCATTTATTTTTTTTTGTAACACTATTTTTTATTAGCTTAAAAAAAAAAAAAAAGGAAAGGTATTGTAACGATTGTGGAACTTTCTCCGTGATCAGCGCACAACGCGTGCGCTGATACGGCGGAAATCCTCCCCAAGCGTATATTTGCAGGCACCCAGCAAAAGGTGCTACGCACCCGTAGAGGGAAATTCCTGTCGGCAGATGGCGCTGGGGAGTGCAGAGGAACTAATCCTCTGTACCTCCACAAATGCCAGACAGGAATTGTACGAAGCGCAGAACGCAATCGCAAGACAGGCGATTTTGAATGAGAACGAGCAAAGGGACAGGTTGTATGTGTGTGCGCCAATCTAGTCGCAACCCCGCGACAGTGCACACACAACAGCAGATATGAAATAGGAACGCGATCGCGTGAGGTGCGATCGCCAGACGTGACACAAGGCAGATCAGAACAGAATACGAGGTTAGGCACAGCAAATAATACAATGAGAATAACAAGGAAAATAACAAACGCTAACTGAACGCGAACACCGCACTCATTCGCAACAGTGCACGCGTTTGTGCGCGGTCTCCACGTGATAAGCACAATAGAGACAAGCACGCCTAACTAACCAAGACAAGACAAACATGTAACAGAGGACGCGAGCGCTTGCTTAACGGTTACCTCACCGAGCCTCCAGCAAGCGTTCGTAGCAGACAAGACAGACACACGAAAACAGGGACAAGCGAGAGATAGGATCCACAGCACTAGCGAAAGTGGCTAGCGCGATCCAGGTACAGAGTAGCAGAACAGAAGGATCCACAGCACTAGCGGAAAGTGGCTAGCGCGATCCAAGGAGACAGAACAGAAGGATCCACAGTGCTAGCGCAGGATGCTAGTGCGATCCAGGTACAGAGTAGCAGAACAGAAGGATCCACAGCACTAGCGGAAAGTGGCTAGCGCGATCCAAGGAGACAGAACAGAAGGATCCACAGCGCTAGCGCAGGATGATAGTGCGATCCAGGTACAAAGTAGCAGAACAGAAGGATCCACAGCACTAGCGGAAAGTGGCTAGCGCGATCCAAGGAGACAGAACAGAAAAGATAGCTGGTAGCAACCGCTGCACCAGCTATACTCCAAGAACAGAGATCAGAACCATTTCCTGTCGACCACCGTTGGGACAGGACAATAGCAACAGAACAAACAAACAGATAAGCAATCCTAACTGCACTAAGGAAACCTGCCTAGTGCAGTTTTCCAGGAATTACTCTAAGCTGATCTTCAAACAGAGAGTAAGGCTGACACTCCTCCAGAGTTTCACAGGAAGACTCCTTATGACCAGCGAAGCATTGTGGGAAACACATAGTACTTATAGTACACGCCTTCAATGAATGTGGCCAGGCAATTTGCATGACAACGTATGCAAATTCCTCAGCAAGCACAAGCTGCAAAATTGACAGAAGCTCTCCTTTGCAGAGTCCTGCAGCATGCAAACCTAAACAATGGTCAAAAAGCTGCCTGCCTGCACAGGCAGCTGAGCAGATCATTACAGGTATACAGGTACAAGATGGTTTGTCGGTACAGAAATAAGAATTGTTGACAAAGATTACTAGACAATATGCAACTAACTCAGGAGGGGTAGGGATAATATCCATGGTAGAATGTTGACCAACTTTGGAGAAGGAAAAGAAAGAAAAAAAAAAGCAAAATGACCGGAGTTCAGATCAAAAAATCTGTTCAGCAAAAAAGTTGAGAGTTCTTGTGCCTGCTGGTGGAGAGAAAAATATGACAAAACAATGTCCAATTACGTAGAAGATAAAACATCTTAGTAAAGGGTAAAATTGAACCTAATATAGAAAAAATTCACATCTGATCGGATTTTTATCGAAAAAAATAATGAATGATCATTTTTTTTTTTTAATCGGTTGAAAAAGTATTCTTTTCAATTTCCGCTCTAGTAAATCATTTAGTTGAATAAACGTTTTCAGGTTTCTGTGTGCATTTTATCTGCATGCATTTTCTGACAACCAAGTGTCTTTCCATGTGTTTATAGCTATCGCACAGCCCTTCCCTCAAGCGATATTGTTACAAACTACCTCTAGTGAATCAATTTATATGTGATTCTACATTCATGAATTTTTGAACTTTAACTCTAATTTTAATTCTAATCCTATTATGATATGGATCACGTTATCTTTGCGCAAATGCAAATACTGTAGTTTTATTGTATTTTTCAAACTGACTTTTCTTAAATGACATCACAGAGATGTAGGCGGTATTACTGTCACCCCAAAATCCCCCACCCACCCCCTCCCCCTTTTCAATTTTTATCTGTTGATCTATAGACATGAGATTGTATTGCATCTGTTTTATTATAATATAGTTCTAATTGCAACTATGTACAATACTATACTATACAATGCAATGCTGGCTGCATCTACCATTTATATAGACCACTGTATCGAGGAGTTCCCTTTGTTGTTTTAGGCACTGTTATTGGCCTGAGGAAGCGGGCTTGGACCCGCGAAACGCGTTGCCTGTGCTAAATAAAATCTTTTATTAATACAAAAATTTCGTCATTGAGGTAAGCTGCCTCGTTTCCCTTTTTGTTTTTAAACTGCTTTTAAAAGCTTTTATCCACCAGGGCGCCTCTTTTCCCTATTTGTCCATGTGGAAAATGCTCACATTTTTTCAAAGAAGTGACTGTAATTGATAGAGAAAATGCACATGGTGCTGCAGTTCTGTTTATTTTTCTGCATGTGGAAAATGCATTCAAATATAAACAGGCTCCAGTCAGTTTTCTCCTTTGAGCACACTCCGGAGGAGAGAGCATGGGGAGTAGGGACAAGTGATGGCTGTGTACAGAGAAAAAAACTCCCACTCTGCTGGCACTGCTATACTTTGCACCCAGTTTTCTGGGTCTTCTCTGGAATGGCTGCATCAAATAGTAAAGGTGAAAAGGTAGTTAAAGGATACCCAAAGTGACATACTCAGTCCTGACCCAGACAGGAAGTGACTACAGTGTGACCCTCACTGATAAGAAATTCCAACTATAAAACACTTTCCTAGCAGAAAATGGCTTCTGAGAGCAAGAAAGAGATAAAAGGGGGAATTTCTTATCAGTGAGGGTCACACTATAGTCACTTCCTGTCTGAGTCAGGACTGAGTCAGCCACTTACATACCTGATATTTAACTCTTTCAGACAGAGAAAGAAAAAAAGGAACACCGCATAGTCATTTGTGTGCTAGGCACTGTACATACACATGTCTATCTCATCATGTCACATGTCACTTCGGGTATCCTTTAAGCCTTTACACAATTTTAAAGAAACAGTAAAGAAAAGGGAAGAATAAACTAGAGCTGTGAAATCTGACCGCAGTCAGTGTGGCAAATTCACCAGCTATTAATAACCGGTGTTTTGAACAGGAAACAGCAGAGACATTTGAAAAGGAAACAGTATAGACTTTGTTTTATTTAGATTTTCTTTTTCAACTTGAATTTTATTGAAAGCATAACATAAAATATAAAAGACAGTATAAATTATCGAAAATAACTTGCTGAGGGTGGAATAACATCAAAGTACAAATGGCATATACTGCACATAGGAGTATATTAAAATATGAACACAGTACAATCGGTCGGAAACATGTGCTAAGAAGAAGAGCTCATGTGGAAAGGAACCAAGAGCTGCTAGTCCCGTGAGACCTGTAAAGGCTACACAGCTCATTGGATATCCAGAACAAAACTAGGTTGTCCTTGTCCCCTACCCACTCTGTAAGCGTGCACGATGATTCTCAGATCTTCCGCCGGCTTGTTAGACTCCGGAGCGCTTCCAGGATTCAGCACGGGATTGAGCCCAGCCGGTACCGATGTGTGAGTGGATTTGGAGGTGTGGTGAGCAGTGTGCTTGGTTACGGAGCGCTCCAGATTTTAAATGATTTTATTGTTGGTCTTTTCTTGCATTTTGTATCAATAAAGATTGCATTTATACTTCGAACCTGCGGAGTGATGGCACTACTTTTTCCATAATTAACCATGATCGCCATATGTGACGTCACTCCTGTCTCGGCAGTACAGCAGGACACATTACGTGGTTGAGTACGTGCAGGCTTCATTTGGTTAGTAGAGCCTAGCATTACAGGGGGTGGGGGCAGTGTAAAGAGTAAGGAGGTTGGTAAAACTTAAAGTAGCCCATTTTATGTTACAAAAATTTGAAAATGTGGTGGTAAAAATGTAAAGTGCATGGTAACCAATGCTAGGAGCCTTGCAAATGAAATATACGAACTAGAGTTCATTCTGATTGACAAAGGCTATGCCACTGTGGGAATTACAGAGCAGGGGCGGACATACGGCCGTGCAGGCCGTGCCGCCGCACGAGGGCCCCTGAAGTTCCGTTTTCTTCAGGGGCCCATGGCATTAAGTACTTTTTTTTTTTTTTTTTAATATTTTTTTTTTTTTTTATTATTTTATTCCCGGGGGCCCCCCGACTCCTATCCTCCCTCCCTCCCTCACCTCGGGGGCCCCCTCCCGATATGCGCGGCGGGAGAGCGAGCGAGCGGCAAATGCAGGAAGGGCTCTCCAGGCATCCGCTAGAGGCCCAGCCGCTTGGTCTCCAATATGTCTCCAGTTGGAGACATATTGGAGACTCAGCGGCTGGGCCTCTAGCGGATGCCTGGAGAGCCCTGAAGACTTCCTGCATTTGCCGCTCACTCTCCCGCCGCGCATATCGGGAGGGGGCCCCCCGAGGTGAGGAAGGAAGGGAGGGAGGGAGGATAGGAGTCGGGCCCCCCACCCGGATAGCTACCCACCCGGCTACCTACCCACCCGGCTACCTACCTACCCACCCGACTACCTAACCACCCACCAGGCTTCCTACCTACCTACCCACCCGGCTACCTACCCACCCACCAGGCTTCCTACCTAACCACCCACCCAACTACCTAACCACCCACCCGGCTACCTACCCACCCGGCTACCTACCCACCCACCAGGCTTCCTACCTAACCACCCACTCAACTACCTAACCACCCACCCGGCTACCTACCCACCCGGCTACCTACCCACCCGGCTACCTACCTACCTACCCGGCTACCTACCTAACCACCCACCCGGCTACCTACCTAACCACCCACCCGGCTACCTACCGGGCTAGTTACCAACCCACCCACCAGGCTACCTACCCACCCACCCGGCTACCCGGCTACCTACCTAACCACCCACCCGGCTACCTACCTAACCACCCACCTGGCTACCTACCTAACCACCCACCCGGCTACCTACCGGGCTAGTTACCAACCCACCCACCAGGTTACCTACCCACCCACCAGGCTACCTACCTACCCACCCACCAGGCTACCTACCCACCCACCAGGCTTCCTACCTACCCACCCGGCTACCTACCTACCCACCAGGCTACCTACCCACCCACCAGGCTACCTACCTACCCACCCACCAGGCTACCTACCCACCCACCAGGCTTCCTACCTACCCACCCGGCTACCTACCTACCCACCCGGCTACCTACCCACCCACCAGGCTTCCTACCTACCCACCCGGCTACCTACCTAACCACCCACCCGGCTACCTACCTACCCACCCACCCGGCTACCCACCCACCAGGCTTCCTACCTAACCACCCACCCGGCTACCTACCTAACCACCCACCCGGCTACCTACCGGGCTAGTTACCTGCCCACCCACCAGGCTACCTACCCACCCACCCGGCTACCCACGCACCCACCAGGCTACCTACCTACCCACCCACCGGGCTACCTACCTACCTACCGGGCTAGTTACCCACCCACCCACCAGGCTACCTACCCACCCGGCTACCTACCCACCCACCCACCAGGCTACCTACCCACCCACCCACCAGGCTACCAACCCACCCACTCAACCAGGCTACCAACCCACCCACCCACTCACCCACCCACCCACTAGGCTACCTATCCACCCAACCACCCATGGGAGCTGCGCGCCGGATGGAGGCTGGGACAGGAGGTCTGCTGCTGCAGGTGAGTAAATGTTTTTGCTTTATTTATATTAGCAGGTGTATGTTCTGGGCAGGTCTGCCACATGATTGCATGTATTTTCTTCGCAAATCTGCCGACATGATTGCATGTATTTTCTGGGCATATCTGCCGACATGATTGCACGTATTTTCTGGGCATATCTGCCGACTTGTTTGCACGTATTTTCTGGGCATATCTGCCGACTTGATTGCATGTATTTTCTGGGCATATCTGCCGACTTGTTTGCACGTATTTTCTGGGCATATCTGCCGACTTGTTTGCACGTATTTTCTGGGCATATCTGCCGACTTGATTGCACGTATTTTCTGGGCATATCTGCCGACTTGATTGCACGTATTTTCTGGGCATATCTGCCGACTTGATTGCACGTATTTTCTGGGCATATCTGCCGACATGATTGCACGTATTTTCTGGGCATATCTGCCGCCATGATTGCACGTATTTTCTGGGCATATATGTGTATTTTCTTGAGAAAACCTGCACAATTATGTGAATTTTCTGGGGAAAGGGTCACCAAAACTTGGGCCCACTGTCTTTGCGTTGCACTTTTCAAGGGAACCTGAGGTGAGAATAATATTGAGGCTGCCATATTTCTCTCCTTTTAAGCAATACCAGTTGCCTGGCTGCCGTGCTGGTCCTCTGCCTCTTATTCTTTCAACCATAGACCCTGAACAAGCATGCAGCAGGTCAGGGGTTTCTGACAATTTTTGCCGCAGCGCGCTTCGCGCGCCGCAGGTTGTGGCCACGCCCATATTTTGCCGCGGCGCGCTACGCGCGCCGCAGGTCATAGGGGGCCCACAATTACAATTTTGCACAGGGGCCCACTGCTGGCTGTGTCCGCCACTGTTACAGAGACATGGATGGATGAAAGCCATGACTGGATAGCAAATTTTAGAGGGATACAACGGGCTTGATTCACAAAGCGGTGCTAACAGTTAGCACGCTAGTGAAAAGCCCTTTATCACTCTTAAACTCAGTTTAGGCGTGATAAGTTTAGGTGTGATAAGTTTAGGCGTGATAACTATAGCACCGACTGGGTTAGCACCGCAGTGCACAGCTGATCAAAAGTTTTGCGCTAGCAAAGTCTAGTGCACTTCGCATAGAGTTTAATGGCACTACTTTGCGTGCGGGACTTTGTGCGGGATCTAAACTTATCTAAACTTATCACGCCTAAACTTATCATGCCAAAACTTATCACACCTAAAGTTATCACGCCTAAACTGGCTTTTCACCAGAGTGGTGCAATGGTTATCACGCCTAAAGTCTCTAACTGGGTTAGCACCGCTTTTTGAACCGAGCCCAATGTGTTTAGGAAGGACAGAGCAGGGAGAAAAGGTGGAGGGGTTTGTCTGTTTGTTAAAGGGGTTCTGTCTGTGGAGTGCTGGAAAAAACAAAAACTGACACTTACCTGGGGCTTCTATCACCCCCCTGGAGGTTTTCCTCTACTGCGCCTGCGAAGTAAAGTCGCGTTAGACGCGCAATTATACCAGGACCGGTGGCGGGGAACGAGTGATTGTAACAGGATGGCGTGAGACATGACAGCTACGGGGGCTGATAGAAGTCCCAGGTAAGTGTCAGTTTTTGTTTTTTCCAGCACTCCACAGAACCCCTTTAAGAACTCTTTTACAGCTGCCATGATTGATGAGATAGATGAAGATTGTGAAGATGTGGAGTCCATTTGGGTAAATATTCATGGTGAAAATAACTGTTGCCATTTGCTTATTGGGTTATGCTACAGGCCACCACATATTCATGAAGCTGCAGAACTGCAATTACCACATCAGATTAAAAAAAGCTGCAAATAAAAGTGAGGTCATAGTTATGGGTGACTTCAATTTTCCTGACATTGACTGGAGTATTGAGGCTACCCATTCTGGTAAAAGCGGCAGATTTCTGGCAGCACTACAGGAGAGTTACCTGACTCAAATGGTAACTGAACCAACTAGGGGAAATGTGTTACTGGATTTGAATATTTCAAATAGACCAGCTAATGTATCAAATGTGCAGGTTCAAGAACATTTGGGAAATATTGACCACAACATGATAACGTTTGATCTGGTGACTGATAAGTCCCGAAGCATTGGGACAACTAGAACTATGAATTTTTAGAAAAGCAAAGTTCAATCAACTCAGGCAGGCACTAAGTTTGGTGGACTGGGATAATGTACTACAAGGGAAGGACACTGAGAATAATTTTAACAATTTCCATTCAATCAATATTGTACTAAATATATCCCATACAGAAACAAATCATCCAGGAATAAAAAAAGGGCCTCTGGATGAATAGAAAGGTTAGAGATAAAATTAAATGGAAAAAGAATACCTATAAGGTCCTAACACCAGAGGGGACCGAGGCTGCATTAAGCAATTATAAGGAGTGCAATAAAAATTGTAAAAAAATAAATTAGGCTGGCAAAGATTGAAGTTGAAAATCAAATCGCTAGGGATATCAAATCTAACCCAAAGAAGTTTAACAAGTACATCAACTCTAAAAAAAAAAAGAAAGGATGACTGTATTGGACTCCTAAGGCCCCGTTCACACTTGCGGTTTTGTAAAAACCGGAACGGATGTCCGGACCGCACCGGATCCGGACCGGACCTAATCCGTACAGTTCCTATCCGGATCAGGTCCGGATCCGGTCCGTTTGCATCCGTTTTCCGTGCGGTATGAACACGGTTGCGGTCCTGATCCGTTTGAGATAACAAGCTGTATAATAATACCTGGGGTCTGGGAGGTCGGCAGAAGCTCTGGGGTCGTTGTAGGGCCTCACCTCCTCGTTATCAGACGTATCGAACATGTTGCTGCCGGGGAGCTCCAGCGTGAGGCCGCTGCTGCTCCACTCTGTGGGCGCTGGGCCCATGTGTCCCCGTCCAGGATGGCCGCTGTAGCATGGAGGAAGCATGGGAGGTGGGGTGGAGCGTCCCTTTTTTACGGCCAGTGTGTTGTGCGCTCTCCGGTTCTCATTGGTTTGTATTGGCCGGATGCAACAGTCCGGCTCCGCTCCGGATACGTCTGCCGGAGGAGCCGGACCAAAAAATAGTGCATGTTGGATCTTACGCCAGAGTCCGGATCCGGTCCGGACGGAACGGACGCATGTGAACGGACGCATAGACTTTCATTGCTGTGCCGTGCGTCCGTTCCATCCGTTCCGCATGCGGTCCGGCTCCGGCACGGCGATTCTGGACGGCGACCACCAATGTGAACCGGGCCTAAAGGATGAGGGGAGGAACTCAATGGTGGATGATCAAGGTAAGGCAGAGTTATTAAATGCTTTCTTTGCTTCTGTCTTCACAAGGGAAACATCACTGTTGCAAAGTACAGATGCGGAAGAGTTTCAATCTTCCAATTGTAATATTAATTACTTAACGCAGGAAGAAGTGAAGGCAAGACTAAATAAATTAAAAATAGATAAGGCACCTGGCCCGGATGGCATACATCCTCGAGTCCTAGGGGAATTAAGTTCAGTTATCGATAAACCCCTTTATCTAATCTTTTGTGACTCTCTTTCTACTGGCAGAGTTCCAATAGATTGGCGTACAGCCCATGTTTTCCCATAATTTAAGAAGGGCTAAAAATCAGATCCAGGAAATGATAGACCTGTAAGAGTAACGTCAGTTGTGTGCAAACTATTTGAAGGGTTACTAAGAGATACCGTAAGTGGCAGATTAAATTCAGTGTTGAAAAATGTAAAGTCATGCATTTGGTCGTACCAATGGTCTAGCACTATACAAAATAAACGGGATACAGATGGGAACATAAAACTTGGAGAAGGACTTAGGAGTACTCATCGACAACAAGTTAAATAATCGTATTCAATGCCAAGCCGATGAAGCTAAAGCTAACAATTTTTTTTTAATTAAAGCTAATAAAAAATATCTAGTATGGCCACATCTGGAATATGGAATTCAGTTCTGGGCACCACATTACAGGAAAGATATTGCAGTTTTAGAGCAGGTGCAGAGAGGAGCAACAAAATTGATACGATGGATGGAAGGTCTCACTTACCAAGAAAGGTTAGATAAACTGGGTTTATTTAGTCTGGAGAAAAGACGCCTTAGAGGAGATCTAATTAACATGTATAAATACATCAGAGGGCAGTATAAAAGCTTGGCGGATGAGCTTTTTGTCCCTAGGGTCTTACAAAGGACTAGGGGAAATGATCTGCACACGGAGGAAAAACATTTCAGCCATTAATTTAGGAAAGGGTTCTTTACAGTAAGAGTTATTAAGATGTGGAATGCATTGCCACAGGAAGTAGTTATGGCAAATTCTATATCTGCATTTAAATGGGGCTTAGATGCTTTCCTTGCATTGAAATACACCCATGGCTACAATTACTAGGTAATGCCCAATGATGTTGATCCAGGGATTTTATCTGATTGCCATCTAGAGTCAGGAAGGATTTTTTTCCCTTTTGGGGCTAATTGGACCATGCCTTGTAAGGGTTTTTCGCCTTCCTCTGGATCAATAGGGATACGCGAGGGAGCAGGCTGGTGTTGTACTTTATTTTCTGGTTGAACTCGTTGAACATATGTCTTTTTGCAACCCAAATAACTATGTAACTATGTAGCTATGTCTGATTGGTCAACTTTCAGTAGATTTTCTTTTTCTTTTCGAACTCAGCTCTGTAACCATGCTACCAGACTCAGCAAATAGGCTTCATCACAAACCTTTTTGTCTGGTAAATCAGTTTGCATCATAGTACGACACTCTATATATAGAACAGATATTCTTATACAACCCATCCCACATGTTCAGACAGACGCAGGTGCCCACCCATACACCGTTACTACACATACACACCCATCTATGCCTTCATGCACCCATAAATACAGACTCATATACCCTCATACAAACATACTAACCTAGCCATTCCCCTCTAGAAACCAAACATTCACACCATTCACAAAACTCCTCATCAGCCAATATTACTTATATTCTGTGTGGGTGCTAGTCCCATCTAAGCGACCCGGTTATCCCCCTGCAGACTGACCGCAATACAATAATATGCTTCCTTGCCACTCACCATAAATTCCTACATCCCTTTCAACACTTATCATATCTTGTATTTCTAACAATCTGCCCCTACCACTAGTTCCATCCAACCCTTTTTAAGCACTTAACGACCTGCCTAACGCCGATAGGCTTCGGCAGGTCATTAGTGGTTTAGCATGGAAACGGCCTGCCGAATGCCAGTTCATGGAGGGTGTCTCCGTGAACAGCCTGCGAGCCACCGATCGCGGCTCGCAAGCTAAATGTAAACACGCGGGGAAGAAATCCCGGCTGTTTACATCATACGGCGCTGCTGCGCAGCAGCGCCGTAAGGGAGATCAGCGATCCCCGGCCTCTGATTGGCCGGGGATCGCCGGCATATGATGGGCTGAAGCCTGTCAGTTTCGGTGCAGGACGGATGTCTGTCCTGCGCCGCCCAGGGAAAGGAGGGGAGGGAGGGAAAGCCAGGGAGGGCGGAAAACGCTGCGGAGGGGGGCTTTGTGGAGCCCCCCCCCCGCTAGGCACATGTGAGTGGCGGCGATCAGACCCCCCCAGCAGGACATCCCCCTAGTGGGGAAAAAAGGTGGGAAGTCTGATCGCCCTGCGTGCCTGCTGATCTGTGCTGGGGGCTGGAGAGCCCACGCAGCACAGATCAGACATAAACAGTTTCCTCAACCAGTTCTCATCAAGCATTTGTACATTATGTATTTCTCCGTCCACAGAGGCCGCATTTCCCCAAAAGTCAGTAGATTTTAAGCAAAAATTGATCGGAAGTATTAGTTGGACAGAATGGAAGATCTAGGTCAATTGTGGGCAGGGCAGGAGCAGCAGATCGGTGGCCCATAGCGTTGCAGTGCTATGAACAGTGCAATGCTGCAGTTTCATTGATTTTCAGTAGATTGATTTTTAATATATTCACTGCTGGAGTCCATTAAAAATTGATGCAGAGTGATTCTTTTCAGAGTTTAATTGATAGTTTTGTCACAATGGGGGAGGGGACATCTGTTAGTGTATGGCCAGCTTTACCTGCAGAGTCTCTGATGAAGCAGGGCTAGTCCCTGTGAAACAGCTGTCAGACTTTGTCTTTCCCCCCACTGCTGTAACCATTGTGTCTACCCAGCCACAATAAAGGGTATTTTATGCAGCTGTGCCCATCTCTCCTTTTCTTTGATTGGAATTTGTGGACTTCTACTGGAGCACATTGCAGGTAATCCATGCCTGCTGCATTTAGTGCTAGTGCTTTGCATCTCTCCTACATTTGAATTTACCTGCATAGAGCTTAGCAAAATAATCAGAAAAAATAGTAATGATCTGGGAGAGATTATAAGACAAATGCCACTGAGGATTCCTCACAGGATGCAACCTATTACTGGCCAACCTTTGAGAAAGTTTCCTAGCTAACAGGATATCAGGTTTTTTGCTTTTTCCTAAAAATTATTAGAATGTTTTAAAGGGAATATCCAGGCAGCTAAAAAAAATGACATTTACCTACCTGGGGCTTCCTCCAGCCCCTTGCAGCCCCCAGCAGCTCAGCTCCCAGCCGCCGGCACAGGGTCCCCGCTGGTGCAGAGGCCGACCTACCGGGTCGTCCTCTACTGCGCCTGTGCGAGCGCCGCTGTAATTCCCTTGGACGCGGTGTGAAGTGTATTGCGCAGTAGTTCTGTGCTTGCGCAGTACACTCCACACCACATGCGAGTGATTGACAGCGACGCTTGCGCAGGCACAGTAGAGGACGACCTCGTGAGGTCAGCCTCTGCACCGGCCAGAAACCCCGGGCCGGCGGTTGGGAGTGGAGCTGCTGCGAGGGACATGTCAGTTACAAGGGGCTGGAGGAAGCCCCGAGTATGTACTGTAAATGTCATTTTTTTAGCTTCCCGGACATTCCCTTTACCACCCTGGCGTTCTATTAAGATTGCCAGGGTGGCGGAGCAGCACTATTTTTTGCTTTTTTTTTTTTTAAAATAATGTAGCTAGCCTAGCGCTAGCTACATGATTCACCCCTCCCTGCGGCATCCCTCCCACCCCTCCAATCGCCGCCGGCGTGTATGCCGTCCGGAAATCCCGTTCTGAACGGGATTTCCTTTAGGGCTTCCCCTGTCGCCATGGCGACAATCGTGATGACGTCATCGGGAGTCACGATCCACCCCTCAGCGCTGCCTGGCACTGATTGGCCAGGCTGCGCACGGGGTCTGCGGGGGGGTCCTCTTTCGCGTCAGGTAGCAGCGGATCGGCGGTGAGCGGCGGATATCGACCCGAACACGCAGCAAGCAAAGTGCTTGCTGCATGTTTTAAAAAAAAAAATGATCAAAATCGGCCCAGCGGGGCCTGAGCGGCGCCCTCCAGCGGTCATGGACGAGCTGAGCTTGTCAATACCGCCAAGGAGGTTAAAGGATACATCCAAGCACCATAAAAAAAACAAACACTTATCTAGGGCTTCCTTTAGCACCTCCCAGCCATCTAGTGCCCTCGCCGCAGCTCCACTCCCCGCTGACGTCATCCGGACTGTACTGCACAGGCGCAGTAGTTCTGTGCCTGCGCAGTACAGTCTGGATAACGTCAGTGCGACTCAGTGAGCAGCATGGTGAAGAGCAAGCAGATGCCGGCATCTGCACCGGAGGGGACCAGAGCCAACAAAACTGCGGCCAGGGCACAGGACGGTTGCAAGGGGCAAGAGGAAGCCAGAGGTAAGTGGATTTTTTATTTTTATTGTACTCAGATCTTCCCTTTAAGCCACAAAAGTCAGTCAAAGTCGACAACTGCAACTAAATGCCATTTTTTTCGTAAGTATTTTTTTTTATTTTTCCTTTTTTAACAACAGTTATTAACAACAAAAAAAAAACAATTAGAAGTTCTGAAAGTACATGCAACCATTGTTAATCAACATTTTAGCATCAAGAAATAGTAAGACACCACAAATTGCTTTGAGGCCGGTTGTACACTTATTTTTTGCGTTGCGGTGGAGATGCGATGCTTCGTCATTCGCGCCCCAATTATTAATGCGCAGGCTCGGGGGGGGGGGGAGGTGGGCATGAGGGGTTTCGATACATCTTATACATCTTCCGTCACTACCATTACACAGCACTAGGCAGATTCTTGAAAGATTTGGTGCTGAAATCGATCAGGAATCTGCAATCTGCCTGCGGCTGATGCTGGCCAACAGGTCTCATTATGATCAGAGAGAGATCTGTCTCTTGGTCGATCGGCTGCCAAAGTCGCTTGATGGATGGTCACCTTAAGTTTTTTGTCAGCTTGTTTGTCCTTTTATGAATTGATGGACTGAAAGATAATTGTTCTAGGCTCCAGTCATTGCCTCATATGATCAATATTGTACTTTTGACAGTTATAAAGGTGTTGTTCCATTCCCCGTTTCCAGTAAAGTCGTTGGCTTTCACACCTCATCATTGTGGGCTTCTTCTGCATTCAGGGGCTGAAGTGTGAACTGATTCAGCACTATTACAAGTTGGTGGTCCTATATTTTTCACATAACCTGCTTCTGAACTGCCATTTATGTTCCCCACTTGTCTTCACATAACATATCTACCATCTGTATGAACATAGTATGGATAAGCTGCTATCATTAGTGATAATGGGCCCAGTTTACTTTGGAGAACACAAGTGATCCTGCACAGCTGGACTGGATTGTCTGCTTTGTGGTGACAAAAGTTTGCACCCTTCTCCTAATAGTGAGTCATAGAAAGAGTGTCTGAAAGGTTAAAAAAGTAGCACCACAGACACGCACACTCCCCCAGCAAGACATTCTAATAAATAATGGCGTTAAAGAGAAACCATGATTTTGCCAATAAAGTCATTGTTTTGAATTGGATGAACCCTAGACCTCCCTCTATTGCAAAATGGAAGAGCCTTATAAACGCTAACCTGTCATTGGAGCCGATAACCTATAAAAATCGTGGTTGTATTGGTAAATTCCTACTTACTTGGACTCCCTGGATGGATAGTCCTCTTACTGTTGATGATCACTGAGATTCATAATACTAGATAGTATGCTGTAAAAGTGAATGCACTCTTCGTGACTGAGACATAATATGGGAGAAGACTCTCCCTGCCCACTTGATTAGATAATTCCTATGCTTTATTAAATTGGTTACATACTATCAGAACCGGGACAAGGTCCTCCAGCACCCAAGGCTGAGACACCAAAGTGCGCCCCTCCATCCCTGCCACCCCAGCCATCACACACTGATTGCTATTAGACTAAGAGGCGCCACAGGGCCTACAACCTCCCCAACACCTTAATATCTAGTTATCTGGCTTGCAGTCACTGCCATGTATCCCCTTTTCTTATTTCTTTCTGCTTCAAACACAATTAGGAATGACAGCTGAATGAATTCTGTGCCCCCTCCTACACTGCGCCCTGAGGCTGGAGCCTCTCCAGCCTATGCCTCGGCCCGGCCCTGCATACTATAAGGCCCACGGTGCAGCTAAGTAGTAGATGTTGTTTTAGTCAATGTTCATATTTTATGTTATTATTATACCTCACAAGATAGACCTTATTGCAGTGTCTGTAATATTATTTCATTATGGCGGATACTACCTTGGTGAGACGATGCCTTTGACTTTATCATTATGCAACTATAACTTTGTAAGTTTTACAAGAACTTTGGTACAAGCTCATGCCTCTTCAGCAGATTGACACTGTACTGATAATTAGTAATATATCCTGTAATCTTGTTTGCTCTATATTCTCTGAAGTTGTTTTTATATAAATGTCATGTGGAATCCTGTACTGAATGTAATGTTAATAATTCTTTGATACATTCTCCAATAAAAAGAGTTTTAAAAAAAAAGAGAAACCATGACCAAGAATTGACCTCATCCCAATCAGTAGCTGATACCCCTTTTCCCATGAGAAATCTTTTCCTTTTCACAAACGGATCATCAGGGGGCTCTGTATGCCTGATGTTGTGGTAAAACCCCTCCTACAGTGTGATGTCAGATCTTTGGTTTGTGGTTGTGATACTCAAGGTTTGAAGAGGACTCACACTTCTGCATCTTTATTTATGATTTCACTGCTAGTGTGTATAGAGTGAGCTGCACGTGGACACAGGGGTTTTCCTTCATTATAGCTGCTTAGGAACCGATATTTTAAAGGTAAAAGCAGCTACTGAATAGTACATTTATATACAAACAATCATTAATCCTCTGCACTCAAGACACTCACAGCAAGCTGGAACGCTAGGGGCTTGATTCACTAAGACAAATAGCATGCCTTATCATAGTTAACATGCCTTATCAGAGTTAACGTGCCTTATCAAAGTTAACACACCTTATCAGAGTAGCATAGCGAGCGCTACGAACTTATGCCTGCTAAGGGGCTCTAGGCAGGACGAGTGGAGCTCTCGTCATTGCCAATTAGCAGGCATAGGTTCGTAGCGCTTGCTATGCCACTCTGATAAGGTGTACTAACTCTGATAAGGCATGTTAACTCTGATAAGACATGCTATTTGTCTTAGTGAATCAAGCCCTAGTAGTGATAAAAACAATTAGGTTGCAAACTGTATTGTTAAAGAAATAGATATTAGCTCCCAAAATGGATTGCATGTAAAATCATTTTGTTCTAGACCCTGTCAGCAGCACTGTGCGGCCCTGCCACTCAGATCAGGTCAGAACATACCAGACCCAGGACCCCTGCAGCCCAACATGGCCTCTAAGAAGTCCTGCTCACCTCCACCAGGAGAGCAGGACTTCTTAGTCCCCTCCGCCCCCAGCCACCATCCACTCGGATTCCAGGCCTCCGGACCGAACCACACAAGTCTAGGCGGCAAACCAGAGATAAGCTATCCCTGCAGTGGGAGTGAGGCCACCCTCGCTCCACATGTCGGCAAGGACAGCTGCTGTAGCCAATGTTTCTCAGACAGTCCACATGGGTACTCTGGCCAGGCCAGTCAACCAACCCACTGGCCGTCCAGGTCACCGCTGCAACTCCAGGTGGACTGTCTCTCTTCTTCCCTCCCTCTCTCTCTTATCCACTTCTTACATTCTTTCTCTCTCTCTTGCTCTCTTTCTCACTCTCCTTCTTTCCCCCTCTCTCTCTATTTCACTCTCTCCCCCCCCCCCCATCCCCATTTCTCTTTATCCTTCTTTTCCCCCTCTCTCTTCTCTCTTTTTCCTTCTTTCTCTCCTCACTCTCTGTCCTACCCTTTACTAAGGACACACTGCAGGGCATCAGAAATTGCTGCAGAGCAGTTGAGCAGATAAATGTGGCAGCTCCGCTCACATAGCACCCAGACTACTTCTCTGGTCCTTCTCCACTATGGTGTATGTGTTGTATATATGCCTACTCTGTGTATATTACACTGTACCTGACCTGTAACGTTTACCATCACCAACCCTGCATGTGCTGAAAGCAATTCCGGGTACAACTCACCTTGTATTTGGCAAAATAAACAAATTCTGATTCTTATTACCAGCGTTGAGGTTTCCTCTGTAGAATGGGTTCCTACGCTACCTATACCAGTGTAAACTTTCTAATACAGTCTACCTACACCAGTCAACAAGCAAGCATGTAGATATAGGTAGAGTATGACAGCGGCACAATGGAGCAGGCCAGGAGGATAAAGAGGGGCATCAGCTACTATGGGGGGGGGGGGGGGGGGGGGGGGGAAGGAGCCCCAGGTTCTTTCCCTACCTTTAGGCTTCCTTTAATGGGAAGTGTGCATTGTAAATGCAGACGTGTGTCTGTAGGATAGTTGTAAAGTAGCTGTGGTTTCCTCTCATAATTTCACTATTACTAAAGACTGACGCCCCTCACTTACTAGCCTATCTGTATGAACAGACTTTACCACTTCGTATTTTAACCTCTGTTGGACAAGATGTATCTCTTTTGCAGTCTCTGTCTACTGTCCGTGCTTCTTCCAGACACAGAATCAGGGAGGCTAAATGATGAGGTTAGAGTCTATTTGAAATAACTGATTTGAATAGTCATTATGTGTTTATTGCATATGTACTTAACATGTGACAGTACAGGTAGATTAACGTATCTTGTTTCTGGCTCAGTTTAAGGAATTTATCAAGCAGTTCAACAAGACTTACAAGAAAGAAGGTAAATTATTATCTGTTATGTTTGTATCTAAAGAGTTTGTTTCATTTGTTTTCTCCAGGTACAAATAAATGATTATATTAATGATTAAAGGAACACTTAAGCCAGGAATAAAAAATCCGTTTTACTTTCCTGGGGCTTCTACCAGCCCCCTCCAGCCGTCCCGTGCCCTCGCAGTCACTCACAGAGCCTCCGGTTCCCCGCCGACAGCTAGTTTCGTTTTTGCTTACTGGCCCGACAGGCCTGGCCATGAGTATTTTTCTTTGCGTTCTAGTCTGCAATAGCGTCATGCGCCTGTGCAGGACTAGAGTTGGGCCGAACGGTTCGCCTGCGAACGGTTCCATGCGAACTTCAGTGGTTCGCGTTCGCGTCCCGCAGGCGAACTTTTGCGGAATGCACCATGAGGGTCAACTTTGACCCTCTACATCACAGACAGCAGGCCCAGTGTAGCCAATTAGGCTACACTAGCCCCTGGAGCCACTCCCCCCTAATACAAGGCAGGCAGCGGCGGCCATTACGCTCACTCGTGTGCCTGCGTTAGTGAGAGTAGGGCGAGCTGCTGCAGACTGTCTCTCATAGGGAAAGATTAGTTAGGCTTAGCTTGTTCCTGGCTGCATACCTGTTCTGTTCAGTACCTGCATACCTGTTCAGTGAACCTGTTCAGTGAACCTGCCACTGCATACCTGTTCTGTGAACCCACCACTGCATACCTGTTCTGTGAACCCACCACTGCATACCTGTACTGTGAACCCACCACTGCATACCTGTTCAGTGAACCCACCACTGCATACCTGTTCAGTGAACCCACCACTGCATACCTGGTCAGTGAACCCACCACTGCATACCTGTTCAGTGAACCTGCCACTGCATACCTGTTCTGTGAACCCGACACTGTATACCTGTTCTGTTCAGTGAACCCGCCACTGCATACCTGTTCTCGCCATGGTGCGCACCAGTCCAGCACGGCCGTCACTACACAAACAGCTGTTTGCGGTGCGTTACACGGTGAGTTTGGTGTGTCAGTGTGAAGCAGTACCTTAATTACACTACCTGATTGATGTATACACATGCAAGATGTTTCAAAGCACTTTAGGCCTGTCATTTAGCATTCAATGTGATTTCTGCCCTTAAAACGCTGCTTTGCATCAAATCCAGATTTTTCCCGGGGACTTTTGGCATGTATCCCACTCCTCCACCTGGGGGTCCAGGTGTTAGACCCCTTGAAACATCTTTTCCATCACTTTTGTGGCCTGCATAATTTTTTTTTTCAAAGTTCGCATCCCCATTGAAGTCTATGGCGGTTCGCGAACTTTTACGCGAACCGAACCTTACGCGGAAGTTCGCGAACCCGGTTCGCGAACCTAAAATCGGAGGTTCGGCCCCACTCTATGCAGGACGCTATTGAGGACGGGAACATAAAGAAGGATACATGTGGCCAGGCCTGCGCAGGTGAAGAAAGCCCGCAGACTCCCTGTCAGGGCCTTTCAGCGAAAACTAAACTAGCTGGTGGTGGGGGACCGGAGGCTCCGTGAGTGTCTGCGAGGGCACGAGCTGGAGGGGCCTGGGATAATCCCCAGGCAAGTAAAACTGATTTTTTTATTCCTGGCTTAAGTGTTCCTTTAAGACTAGAGACAATCTTTCTCTGGGTCAGTGTGTAAAACCAGAGCTTATTTTTATCTGTGTAGAAGTTCTGTGAACAGTAGCGCAGCTAAGGTTTTGGTGGCACCAAGCAGCCCATAACTTGAGCCCCCCCCCCCCCCAAAGGGAGCTGCGCACGAAGCTTGCCACGGTAAAAAATGGGCGTAGCCACGCCACCATAGAAAGCACCCTGGTGAAAAAGTGGTTTGTAGTCATGACATGATGTGGGTGGGGCCAAATACTAGCAAAATACAGGTAGTTCTTGATTAACAAATGAGATAGGAACTGAAGGTTTACTTGCAAATGACAGTAAATGGCAGCAAACTACAGTACAAGCGCTGTACATGCATTCAATTGGGCAGTGTTTGAATGACGAGTGCCGCAGTCGGCAGGAAACGACAATCGCCCGTGTGATCCGGCCCTTTCTCATATCTGGCAGTTAGAGGGTTAAGCATGGCAACATCAAGTCCCGACTATATTTTTAAAACATTAAATGTAGGCCTCAAAACAGAAAGTTTGAGTAGGTGATATATATTTACAACTATGTATGGATTTGGGCTTTATTTCAAATTTACTGAATAATTAAACTGTAGTTCTTACTATTATCATTACACATTTACAGTATATAGTGCTGACATCTATTTTTACTCAGCACTTTAGAGAAAACCTTAAAACCATGCTATTAATTGTTCCTCAGACAGGCTGTCAATCTGTTGATCTTCCCATAGTCATAAACTAATCATTGTACGGCTCCCGAAGCGTGCATGTGACCTGATGTGGGTCAGGTGACACGTCAGGTGCAGTGTGTACACACAGGAAAGCCACTGTGAGTTGCAGGAAGTGTAGAAGATGGTGTGCCTCTGGGCACCGTCCTTTTCACTTCTTGCAGTTCCCAGCTACTTTGCGGCGTTCTCCGTACACGGCCCCCCGATGTGTCATGTGACTGATGCGGGGCAAGTGACACACCAGGGAGCTGTACAAGGATGCCACACAGAAGTGAAAAGGACAACACCCGGAGGATGCATAGTAGTTTGCTGCACACTGCTGTGCAACCTTAATTAGGAACACTCCCATTGGTCTCAATTCACTAAGCTTTATCAAACACTTTATGGAACGTTTGATAATTTTCCTCATGAGTAAAATCTAATTTTGAATTCACTAAGGTGTTATAGATTTATCGAATGTTTTATCGATAAAACATTCAATAAATCTATAACACCTTAGTGAATTCAAAATTAGGTTTTACTCATGAGGTTAATTATCAAACGTTCGATAAAGTCTTCGATAAAGCTTAGTGAATTGAGGCCGTGTCCCGCTATGCATGCTGGTTAGTTGAGACTGCCAGAGGCCTGAGTTCCGGTTAACCGGCAACCTTCTGTTTCAAGCCTGATTAAGGAGCACATCTAGCACAGGCGCTGGAGGAGCAGCTCATTGAAGGGAAGACACTCTTAAAAATGATGGATAAAAAAGAATCTCATCATACAGGAGATGTTTTATTCATAGATATCTTATATGCGTCAATGTTGCACTCCTCAGAGCATCAGTATCGGAGGTCTATATTCCATAGAAACATGGAGGAAGCAAAGCGATTACAGAAAGAAGAGCTCGGTACAGCCAAGTATGGAATGACAAAATTCAGTGACCTCACAGGTGGGAAACTTATATTTTCAATTTATGATTTTGTTCTTTTTGTATTGATATGCTTAACCCTCCACAGAACTAAAACATGCTGCAGAGAGACGCTATGCAAATTTCCAAACCTATGTCTATTTCCCACATTGGCATTTTCCCCCTTAGAACCAATGTCGTACATAGTCCGACATAGGGAAATCTGGCCGCTGCTAGATGGCGCTGTTGCCAATAAAATCTAGCACAGTGCCATCTGTGTTCACACTACAAATTGCAAGCGCAATCTCATGTGCTAAGCGTTTTTGTGAGCGATTTTTTTAAGTGATAATGAGGTTTTTTTTACAATTCACGTTATTTGCAAGCAATTTTCTAAGCGTTTTTCTGTGTGCAGACAAACAGGAATTGTAATCTTTGACCTGGAACTAAATGTCTTTTAACCACTTCGCATCCAGACCTTGTTTCCCACTTACGGACCGGAGCAGTTTTTACATTTTAGCTATGTCTCTATTTAATCAGCAATAACTTTATCCCTACGTATGACACCTAAATGAAATATATATTGTTTTTTTCAAGACAAACTAGACTTTCATTGTATGGCATTTTTTCCCTTGAACAATTTTGTGTTCTATTCATTTTAATGGGAAAAAGAGGAAAAAAAATAGAAAAAACATTATTTCTCAGTTTTACCAATTCCAGTTTAAAAATAAAAAGGGCTACTGTAGATAAAAATCACAAATTTTGTTTGGCTTTTTCTACTGTTTGTCACAAAACTTAGATTATGTT
This sequence comes from Hyperolius riggenbachi, assembly GCF_040937935.1. Taxonomy (NCBI): domain Eukaryota; kingdom Metazoa; phylum Chordata; class Amphibia; order Anura; family Hyperoliidae; genus Hyperolius; species Hyperolius riggenbachi. The sequence goes on along the minus strand of NC_090656.1, from coordinate 191,890,715 downwards.
CTTGTCACAATTTTGTAAGGATCCCGCCTCCTGTAACGTATTCTGTCCATTGTAGTGGAGCTGCAAACGGACAGTTCTGGCTTATCTGCTTTCATTCGGTTGTGCATTTGCAATGGGTCTCATTGTCATTTGCAATCGCTCTGCAGTTCTGGGCAGCTCAGGATGTTGTCATCATTCCACCAACTGCTTGTTGCAGCTGAGCTGCGGCCAGATAGCCCTGGATTTCATGCATGCATGTTGTTACATAATTCTGCATGTATTTCTTGTGGGGGTCCTTTGCATTCACAGCCAGGTAGCAAATAGTAATCAAGCCAGCTCAGGATTGAGTGATTACCATTCAGCTGTGTGGAGATTTGCATACCTGCATCCATTGGTCAATGCCGGTATAAAAGTATGCCTCCCATTTCTTAACCTGCCCGTCATAGTGGTCAGCACGCTAATCTACTGGGCACCTTGTTACTCTGTATAGTTCTGTTATTGTAGTTCTATGCGACCTTATTACTTGTGCTTTAGCTAGTTCTTGATAAATATATATGCAGACTCGCTAATATACATTTATCCATTAGTTGAGCCGTTCGCTATTTTTCTTATTATTGTGTATTGCCTAGTTCCATGCTTGATGGACGTTCGCTGCATCTGCGGTGGGTCAGTGAAGTCCATCATCCAGATAGCTTGGATTCTGCCAATACCACGTTGGTGACTGGTAGTATTCCTGCTACTCTAGTTTCTGGGAACGTAACTATAGGCTACAGTTGCTATTAGTTATGTTCTATCCTGTAGTCTTGCCTTGGTGGATGCTTGCTGGTGACTTTTGTTAGCCTGCTTGCTCTGCTTCTGTGGATGTGACTGTGAGCTGCGATTGCTATTAGTTACGCTCCAATCTATAGTCCTGTCTTGTATCTGTCTGAATGCTTGCTAGCGCTAAGGCAGCACAGTGCGAACTAAGGCAGCGCAACATCGCACTGCTCTGCCATTGTGTTATATTTGTAGCGATATCGGAAGCCAAGAGCTGCAGTCGCCCTGGGCAGCCTGTGTAACCTCTTCCATTATCCAGCTCTTAGCCTTGTTGTGCTGGGTGGTCAGAAAGTATGACCCCATAGCATTACAAATTTACGTTGAAGAGATATGATTTTGAAATAATGCTACAGGGTGCATTTTTCACTATGATTTGAGAAAATAAAGTATTTTTAATACGAACATGTATTCCCTTTCACCAACTAGTGCTGCATCAGATATTGCCAGAGGTGTGCACAGGAGCAAGCCTAATCGTGCACAGCTGGGCTTCTGCTACAAGACGTATATCTACGTGCTCATGGCTTAGATGAAGTCACAGAGGGCGTAGCTATACTGTAGTGATGGATAAAGTGGTTATAGTACTTTTCCTTGAAGAAAGCTCACAAAATTGCTGTTCTAAGTACATTAATTAAACCGCGCATGCGTAGTACTGTCACGCCGGCCGCCGTGATGATGCAAGGCTGCCAGCGTGGTGACGATTGGCAGGAAGGAGCCCGACACTTGGGCCCAGTGTTGCCGCAAGCCGCCGGGGAGCCATTTCTGACCAAGGCCTGGGAGAAGAGCCAGATGGACGCCAAGGGACCTCCCGACCTACGGTGGGCTGGAGAAAGCCCCAGGTAAGTCCAGATTTTGATTCTAGTTACTGCTCAGAGTCCCTTTAAGCAAAAACTAAATACAGTGTTTAAAATTTAAAGAGACCTGTGGACACTTTGTCTTTAGTTGATACTTTGTTCAGTCTCCACTTCATTTAACCCAAGGTTCATTTAACCCAAGTGAACCCGAGGTTCTGTTGGATATTTTCATGGGTGGCAATGGTGGGAATGGGGAGGAGACAGACATCCAGAGGCTTCTCTCTGATTACCCAAGTACAAATATTCCCCTTCTACTTACAAATGACTTGAGTTACAATGTTTCAGAGATACATAGTTGTCTTCATGTACAAATGATACAATACTGGTTTTTATTACATATTTTTGTTGTTAAATGTTACAATAATGTGCAACCTGTTATAAGTAGTTCAAAACACACTGCACTTGTGGCTGCCTAAGCCTGATGCGGGGTAGTTTTATTGCCATCAGCTCCCGTGCGTTGGGATGCGATTGCACGTCCACGCTGGCACAGATATCCACTGTCGATAGACAGCAGGATTCCGTATCTCAGTCAGGAGCCATTTTCATTGGCTCCTGACCATCTGATCACTGTGAGGCAATCACAGTGATCAGGAGGGGAGAATTTTTTTTTAAAAAAAGGCTGAAATCCTTAAAGGGGCAAGAGCCTTTGGTACTACAGTAGTTAAACGTCTCTGGTACACTTTAATGGCATACACCTAAAAGAAAAAAAAAATTCCATAGTGACATACAGTTACAAGTGATTTCCCATGTGACCAAGCACTCTTGCACGCACTAGTATGTCTGAGCAGAGAGAAGCCAATGTGCCTCCTATGCCCTCTATGGGCCAGTTTGGAGGCTGGGTTTACCTATTTGCTTGATTTGCTGTTTTACAACATGGACAGCATTAGCAACGGGTGACCGCCCACCTGTTTAAGTCTGCTGTTGGGCAATTTACATGGAGGACCTAGAGTTCTTGTGTGGAGGATTTACTGGTGCACTTATTGCTGTCTGTGGTGTGTAAGCTAAAACTTAGGGAGTGGGTTTGTGATATCAGGAGTGTTAGAAATCATAGGAGACACATTGGGGGACATTTATCAAGCGTGTCTGAGACAAAATATTAGTAGGTTTTTAGAAATCTGTGCAGAATTGTCTCAGACATCCTAAAAAATCACTAAACAGTGCAGATTCCTTCTTAAACTGTTAGGAATAGGATGAGTTAGGACGGTCTCTCAGACAGTGCAGTGTGTGAGGGAAATTGCTGTTGCTGAGGTAACCAATACATCTGCTGTATTGCATCAATGCCTAGCACTGGAAGGGTTAAGCACAGAACAGCTTCACAGGACTCCTGGCAGCAGGGGGCAGGAGCCCTTCACAAATCATGCCTAGCCTGTACTGCTGCACTATCTGTAGAACTGCTACTATATTAAGCACTTCTTAATCTGCGGAAGTTTAGGGGTGGATTTGCACTTTTCTCTAGAAATCCATACTAAACTGCCGCTATTAAGTAGAATTTAGGAATATTCTCATTGTCATGCAGATCAGTTCCTTTGCTGGTTAGAACAGTTTCAGAAGAAAAAACTATTGGTAATGCTTTGATAAATCTGCCCCAATTGTGTAGTGAATGCAAGGGTGTTTGGTCACATGAGAAATTACTTGTATCTAGCCTTAATACACTATTAGTACATGGCAAGGAAATGAACAGCGCTACTTAAAAACAGATAAGTGCCTACCTGCAAGAGAGTGCAAGCCCCACTTGTGGTATAAAATGCACACCTAGCATACACATGACCTGTCTACCACTGAAGGATGTTGGTTTCCTGTAACAGCTTGCATGCAACCTATTAAGTACTCGTCCCTCCCACTGCGAGGAAGTCATCCTTGATGGGAGGGGACCTAACACTAACTAAATCCTAACCTATGTATATGCATAGCCTGGGTGCGGCCAATCAAGTAAAATCGAAAATTGAAAAATGCGCAAAAGGTGGATCACCGCATCACCTCCGAATGGCCTCCAATAAGAGGTGCGCTGAGCCCCCCTAGAAACTGCAAACGCACCTTGAACCCAAACAGAAGCTCTGCATATACACCAAATTTGTATGTATTTTATCCCACAAGTGGGGCTTGCACTCTCTTGCAGGTAGGCACTTATCTGTTTTTAAGTAGCGCTGTTCATTTCCTTGCCATGTACTAATTTAATTCATTTTTGGTCAGCTGCTCCCACTTTACAGCTTTGCTTTTGGTGTATATGCAGAGCTTCTGTTTGGGTTCAAGGTGCGTTTGCAGTTTCACAGTTCTCAGGACCAGGGCTGGGCCGCCCATAAGGCGGGGTGAGGCGGTTTCTCAGGCGGCAAAGTCAGGAGGGCGACCATGGGTGGGGAGGCTGCTGAGCTGGAGGGGTTAGCAGGCAGAAAGGTGGTATTGGGCGCAGTGGCGAGGAGTCCCCTGGAGTATGTAAATAAACTTGTTCTATTTGACAAACACATTGGCAAGTTTTGTGTCTGCTTGGAGGAGGTAAGTCCACCACTGCCTCCTCATGTTTTAAACTTTCTAGATACTTTTATCCTTTTGGCGCCTCTTTATCCATACTACGCTATCTCATGCATTAGCTCTTCTTATGCTGGGAATACACAATGGAACTTCCTGTCAGATCGACGGGTAATCTGACAGGAAGTTGTATCATGTGTACATGTCCAAACTGATTGATTTTCTGATGATGATGAACTTTGCAAAATCCAGGTCTGTGGAGTCGGTACAAAAATCATCCAACTTCGACACCGACTCCTCAGATTATGAAATCACCGATTCCGGCTCCAGGTACCCAAAAATTGCTCCAACTCTGACTCCTCGACTCTGACTCCACAGCCCTGACAAAATTGATTCCTTTATCAATCAGAAACACATGGGACAGGTCAGAAATAATTGTCCATTTCCCATCGATTGGATCGTAAGTTGCATTGTGTATTCCCAGCATTACAGTTAAAAGAATACTTAAGGCAAAAATAAAAAATGAGTTTTACTCACCCGGGGCATCCCTCAGCCCCCTGAAGCTGGATGGTGCCCTCGCAGCCCCACTCCGATCGTCCTGTCCCCGCCGGCGGCTACTTCCGGGTTCGGCGACAGCCGCCGACAGGCTGGGAACGCGGCTGATTCTCCGCATTCCCAGCCGCTATATCACCCTCTATGCTGCTATAGTGTATATATATACGCTATAGCAGCATAGAGGGTGATATAGCGGCTGGGAACGCGGAAAATCAGCCGCGTTCCCAGGCTGTCGGCGGCTGTCGCCGAACCCGGAAGTAGCCGCCGGCGGGGACAGGACGATCGGAGCGGGGCTGCGAGGGCACCATCCAGCTTCAGGGGGCTGAGGGATGCCCCGGGTGAGTAAAACTCATTTTTTATTTTTGCCTTAAAGAGACTCGGTAACAAAAATTGCATCCTGTTTTTTATCATCCTACATGTTCCAAAAGCTATTATAATGTGTTCTGGCTAACTGCAGCACTTTCTACTATGACAGTCTCTGTAATAAATCAATGTATCTTTCCCCTGTCAGACTTGTCGGCCTGTGTCTGGAAGGCTGCCAAGTTCTTCAGTGTTGTGGTTCTGCTATGAACTCATCCTTTCTGGCCCCTCTATGCACACTGCCTGTGTGTTATTTAGATAAGAGAGAAGAGAGAAGCTGCTCTAATCAGCTGGATAAATCGTCCTCTGAGCTGGCTGGGCTTTCACATACTGAGGAATTACAAACAAGGGCAAAGCTGTTTGCAAGAAGAAAAGAGCAGCCTGAAACTTCAGTGCATGGGGGAAAGAAACACACAAATGATCTCTTGAGATTCAAAAGGAATGCTGTATACAGCCTGCTTATGTATGGATGTATTTTCTATGTGTGGACATACTGTACATCAACCTACTTCCTGTTTTGGTGGCCATTTTGTTTGTTTACAAACAAACTTTTTAAAACTGTTTTTAACCACTTTTAATGCGGCGAGGAGCGGCGAAATTGTGACAGAGGGTAATAGGAGATGTCCCCTAACGCACTGGTATGTTTACTTTTGAGCGATTTTAACAATACAGATTCTCTTTAAGTATTCCTTTAAAGAGACACTGAAGCGAAAAAAAATATATGATATAATAAATTGGTTGTGTACTATGAATAATTACTAGAAGATAAGCAGCAAAGAAAATATTCTCATATTTTTATTTTCAGGTATATAGTGTTTTTTCTAACATTGCATTATCCTATAATATGTGCAGATTACACAACACTCAGCATTCAAAATGAGTCTTTCAGAGCAGTCTGTGAAGTAATGAACTCTCCTCTAGCAGAGGAAAAGTAAACAGTTCAATTACAGTTGAGATAATAAAAGTCAGATAACAGCCCTCTCCACAAATAAGTTGGTCGGAGAGCTTAATAGCTTTTTTTGCATAGAGATAACAACTGGAGTTTCTCAACTCTTCCTGTACTGGAAACAATTAGACTGATGTATCTGATCTTAATGTTTTTTTTTCTTAGCTGTACTACACATACAAAGCATAATATCATAATTTTTTTTTCGCTTCAGTGTCTCTTTAAGGTGAAAAATAAGTAAGCTTTGTGAATCAACCCCATTGAGTCCAAATGTATTTTAGATAAGCCTCAAAATACTGAACAAATATATCTAGTTTGCAAGTTATGTGATGGGTGTGGCTTAGGGCATGGTATGCATTGATGAGTGGAGTTTAAAATGCACTAGTTTATTTTGTGCCTATAGGCTGAGATGTAGCTGTGTGAACTATGTCATGCTTGTTTGTGTTCTCACTGAAAATTACTTTTGATTTGTGAATAGATGAGGAATTCAAAAGGTATTACAGTATTCCAGTCAGTGCCCCGCCTCCAAACATGATGAAAAAAATCCATGTAGAAGCTACACCTGAACACCCGACATGTGACTGGCGCAAAGCAGGTGTCATATCACAAGTCAAGCACCAGGTAAGAATAACACCGAAAACAACATCAGCGATTACAAGCAAATATATCCAGGCTACTGCAGGAATAAAATATATGTCATCACCAGAATTGTCCATTCTCCATTTTTTTTACCCTTCATTACAGATTCAAAACTTATAGTTTAGAACTCTATTTCAACTATTTATCATACACTTGATTGAGACTGTCATGGGTGGCACAATTATCTTTATTTTTCCCCTCTCCCTGCACCCACTAGACATTTATTCTGAACTTCAGTAACAGAACCAAGAGGGAAGGATGGCATAGGGGGAGCTCTCCAGTGCGGATAAGGTCAATTGGGCGCCACTAATAGATGCCTGTGATAATTTTCCAGTTGATCAATCATCTGCTACATAGTATTTAATAGTTGTGCCAATGAAAGATGATGGGCTACAACTATTGGTTATTTGGTTGCCAGATTTCTAGGTTAGTGTTAGGCTGGTTTCACACTGCTGGAGTGCCTTGCTGGTGCAATGCAATTAGATGATTGCATCGCACCACTAAATATTGAATATGCGGTAATCCTCGTTCTGGCATCAGGCCAAAAAAGAAGTGAGGCTCTTTAGACGAATTGTGCAGAAATGTATTAACAATATACACTTCTGCGCATACGCAACGCGAAATACTTGTGGGAACCGATTTAAAATATCGTATTTCTGGCGTATAAGACGACTGGGACTATAAGACGACCCCCCAACTTTTCCAGATAAAATATAGTTTGGGATATACTCGCCGTATAAGGAGTACTTTTCGAACGCACAACAAATAACAATTAAAAAAAATCATATACTGGTGCTATGTATGAGCAGATACTGGTGCTGTACTGTATGTGGTACCCAGTATATAACAGTATATAGGTGATTGAGTGGTTGGATTGGTCAACTCTCACTCTCCCTAAGTGGATTGGTCAGCTCTCCCTGCCTCCCTGTTTATCAGAGCGGTATGGAAGAATAGATTGTGCTGTGCCCATAAAACACGCCTCTTTCACCCTTCTGGCCCACCCTTGTATCCTATTTACCTCCTTCTCTGCCTCTCAGATCTCGCACATGTGCACCTGCGCCGCTTCACTACAGTCCTCAGCAACGAGATCTGAGAGTCGTAACAGGCTAGGGCGTGTCACCCGGCATCAATGACACCCGGCGTATAAGACAACCCCTGACTTTTCCGAAGATTTCCAAGGGTTAAAGGTAGTCCTATATGCCAGAATATACAGTAAATGCGGCACCATAGACTTACATGACTTCTGGTCCGCCAGATCGCATCGCATAGTCCCGGTATGATAGGCCACTACAGACTATCATTGGTGTTGCATTACTGGCGGTAAAAACTGGGTAATGCAACGTCCCAGTGTGAAAGGAGCCTTAAGGCATGGGGGGGGGGGAAAGGGGGGTATCAACCTGATCAGACTTTAAAAAACTGCAGAACAGAGAATCAACAATCCGCGAACAGATGGATGCTTATTTGTAAATAGGCCTTTATGTGTACTTCAAAGGTGTAGAGTAGACAATACCTTGTGTGTCTGGGCTACTGATTAATGAAAACATAACTGACTGAATTAAGTCACATCCTTCATGCTGCCATAGTATTTGATGAAAGTTGTTTTTAATGTATTTCTGCAGGGAGAATGCGGTTCATGCTGGGCTTTTGCTTCTGTGGGTAACATTGAGGCGCAGTGGGCAATTTTTGGACATCCATATAATTTTTCTGTTCAACGTAAGTAACAATTACATATCTAAAAAACAACCTTAATAATATCAAATGTACATTAAGTTAAAAAAAAGTCCCAGGTGATTTAGAGCAAGGTTGTCCCATTCCAAAATCTCCAAAATCCTCACGGGTCAAAACTTTAGCATGGACTGAATAATTTTGGTTAAATTTCACTTGGTGAACCACCTATTATGTATTGTACTATCATCTCAGCATCCCATCCTGAGAAGTACCAGTCTACATGGTTCTTCACTGGAGGGTGCTTTACAAAAGGGTGGTGGTGGTGGTTGGGGCAAGGGGGAGTTACCTGGGAGCCCCTCCGATAACCACCCCATCTCAGGAGGAAAAAAAAAATAAGGTTAAATTGGAACCACTTATCTATTCCCGCATGCGGTTTAAAGTCAGAAAAAAGAACACAGCAACACCTTGAAAAAACGTAATCAATAAAAACAAAAGACAAATCAGAATTAAAAGCTTTTTATGAATGTGCCACAAAGTAATCCAATCAATACAAGTATTTCAACGCAAGTATCCAATCTAACAAAGGTCCCATAATGTCAGAAGCGGTCTATCCATTTGATTTCTCTGGTTACTTTGCAATCTGTTAAGGCTCATACACACACGCCTGTACAGGCCGGCCCAGCGATGTCATCCAAAGGGATCGGGTCCCGACGCCTGATTGGCAATGTAAGTCATGGGTGTGTAGGAACCTTTAAGCCTCATCTACACGGATAGATGAGGCGGCGATCCGGCGGCTCGATTAGCCGCCAGATCGCCTCTTCCGCGTCCCTGCACGTACCCGGTCGCCGCGCGTGTGCCGGATTCGATACCCGCTCGTCCCCGCGCCACGCCGCTTATCTTCCGCTCGATTCCCTACCATTGTCCCCTCGCGGGGAACGAGCAGGGAATCGGCGGTGGGGAGATCCGTCCTGTTGGATCTTATCAATCAGCGGCTCGATTGATAAGGAACATCGCCGCCGCATCTACGCATGTAGATGTGGCTTTAGTTGCAGAATCCTGGACTGATATATCTGCTCTGCCACTAACTGACTGGTAAACAGATAAGAAAATCAATATTTGGTGAACTTCATCATTCTCAATGCCTGTGGATGCAGCACGTGGTGTAGTGGTTAGCGATCTCGCCTTGCAGCGATGGATTCCCGGTTTGCATCCCAGACAGGGCACTATCTGCAAGGAGTTTGTATATTCTCCCTGTGTCTGTGTGGGTTTCCTCTGGGCACTCCGGTTTTCTCCCACATTCTGAAAACATGCAGATAAGTTAATAATTCTCCCAAGACTACAATACATACACTACATGATACATAGATAGACATATGGCTATGGTAGGGAGTAGATTGTGAGCTCCTCCGAGGGACAGTTAGTGACAAGACTATATATACTCTGTACAGCGCTGCAGAAGATGTTGGCGCTATATAAATACTAAAATAATAATAGTGCAGCCCAAGATTAACCTTATGGGGAAGGGGAGCACTGGCATTCACTTCTCCGTCATTAGCTACATTTTATGCCATGACCTACATGTCCAGACCAAGGTTTGGCACCCACTATATAAAGTACCAGAGAAGCAACTCAATGCTACAACCCAAGCATATGCAGGACCAGGGAGTCAACCAGCCATTGCCAACACTCATATCCACCAAGCGTGTGGATTCCAACAGCAATGTAAGAGAGAGGCTGGGTATCTACCTGGATTTAGGCCTTTAGGCCAATTTATTGCAAATTACTCACCCAGTATATAACCCTAACCCTGGGAGAAAAGGGGGAGGGGCACCCTTTAGAGGTTCACAAAGCCTCTGATTGGTTCCAGCTTAGGGGCCAAACAGAGACTTTATTTATCCCTGCATGCCCATCCCAAGTAGAAGGATTATATAAAAGGCTAAATTATTTTCTGTATGTTGTACCAGTTGAGATTGCAGTGTCCCACTTTCCCCCCTAACAAAAAACAAAAACACACCACTAAAGGCCATCTAGGCTGCTATGATGCTATTTGGTAAAGGAAAAATAATACCCTAACTGAGTGGGTGTTACAACATTCACACTGTCTTGTCTGATGTTGTTTTTCAGAGATCCTGGACTGTGGTCCATGTGATGCTGGATGTAAAGGAGGCTATGCATGGGATGCATTTATCACTGTCATGCAGGAAAGTGAGTTGTTATATGTACTAGAATATTTGTTGTGTCACAGACAAGATCGCCCGGGTTCAAGCATGCAAAGTCAAAGGAAGAGTGCAGGAACAACTGAAAGGGCTAAAGGAAAGCTACAAATATAACATACTGTATATGCAGCCTTCACGGGCCATTTTGTAATTTAAAGGGGTTCTGTGGAGTGCTGAAATAAACAAAAACTGACATTTACCTGAGGTTTCTTTCAGCCCCCTGTAGCTGTCATGTCCCGCGCTGTCCTCCTCAGATCACCCGTTCCCCGCTGCCGGCACCGATCAATTATTCGTCGAATAGTGCGTGCTCCTGCTCGCCTCTCCGGGAGCTTACTGCGCAGCAGCAGTATGAGGTCTTCTTCTACTGCACCTGCGCAGTAATCTCCCAGAAACGCAAGCGGGAGTGAGCACGCGCGCGGCAATGGCCGCGCAGCTGCAGACGCGTTAGTCGTGTAATTAGACCGGAACCAGTGGCTGGGAACGGGTGATCGGAGGAGGACGGCGCAGTACATGACAGCTACAGAGGGCTGATAGAAGCCCCAGATAAGTGTCAGATTTTGTTTATTTCAGCACTCCACAGAACCCCTTGAAGGCCCATTCACACTAGAAGCGCTATTTTAAACATTTTGCGATTGATTAGCGTTTTTTAAAATTGCTCCCATTCACTTTCATTAAAATCGCGGTAAAAATCATGGAAAAATCGATTTTTCCGCAATTTTAATGAAAGTGAATGGGATTGATTTTAAAAAATGCTAATCAATCGCAAAATGCTCAAAAAAGCGCTTCTAGTGTGAATGGGCCCTTAAAGAAAATCTAAACATTTGTGAAAAAAATTCCCTCCTGTGATCCCTTCAAAGTTTTTTGCTGGAGGGCTCTGTCATTTGATATTATACACCTGTTACACCTGGGGGCTGCTCCTCTGTAGTTACGCCCCTGGCCACTGACATTACTGATTCATATAAGGGATTTCTGTCTTTAGTTTATAAGGATGCCTAAAATATCTGGGTACTTATCCGTTAGCCGGGCGCATCCGGCAGGTGGCGACAAAACTCCACCAGAGTTACATCTTTCCCTACTATCCATGGCGGTCTGGAGGGGGAATAGTAATTAGCGTCACCTGCCAGATGCGCCCGGCTAACGGATAAGTACCAATATCTGTATTCATTCACATTTGTTTTCTCTTTCTCCTCTCCTCTACTCTTAATTTCAACCCTGTCTTCAAGGACCACTAAAGGCCCATACACACGTCAGACTTTTGCGAACGACGGGTCGTTTGAACAGCCCGTCGTTCAGTCGTCCGCACGCAAAATCGGGCGTGTGTACAGACTGTCGTTCGGGTGATAAGACTGAGTTTGAAAACTCTTATTCTTATCACCCGAACGACAGTCTGTGCACACGCCCGATTTCGCGTGCGGACGACTGAACGACGGGACGTTCAAACGACCCGTCGTTCGCAAAAGCCCAACGTGTGTATGGGCCTTAACTCTACATGTTTTGCAGAAAACCACAAACATTCACAGGTGAGGTAATTAGTGTCTCACCAGAGCTGATTAGCTACCTCTGTGGATTTCCACAAAACATGCACAATTGGTGGTGCTTGAGGACAGGGTTGGGAACCTTACCTTAGAAGCCCCACACAGACTCAACAGTGGTCTTTTATGCTTTGACAACTTTTGTTATAAAAAAAGTTGAAACACCTAAAAAAATCTTTTGCTATTGTTCAAAGAGCTGATAAGACTGATAAGAAGTCAATGCAGCAGTTGGATTGACTTTTTATCAGTCTTGTCAGCATTTTGAACAATAGCAAAATATTTTTTTTAGGCGTTTCAACTTGTTTCACAACAAAAGTTGTCAAAGTATGAAAAACCGCTGTTGAATGTATGTATGGGGCTTAGAAAAGGAAAAATGCGCTGACAATATTCTAGGGTAAAAGATACACCGTGGTGTGGTTCTATGGGATGAACAAGCAGATAAGGTCTACTTTAGATAGCAAACTACAGTGGGTTGCAAAAATATTCGTCCCCCTTGAAGTTTTCCACATTTTGTCACATTACTGCCGCAAACATGAATCAATTTTATTGGAATTCCACATGAAAGACCAATGCAAAGTGGTGTACACATGAGAAGTGGAACGAAAATCATACATGATTCCAAACATTTTTTTACAAATAAATAACTTCAAAGTGGTGTGTGCATAATTATTCGGCCCTCTTTGATCTGAGGGCAGTCAGTTGCCTATACACATTGCCTGATGAGTGCTTATGACTAAATAGATTGCACCTGTGTGTAATCTAATGTCAGTACAAATACAGCTGCTCTGTGAGGGCCTCAGAGGTTGTCTAAGAGAATATTGGGAGCAACAACACCGTGAAGTCCAAAGAAAACATCAGACAGCTCAGGGATAAAGTTATTGAGAAATTTAAAGCAGGCTTAGGCTACAAAAAGATTTCCAAAGCCTTAAACATCCCACGGAGCACTGTTCAAGCGATCATTCAGAAATGGAAGGAGTATGGCACAACCGTAAACCTACCAAGACAAGGCTGTCTACCTAAACTTACAGGCCGAACAAGGAGAATGCTGATCAGAATTGCAATAAAGAGGCCCATGATGACTCTGGACGAGCTGCAGAGATCTACAGCTCAGGTGGGAGACTCTGTCCATAGGACAACTATTAGTCATGCACTGCACAAAGTTGGCCTTTATGGAAGAGTGGCAAGAAGAAAGGCATTGTTAACAGAAAAGCATAAGAAGTCCCATTTGCAGTTTGCCACAAGCCATGTGGGGGACACAGCAACCATGTGGAAAACGGTGCTCTGGTCGGATGAGACCAAAATGGAACTGTTTGGCCAAAATGCAAAATGCTATGTGTGGCAGAAAACTAACACTGCATATCACTCTGAACACACCATCCCACTGTCAAATATGGTGGTGGCAGCATCATGCTCGGGGGGTGCTTCTCTGCAGAAGGGACAGGAAAGCTGGTCAGAGTTGATGGGAAGATGGATGGAGCCAAATACAGGGCACACTTGGAAGAAAACCTCTTGGAGACTGCAAAAGACTTGAGACTGGGGTGGAGGTTCACCTTCCAGCAGGACAATGACCCTAAACATAAAGCCAGGGCAACAATGGAATGGTTTAAAAGAAAACATATCTATGTGTTAGAATGGCCCAGTCAAAGTCCAGATCTAAATCCAATCGAGAATCTGTGGCAAGATCTGAAAACTGCTGTTCACAAACTCTGTCCATCTAATCTGACTGAGCTGGAGCTGTTTTGCAAAGAAGAATGGGCAAGGATTTCAGTCTCTAGATGTGCAAAGCTGGTAGAGACTTACCCTAAAAGACTGGCAGCTGTAATTGCAGCAAAAAGTGGTTCTACAAAGTATTGACTCAGGGGGCTGAATAATTACGCACACCCCACTTTGCAGTTATTTATTTGTAAAAAATGTTTGGAATCATGTATGATTTTCGATCCACTTCTTACGTGTACACCACTTTGTATTGGTCTTTCACGTGGAATTCCAATAAAATTGATACATGTTTGTGGCAGTAATGTGTCAAAATGTGGAAAACTTCAAGGGAGCCGAATACTTTTGCAACCCACTGTATAGGTAGGTAGACGTGTGTGTGTGTGTGTGAGTGTGTGTGTCTGTCTGTCTGTGTGTGTATAGTGTGTTTGTGTGTGTATAGTGTGTTTGTGTGTGTGTATAGTGTGTATGTGTGTGTATAGTGTGGTGTGTGTGTGTTTATAGTGTGTGTGTGTGTGTGTGTGTGTGTGTGTGTGTGTGTGTGTGTGTGTGTGTGTGTGTGTGTGTGTGTGTGTGTATATGAAACAGCAATCCTACAGTAATCCAGAGTACCAGGCAAGAGCATTAGACTTATGGCCCATACTCACGGGCAACTTTTAGGGTCTGTCGCCAGCACACGTGAGCGTGTGGGCGACAGGCCGGAGACAGCTCCTCGCCAGGTCCCTCCACGTACACATGCAGAAAAGGGACCAGCGGCGCGACGGAAGCTGTCGCAGACGTTCCTCCTCCCCCCGCCGGAAGCTCCGTATACTTCAATGGAGGTTGCTGTCGCTAGTCCGCGTACTCACGCGGACTAGCGACAGTTGCGGCGGAGCTGCGGCGGCGACTGTCGCCAGGCGATTGAGCAGTTCAATCGCCTGGCGACATCAGCGACGGGCGACAGTTCTGGGTGCACGCCCGTGCAACGGCGCATACTCACGGGCGACCTGTCGCCGCAAAACGCGCGCGCCGCGTGGTGCGGCGACAATTGTAGCCCGTGAGTATGGGCCGTTAGTTTCTCAACCAGGGGTATTTTTCATGGGTCCAGTAGGTACTTGGGCTTGATGTGAATGGGCTTGAGAACATGATAATCCCATATAAACATCAACACCGAATAAGTATTTTAGCTACCGGTAATTAAAAGCGATAGTAAATGCTTAGAAACAGTTTAGAAACAATTACTGAGTACTACTATTAAATATATCTGTCAAAGATTAATTGATATAAACCCTTCTATCTCAAGGGGTACTTGGCGAGTGCAAACATTAAAAATGGGCGCATACCAAAATATTGTCGAGAACCACTGCTCGTGAATAATACGTATTAAGAAGGCCATTTCTGCTTTGCATAGCATTTTCGTATGAGGGTGAGGGCTTTTTGAATCCTTTTAGCCCCTTACATATTTCTAGGAGTTCTGGTTCACCGTGAGCTTGCTGGTTAGTCTGTACCTCTGGGTGTTTCAAGTCCTACCCCATAGAGCAATATTAATCCATGCCATGCACTGATGTGGATCAGCCAGTCCAAAACAGTCTATTTGTATGTTGGACTATTGTGACTGTGCAATTAACAAGCTGACACATCATTGCATTCCAGTGGTTCTGGAGGTGTATTTCACGTTCAGAGACAATAAAGGGGAGATTTGCATATTTAGTAGTGATGCATTGTGGGACACCTCAGACACACACTCCAACCTGAATAATCACAAATACCTTGTTTTAAGAAGGCAAGTTTCTGCTTTACCACTAGAGATGTTGGCGAACCGTTCGCCAGCGAATCTCTATGGGCCGATACTGCATCCGGGTCGCTATGACCCGGAGTAGTACGGCTGCGCTGGGCCGGCGGTGCGCGTCTTTGATTGCGCGCCTGTTGCTGGGCACTCTCTGCGCACGAGCGTGACTTCACTCATGACGTCACGCACATGCGCAGAGTGCCCGGCAACAGGCGCGCAATCAAGGACGCGCCCCGCCGGCCCAGCGCAGCCGTACTACTACTCCGGGTCATAGCGACCCAGAAGTAGTACAGGGTGAGGGGTTCGCCAACATCTCTATTTACCACCATCACCTCATCCTATTTTTGTTTTGAGGTCACATGCAGTATTACAAGAATAATAAATAAAACTATCTTCTGATTTTTTTCTTACTTTATGTACAGGTGGACTTGTTACTGAGCAAGACTATCCATATATTGGCGTAAGAAAGAGTTGCATAAGTAGCCAGTTTAGGAAAATTGGGTGGATAACCAACTTTGTGATGCTTCCGAGAGATGAAGAAGGTAGGAACACCAGTAACTATGCCCAGATGTCTGACATCATTCCAGGGGCTTGGAATGAATATAGCAGCATATCATTTCCCCTTACCTACTTGTGCTTGGAGTTAAAGAGGCACCATAGTGATGAATAGTAGAATGCAGTAAATTGTTCAGGATTTATGGTAACTCAAGCAGCAATATCTCTTGGAGCAGCAGCTGAAGTCTTCCTGTAAGGGTAGTATGATCCATTTAGAAGGGTTATTTGGACCAGTATGTTTATATAATGTATTTCTAGAGTGGGGAGGAGGACGGCACTGAAGTGTGACAGATTATTAACCTCCTTGGCGGTAATCCCGAGCTGAGCTCGGGGTATGCCGCCGGAGGTCGCCGCTCAGGCCCTGCTGGGCCGATTTGCATTCTGAAAAAAGCAGCACACGCAGCCGGCACTTTGCCAGCCGCGTGTGCTGCCCGATCGCCGCCGCGTGCAGCGGCGAAAGAGGGTCCCCCCAGCCGCCCGAGCCCAGCGCAGCCGGAACAAACAGTTCCGGCCGGCGCTAGGGGCTGGATCGGGCGGCTCTGACGTCAGGACGTCGACTGACGTCCATGACGTCACTCCGCTCGTCGCCATGGCGACGAGGAAAGCGAAACAAGATAGGCCGCTCATTGCGGCCTATCTTGTTACTTTCGATTGCCGGAGGCGATCGAAAGTACGCTTCCGGAGCGCCCTCTAGTGGGCTTTCATGCAGCCAACTTTCAGTTGGCTGCATGAAATATTTTTTTTTTAATTTAAAAAAAAACCCATTTCAGCCTCCCTGGCAAAATAAATAAACCGCCAGGGAGGTTAAAGAGGCACTGTAGTGACATGTAGTAGAGTACAGTAAATTATTCAGGATATCCACTTTTATGGTAATTTTCCTGTTTTAAGTATCAGAAAGACTAATCATAGCTATATATTGCTGTATATTGGTATGCAGTCCCGCCCTCCTAGTGATACTTAGCCTAGGCTAAATTCTTGGAGACCAGGCATCATTTTCACTGGCTTCAGAATTCTCAGAAACAAACATTCCGCAGAGTGGCACCTGACAGAACTAAAGATGTCACCGCCTTGTGAAAAATTTCAGTATATAGATTAGGATGAGGAAACCTTTTACAATGGGCAAACAATGAGGAAACCTTTTTTTTTTTTTTTTTTTACACAATTTATAAACTAAGTAATTGCATACATTACTTTATTTTCCCTACAATTACTCTTTAAAAGTAAACGAAATCAGATAAAACAAAATGAACAATGATTATTCCCATGTCAATATTGTCTTTGCTCTAGATTGTGGCTTGTGGCTACTTGTGGCTTGCGGTGACTTTCGGCTTTTAGACAGCTGAGTTCTGTACTAAAGTCAGGAGCCATTTTAATTGGCTCCTGCCCCCGTGATCACTGTGAGCCAATCACAATTATCAGGAAGCAGTGAATTAAAAAAAAGCTCCAGACCCAAAGGAATTAAGAGGTAAGTATTGTTTGTATTTGTGTATGTATGTATGTATATATATATATATATATATATATATATATATATATATATATATATATATATATATGTATATATATATATATATATATATATATATATATATATATATATATATACATATATATATATATATATATATATATATAAAGATGTTCTCTCTCTCTGTGTTTGCATTTTTATTTAATATTAACTCTATTTGTGAATGGGTAAGGGTTTCTAATTTAGCCATTCCAGCACCCTGGGATAGGGTTATTAAGGATGCTGCCAGATTCAACCATAAATCACACCCTCTTGCTCTATCCCCACATGCGTGTATGTAGTTTCTCCCACTTCCTGGAGCAATGAAGTGGGAACTGCCAAAGGCAAGAGGCTTAGCAGAGGGGGTGGGGTGAATGCTGGCCATTGGCGTGACGCAGTCAGCAAGCAGTTAAAGAGAAACCGTGACCAAGAATTGAACTTCATCCCAATCAGTAGCTGATACCCCTTTTTACATGAGAAATCTATTCCTTTTCACAAATGGATCATCAGGGGGCGCTGTATGGCTGATATTGACGTGAAGCCCCTCCCACAAGAGACTGAGAGGACCATTTTCCTGGCAGTTCCCTGTCTGTGAACCTCATTGCATTGTGGGAAAAAGCAGATACTTCCACTTACACCACCTGCCAGCAGTAAAAATGTCACCATGTGATAAATGTCAGAATGGAAATCAAGGAGTAGCAGTAGGGTGTTGTTCCGTGTTAGCCATCAGTAAAAGCAAGAAGTTTTTAATCAGGATGATACCATTTATTGGCTAACTAAAAATGAATAAAATTAAGCAAGCTTTCGGCCTTGCAGCCTTCGTCGGGCTTATATCCTGTTAGTTTGCAGGCTGGTGGTACAGACAGCTTATGTACATGCAACATTAAAAGGGAAAACAGATATTTTTTTCAAGCATAAATACATGTCATTAAGATGCCTTAATTCAAACAGACCATCTGAATGGGGTTAGAGGTTATTAGCTAAGATAAGGATCCTTGTATACACCATGCTCACAGACCTGGGATTAGGATTGACCCAGGGGTATCGTAATTCTTAGTTCACAAGTTCAGCTAGAATGGCTGAGAAAGTTTTAATATCATCAGTATCATCAGATATTTACGGCAGGCCACCCGCAATACCATTATCATGGGGAATGTTCGTGTACAGGGACTCCACGTCCATCGTGGCCAGTATGGTTCCCTCAGGTACTGGGCCGATGGCTGTCAGTTTGTTCAGGAGGTGCGGTGGTATCCTGTAATTATCCTGTAACAGACAAGAGGTTTCAAGATGTTTTCCAGCCTCCCTGAGATGTTCTCTGTAAAAGTTCCGCTCCCAGAGATTATGGGCCTGCCTGGGTTTCCCTCTTTGTGGATCTTGGGAAGCATGTAAAAGCAGGCTGTTCTAGGCTCTTCAGGGATAAGTGTCCTTACATGTTGCCTGATGTTTATCTTGGGAAGCATGTAAAAGCAGGCTGTTCATCACAACAGGAGTACAGAGTACAAGGTTCATTTTCCTGTGGTTCCACCAATCTGGTATATCTGATCATGTGTGCTAAATGCCCCAATGTTCTGTACGTGGGAGAAACTGAACAAACACTGCGCAAACGTATGAATGGACACAGGCACACAATTAATGATACCAAATCTGGACTCCCAGTTGCTACACACTTTCGGTCCAACGGATACAGCATGGATGATCTTCGTGTCACTGCCCTGAAGGGTGGCTTCAAAACTTCAAATGATCGATTAATAGCAGAAACAAAATTTATAAATTGGTTCAAAGCTGTGCAGAACGGTTTGAATAAGGACAACAATTTTTTATATTGGTATGAGACTGATGATATTTAAACTTTCTCAGCCATTCTAGCTGAACTTGTGAACTAAGAATTTACGATACCTCTGGGTCAATCCTAATCCCAGGTCTGTGAGCATGGAGTGTTGCATGTATATAAGCTGTCTGTACCACCTGCCTGCAAACTAACAGGATATAAGCCCGACGAAGGCTGCAAGGCCGAAAGCTTGCTTATTTTTATTCATTTTTAGTTAGCCAATAAATGGTATCATCCTGATTTAAAACTTCTTGCTTTAAATCAAGGAGAGGAAAGCTTTTACAATTGGCAAACAAATTATTACATAATTTTCACTGGAGTTCCTCTTTAAAGAGACTCTGTAACAAAATTTTCAGACTTAGTTCTTCTATCCTATAAGTTCCTTTGCCTGTTCTAATGTGCTCTGGCTTACTGCAGCTTTTCCTAATTGCTATATGATCTAATCTGTTTTCTTCTGTCGGCACAGTTGGGCTAAAGGCCCATACACACGTCCGTTTTTTTGCGAACGACGGGTCGTTTGAACGACCCGTCGTTCAGTCGTTCGCCCGCTAAATCGGGCGTGTGTACAGACTGTCGTTCGCGTGATAAGAGTGAGGGCGGATCGCTCAAACTCACTCTTATCACGCGAACGACAGTCTGTACACACGCCCAATTTAGCGGGTGAACGACTGAACGACGGGTCATTCAAACGACCCGTCGTTCGCAAAAAACGGACATGTGTATGGGCCTTAAGGCTGGAATGTGTGGAATGTGCAGGGCTGCTTGTGATTGGTAGAAGCTATACACACCCCCTCCAGGCCCCCTGCAGGCTCTGTATGACTCACACACTCTGCTTATGTGAGCCTATCACAAGCTGGTTAGTTTGTTTGTAAACACTGCCTAAAACTGGCAATTACAAGCCAGGTTTGCAGCAGAGAGTGGCAGAAACAGCACAGAGAGGCCCAGGAGAACATAATGAATAGAATGGTATGCTTTTTGTTGTAAAAATGTTAGAGTACAGATTCTCTTTAAGTTTTAAGAAAAAATTAAAAATAATGTAATCATCTGTATTGGACAATCTGTCTTGATGTCTAGATTTCAGTTTAGTCTGCTCTGTGTTTAGAAATATTAGTAAATTGAAGATCCAACTGTAGAAAAAAAAGTTATTTTAGTCTTGGATAGGGTGGTACGTTTGGTAAAGGGTTAGAACCTCTTGCTTTTTTTATTCTTGATTATTTTTGATAAATTCCTATTATGCACATCGATGAATTTATGAAACGTCTTGTGTGTAACATCCAAAAATAAAAAAAAGTCATAAAATATTTAGTGCCCTCAGAATATAGGTAACCCATTTTTTTTCCCCTCTAAACCAGTTGAGCGGATCCTTCCTCTTTTTTTCAGCAAGTCCCTTTATGTCCCCGACTTCTCTTTTTTTTTTTGTTTATTTCCTCTGCCTAAATGCAGGGACTGCAGTAATCCTTTTCTTTTTATTTGGCTACAGTAACAACCTTATCTTAGAATGCAAATAATAGAAAGCTTCCTGTTTCAGATAAGATAAGCACACTATGAACTAACGGTAACTGAATGCCCCCCCCCCCCTTCCTCCCAGAGTTTGTACAGTGAAATGAAGTACTGTAAGCTTGTTGTCTATGTGATGTTTGCTGTGGGAGGGACAATATGCTGTAGGTACGGTAGTTAGCTGGGTAGAAAAAAAAAGAAAAAGGGCAGAAGTGATGTCACTTTTGGCATAATAGAGAAACAGTTAAGATGGGGACCAGCAGAAATGTTCTTTTTCCTTTTTTAATATCACATTTCTCCTAAATGTGACAGTGAACAATAAAAAAGCAGGATATGTAAGCTAAATAAATTATTTCCTATTGTATGATTTATTTTTATTTTCACAGTTAATGCAGAGTTTCAACCCACTTTAAAGACTCAAGTAACCTGCACTGTTTCCTCAGCCGAGCAGATACTGTAGCGTTCTGTAGCAGAAATAACAACAGACAACCAACAGTGATGAAGCAAAGAGTTCACTACAGATCAGCTGCAACTTGATATAATATGTTTTCTTTTACAGCAATGAAATCCTATATCAGTAACAATGGAACAATCACTGCATGTATGAACAGCACAGTGCTGAAGGTGAGTATAGCCAGAGCTCATATTCTCCTACTATTGTTACAATACACAACCTGCTCAGCCTCTGTAATCATTTACTAGCAGACGTGTTCCAGTTTCTGCACTGTGGAATTTGAAGGTTTGTGTGGTCCTGTTCTCATTCTGAGTCCCGGCTATTCAACAACACCTACCACAACACAATACCCATGTGACTATTGCGTGACGTCACATGACCGTCATGCCAGGGAAAAGGTGGAAGGTTATCCAGGACTTGGGATTATGTCTGAGAAGGTGCCCAGTAGGAGTAGGACAGAGGTGAGGTGGGCAAAGCTGTTGTGTGAGAAAAGTTATGGACAATTCAGGTGGTTCCCCCTGATGGTACAGCATTATATTGACCTGCCATTATTTTACTCTTTCAGTTAAAGTGCCGTGATAATAGATGCCCTCTAAATCATAGCACTCTCTCCACAATAGGCCCCTACTCCCCCGGTATGCTGTTCTCCCCATCACAGTGCCGTCATTATAGTTGCCCCCCATCATTGTACTCCCCTTTTATGATGTAGTTGTCTCCATGCAGCCTAGGCACTACACAATGACACAGGCAGCTCTCATTGACTGAGCTGCCTCTCAATCGCACTGGCTGACACAAACACAGAATAACAGAAAAATCCATTATGCACATATTGATAAATTAATTAAACCTGTTGTGTATTTTTAAAGGGAGTTGTAACATCCAAAAATAAAAATTCCTCAATATACACAAGGAGACTCCTTGACCCAGAAATGCTCCATGTGACACCATTCCTTAACCCTTTCAGGACTGGACAGCTCTGGCCCCTTAGGTACACACCATACAATTTTCTGTTAGATTCTTCTGTTAGATTTACCTACAACCAGGGGTCGAGTCCTGCGTGGACGCGGGTGAACGGCGTTCACCCACTTTTTCTTCAGAGTGAACGCCGTTCACCCTGGCTTGTGTGGAGGGAGCAGAGCAGAGAAGGCAAGCTATGGGGACAGTGGGGATGGGCGGACATCTCCCCCCCCATCCCTCACCTTTGTGCTCCCCTTCCTGCCTCTCTCCCCTCCAGCGTTGTTAAGTGTCGGGCCGGCGGCGAAAGTGGGCGGAGACTTTCCGCCTTCTTCCAGCCGCAAGGGACGCTACGCTCTGTGTGCGGCTAGAAGACCAGACTAGCCGCACACAGAGCGGAGCATCCCTTGCGTCTGGAACGAGGTAAGTCTCCGCCCACTTTCGCCACCGGCCCGACACTTAACAACGCTGGAGGGGAGAGAGACAGGAAGGGGAGCACAAAGGTGAGGGATGGGGGGGGGGCGGGGGGGGGGTGAGATGTCCGCCCATCCCCACTGTCCCCATAGCTCGCCTTCTCTGCTCTGCTCCCTCCGGGTGGGGGGCTGGGGGCACACCTGGGCACATATACCCCTGCCTACGTATACTGGGGACATATACACCTGCCTACCTATACTGGGGACATATACACCTGCCTACCTATACTGGGGACATATACACCTGCCTACCTATACTGGGGACATATACCCCTGCCTACCTATACTGGGGACATATACCCCTGCCTACCTATACTGGGACATATACACTTGCCTACATATACTGGGGACATATACACCTGCCTACATATACTGGGGACATATACACCTGCCTACATATACAGGGGACATATACACCTGCCTACATATACTGGGGACATATACACCTGCCTACATATACTGGGGACATATACACCTGCCTACATATACTGGGGACATATACACCTGCCTACATATACTGGGGACATATACCCCTGCCTACAAATACTGGGGACATATACCCCTGGCTACCTGGGCACATATACCCCTGCCTACATATACTGGGGACATATACCACTGCCTACATATACTGGGGACATATACCCCTGCCTACATATACTGGGGACATATACACCTGCCTACATATACTGGGGACATATACACCTGCCTACATATACTGGGGACATATACACCTGCCTACATATACTGGGGACATATACCCCTGCCTACAAATACTGGGGACATATACCCCTGGCTACCTGGGCACATATACCCCTGCCTAAATATACTGGGGACATATACCCCTGCCTACATATACTGGGGACATATACACCTGCCTACATATACTGGGGACATATACCCCTGCCTACATATACTGGGGACATATACCCCTGGCTACCTGGGCACATATACCCCTGCCTACATATACTGGGGACATATACACCTGCCTACATATACTGGGCACATATACCCCTGCCTACATATACTGGGCATATATACCCCTGCCTACATATACTGGGCATATATACCCCTGCCTACATATACTGGGCACATATACCCCTGCCTACATATACTGGGCATATATACCCCTGCCTACATATACTGGGCATATATACCCCTGGCAACATATACTGGGCATATATACCCCTGGCAACATATACTGGGCATATATACCCCTGGCGACATATACTGGGCATATATACCCCTGGCTACATATACTGGGCATATATACCCCTGGTGACATATACTGGGCATATATACCCCTGGCTACATATACTGGGCACATATACCCCTGGCTATATATACTGGGCACATATACCCCTGGCTATATATACTGGGCACATATACCCCTGACTACATATACTGGGGACATATCCCACTGGCTACATATACTGGGCACATATACCCCTGGCTACATATACTAGGCAACTATACCTCTGGCTACATATACTGGGGACTACTATACTCATGGCTACTTATACTGGGGACACCTATAGACCTGGATACCTGGGGGTACCTATTTTGGGGGAACTGCTGTCAGATTATCTGCATTTTTGTGCAACCGCTGTTATGTATTTTGGGGAACAGCTGCCAAATTATGTGTATGTTAGGGGAACGGCTGCTGCCAAATTACGTGTATTTTAGGGAACTGCTGCCAGATTGTGTATGTTTGGGGGACCACTACTGCCAGATTATATGTCCTTTGGGTGTTACGTGTATTTTGGGTGATCCGCTGCCAGGTTTCGCGTATTTTGGGGAACTGCTTTCAAATTATGTGTATGTTTTTGGAACTGCTGCTGCCACATTGTCTATTTTGGGGGAACCACTTTCATATTATCTGTATTTTGGAGGAACTTCTACCAGATTATGTGTCTTTTTGGTGAAATTCTGTCAGATTACATCTATTTTTGGGGGATACACTACGGCAGAGCTCAAACTTCCTCGGCACACCTTTTACATCACTGCTAAGGTCATGTATATTTGGCCCCACCCATGACCACGCCCACGGGGTGCTTGACCACGCCCATTTTGGCGCAGGAATTCTCCGAGTGAGTCCACTCACTTCTTTTCCCAGGACTAGACCCCTGCCTACAACATGGAAAAAAGCTATCTGGCAGGTAAATCTAAGAGAAAATCTAACAGAAAATTGTATGGTGTGTACCTTTGTGCACTAAGTGATCTCCCCGTGACTAGGGGTTTGCTTTACAATTTAACCTAGGGAGAGGGATCCTTCAAAGACTTCCCATGCTTTCCTCTAGTCCCCCACTGCTTGCCAGGACTGTCCAGCGGATTGGGGCCGCGCCCCTCTTCTAGCAGGAGCTTGGTAGTGCTACAAGCACAGTCATGCCTGCGCAGTAGCATGGAGCCACTCATGTACAAGCTGCTGAGCTTACTGCCCAGGCGCAGTCGTACTCGTGCAGATGCAGCATGGCTGTGCTCATGCTTGAAGGGGAGCATGGCCCTGATCCGATAACCAAGAAGCCCTTGTCGGTCTTTGGGGACTCCACGAGCAATAATGGGGGACCAGAGGACTCCATGGAAAGCCTCTAAGGCAGGAGTGTCAAACTCAAATACAAAGTGGGCCGAAATTATACACTGGGACCAAGTTGCAGGCCAACCTCAATGTCTACTGGACATCTTCCTCCTTTATAACATTTCCAGGTGTCTAATGCCCCCCACCCCCTCCAGCCCCTATACAGTTCCCTGGTGTCTAGAGGTCCCCTCCTTCTCCTATATAGTTTCCTGGTGTTTAGTGGTCCTACCTCCTCTTCACAGTTCCCTGGTGTCTAAAGGCTCCCACCCTCCCCATACAGTTCCCTAGTGTTTAGTTATTTTTCCCATCTCCCTCATATGGCTTCACTGGCGTTCTAGGGCTTCACCTTCAGTATAGCTTCCCTAGTGGTCTAGAGTGGGCCAAACATAATGCAAAGTGGGGAAATCACTTGGGGGCCAAATTTAATAGCTCTGAGGGCCAGATTTGGCCCACGTGCCGGAGTTTGACATGTATGCTCTAAGGGATCCAGAGGCTTGCCACTTCTCTTCTTAGGTAAGCTTGTGATTTTTGACACAGCTCAGGTACAATTTAAGGCTAGGTTCACACAGATACATGAGCAGTGATGTGATCATTCAGCCACCAGGGCCTCAATTCTGGTAGGGTTATCAAACAAATTACCTCATGTAAGGTAATTAACCTCATGAGGTAATGGGCTCAATTCTGGTAGCGTTTAGTAAATAATTACCTCATGGAATTGGGTTTACCTCATGAGGGAAATCAACTTTTGAATTCTGGTAGTTTAAGTAAAGTTTTACCTCATGTAATTTCATGAGGTAATTCATGTGGTAATTTCCTACTAAAAATGTGTGGTATTTAGTAGTGAAATACCTCACACTTGAATTCTGAAGTGAAATAAGGTGCGTGTTTGCATTTTACCTCACATAATTAGACCTACCTCTACCACATGATAAATGCAGTGCTGTGACAGAATTGTGATATCTGTCACATAACATGGAGCCAGTGGCGGACACAGCCAGCAGTGGGCCCCTGTGCAAAATTGTAATTGTGGGCCCCCTAGCTATGACCTGCGGCGCGCGTAGCGCGCCGCGTCAAAATATGGGCGTGGCCACAACCTGCGGCGCGCAAAGCGCGCCGCGGCAAAAATTAGTGGACAGAACCTGCGGCGCGTAGCGCCGCGGCAAAAAAATGGGCGTGGCAATGACCGGATGAGGGCGGAGCTAACTGTAACTTAAAGCGAACCCGGGGTGAGGGTTTATTTCCTTTTAAACAATACTAGTTGCCTGGCAGCCCTGCTGATCTATTTGGCTGCAGTAATAAACTGAATTACACCAGCAACAAGCATGCAGCTAATCTACACAATATTGTCAGAAACCCCTGACCTGCTGCATGCTTGTTCAGGGTCTATGGTTGAAAGAATAAGAGGCAGAGGACCAGCACGGCAGCCAGGCAACTGGTATTGCTTAAAAGGAGAGAAATATGGCAGCCTCAATATTATTCTCACCTCAGGTTCCCTTGAAAAGTGCAACGCAAAGACAGTGGGCCCAAGTTTTGGTGACCCTTTCCCCAGAAAATTCACATAATTGTGCAGGTTTTCTCAAGAAAATACACATATATGCCCAGAAAATACGTGCAATCATGTCGGCAGATATGCCCAGAAAATACGTGCAATCATGTCGGCAGATATGCCCAGAAAATACGTGCAATCAAGTCGGCAGATATGCCCAGAAAATACGTGCAATCAAGTCGGCAGATATGCCCAGAAAATACGTGCAATCAAGTCGGCAGATATGCCCAGAAAATACGTGCAAACAAGTCGGCAGATATGCCCAGAAAATACGTGCAAACAAGTCGGCAGATATGCCCAGAAAATACATGCAATCAAGTCGGCAGATATGCCCAGAAAATACGTGCAAACAAGTCGGCAGATATGCCCAGAAAATACGTGCAATCATGTCGGCAGATATGCCCAGAAAATACATGCAATCATGTCGGCAGATTTGCGAAGAAAATACATGCAATCATGTGGCAGACCTGCCCAGAACATACACCTGCTAATATAAATAAAGCAAAAACATTTACTCACCTGCAGCAGCAGACCTCCTGTCCCAGCCTCCATCCGGCGCGCAGCTCCCATGGGTGGTTGGGTGGATAGGTAGCCTAGTGGGTGGGTGGGTGAGTGGGTGGGTGGGTTGGTAGCCTGGTTGAGTGGGTGGGTTGGTAGCCTGGTGGGTGGGTGGGTAGGTAGCCTGGTGGGTGGGTGGGTAGGTAGCCGGGTGGGTAGGTAGCCTGGTGGGTGGGTGGGTAACTAGCCCGGTAGGTAGGTAGGTAGCCCGGTGGGTGGGTAGGTAGGTAGCCTGGTGGGTGCGTGGGTAGCCGGGTGGGTGGGTAGGTAGCCTGGTGGGTGGGCAGGTAACTAGCCCGGTAGGTAGCCGGGTGGGTGGTTAGGTAGGTAGCCGGGTGGGTGGTTAGGTAGGAAGCCTGGTGGGTGGGTAGCCGGGTGGGTGGGTAGGTAGGTAGCCGGGTGGGTGGTTAGGTAGGTAGCCGGGTGGGTAGGTAGGAAGCCTGGTGGGTGGGTAGGTAGCCGGGTGGGTAGGTAGGTAGCCGGGTGGGTAGGTAGGAAGCCTGGTGGGTGGGTAGGTAGCCTGGTGGGTGGGTAGGTAGGTAGCCTGGTGGGTGGGTAGGTAGCCTGGTGGGTAGGTAGGTAGCCGGGTGGGTAGGTAGGAAGCCTGGTGGGTGGGTAGGTAGCCTGGTGGGTGGGTAGGTAGGTAGCCTGGTGGGTGGGTAGGTAACCTGGTGGGTGGGTTGGTAACTAGCCCGGTAGGTAGCCGGGTGGGTGGTTAGGTAGGTAGCCAGGTGGGTGGTTAGGTAGGTAGCCGGGTGGGTGGTTAGGTAGGTAGCCGGGTAGCCGGGTGGGTGGGTAGGTAGCCTGGTGGGTGGGTTGGTAACTAGCCCGGTAGGTAGCCGGGTGGGTGGTTAGGTAGGTAGCCGGGTGGGTGGTTAGGTAGGTAGCCGGGTAGGTAGGTAGGTAGCCGGGTGGGTAGGTAGCCGGGTGGGTAGGTAGCCGGGTGGGTGGTTAGGTAGTTGAGTGGGTGGTTAGGTAGGAAGCCTGGTGGGTGGGTAGGTAGCCGGGTGGGTAGGTAGCCGGGTGGGTGGTTAGGTAGTTGGGTGGGTGGTTAGGTAGGAAGCCTGGTGGGTGGGTAGGTAGCCGGGTGGGTAGGTAGGTAGGAAGCCTGGTGGGTGGTTAGGTAGTCGGGTGGGTAGGTAGGTAGCCGGGTGGGTAGGTAGCCGGGTGGGTAGCTATCCGGGTGGGGGGCCCGACTCCTATCCTCCCTCCCTCCCTTCCTTCCTCACCTCGGGGGGCCCCCTCCCGATATGCGCGGCGGGAGAGTGAGCGGCAAATGCAGGAAGTCTTCAGGGCTCTCCAGGCATCCGCTAGAGGCCCAGCCGCTGAGTCTCCAATATGTCTCCAACTGGAGACATATTGGAGACCAAGCGGCTGGGCCTCTAGCGGATGCCTGGAGAGCCCTTCCTGCATTTGCCGCTCGCTCGCTCTCCCGCCGCGCATATCGGGAGGGGGCCCCCGAGGTGAGGGAGGGAGGGAGGATAGGAGTCGGGGGGCCCCCGGGAATAAAATAATAAAAAAAAAAAAAAATATTAAAAAAAAAAAAAAAAGTACTTAATGCCATGGGCCCCTGAAGAAAACGGAACTTCAGGGGCCCTCGTGCGGCGGCACGGCCTGCACGGCCGTATGTCCGCCCCTGCATGGAGCCTTTTCAGCTTGTTCCGTGTTCAGGACCCCCATATTTTGCTGAAATAAGTAAAAGTGATCTGACCAACGAATCCCCACCCAGCTTCCATTTTTGTTTAAAAAAAGAAAAAGTGTTCCAAACCCTGTACAATCCTTCATCTGCCACCCTCCCCCCCCCCCCTCAACATTGCCATTCCCCAACCTCTGGTTGAAAAAAAAAGTAAAAATGCTCCAACCCACAGCCTCTATTTTTAAAAAAATTAAGCAAAACTGCGGCAAACACCGATCCCCCCCCCCCTCCTCTGGTTAAAAGTGCTCCAAGGCCCCCCCAGGAGTCTCTAAAAGTAAAAGTGCTGTAACCTCCCCTCCAGACCCCCAGCCTCTAAAATTAAAAGTACTCACACCCCCAGTCTCTAAAAGTGCTGACCCCTCCCCCAGCCTCTAAAAGTGCTCCGACCCCCCCTCCCCCCAGCCTCTAAAAGTGCTCATACTACCCCTCCCCCTCCCCCCAGCCTCTAAAGTTAAATGAGCTGGTTTTTTATTTATTTTTTTATTTATAATGGATGCTTATAAATCTTATTTTTCATAGGTTGCTACATAATCAAATACACCTTCCCTCCTCAAAAAAAAATAAAAATAAAATCTTCCAAACACTATCCTAACTTATGGAAGACAATTAAAGACTATTACTTATTTGCTGCAGGCTTACCACTGAAATACTTCATGTTTTACCTCACTCTATGCATTTATCTCATGTTTTACCTCATGTTTTACCTCATGTTCGGAAATTGAGAAAAATCTTTCAGAATTATAAGAGGAACATACCTCATGAGGTATTTTACCTACAAAAAAATATTTACCTCACATAGCTACCAGAATTGAGCCCAATGACTTTGGATTATGAGGAAATTATGAGGTAATTTACTGTAAATAGCTATCCTCATGGAAATTAGGGAGCATGTTAGAACATAATTTACAGATCATTTTAAGACCTGCCTGTACCTGGAGGTAAAGTCAATTTGTATGCATTTTGTGGTGTTTAGTGGAGTTCCTATTGCTGTTTTAGTGTCGTTCCTATTCAGGCTGTGTAATAGAAAAGAATAGTAGAAATAAAACCCTAATTTACTGGATTTTTTTTATAAGGGATGCCTATAAACATACTTTTCATAGGTTGCTACATAATCAAATACACCCCCCCCCCAGCAAAAAAAAAAACATCTTCCAAAGACTATCCTAACTTATGGAAGACAATTAAAGATTATTATCTATTTACTGCATGCTTACCGCTGAAATGCCTCATGTTTTACCTCACTTTATGCATTTACATTACATTTTACCTCATGTTTTACCTCATGTTCGGAGATGGAGAGAAAACTTTCAGAATTGATAAAAAAAAGTGGAAAATACCTCATGAGGTATTTTACCTAAAAAAAAATATTTACCTCACATAGCTACCAGAATTGAGGCCCAGGTGTTTGCAAGTGGCAGTACTTTCAGAATAGGCAATGGGATCAATGCATTTGCCTTGGACTGTCTGTCAGAATCTGCATGCAGAGTCTGTCTACTGCTCACTGACAAACACTGACACAAAGTGCAGTTATATTTTGCTGACAGCATCCTAAAGCAACTGAATGGTGGTTAACCACATGTGACTGCCTGTGAACCTAGTCCAGTGGCGCATGCTCTAATGTGGAAAAAAAAACTAACCCTTCCTCCTTTGGCATTAAACGCCCTGGCCTGATTCCTTTCTCAGTTGTCTCTATTTTTAAATCACAACAAACTTGGTTAATAGTATTTATCTACTAAAAAATAGTGTTTATATAGTTTTACACTTTACGTTCAGTGTGTATGCAATTGCCTCACTAATTTTCAAATGGTGATATAAAAAAAGCAGGGATGATAAGAAGGTCAGTGTGTTCTGAAAACTGCAAAGTGCCCCCATTTTCCACCTTAGAAGGTTGGCAGAGTATTTTTTTTACTTCTCTTTTACCTAGAGGTTCAATTTAACTATACCTTATCTTTCCATTTATAGCACTATCAGAGAAATGTCATTCATCCTGCCATTAAGAACTGCAAACCAGGCATTGACCACATGGTTTTACTAGTGGGATATTCCAAAGGTAAATACAATGTACAGACTTTTTACAGCCAATGAGGGGGCATCCTCCTAAACATATGTATGACACACTTTTTTCTTTCCTCCATAACTATTCTCTGAGTACAATGTCACCGCTCTGTAATTTTGGGTTACACAATGGGAGTCTTAAAGTGTACCAGGGCTCAACATTTAAAAAGATTTTATACATACCTGGGGCTTCCTCCAGCCTCATCTGCTCCAGTTGCTTCCACGTCGCTGTCCTCCGCTTTTTGCAGCTCCGGAACCTGGTCCCCGCACTTCCGTCAGTCGGAGCCAGTGTAGCGTAAGTGAAGTGCGCTGTTTGCGTATCTCTCCAGCAGCTGCTGGACAGATACGTAGAGGGCGCACTTCTCCTGCGTAGCTGACCGCGACTGACGTCGGTGACGGGACCCGGTTCCCGAAGCTGCGGGCAGCAGAGGGCGGCAGCTTGGGGGGCGATCGGAGTGGATGGGGCTGGAGAAAGCCCCAGGTATGTATAAAATCTTTTGAAATGTTGATCTCTGGTTCACTTTTAGGTGCTTGCACACATCCAATTTTGATTAGCCAATTTTCCGATTAATATGAGAGCTTACCTACAAAATCTGTCCATAGCATTCAAAGTCCATTGGCTCTCACACTGCATGGAAGTGGTTAAAGTAAACCTGAACTGAGAGAGTATATTGGCCCTTATTCAATTCATTTTTTCTCCTAAGTTTTCTCGTAGGTGATATTTTTATACACCTTCTCAATAAAATGCCTTTTAAGCCACCAGCAAGCAAGAAAATACTCAGAATATGTTGACAGTATTTTTTCACCTACTTTTTGGTACTCTTATGTCTGCTTGAAAAGTTATTTTAACAAGAAGTTAAAAAAAATCATCTCCTAGCAAACTTAGAAAAAGTTAATAAGGGCCGTAGAGGCAGCCATATTTACTTCCTTCTAAACAATACAGATTGCCTGGTGTCCTGCTGATCCTCTGCGTCTAATACTCTCAACTATAGACCCTAAACCAGCGTATGTATGTTTCCAACGGCTGTAATTTGGGCGCAGTATGAAGCCGAGAGTTGGCTTTCCCTGCGCTAGGTAATCTAGGGGAATATAAGAAATATATTACTGCTTACCTAATTTGTCCTTCCGGTTATTGCCGGTATCCTGATTATATTGATTTTACAGAAATTCCCCCTGCGGCGGTAATTAACATTATGGTCTATGGCAGCGCCCAAATCAGGTGCTACAATGTGCACAAAAGAGACCTGACTTGCCTGCACAAGCATGCACATCAGATGTTTCTGACTAAAGTCTGGATTAGCTCTATGCTTGTTTCATGTGCGTGATTCAGATACTACTGACCAGAAAGATCAGCAGGACTGCCAGGCAACTAGTGTTGTTTAAAAGGAAATAAAAATTTCTGCTTCCATATCCCTCTAAGTTCAGACGTAGTTTAAGTTGATCAGTCAAAATTGGATGTGTGTGCGTACCCTAACACTACAGCTCTCTGCGTATGTAGCAGATCCTCTACTCCTTAAAGCTATCCTAAAGTAAAAAAAAAAAAATGACTTTTACTCACCTGGGGCTTCCAATAGCCCCCGGGCTGGGAACGCGAGCGATTATTCGCGTTCCCAGCCACAATAGCTCCCTCTATGCTGCTATAGCAGCCCTCAATGCTGCTATAGCAGCATAGAGGGAGCTATTGTGGCTGGGAACGCGAATAATCGCTCGCGTTCCCAGCCTGTCAGGTCCTGACGGCGAAACTGTAAGTGGCTGCCGGCGGGGATCGGAGGGACACGGCGAGGGGTCCACCCAGCTGCAGGGGGCTATTGGAAGCCCCAGGTGAGTAAAAGTCATTTTTTTCTGACTTAAGGTTCGCTTTAAAGGACTACTGTAGGGGGGTCAGGGGAAAAAAGAGTTGAGCTTACCTGGGGCTTCTATTGGTCCCCCACAGACATCCTGTGCCCGCGCAGCCACTCACCGATGCTCCGGTCCCCGCCTCCGGTTTACTTCTGGAATTTCCGACTTTAAAGTCGGAAAACCACTATGCCTGCGAGGCCGTGTCCTCGCTCCCGCTGACGTCACCAGGAGTGTACTGCACAGGTGCAGACTGTACTGGGCCTGTGCAATACACTCCTGGTGACATCAGCGGGAGCGAGGGCGCAGCTGTGCAGGTGCAGTGGTTTTCTAACTTTAAAGTCGGAAATTCCAGAAGTGAGCCTATTTTCATTATGTTTAATATTTATAATATGTAAAAACAAAACTTTCATTGAAGCTCTGTTTGGAGTGCTTATTTGCTTGTAACTACAGTATGTATTGTTCTATAGTTTGCTCTGAGGCTCTCTGCTCCTACCTTTTGTTAGTTCATAGGGGTGATATTTTTTTTTCTTTGGCCTTTTTTGACTGGCAATAAAAATGAACATGTTAAACTTTAACCACTAAATCAATATAAAAATAACATGTATGCATGCTTTTATTTAGACAAGAATAAACCTTATTGGATTGCAAAAAACAGCTGGGGTACAGACTGGGGGGAAAGGGTAAGTATTACTGTACCTTGGTTATAATGTTCCTACCAGTATATTTTAGCATTCACATATTTCCTTTTCATGGCAAAGTGCAGAAATGTACCACTATCCACGTGACACAAGTTTCTGAGTTTCCTCCTAAGCATGTCTGATTTCTTTTTAAAGAAGAAAGCCACGATTTAGTATTCAAAAAGAACAACATTTGTCATTTACACCTTCTTATTTTTAATGCGTCCTTCAAAAGTTATCAGCTACAGGAGATATTAACAATAACAACTCACTTAACTGAATGAGGAATGAGATTAACAGGTTATTTGCATCATAGCTTTGGGGACAATATTGTTATCGTTAAAGAGAACCCGAGGCCTCAAAAATATAAAAAGTATACTTACCTAACTTACCTTATCCTCCAGATTCCCACGCTGTCCTTCACTGTGACCCTCCTTAACATCGGGGCTACGCTAATCTTCTGATATGAGTGCAGCAGCGCTAGACTCACACGAGCACGGCCATGCCTGCGCAGTAGCACAGAGCCGCTTGTGCATGAGTGGCTCCGGCTTACTGCCACGCTCATGCTTGAAGAGTTTAGAGCACACCGAGATTTTAGGCATGACTTCCCATATACAGTATGTGGCAGACCTTCCTCATCAAAAATCTTTTGTAGTTTCTTTCTTTCTTTATTTATAAAGGTTGGTATATTAAAATAGTGAGGTGAGTTTAAAGTATACAAATATGTTCATGTAGGCTTCACATACCTTCATGCATTGTCCATTTCTGTGGTTGCCCCCCCCCCCTCAAGCAATTGCTGGACCCTGAATGACTTCTCCCTCCGAGTTGCTACAACTTGGGGGAGACTTTTTACACTGCTGGAAATTTCAGCGGCAGTAGGGTGAGCCATCACCCTCGGGGAGGAGCAGTACGGCCGTACTTGTGCTTGAAGAGGAGCGCGGCCTGATTAGATTTCTGACGAGCCCTTATGAAAAATCTTTGGTGTACCCAGAAGAGGCAATGGGGGAACTTTGGATCCTATAAAGGCTTCCCACAGCATCCCGAGGCTTCCCTTTTCTTTGGCATATATGTGTTTTTGTACCCGAGCTTCCGCCTGTGTACGCTTTAAAGGGACACTTAAGTCAAACAAAAAAAATGAGTTTTACTCACCTAGGGCTTCCAATAGCCCCCTGCAGCTGTCCGGTGCCCTCGCCGTCTCTCTCCGATCCTCCTGGCCCCGCCGGCAGCCACTTCCTGTTTCGGTGACAGGAGCTGACAGGCTGGGGACGCGAGTGATTCTTCGCGTCCCCAGACACATTAGCACCCTCTATGCTGCTATATGGTATATGATATATGCTATAGCAGCATAGATGGCGCTATTGTGGCCAGGAACGCGAAGAATCACTCGCGTCTCCAGCCTGTCAGCTCCTGTCACCGAAACAGGAAGTGGCTGCCGGCGGGGCCAGGAGGATCGGAGGGAGATGGCGAGGGCACCGGACAGCTGCAGGGGGCTATTGGAAGCCCCAGGTGAGTAAAACTCATTTTTTTTTTGTTTGACTTAAGTGTCCCTTTAAGGGGAGTAAATGGAACATGGAAGAGGGGGTAATGGGAGAGTTATAGAAGGGAACATTATGGCAAGCCTGACTCTTCCTGTCTAAAACCTAGATTCTAGCTGAAAGTCAGATTTTTCAAACTGTGATTACAATGACCAGGTGGAACAAAGAGAGAAACGGGCAACACACAGAGGTACAGTGGTGTGAAAAACTATTTGCCCCCTTCCTGATTTCTTATTCTTTTGCATGTTTGTTACACTTTAATGTTTCTGCTCATCAAAAACCGTTAACTATTAGTCAAAGATAACATAATTGAACACAAAATGCAGTTTTAAATGATGGTTTTTATTATTTAGTGAGAAAAAAAACCTCAAAACCTACATGGCCCTGTGTGAAAAAGAAATTGCCCCCTGAACCTAATAACTGGTTGGGCCACCCTTAGCAGCATTAACTGCAATCAAGCGTTTGCGATAACTTGCAATGAGTCTTTTACAGCACTCTGGAGGAATTTTGGCCCACTCATCTTTGCAGAATTGTTGTAATTCAGCTTTATTTGAGGGTTTTCTAGCATGAACCACCTTTTTTTTTAAGGTCATGCCACAACATCTCAGTAGGATTCAGGTCAGGACTTTGACTAGGCCACTCCAAAGTCTTCATTTTGTTTTTCTTCAGCCATTCAGAGGTGGATTTACAGGTGTGTTTTGGGTCATTGTCCTGCTGCAGCACCCAAGATCGCTTCAGCTTGAGTTGACGAACAGATGGCAGGACATTCTCCTTCAGGATTTTTTGGTAGACAGTAGAATTCATGGTTCCATCTATCTCAGCAAGCCTTCCAGGTCCTGAAGCAGCAAAACAACCCCAGACCATCACACTACCACCACCATATTTTACTGTTGGTATGATGTTCTTTTGCTGAAATGCTGTGTTACTTCTACGCCAGATGTAACGGGACACGCACCTTCCAAAAAGTTCAACTTTTGTCTCGTTGGTCCACAAGGTATTTTCCCAAAAGTCTAGCCAATCATTGAGATGTTTTTTAGCAAAATTGAGACAAGCCTTAATGTTCTTTTTGCTTAAAAGTGGTTTGCGCCTTGGATATCTGCCATGCAGGCCGTTTTTGCCCAGTCTCTTTCTTATGGTGGAGTCGTGAACACTGACCTTAATTAAGGCAAGTGAGGCCTGCAGTTCTTTAGATGTTGTCCTGGGGTCTTTTGTGGCCTCTCGGCTGAGTTTTCTCTGCGCTCTTGGGGTAATTTTGGTCGGCCAACCACTCCAGGAAAGGTTTATCACTGTTCCATGTTTTTGCCATTTGTGGATAATGGCTCTCACTGTGGTTCGCTGGAGTCCCAAAGCTTTAGAAATGGCTTTATAACCTTTACCAGACTGATAGATCTCAATTACTTTTGTTCTCATTTGTTCCTGAATTTCTTTGGATCTTGGCATGATGTTTAGCTTTTGAGGTGCTTTTGGTCTACTTCTCTGTGTCAGATATCTCCTATTTAAGTGATTTCTTAAATTGAAACAGGTGTGGCAGTAATCAGGCCTGGGGGTGACTACAGAAATTTAACTCAGGTGTGATAAACCACAGTTAAGTTATTTTTTAACAAGGGGGGCAATCACTTTTTCACACAGGGCCATGTAGATTTGGAGTTTTTTTCTCACTAAATAATAAAAACTATCATTTAAAACTGTATTTTGTGTTCAATTATGTTATCTTAATGGTTTTTGATGAGCAGAAACATTTAAGTGTGACAGACATGCAAAAGAATAAGAAATCAGAAAGGGGGCAAATAGTTTTTCACACCACTGTACATGGTGTATATGGATGCAGCATGAACAAACCTTAGGCAGCTTTGCATTGGGACAGGTACACTTTAATGAAAT
The DNA here is from genome assembly GCF_040937935.1 of Hyperolius riggenbachi. NCBI lineage: Eukaryota > Metazoa > Chordata > Amphibia > Anura > Hyperoliidae > Hyperolius > Hyperolius riggenbachi. Next base: position 191,853,582 of record NC_090656.1, on the reverse strand, counting down.
ATATTTTAGAGTAGCTGTGCTATCCATACATGCGTTTTTTGAAATCTTAGTAAGTAAAGATTCTGCTTTCCCACCCAGTTTCTGAAGAAATCTTACACTACAAGTAACAAAAAACTTTTCCTCTTTGGGTTTACCTATAGTCATCTAGTGTTAAAAAAAAAACCTTTTAATACCCATGTCATAGTATAAACTGTACACTCATCATTTGAAATAACAGTATGTTCAAGTGGAACTGCAGTGAAAATAATGTAATGAAAAAAATGCTTACCGTAATTTTTTACAATAATTATTTATAAATGATTTAGTCAGTGATTGCCCATTGTAAAATATTTCCTCTCCCTGATTTACATTCTGACATTGATCACACGGCGACATTTTTACTGCTGATGTCTGTGGAAAGAGATGATGTATTTTTGGCAGTTGGAAACAGCTGTTATTTCCCACAATGCAAAAAGGCTCCCACAGTGTGATGTCAGCACCATGGTCCTGACATCACACTGTGGGAGGGGCTTCAACACAATATCAGCCATACAGAGCCCCCTGATAATCTGTCTGAGAAAAAGTAAAGATTTGTATTTATGTAAATTAGGAGACCAGAAAACATATCCTTAGTGGTGCGCCACTACACCAGTAATTCACCAGTATGAATACAAGGATAGGTACTTACCAAATCATTTGAAGAGAACAAACATTTTTTTTAAAGATGAGCTTAAATATTTAATGTATCAAAACATGCAAAAAATTGGTTCACAACTCTTCAAAGACGTTAATCTTTAGAAACAACATGCCATGAACAGGTGCAATAAATTACAAAGCAAGATCAATTGTTTAGAAAGACGGCAACATCGACTTGTTTCGGGTAGACCCTTCTTTAGGCCTTCACAAACAATTGTGTACATCTGCATTTTAAAAACAGCACAAGATGGAGCAACATCTGGACCATAACTAAACGGAACAGCATCTGGACAACAACCACGCCAAGAGTCACCAAGCCACTCTCCCTGGTCCGTCCTACCTGTGTGCGGCATTTGACTGGAAACCGCTGGAAGAGGTGACTCCTGGCGTGGTTGTTGTCCAGATGGTGTTCCATTTATTGCTCTCTATACAGTGCAGATGGCAATTCCTGGTTTAGTTATGGTCCAGATATTGCTCCATCTTGTGCTGTTTATATAGTGCAGCAGATGTACCCACTTGTTTGTGAAGGCCTGAAGAAGGGTCTACCCGAAAAAAGTGGACATAGTCGTCTTTCTAAACAATTGATCTTGCTATGTAATTTATTGCACCTGTTCATGGTATGTTGTTTCTAAACATGAACTTCTCTGACGAGTTGTGAACCAATTTTTTGCATGTTTTGATACATTAAATAAGTAAAGATGAAAAAGTAAAGATTTCTCATGGGAAAGGGGGTATCAGCTACTGATTGGAATTAAATTCAATCCTTGGTTATGGTTTCTCTTTAACGGTTGTGTTTTTTTTCTCAGGGTTATTTCAGGATTTCCCGAGGCGGTAATGTCTGCGGTATTGCAGACTATCCACTGAGCGCCTTCATTAATATGACAGGACAGAGGATTCCATGTCCAAAATGATGTTTTACCATAATCCCCTTTTTCTTGCTTATAAGTGGCAAAGCTAACAAGAGTTTTGATGATCTATTGGGCTCTTCTAAACACATTTTCTTTATTTTTTTAAATACTTAATTTTGATTGCCCTAGCAATAATGCATCATATTTGTCCAAAAGACTTAATATTACAGCCATAAAAAAGAAAAGGAAACATTTAAAGTGTACCTGTGAGAGAAAAAAATTGCATCTAAGGGATACTTGCCTCTGGATCCTCTAGAGGCTTCCTCCATCCTCCTTCACTCTCCGGTTCCAATGCTGTCCCCTCCGAAAGTCCACTTGTTGGCAATTTGCACATGCTCCAAAGCAAGGACCAGATTGGGCTTGGCTATTTCCATCAAAGCCCAAGTGGGTCCATCCATGCTACTACGCAGGTGCAGTGAAGATGTATTTTGGGGGTCTCAGCACTGGATTGGGACAATGGAGGACAACAGGGAAAGCCACTTCCAATTTAAGGTGAGTGCACCTTAGTAGCCGTTTTTATTCTCACAGGTTTACTTTTAAAAGAGTATCAAGATTAAAATACAAAGAGCCTGTAATGTAAGGTTCTCTGTTAATACTACATAAACACAATAAAACAGTATGTCTATGTAAGTCTGTTCCACCCCTTAAATAACCTATAAATTCCACCACACACAACAAACACAGGGTTTTATATGAACAGTTCCTTTGTTTAATCTTCAGTCAAAATCTCTTCAAAGTTGCGGACAAGATGTATGGGTACACTTTCAGAGTTCCAAATCACATAAAAAGACTGCCTGACACGTGTTTCACGGGCAAAAGCCGCTTCCTCAGAGGCACACTGTAAACAAACATCTGTAAAAAAACATACAATATATACTGTATGAGTTTCAATACATACCATTGTAGATATATGCATATGTCAGGGTATATCGGCCAATAAAATATATATAACTGTCTTACCAACTGTGGACCTATGGGGCTCAAAATATAAACAGAAACAAATAGAAAATGTTTCTATAGGCACTATGCATGTGGACTGATCACGGTATCACTATTGTCTTTTTTATTTAGGGTGTGGGGATGCTTTCCCTGTTTATTATTTGAGCCCCATAGCTTATTGTATATTTGCATTTTATAGATTGCGAATCCACATTTCTCTGTTAATAATGCCAGGATTGGTGGAGGATTAGAGGTCTGAAATTCCACCCCTCAATCGGCATGAAGGAGGAGTTTCAGACCTGACTACAGGCATGTTATTGCCACTGACACTCTCCAATCCTGGCAGCTTTAACCACTTCGCCGCCCGGGTACAGTATATCTACGCTCCTTTGGACTTCAGTTCCCCGCCCGGAGCGTAGATATACGCACCCCCCGCCGCTGCCGCCGCTGTCCGCGCTCCCGCTCGCACTCCCGCGATCGTGCACGCCGCCACCCGCTTGCCCGGAGATCAATGAACGGGAAAATCCATTCCCGTTCGTTGATCTCTGCCCCCGCAATGATCGGCATGCTTCCATGAGAAGCAGCGCGATCATTGTGAAAAAACTCAGTTTCCCAGCCTCCCTTCCTGCAAGCGTCCTTCCGACGCTTGCAGGACGCCTGAAAAAAAATGTGGCCATCTTGTGGCCAAAAAGTAATACTACACCCCAAAAAAAATTTCACATACAAATACATTATTTTCACTATTCATTTTAACTCATTAACTACCACACTCCCCAATTGTTACCAATATTTTTTTTTTATAATATTAAAATAAATTAAAAAAACTTACAATAAAAAAAACTTAAATAGTTACCTTAGGGACTGAAATCTTTAAATATTTATATCAAGAGGGTATAACACTGTTACTTTATAAATTATGGGCTTGTAATTAGGGATAGACACAAAACTGAAAAAAATGCACCTCTATTTGCAAATAAAATATTGGCGCCAAACATTGTGATAGGGACATAATTTAAACGGTGTAATAACTGGGACAAATGGGCATATAAGTTACATGAATTTTAATTACAGTAGCATGCATTATTTAAAAACTATAATGGCGGAAAACTGAAAAATAATGTTTTTTTTTCCAAATGTTTTTCTATTTTCCCATTAAAACACATTTAGAATAAAATAATTCTTGGCATAGTGTCCCACCTAAAGAAAGCCTAATTGGTGGTGAAAAAAACAAGATATAGTTTATTTTATTGTGATAAGTAATGATAAAGTTATAGGCGAATGAATGTAAGGAGCGCTGAAAGGTGAAAATTGCTCGGATGCTGAAGGGGTAAAACACCTCAGTTGTGAAGTGGTTAACAGAGAGCTTTACATTAAGTGCTTTTTCGCCCTTAAATATTTACACTCTTCTTCCTCTTTAACCTAACATAAACATGTCTTTTGTTTCTTTATTGTAGTCTTTTACAATAAAATATTTCATAAATCACGGTGGTCTTTTTTGAACACATACAGGGTGGGGTGGTAGGGTGTATGGGGGACGGAGGGGGAAGTCGGGCCAATGTCAGGCGGAGGGCACGGGATATTATATGACATACCAACACAGAATAACGTTGAAAAATATATATGGGGCAGGAAAAGAGATCTTCTGCTGATACATATCCTTTTTACAGAGCAGCAATAGAACCATCCTAATCAATTCACAACGCAATAAAGAAAACATTCACAAATAATTTTTGAGACATTATCTACATGCACCTGCATTATTTGCATGGTCCTCACCTTCACAGTACTGCTGCTGCATAGGTACTCCCCCATGCACAAGCGGCTTCATGCTACTGCATAGGTGCGGACTGTACTCCCCCATGCACGATCAGCTTCATGCTGCTGCATAGGTGTGGTTGTTACTCCCTCATGCACGAGCAGCTTCATGCTACTACATAGGTACTCGCTCATGCATGAGCGGCTTCATGCTACTGCATAGGTGTGGACTGTACTCCCCCATGCACGATCAGCTTCATGCTGCTGCATAGGTGTGGTTGTTACTCCCTCATGCACGAGCAGCTTCATGCTACTACATAGGTACTCGCTCATGCATGAGCGGCTTCATGCTACTGCATAGGTGTGGACTGTACTCCCCCATGCACGATCAGCTTCATGCTGCTGCATAGGTGTGGTTGTTACTCCCTCATGCACGAGCAGCTTCATGCTACTACATAGGTACTCGCTCATGCATGAGCGGCTTCATGCTACTGCATAGGTGTGGACTGTACTCGCTCATGTACGAGTGGCTCCATGCTACTGCATACGTGCGGACTGTACTTCCTCATGCACAAGCGGCTTCATGCTACTACATAGGTGCGGACTGTACTGGCTCATGCACAAGCGGCTTCATGCTACTACATAGGTGCGGACTCTACTCGCTCCTGCACAAGCGGCTTCATGCTGCTGCATAGGTGCGGCCGGTACTCCCTCATGCACGAGCAGCTTGATGCTACTGCATAGGTGTGGACTGTACTCGTTCATGCACGAGCCGGGGCTTCATTTTACTGCATAGGTGTGGACTGTACTCGCTCATGCAGGAGCAGCTTCATGCTACTGCATAGGTGTGGACTGTACTCGCTCATGCAGGAGCATCTTCATGCTACTGCATAGGTAATTATTCATAGGTAAGGATTCAGCAGCTAATTTTATACAAACATATGAAAAGAACCAGAAATGATCATAAATATCATAATAACATAAACACTAGGCCTTTTGGCCTCAAATTAACTCAAATCCAGTCCATACTAAAGTCCATGACCTGAAAGGACAAATCAAATCAAACAGCCTACTTGGCTTCAAATGCATCTTATACACTATATTACAATATATACACTATATACAATATTCACATACTACAGTAAGAAGGACTAAGCAATCACTCACCACCTATGCTTGCAAGCCATTCCTCAAATTTAAATCGTCTAACTAGGTGAAAGGAGAAATAGAAAGCTCACCCTGAGGAGATTTGGCCAAATCATGGAGGCTTGACATTATGCCACAACATCACATTGGAAGTATTGTCTCGCACTCACTAATGGATCAAACCCATAGTCTTTAAGGGGAGTGCGACAGCTGAAAAGAGGGATGACGCCCTCTATGCAATATTCAACAAGGGAGAAAGCTGGCACATCCAAAATCAATCTTCATTAGTTCCATGTAAAAATATGGCCAATGTTTCGGAGCCGCGTAGGACCCCTTTATCAAGGCAATATCTGCTCTGAGGCAAAGATCTGTTTGCAGCTGTGCAAAAAAATTTGCATAGGAATTCAGGAGTCTGGCTCCTCTTAAACACTTGCTGTCAGCGATGTGTATTCATCTGAGGTCAGCATGTAACGATTGGTGTCAGCACACAGAAGATCTCTGTTATTGGTGATCTGCAGTATCACCAATAATACAGACGCTATACCCGATTATGTGTGATCTGCAGAATCACCAATAATACCAGTATAGCTTAACACAGGACACCAGTGTGGTAAAGTGTTTGGTGCAACAGTAAGAAAGGTTATCTCCCGAGGAGCGGGAGATACAGACACTACTGCAGCCAAGGATTCCCTGATGGATTGGGAATCAGACTGTACTGCAGCCAGTGGACTCCTATGGGGTAGAGCCCCCTGACAGAACTGCAAGAAGGACTTCCTGAGGAGCAGGTAGCCCTTGCAGCTACTTGTCACCTGGAGGGTTAGTGTCACTAGTAGTACAGTAAGACTGATCACTCGAGGGATGAGTGACAGCCAGAAGGGTCAGACAGGCCAGGTCAGCAACACACAAGCAGATAAGGTACAGAGACAGAAGGCTGATTTGGTACAGGCCAGGTTGGCAGCTGATAGACAGATGTGCGGAGGTACCGAATCAGAAAGCAAGAGAGAGGTCAACAGAGCCAGAGGTCATAACAAATATCAATAAGCACAATCCTAGTCTGAGGTGTGAGGTCCTTGGTCTCGACACCCGGGAACTAGTCTGAAGTATAACACAGTAATGACACAGTAATCCTTTACTTGGGTGTGAGGTCCTTGGTCTCAACACCCCGGAACTGGTCTAAGGTAGAACACAGTAATGACACAGTAATAACACAGTAAACTTCAAGAGTGGAATCTGGCTAAGTGTGAATTCCCAGTTCCAACTGGTTCTAACACACTGTAGGATCTGACTGAGGTATGAGTGCTCACACGTTAGTATTCGCAACGGCAGACAATCGGCAACTGCCAACCAAGTACTATATATACTCACGGCGCTCCGCAGCGCCGCCCTAGCCACTCAGCCAATCAGAAGTCCAGCCGGGATCAGCTGATCTGCCTGATCAGCTGATACCCCTCCTGCTGGCATAAAGGTCCTGTCTTCTGGCGCGCGCGCGCGTAGCTCCCCATCTGTGTGCACTAGAAGGCCCAGACAAACTAGACACATGTCGCTGCGCGGAAACCGCCGGCCTGAACGCGGAGATAGCCGCCCTGCCGCTAGACCGTGCGGCGGCATCTCCGCTATTTATTACAGTACCCCCCCCCCCCACCCCTGAGGAGTGGACTCCGGACATTTCCCACCCGGCTTCCCAGGATGTGAGTCATAAAATTCTTTCTTTAATTCTTCTGCATGCATGCGACAATCCGGCACCCAAGTTCTTTCCTCCACACCATATCCCTTCCAGTGGACCAGATACTGCACAGAATTTTGCACTAAGCGAGAGTCCAGAATCCTTTCGATCTCATATTCAGGTTGGTCATCAACCATCACAGGGGGGGGGGGGGGGGGAGAGGAATCCACGTGCACTGCCGGCTTCAACAGAGACACATGGAATGATCTCACACCTTTCATACTGGCTGGGAGATCAATCGCATAAGTGACATTATTAATCTTTCTGGTCACTGGGAATGGTCCTATAAATCTAGGTCCCAGTTTGGGTGACGGTTGCTTCAAGGCCAAATGCCGAGTGGACACCCACACCATGTCTCCTGGGGAAAACTTCCACTCTACAGACCGTCTCTTATCTGCCTGTTTTTTCTGAGTCCGAGGTTTATTTGGCACCGGTAGGGGTTGCAATGTACCCACTGGCGCCTGACGAGATGGCCTACCTTCTGGAACATCTCGTTGGTAAGGGCCCAGAGTAGCCACCCAGTTCTCCCAGGTCTCAGTAGCTGCCAAGACCACCTTCTGAGGTAGAATGGTCTTAGGCTCAAAACACCTAGATAGAGCATCTGTTTTGATATTTTTACTACCTGGTCTATGTGTAACAGGTGACCGAGAAGGACAGAACCCGTCAGCAACTTCCGCACACTGCACTGCCACTCCTCCGACCCGTATCTTGGTAGCACAAACAGCCACTCTCCCCAAACAATGCTGATGACAATGGGCTGACCATCTCTGTAGTTGACCTGAAGCCCAGTCAATCTGAGGAGAGTGGAGTTGCAACCAGGGCATACCAAGAACAACGGTAGAGGTTACTGTTGGCAGAACCAGGAACTGTAATTTCTCTTTATGTAGCACCCCTAAACTACACAACAATAAGGGGGTTTGGAAAAGAGGTTGACTACTCTGTAACGGAGAGTCATCTACTGCAGTGACCAGAATCTGCCGGTCTAGTGGGAATAAGGGAATCCCCAATTTTTTTACGAAATCATAATCTATGAAGTTAGCTGCAGAACCGGACTCAACAAAGGCTTCTGCGGAACTGGTCTGACCCTCCCATGTAATAGAGCAGGGAAGGAGCAGACGATTATTGTTTAGAGGTAAAGACCGCTCACCTATGGTATGACCTCTGACTACCCCTAGGCAGCAGTATTCTCCTGACTTTTTAGGACAATTCTGGACAACCTGGCCCTCCTCAGTACCATATAGATCAAGTTTTCCTGACCTTCTGTGACTCTTTTTTACATGTCTCAGCCCCGAGTATCCGATTTGCATCGGCTCGTCTGGAGGTGACGAAGGGAGAGAAGAGTCGTATGAGACAGACCTTATAGCATTCCTACCACGAATCTGTTTCCGGTAGCGCAAGCGGCGATCTATCTGTACGGCCAAAGAAATTGCTTCGTCGATAGATTTGGGTTCAGGATGTCCTATCATCACATCATGGATTGTATCCGACAATCCTGCCAAAAAACAGTCTAATAATGCATATGCTCTCCATCTAGCTGACACAGCCCACTTCCTAAACTCAGCGGCGAAACCCTCAACCGATTTACGACCCTGCCTGAGCATCTTGAGCTTCTTTTCAGCAGTGGAAGCAATATCCGGATCATCATATATAATGGCCATAGCCATAAAAAATTCCTGAACTGACGATAACGCCTCATGCTCTGCATGCAGGTTATATGCCCATGTTTGGGAATCACCTGACAACAGGGTCTTTATGAATGTTATCCTTTGAGACTCAGTTCCTGACAAGGTAGGCCTCAACTCAAAATAAGACAGTACCCGATTTCTGAAATTCCGAAAGTCAGATCTATGGCCAGAAAAATTTTCAGGTACGGACATGTGAATGTCCGTGACAGGAGGGGATCGCACTGTATTTATAGTTAATTGAAGTTCCTGAATAGCCCCAGATAGCTGATGGATCTGAGTCTGTTGGTTCATAATCACCCCTGAAATATTGTTTACCGTGGTGGTCAGGACTTCAACATGACTATGCAGTGCGTCCATTATGTTTATTGGTCTGCCGTTCTGTAACGATTGGTGTCAGCACACAGAGGATCTCTGATTATACAGACGCTATACCCGATTATGTGTGATCTGCAGAATCACCAATAATACCAGTATAGCTTAACACAGGACACCAGTGTGGTAAAGTGTTTGGTGCAACAGTAAGAAAGGTTATCTCCCGAGGAGCGGGAGATACAGACACTACTGCAGCCAAGGATTCCCTGATGGATTGGGAATCAGACTGTACTGCAGCCAGTGGACTCCTATGGGGTAGAGCCCCCTGACTGAACTGCAAGAAGGACTTCCTGAGGAACAGGTAGCCCTTGCAGCTACTTGTCACCTGGAGGGTTAGTGCCACTAGTAGTACAGTAAGACTGATCGTTCGAGGGATGAGTGACAGCCAGAAGGGTCAGACAGGCCAGGTCGGCAACACACGAGCAGATAAGGTATAGAGACAGAAGGCTGATTCGGTAACCGGGTACAGGCCAGGTTGGCAACTAATAGACAGATGGGCGGAGGTACCGAATCAGAAAGCAAGAGAGAGGTCAACAGAGCCAGAGGTCATAACAAATATCAATAAGCCCAATCCTAGTCTGAGGTGTGAGGTCCTTGGTCTCGACACCCGGGAACTAGTCTGAAGTATAACACAGTAATGACACAGTAATCCTATACTTGGATGTGAGGTCCTTGGTCTCAACACCCCGGAACTGGTCTAAAGTATAACACAGCAATGACACAGTAATCCTATACTTGGGTGTGAGGTCCTTGGTCTCAACACCCCGGAACTGGTCTAAGGTATAACACAGTAATGACACAGTAATAACACCGTAAACTTCAAGAGCGGAATCTGGCTAAGTGTGAATTCCCAGTTCCAACTGGTTCTAACACACTGTAGGATCTGACTGAGGTCTGAGTGCTCACACGTTAATATTCGCAACGGCAGACAACCGGCAACTGCCAACCAAGTACTATATATACTCACGGCGCTCCGCAACGCCGCCCTAGCCACTCAGCCAATCAGAAGTCCAGCCAGGATCAGCTGATCTGCCTGATCAGCTGATACCCCTCCTGCTGGCATAAAGGTCCTGACTTCTGGCGCGCGCGCGTAGCTCTCCATCTGTGTGCACTAGAAGGCCCAGACAAACTAGACACATGTCGCTGCGTGGAAACTGCCGGCCTGAACGCAGAGATAGCCGCCCTGCCACTAGACCGTGCGGCGGCATCTCCGCTATTCATTACACAGCAGCTTTCTCAGCTTCCGCACGGAAACATGGCATATCTTCCTCCTCCTGCTCTGATTCTCGCACCCCACTTAACTCTCAGTCGGCCGCCACCACCAAAGTGCCAATACCCCAGGGCTCAGCAGTGTGGAAATTTTTTGTGTGTCTGCCTCAGATGAGAGCAATGCCATCTGTACTCTCTGCCACCGAAAATTGAGCCGTGGAAAGACCAAGACCCGCGTAGGGACAACTACCTTACGAAGGCACATGATTACAAAGCACAAATTGCAATGGAATTACCACCTGAGGAAAAGCAGCACACAAAAGCAAAGCCACACACCGCAGTGGAAGATACCAGGTCGCAATTTTTTCTCAAAAAAGGCGATACCTAAACTGTACCGTGATGTTGAAAGGCAAGTGGTGACATCTCTGGCACACAGCGTTGGGTCAAGGGTACATCTGACCACGGATGCCTGGTCTGCAAAGCACGCTCAGGCCTGCCCGAAGACTAAGTCAGTCCCCACACACAGCATCTCTGCCTGCACGCCGTGTGACTGCCTGCCCCAAGACTAAGTCGCTCCCCATACAGCATCTCCGCCCGCAGGCCGGTTGACTGCCTTCTCCGCCACCACCAACAGGGTCCAGGACTCCAGGTGGATTCCTGAATTTTTAAGGCCACTGCTAGCAGCACCCGCTATACTAATTTTTCTGGTACATGTACATGCCTGTCTAATTTTTCTGGCTGCACTGCAGCTGCAACAACAAAACAAGAGGCATGTACATGTGCCAATTCCCCTTCATGAGCGTTACCTTGCTGCGGTGAAGGAGCTTGCGTATCACAATGAAGCAATGACCACCAGCTATATGAGTGTCTCGGGGGGGGGGGGGAGGGGGGGGAAGGCACACCCATGATAATAAGGTCGTTGCTTCATTGTGGACAGACCAAATTTGATCAGCTGGATAGTCACTGTTTTGTCATTCAGCTACCTCAGCCCGGCACCATATGGGCTGGAAAGCTGCCATCACCTGCACTCTCGCCTTGGTGCGCACTAGTCCAGCATGGCCGTCACTACACAAACAGCTGTTTGCGGTCACTGCATAGCTTTTACTGCATCTTTGACTGCACATTGTATTATACCTGGCAGTCAGTGCATACCTTTCACTTGAATGGATGGCAGACTTGCCCTCCATAACAGATTCTCGTTAAAGGATTTAAAGTTGATTCATCTTATATACAGCAGGGCCTCAAAAGTCCTCCTGTGTTGTTTTTTGGTCACTACCTCGGGACATGCATGCCATTCCTGCTGCCTTCCTTGGATGTGTGGTAGCCGTTCCTGCACCTTTGCCCACAGCATGCCTGCTGCCTTCCTTGGATGTGTGGTGGTGGTAGCCATTTCTTAGGCTCCCACTCCAGACCGGAATCGAACTGTAATGGTTGGGCGCAGCAACTCAGATGTCTGATTATTTGGTGATCTGCAGAATCACCAATAATGCAGACGCTATACCTGATTATGTGTGATCTGCAGAATCACCAATAATACCAGTATAGCAACACAAAGAGCTGAGTGTGTAGTGTTTGGTGCAACCATAACTTTAATAGTTTTATGAGACCTCACCAGAGGGGCTGGTGAGGTACTATCGGTACACTGACCGTGTAATAGGGTTCAAGCTCCAGCAAGCTGGAGATACAATACTGAAGAGACCGAATCTCCCGAGGAGCGGGTGATTTAGAGAGTACTGCAGCCGAGTGATCACCCGAGGAGCGGGTGACTCAGACTGTACTGCAGCCTAGGAACAGGAGATACAAACAGTACGGCACTAATGATCGCCTGAGAAGCAGGTGATTCAGATTGTACTGCAGCCTAGGAGCAGAAAACGCAACAGTACTACACTAAAGAATAACTTCACCAGAGGAGCTGGTGAACCTAGCACCTCACCAGTGGCGAGGGCCCACTGGTGAGTAGAATGGTCTGACAGGCAAGGTTCGGCAACAGAGAGGTAAGTATCGGTACAGAATCGTAAGGCAGGAGAGTAATCAGTAATCAGGCAGAGGTTCAGCAACAGAGAGGTAAGTATCGGTACAGAATCGTGAGGCAGGAGAGGAGTCGGTAATCAGGCAGAGGTTTAGCAACTTTAAGGCAGATAGGCAGAAGTACAGAATCAGAAAGCGAGATCAGAGTCAGAGTTTAGCCAAGAGTCATACACACACAGGTAATCAGTACAATATAACAAAATCCTAGTCTAGGTGTGAAGTCCTTGATATCAACACCTGGGATCTAGTCTAAGGTCTGAGCGCTAACACACAAGGTAATCACGACAACAGACAACCTCTGAATGAAGCCTGGAGGCTTAAGAAGCAGAGGAGACCTCACTGGCACGCCCCACTGAGCACAGCCAATCCTGGGCGCTGTGAGTCTCCTCTGTGATCAGCTGACCGGCTTCCTCCCAGCATAAAGGTGCCGTCTGTGCGCACGCCCGCGTGAGACGGTGACCTCCCTACCAAATGTACGTTCCGTCCTCGGCTTCCTAGACGCCGGGAGGACTGGTGGCGGCATGGAGGCAGCTGCCTCGTCTGTTACACAAACCCTGATTACCCGGCCATTACCCGTGGTCACAATGGCAGACTTGCTCTCCATAACAGATTCTCGTTACAGGTACTGAACAGCCAGCAGAAATTGTAATTTAAAAAAATAGATGTAAGCTGCTTTAACCACTTAAGCCTAGCTGGACGAAAATTCTCGTCCAGTTAGGCTGCGCGCACTCCCACGGGTCGCGCGCGCTCCCGCACCGCCCCCCCCCCCCCCCCCCCCCCCGTGCGTGCTCCCACCACCAGCCGTTAGCCCAGCGATCAATGATCAATGAAAGGGATTATAGATCCCTTTTATTGATCGGACTCCCCCCGGAGAAAAGCCAACAGCGTCTTTTCAGACGCTGCTACTGTTCTGAGTTAAAAAAGTTCCTGGTCTTCTTTTTTCTTTGACTTTGACTTTTTAACTTTTTGAAAATAGTAAAACTACACCAAAAACCATTTTGTGTTTAATAAATACATTTTTAAACATTAAAAATCTCAACCCTGTGGGCTTAAGTGGCTAACAATGGTAGAGAAAGAACCATCAAAAGTTGATAAGGCAGTCAGACATTAACTGATATCACTGAGGAAGAGCAATCTTGCCATGGTGAGTACCAGTCCAGCACGGCCGTCACAACACAAACAGCTGTTTGCGGTGTGTTACACAGTGAGTTTGGTCTGTCAGTGTGAAGCAGTACTTTAATTACACGCCCTGATTGATGTATACACATGCAAGATGTTTTAAAGCACTTTAGGGCTGCAATTTAGCATTCAATGTGATTTCTGCCCTTAAAACACTGCTTTGCGTCAAATCCAGATTTTTCCCCGGGACTTTTGGCTTCTATCCCACTCATCCATGCAAAAACTCAGATGTTAGACCCCTTGAAACATCTTTTCCATCACTTTTCTGGCCAGCATAAATGTTTCTAGTTTTCAAAGTTCACCTCACCATTGAAGTCTATTGTGGTTCGCGAAAGTTTGCGCTAACCGAATTTTTGCGGAAGTTCGTGAACCCGGTTCGTGAACCTAAAAACGGAGGTTCGGGCCATCTCTAACTGGAAGCACGAAGTTCTCATTTTCCTTACCCATCCAGAAAGCCTCACACTTGTCCTGATTGATCTTGGAACCTGATGCTAATGAGTAACGGGCAATCTCTGCGCAAACTCCTTCTGCCTCCTCCTGCCCAGAGATCACCACAGTCACATCATCAGCATAAGCCATCACCCTGAGAGGCGGTACACCAGCTATGCCTGATGGCACCCCACACAAGGCTCCACCCTCAATCCTGCTTATAAAAGGGTCTATGGCAAAAGCATATAGCAGGGGACTCAAAGGACACCCCTGATCTAACCTCAATGGTCCGACCAACCCAACCATTGACAAGTGGGAAACTTTCAGCCCTTTTGTACAAAACTTTAAGCCAATTGATGAACCTCCCCAGCAGACCGTATTTACTAAGGAGCATCCACAGATACTCATGATTGACACGATCAAAAGCCTTTGCCTGATCCAACGCCAGTAAGTATTTTTCCCAACCAGCAGTCCTGCATCTCTCCAGGATCTCCCGGACCATCAATACGGCTAAAAAAGTACTGGAATGCTGGCGAGAATGTACCTCATTTGCCACCTGGCTCAGATGCCCAAAAATAATTTTAGCCAGAATCTTTCGATCAACATTGAGAAGGCTGATAGGCCAATTCTCAATCATTGAAGAATCTTTACCCTTTGATAAAATAATAACTGCTTATTCTCTCATAGAGGGAAGAAGCTCATCCTCTGCAAGCTGTGATTGAAGACCTCTGCCAACTCAGGTGCCAGAATAATCTTGAAAACCTTATAAAATTCAGCTGTCAAGCCATCTGGACCTGGAGTCTTTTTGATAGGAAGCTGCTCAATGGCTTTCGCCACTTCCTCAGCAGAAATTCTTCTTACCCAATAGTTCAGCATAAAATGATCTCATGATTTCCAGAATTCCTGCTCTGGACTTCACCAGAGATCCTGTACTATCCTTGAGACCATAAATGATCTTAGCTGCTACACTTTGCAATTCTGGTAAAGGTCTGGCGAGTGACTTTTAACCTTTCCAGAACCAAAGAAGCATGCCGATCATACTGACTCTTGCGCAACAGATCCCTAATCCTTTTGATCTCCTCAGGATCACCATCCCCCGAGACAGCGATTTCAAGTTTCCGCCTCAGACGCTGGTAGGTAACATATCTACCAAAAGCTCTTCTTTTTGCAAGAGTGGGTGATTGGTGTCAGGACACCTTCTGGGAAAAAGACACAGGAAACAAAAAACACGGGAGCCCAATAGTGTAATATGTTTAGTCAAAATTGTCAATGTAGAAGATAAGAATTTACTCACAAGAGTGGGTTGCAGAGGGGCAACCGACCACAGGAAGCAGGTGGAGACAATTAACCCGACTCCACTCGGGGAGGTCACTAAGGACCTAGATGCGGTCGCTCTCCTTGAAAAAAGAAGGGAGGCAGATGTCCACCGTGGTGTAAACCACATATGTTCTGCCTCCACCCCTCACACGGGTATCGAATGGGGGTTAGGGATGCACTAAATGGTTTAAAGAGGCGCCCTGGTGGTATATAAAAGTGTTTATGTAACGATTGGTGTCAGCACGCAGAGAGAATCTGATTATTGGTGATCTGCAGTATCACCAATAATGCAGATATATACCTGATTACTGATGATCTGCAGAATCACCGATAATACAGATATATTGCTAACCTCTGAAAACCTATGGGTATGTGAGTGTTTGGTGTAACAGTAGTACTTTGAGTAATGCACCTGCTGAGCAGGTGATCATAGGGATGGAGTCAGGCTGGAGATAGGAAGGACCAGAAAGTGAGTGACACCTGAAAGTGGATGTCACTATCTGATCTGGAGACTATCTCTTAAGAGGAGAGATAGCTCTCGAGGTCGGGCATGCCTGGTCGGTAACACACGGACAGATAAAGTACAAAGACAGAAGACTGATTCGGTATCCAGGGCAAGCCGGGTTTGGCAACGGAGTATCAGATATGCGAGGTACCGAATCAGAGGACAGAAGAGTAGTCAGGAAAGCAATAAGTCATAACAGATATCAAACAATGCCTAGTCTGGGTGTGAGGTCTGTGGTCTCTACACTCTGGAACTAGTCTGAAGTATAACAGAATGATCGTACAAGTTCACTAGTCTTGGGTGCGAGGTCCGTGGTCTCAGCACCCTGGAACTAGTCTGGAGTATAACACAAATGATAATACAGTTCCCTAGTCTTGGGTGCGAGGTCCGTGGTCTCAGCACCCTGGAACTAGTCTGGAGTATAACACAAATGATAATACAGTTCCCTAGTCTGGGTGTGAGGTCCGTGGTCTCTACACCCTGGAACTAGCCTAAGCATAAACAGAATAACAGTATAAGTAATCTGGCTCAATGTGAATTCCCAGGTCCACCTGGTTCAAACACACTGTTGGATCTGACTAAGGTCTGAGTGCTTCCACGTAGTGTTCACAACGGCAGACAACTTGCAACTGGCCAGCAGTAACTATATATGGAGTATCCAGCACCACCCTTAATTGATCAACCAAGAGCATCCTGCTCTGGAGTCAGCTGATCGGCGTGATCAGCTGATCTCTCCATGCCCAGTATAAGAGTTCTGCCTCTCAGCGCGCGCGTGTGTATTCCTAAGCCTATGTGCACTAACAGACTCAGCCACACCAGACACACGCTGTCGCGTGCAAACCGCCGCATTGGACGTGGAATCAGCCGCCTCCTCAGCAGGACACGCGGCGGCTTTTCCGCATTCTCTCACAGTACCCCCGCCCCCCCCCCCCCACACCCGAGGAGTGGACTCCGGACAGCTCCTGCCCGGTTTTTCAGGATGCAAGTTATGAAACTCCCTTTTAAACTCCTCTGCGTGCATGCGACATTCTGGCACCCAAGTTCTCTCCTCAATGCCATACCCCTTCCAGTGCACCAAATACTGCACGGAGTTCTGCACAAGCCAGGAGTCTAGAATCTTCTCAATTTCATACTCAGGTTGGTCATCAATCAACACAGGGGGGGCGGAATCCACGTGCATTGCCGGCTTGAGCAAGGACACATGGAACGATCTCACACCTCGCATGCTGGTAGGGAGATCAATGGCATAAGTGACATAATTGATTTTCCTGGTCACTGTAAACGGACTAGGGATGGTCGGAATGCCAATTTCCGATTCCGCGGTAAATCCGCATTCCGCCATTGCCAAATTACCGATTCCGCCTTCCGCTACCAATTTCCGCATTCCAATGCGGAATTTCCGCCGGAAATCGCGGAAATTCCGCCCGACTTTAACATCGATTTTCTCAAAAACTATAAGGTCTTTTTGAAAACTTTTTTTTGCAACTTGTTCAAAAGATTCTGTTTAATAAACCCTGCAAATTTGGTGTTTCAAGGACTTACGGGGGCTTTGCTATTAACTGCTAAAGTCGGCAGATTTTTACTGTAATGTAAAATGCAGAAAATAGGCATATGCAGATTTTCTGCATTTTACATTACAGTAAAAATCCGCCGACTTTAGAGGTTAATAGAAAAGCCCCCTTAAGTCCTAGAAACACCAAATTTGCAGGGTTTATTAAACAGAATCTTGTGAACAAGATGCAAAAAAAAGTTTTCAAAAAGACCTTATAGTTTTTGAGAAAATCGATGTTAAAGTCGGGTGGAATTTCCGCGATTTCCGGCGGAAATTTCCGCGATTTCCGGCGGAAATCCGCCTACCGCACTAGAATTACCGATTTCCGCATTCCGATGCGGAAATGCAATTTCCGATCGGAATTTCGGAAATTGCATTTCCGCGGAATCCGAATGAGCATCCCTAAAACGGACCCACAAATCTGGGACCTAACTTGGGAGACAGTTGCTTCAGAGCCAAATGTCGTGTGGACACCCAGACCAAGTCTCCTGGAAGGAATTCCCACTCTATGGAACGTCTCTTATCAGCCTGTTTTTTCTGACTCTGAAAAGCCCTTCTCAAATTTCTTTCTACCATTTCCCAAGTCTGCTTTAAGGACTTCTGCCATTCCTCCAGGGCTGGAAACGGAGTGGCAGCCACTGGTAATGGGGTGAACTTAGGTGACCTTCCTGTCACCACCTAGAATGGGGAAAAACCCAAGGAGGAGCTTTTCAAATTGTTGTGTGCAAATTCTGCAAATGGCAGGAATTTGACCCAGTTGGTTTGAACGTCTGCCACATAACACCTCAGAAACTGTTCCAGAGATTGATTGGTCCTCTAGGTCTGGCCATTGGTCTGTGGGTGGTAGCCTGATGAAAAAGATAGCTCCATGTCTAACTGATGGCAGAATGCCCTCCAAAACTTAGAAACAAATTGGACTCCCCGATCTGACACTATATTTTCCGGAATACCATGCAGCCGGAAAATATGTTGGATGAAGAGATCGGCCAACTTCTGGGCTGAGGGGAGTCCTTTCAGGGGAACAAAATGGGCCATCTTGCTAAATCGATCGACTACCACCCAAATGACCATCATGCCCTCAGACCTGGGGAGTTCGCCCACAAAATCCATGGACAGATGGGTCCATGGCTCACTCGGGACTGGCAATGGTTGCAATGTGCCAACAGGGGCCTGACGGGAGGGTTTGCTCCTAGCACACACTGCACATTCTCTTACATACTCTTTGCAGTCAATTGCCAATGACAGCCACCAGGCACATCTCGCAACGAGGTCCTGAGTTCTGGTGGCCCTGGGATGTCCAGCATTCTTGTGGGAATGGAACAACTGCAGTATTTGTGGACGAAAAGGCAATGGTACAAACATGACCCCTCAGGCTTCCCCTCTGGTACATCCTGTTGGAACGGACCCAACATTTCTGTCCGGTCCCTCCAGGTCTCAGTGGTGGCCAGAACCACTTTCTGAGGAAGAATGGTTCCTGGGTCTGAGGGCTGTGCCGTCTTGGGCTCAAAACATCTGGACAAGGCATCAGCTTTGATGTTCTTACTACCAGGGGTATACGTGATTACAAATCTGAATCTCAAGAAAAATAATGACCACCGGGCCTGTCGGGGGCTAAGTCTCTTAGTGCCCTCAATGTACTCCAAATTCTTGTGGTCAGTATAGACAGTAATGGTATGTTCTGCACCCTCTAGCCAATGTCGCCATTCCTCAAAGGCCAATTTAATGGCTAGAAGTTCCCTATTGCCTATATCGTAGTTCTTCTCTGTGGGTGAAAACCTACGTGAAAAATAGGCACAGGGGCGTAATTTTCCCTGCAACCCAGAACGCTGAGACAGCACAGCCCCTACCCCTACCTCTGAGGCATCTACCTCCACGATAAAGGGGAAGGTGGTGTCGACATGTCTCAAAATGGGTGCAGTACAGAACAATTTCTTCAGAGTGGAGAAAGCAGCATGGGCCTCAGGGGACCAGTGATGAGTATCTGCCCCTTTCTTTGTGAGACTGGTGAGAGGTGAGATCACCGTAGAGTACCCCTTTATGAACCTCCTATAGTAGTTGGCGAATCCCCAGGAACCTCTGGAGAGCCTTCAGTCCCACAGGTTGGGGCCACTCTAAAACAGCTGAAACTTTCCCAGGGTCCATGGAGAGACCGGAGGTTGAAATTATGTACCCCAGAAAGGCAACAGAGGTCACTTCGAAAATGCATTTCTCCAGCTTAGCATACAGCATGTTTTGTCTCAATTTCTGTAACACAAACTTAACATGCTTTCTGTGTTCTGAGAGGTTGGACGAGAAGATTAGTATGTCGTCTAAATATACTAAGACGAATCTGCCCAATACTTCTCTAAAGACTTCATTAATCAGCTCCTGAAAGACGGCCGGGGCATTACACAACCCGAAGGGCATCACCAGGTACTCGTAGTGCCCGTCGGGCGTGTTAAAGGCCGTCTTCCATTCATCACCGTCCCTGATCCGCACAAGGTTGTAAGCACCCCTTAAATCCAGTTTCGAGAAAATCTTAGCATTGGTGACTTGAGTAAATAAATCGTCTATTAAAGGCAACGGATAGCGATTTTTTACTGTAATTTTATTTAAGCCCCGATAATCAATGCATGGACGGAGGCCTCCATCCTTCTTTTTCACAAAAAAGAACCCTGCCCCTGCCGGGAAACAGGAAGGGCGGATAAAACCTTTAGCTAAGTTCTCTCGGATGTATTCCTGCAAGGCCAATTTCTCTGGCCCAGATAAATTATAGAGATGACCTCTAGGGGGCATACAACCAGACCTGAGATCAATGGGGCAATCAAAAGGACGGTGTGGAGGAAGTTTATCTGCTGTCTTGGGACAAAACACGTCCGCAAATTCTGAATACTGATCTGGCAATCCCTCCAAGTGAATCTTGGTTTTACCAAAGGTTACTTTCGCTAGACAATGATGATAACAATGGGCAGACCAGCTAGTTAGCTGACCCGTAGCCCAATTGATCTGAGGTGAGTGAATTTGTAACCATGGCATGCCAAGAATGATCGTGGAGGTTGCCATTCGTAACACAAAAAATGGTAAACTTTCTTTATGCAACACCCCTATTGTGACCCCCAAGTCTGGAGTCAGGGAGAGAGGGTGATTACTCTGCAAAGGGGAATCATCCACTGCAGTGACCCGAATCTGTTGTTTTAGTGGGAAGATCGGAATCCCCAACTTCTTAGCAAATTCATAATCCATAAAATTAGCTGCTGAGCCAGAATCTATGAAGGCCTCAGTAGCAGGGGTCGAGTCCTGCGTGAACGCGGGGGGACGGCGTTCACCCACTTTTTTTGGACAGTGGACGCCATCCCCCCTAGCACCCTGGAGGGGAGCAGCACAGCAGAGAGGAGCATTGTGCGCAGCGTGGGGAAGGGCGGACGTTCCCCCCCCCCCCTCCCTCACCTTGGGGCTCCTCTCCGTGACTCTCCCCTCCATAAAGAATGCGGTGGCGGTGGCTGGCGGCGGTGACTGGCAGCAGCATCAGTGGGCGGGACTTACCTCCTCCAGTGTTCCGGGTTGATGCTGTTCGTGCAGCTACTCTGGTCTTCACTAGACCAGAGTAGCTACACGAACAGCGTCCACTTGCCGGAACGCTGGAGGAGGTAAGTCCCGCCCACTGATGCCACTGCCAGTCACCGCCGCCAGCCACCGCCGCCGCATTCTTTATGGAGGGGAGAGCCACGGAGAGGAGCCCCAAGGTGAGCTGGGGGGGGGGGGGGACGTCCGCCCTTCTCCACGCTGTGCACAATGCTCCTCTCTGCTGTGCTGCTCCCCTCCAGCTGGGGGGGACACCTATTCACCTGGCTACATATACTGGGGCCACTATACACCTGGCTACATATACTGGGCACATATACACCTGGCTACATATACTGGGGCCACTATACACCTGGCTACATATATTGGGGCCACTATACACCTGGCTACATATACTGGGGCCACTATACACCTGGTTACTTACACTGGGGCCACTATACACCTGGCTACATATACTGGGGACACCTATACACCTGGCTACATATACTGGGCACATATACACCTGGCTACATATACTGGGGACATATACACCTGGCTACATATACTGGGGCCACTATACACCTGGCTACATATACTGGGGCCACTATACACCTGGCTACATATACTGGGGCCACTATACACCTGGCTACATATACTGGGGCCACTATACACCTGGCTACATATACTGGGGCCACTATACACCTGGCTACATATACTGAGCACATATACTGGGCACATATACACCTGGCTACATATACTGGGCACATATACACCTGGCTACATATACTGGGGACACCTATACACCTGGCTATACTGAGGACACCTATACACCTGGCTATACTGGGGGCACCTATACACCTGGCTATACTGGGGACACCTGAACACCTGGTTACATATACTGGGGACACCTATAGACCTGGCTACCTATTCTGGGGACATCTATACACTTGGCCACCTATTCTGGGAATATCTATACACCTGACCACCTATTCTAAGGACATCTATACACCTGGCTACCTATTCTGGTGACATCTCTACATCTGGCCACCTATTCTGGGGACAACTATACACATGGCTACTTATACTGGGGACACCTATAGACCTGGCTAGCTATACTGGGGGTACCTATTTTGGGAGAACTGCTGTCAGATCTGTATTTTTGGGGAACCGCTGATGCCAGATTACGTGTATTTTGGGGAACCACTGCCAGATTGTGTATGTTGGGGGACCACTACTGCCAGATTACATGTATTTTGGGTGTTACGTGTATTTTGGATGATCCACTGCTAGGTTTCGCGTATTTTGGGGAACTGCTTCCAGATTATGTGTATGTTGGGGGAACTGCTGCTGCCAGATTGTCTATTTTGGGGGAACCACTGCCATATTATCTGTATTTTGGAGGAACCTCTGCCAGATTATGTGTATTTTTGGTATGTAGGTAGAAAAAAACAAAGTCTTGTAAAAGTAATACCTTTTTATGGCTAACTGCTAAAGTTAAATGTGTATTTTTGGTGAAATGCTGTCAGATTACATCTACTTTTTGGGGATACACTATGACAGAGCTCAAACTTCCCCTGGCAAACCTTTTATACCACTGCTAAGGCCATGTATATTTGGCCCCACCCATGACCACGCCCACGCTATGCGTGACCACGCCCATTTTGGCGCGCCGCGCTACACGCGGCGCAGGGATTTTTAGGGTGGGTCCACTCACTTCTTTTTCCAGGACTAGACCCCTGCTCAGTAGTCTCTGTCTTATCCTGCCAGGATATAGTACAAGGGAGAAGAAAACGTTTATCATCTAGAGGTAATGACTGCGCGCCTAGGGTATTACCTCCGACTACACCTAGGCGGCAGCGTTTCCCGACTTCTTGGGACAATTCTGCACTTTATGACCCCCCCTCTGCACAGTATAGACAGAGCTGCTCTGTTTCTCTGCGTCTCCGTTCCACCTGAGACAATCTCGACCGACCAATCTGCATTGGTTCCGGTGGGGGTGAAGCAGGTGGAGATGGAGCAGAAGGAGACGCTGCGTAGGACAAGTATCTCACATTGTTCCTACCCCGGGTCTGTCTTTGGTATCGTAAATGACGATCAATTCTGATGGCCGATGAAATGGCCTCATCGATGGATTTGGGCTCTGGATGACCCAACATTAGATCAGAAACTGCGTCTGACAACCCTGATAAGAAACAATCTAAAAGAGCGAATGAGTCCCATCTAGCTGACACTGCCCACTTTCTGAACTCCGCAGCATAGTTTTCTACCGGACCTTTGCCCTGCCGTAACAACTTGAGCTTCCGCTCAGCGGTAGAGGCAATGTCCGGGTCATCGTAAATTATAGCCATAGCTTTAAAAAATTCCTCTACCGAGGTCAGGGCCTTATCCCCCGTGGGAAGGCTATATGCCCAAGTCTGGGAATCCCCTGACAATAGAGTCTTAATAAAGGTTACTCTCTGTGCTACGGTTCCTGATGAGTTAGGTCTTAACTCAAAGTATGATAACACTCTGTTTCTAAAATTCCGGAAGTCAGATAAACCTTTCAGGTACAGACATGCGTATGTCTGTGCTAGGAGGAGATCGCACGGTATCCACAGCCGTCTGATAAACTTGTACAGTTCCAGACAAAGCTTTGATATGAGTCTGGTGACTGTCCAGCACTCGGGTGTAATTCTCCACCGTAGTGGTGAGTGCATCGAGACGGCTGCGGAGTGCGTCCATTTGGGTTTGGTCTGCCGTTCTGTAACGATTGGTGTCAGCACGCAGAGAGAATCTGATTATTGGTGATCTGCAGTATCATCAATAATGCAGATATATACCTGATTATTGATGATCTGCAGAATCACCGATAATACAGATATATTGCTAACCTCTGAACACCTATGGGTATGTGAATGTTTGGTGTAACAGTAGTACTTTGAGTAATGCACCTGCTGAGCAGGTGATCATAGGCAGTAAAGGAATACTGCTCTTGAGGACACCGGAACCTTCCAGCAGCCTGAGACTCTCCAAGGGGTGGAGTCAGGCTGGAGATAGGAAGGACCAGAAAGTGAGTGACACCTGAAGGTGGATGTCACTATCTGATTTGGAGACTATCTCTTAAGAGGAGAGATAGCTCTCGAGGTCGGGCACGCCTGGTCGGTAACACACGGACAGATAAAGTACAAAGACAGAAGACTGATTCAGTATCCAGGGCAAGCCGGGTTTGGCAACGGAGTATCAGATATGCGAGGTACTGAATCAGAGGACAGAGGAGTAGTCAGGAAAGCAATAAGTCATAACAGATATCAAACAATGCCTAGTCTGGAACTAGTCTGAAGTATAACAGAATGATAATACAGTTCCCTAGTCTGGGTGTGAGGTCCGTGGTCTCTACACCTTGGAACTAGCCTAAGCATAAACAGAATAACAGTATAAGTAATCTGGCTCAGTGTGAATTCCCAGGTCCACCTGGTTCAAACACACTGTTGGATCTGACTAAGGTCTGAGTGTTTCCACATAGTGTTCGCAACGGCAGACAACTTGCAACTGGCCAGCAGTAACTATATATGGAGTAGTGCTCTCCAGCACCACCCTTAATTGATCAACCAATAGTATCCTGCTCTGGAGTCAGCTGATCGGCGTGATAAGCTGATCTCTCCATGCCCAGTATAAGAGTTCTGCCTCTCAGCGCGTGCACGTGTATTCCTAAGCCTGTGTGCACTAACAGACTCAGCCACACCAGACACACGCTGCCGCGTGCAAACCGCCGCGCTGGACGCGGAACCAGCCGCCTTACTGTTGTTGCATGCGGCGGCTTTTCCGCGTTCTGCCCTGTTACCAGACGCACGCTTCCGCGTGCAAACCGCCGCATTGGACGCGGAATCAGCCGCCTCCTCAGCAGCACACGCGGCGGCCTTTCCGCGTTCTCCCACAGTTTAAAAGCAGTTTTAAAACCGATAAAGGTTTGAGGTTGTTTACCTCAAGGACGACAAACCTTTGTAGGGACAAAATATTTTATTGGTAGCACAGGCAACTTGTAGCCTGTGCTACCAATAAAATCTTTTGTCCCTACAAAGATTTGTCGTCCTTGAGGTAAGCAACCTCAAACCTTTATCGGTTTTAAAACTGCTTTTAAACACTTTTATATACCACCAGGGCGCCTCTTTAAACCATTTAGTTCTTTTTGCAAGGTTCTTGAAAAGACCTACAGCTCGTTTTTAACCGTCTCCCACCACTTAGACCTACAGCTACAACAGTCCAGCAAAGTAACCAGTGCCTGAAAAAAAATCCCTGAAGGATTGTCTTACACTTTCTTCTTTCAATAGCAACAAATTCAATATCCAGATACCCTTTCCTTTTGGAGGGACATCTGCAACATTCAACACCATAGATAGAATACAGTGATCAGAGAACTCTACCACCTGCACCCCTGGAGATGAGGTAGTAGAGCTCTCCTTAACAAAAAACCTATCTATCCTACTTCTATGCTCTCCACAGAAATAAGTGAAACCCGTGTAATCTGGGATGTGCTTTATATGCACATCTACCAGACTAGCATCCCTAGCCATACTATTCAAAAAGTTACTATCACAGCCCAGGCGGGTCTTGGCACCTCTCCTGTCTTTTAGCCTAACTACGATATTGAAATCACCACCAAAGACCACTTCCTGGGCTGTAAACAGAAATGGCTTGATCTCTGTGAAGAGGCGCTTCCTCTCCCTTTCAGACGGAGGCCCATAGATATTGATCAGCCTCAAATCCTACCCCTCACAGAGACATCTATGATCAAGCAACGCCCCATCTCAATCTCACTTACCTGCCGGAAAGGTACCATATCGGTCTTAAAAAGGACCGCCACCCTAGTATAAGGCTCAGCTGCAAGAGACCAATAAGAGGGATTAAAGTTCCAGTCCCTCTTGGCTTCATGGATAGCAGAAAAGGATTGAAGCCTGGTCTCTTGCAAAAATAAAATGTCGGCATCAAATTGACCAAGAAAAAATATGGCTTCCTTACGAGCACTTACAGATCTTATATTAGCAACATTAATGGTTGCTAGTGGTTTTTTTTTGGGGGGGGGAGGGGGGGGGGTAACTCCATCAGGATAAATGAAGGACATTGCTTACCCTGTACTTTCCTCCTCTTTAGAGGAAGACACCTCCATGTCCTCAGTCTCTTTCCTGACTGGGACAACTCCACTATCATCAAATAAATCTTCATCACTATCTACAGTATCAGACAGAATTTCATATTTATTTTGTAACTTAACCTCCTTCTTTTTGCTAAGCTCTTCTAATTTCTTAGACACTTTTTCCTCTGTTATATTTTTCTTCCCTCTCCTCCCCCTTACCCCAGACACCTTCTCCACTCTCTGAGGTTTGGATTTTTCATCAATCTTATCCTTCTTATTTTTCTCTTTCTGCTTAGCAACAGATTTTTTTTTCCCACCACACCTCCCTCCTTTTTATCACCACTCTTTTTTGACCCCTCATTCTTTTCAGAAAGGCTACTCATCTCAATATTTTTCTCCAACCCTTTCCCTACCATACGTTCTCCTTCTAAAACCTTTTCCTCCGACTTTGAAGGAGGAACAGAAAACTTCACACCTAAGTCTAGGAGTTTGCTACATTGCTACTGTTTATGTGTTAGACTAGTTCCCAGGTGTTGAAACCAAGGACTTCACAACTAAGACTAGGAGATTGCTACATTGCTACTGTTTATGTGTTAGACTAGTTCCCAGGTGTTGAAACCAAGGACTTCACAACTAAGACTAGGAGATTGCTACATTGCTACTGTTTATGTGTTAGACCAGTTCCCAGGTGTTGAAACCAAGGACTTCACACCTAGATTAGGACTGTTATATATTTCTGTTTACCCAGTGGCGGACACAGCCAGCAATGGGCCCCTGTGCAAAATTGCAATTGCGGGCCCCTACGGCCTGCGCCGCAGCAAAAAATGGGTGTGGCTACAACGCGGCAAAAAATAGGTGTGGATAGAACCTGCGGCGCGTATCGCCATGGCAAAAATGGGCGTGGCAATGACCGGATAAGGGCGGAGCTAACTGTAATTTAAAGCGAACTCGGGGTGAGGGTTTATTTCCTTTTAAACAATACTTGTTGCCTGGCGGCCCTGCTGATCTGTTTGGCTGCAGTAATAAACTGAATTACACCAGCAACAAGCATGCAGCTAATCTTCTCAGTTCTGACAATATTGTCAGAAACCCCTGACCTGCTGCATAAGAGGCAGAGGACCAGCACGACAGCCAGGCAACTGGTATTGCATAAAAGGAGAGAAATATGGCAGCCTCAAGATTATTCTCACCTCAGGTTCCCTTGAAAAGTGCAACGCAAAGACAGTGGGCCCAAGTTTTGGTGACCCTTTCCCTAGAAAATTCACATAATTGTGCAGGTTTTTTCAAGAAAATACACATCATGTCGGCAGATATGCCCAGAAAATACGTGCAATCATGTCGGCAGATATGCCCAGAAGATACGTGCAATCATGTCGGCAGATATGCCCAGAAAATACGTGCAATCAAGTCGGCAGATATGCCCAGAAAATACGTGCAATCAAGTCGGCAGATATGCCCAGAAAATACGTGCAATCATGTTTGCAGATTTGCACAGAAAATACATGCAATCATGTGGCAGACCTGCCCAGAACATACACCTGCTAATATAAATAAAAAAACAAAAACATTTACTCACCTGCAGCAGCAGACCTCCTGTCCCAGCCTCCATCCGGCGCGCAGCTCCCATGGGTGGTTGGGTGGATAGGTAGCCATGGATAGGTAGCCTGGTGGGTGGGTAGGTAGGTAGGCAGCCTGGTGGGTGGGTAGGTAGGTAGCCCTTAGCCGGGTGGGTAGGTAGCCTTTAGGTACCCGGGTGGGTGGCTGGTTAGCTGGGTGGGTAGGTAGCCTGGTGGGTGGGTGGGTAGCCAGGTGGGTAGAGATGGGCCGAACGGTTCGGCGGCGAACGGTTCCAGGCGAACTTTGGTGGTTCGCGTTCGCAGAGAACTGGGAACTTTTTTTTAAAGTTTGGTTCGCCCATAGACTTTAATGGCCGCCAACTTTAACGGTTAATAGCAAAGTCCCCTTACATGGTAGAAACACCAAAATTGTTGGGAATGTTAAGTGGAATAGTGGGAACAAGAGGGAATTTTTTTTTTTCAAAAAGACCTTATACTTTTTGAGAAAATCAATTTTAAAGTTTCAAAGTAAAATTAGCCAATTCTTAAAAAAAGAACCGATTCCTTAAAAAGAACCAGATGATTCAAGAACCGTTAATTTAGCAGAGAATGCGTCCTGAGCAGGACGTGAAGCTGCCGGCTCCGCTGCTGTCTCTCCCCACCTGCCTGCACATGTCACCCTCACCTAGCCTGGCACCCAGTGCACCCACGGGTGCCAGGCTAGGTGAGAGTGACAAGTGAGGAGGTGGGGAGAGACAGCAGGACCCGGCAGCTATGCGTCCAAAAGGAGGCATTCTCTGCTATGTGGGAGGCGTCGGAGATCTTCAATCAACTTAATTGAAGATCGCAACATAAGAGGATACAGTTCGTTGGATCGTTTACCGTGGATATTGGCGTGGGAAAACTTTTTTAAAGGTACAGGTACGTATTTATGGTTAATTTAGAATAATAAAATACTTTTCTCGTGGTTGTGTTTTTATTTCATTTAACCCTTTGTGGAAATGCGTAAAGGGTACTTTGTACTCCTATACTCATTTCTCCTGGGAGGGGGGTGGGCATCTGGGGTCCCCTTCTTAAAGGGGACTCCCAGATGCCACCATGAACCCCCCCTAGGGAGTCGTCGCCCCCACCTCCTCCTGGGGTACCGGAGGTGGGGAAGAGCCCCTTGTCCATGGATTGGACAAGGGCTCCGGGGGGGGGGGAGAGGAGGGGAAGGCTTGGTGGCCGCCCCTCCCCCCCCGGAGCCCCCCCATACCATGGACCATGCGGGCTGGTATAGCTCAGGGTGCGAAGCCCCAGTCAGCCGGGGCTCCGCATTCTGGCTATCCCAGCCTGCATGGGGGACAAGGGGTACAGAGGCTCGGGAGGGGGGACCCCACGTCATTTTTTTTTCATTTATTTCCCACACTCAGCACATAAAAATAATAAATATATATATATATATATATATATACATATATATATATATATATATATATACATATATATATATATACATACACACATATATATATATATTTTTTTTTTTTAAAGGACTTACGAGGCCACAAGTATGAAAAAATTTAAATACCATTTCATAATCCAGATCCATGGGGGACGCCATCAGCGCTATGTTCATTCCGCCATGGCACCCGCAGTAATACCGGCCCCGGGCGGGTCCCGACCCCTCCAAACGGGTCGGGTTCTCATTCCCCCCTCAATATGGCCGCCACAGATTGCCGCGGCTGCGCAGTCCGCATAGATGCGATTGCGGCTGCGCAGCCCTAGGTCCTCCTCCCGATGAGTCCGATGTATGTACGCATATTGATGACGCGGCAGGAGGAGGCCCTAGAGCTGCGCAGGTGCAATCGCGTCTGTGCGGACTGCGCAGCCGCGGCAATCTGTGGCGGCCATATTGAGTGGGGAATGAGAACCCGACCTGTTCGGAGGGGTCGGGAGTCGGGACCCGACCGGGGCCGGTATTACTGCGGGAGCCATGGGGGAATGAACGGGAGGGTGCGGATGGCGTCCTCCATGGATCTGGATTATGAAAAGGTATTTAACTTTTTTCACATTTGTGGCCTCGGAAGTCCGAGATGAGACATTTCGTGAAATTCAGACGTTGCTAACGACCATGGCTGCGATTAATGTACGCCAGGATCTCCTCCATTGAAATTGCCCAAATAAACAGGTTTTTGTGACCCTAGGCCATGACCTCTTTGGCCTAGGGGCCCGAAACTCACTAGTTATGATCCCCCTAACAGTTCCTACAATGCTAGTAAATTTGCCCCAGCTGAGCAATTGCCCTTTGAAAAGGTGTGAGATTTTGGAAAGTGAAATAGGGAGCCAATGAAAGCCTATGGGGGATTTTACTAC
Source organism: Hyperolius riggenbachi (assembly GCF_040937935.1). NCBI lineage: Eukaryota > Metazoa > Chordata > Amphibia > Anura > Hyperoliidae > Hyperolius > Hyperolius riggenbachi. The sequence continues at coordinate 191,823,599 of NC_090656.1, read as the reverse complement.
TTTTGCACCCCTGTACTCTGGTTTGCAGAGATGTAGGGACCCCATCTTTGGAATCCAAGTCTAACAATATGTCTTCTACCTGCATGAGACATTTCGTGAAATTCAGACGTTGCTAACGGCCAAAAAAGTTAAATACCTTTTCATAATCCAGATCCATGGAGGACGCCATCCGCGCCCTCCCGTTCATTCCCCCATGGCTCCCGCAGTAATACCGGCCCCGGTCGGGTCCCGACCCCTCCGAACAGGTCGGGTTCTCATTCCCTCCTCAATATGTCCGCACAGACGCGATTGCACCTGCACAGCTCTAGGGCCTCTTCCTGCCGCGTCATCAATATGCGTGCATACATCGGACGCATCGGGAGGAGGACCTAGAGCTGCGCAGCCGCAATCGCATCTATGCGGACTGCGCAGCCACGGCAATCTGTGGCGGCCATATTGAGGGGGGAATGAGAACCCGACCCATTTGGAGGGGTCGGGACCCGACCGGGGCCGGCATTACTGCGGGTGCCATGGCGGAATGAACGGGGGGCGCAGATGGCGTCCTCCATGGATCTGGATTATGAAATGGTATTTAACTTTTTTCATACTTGTGGCCTCGTTATCGTTAAGTCCTTTAAAAAAAAAAAAAAAAAAAAAAAAAAAAAATATATATATATATATATATATATTAAAAAAAAAAAATGACGTGGGGTCCCCCCTCCCGAGCCTCTGTAACCCCTTGTCCCCCATGCAGGCTGGGATAACAATTTCCCCTCTTGTAGTCACTGAAAGATCTCAGGTGTTAGACACCTTGAAACATCTTTTCCATCACTTTTGTGGCCAGCATAATTTTTTCTATTTTTCAAAGTTCGCCTCCCCATTGAAGTCTATTGCGGTTCGCGAACTTTTCCGCGAACCGAACCTTCCGCGGAAGTTCGTGAACCCGGTTCGCGAACCTAAAATCAGAGGTTCGGCCCATCACTACAGGTGGGTAGGTAGCCTGGTGGGTGGGTAGGTAGCCTGGTGGGTGGGTAGGTAGGTAGCCTGGTGGGTGGGTGGGTAGGTAGCCCTTAGCCGGGTGGGCAGGTAGCCTGGTGGGTGGGTGGGTAGGTAGCCGGGGCTGGTGGCTGGGTAGCTAGGTAGCCTGGTGGGTGGGTAGGTAGCCTGGTGGGTGAGTAGGTAGCCTGGTGGGTGGATGGGTAGCCTGGTGGGTAGGTAGCCTGGTGGGTGGGTTGGTAACTAGCCCGGTAGGTAGGTAGGTAGGTAGCCTGGTGGGTGGGTGGGTAGGTAGGTAGGTAGGTAGGTAGCCTGGTGGGTGGGTAGACGGGTGGGTAGGTAGCCTGGTGGGTGGATTGGTAACTAGCCCGGTAGGTAGGTAGCCGGGTGGGTGGGTGGTTAGGTAGGTAGCCGGGTGGGTAGGTAGGTAGGTAGGTAGCCGGGTGGGTAGGTAGGTAGGAAGCCTGGTGGGTGTGTGGGTAGGTAGCCCTTAGCCGGGTGGGTAGGTAGCCTGGTGGGTGGCTGGGTAGATGGGTGGGTAGGTAGCCTGGTGGGTGGGTAGGTAGCTGGGTGGGTAGGTAGCTGGGTGGGTGGGTGGGTAGGTAGCCTGGTGGGTAGGTAGCCAGGTGGGTAGATAGCCTGGTGGGTGGGTTGGTAACTAGCCCGGTAGGTAGGTAGGTAGGTAGGTAGCCTGGTGGGTGGGTGGGTAGGTAGGTAGGCAGCCTGGTGGGTAGGTAGCCTGGTGGGTGGGTGGGTAGGTAGCCTGGTGGGTAGGTAGCCAGGCGGGTAGGTAGCCTGGTGGGTGGGTTGGTAACAAGCCCTGTAGGTAGGTAGGTAGCCGGGTGGGTGGTTAGGTAGGTAGCCGGGTGGGTAGGTAGGTAGGTAGCCGGGTGGGTAGGTAGGTAGGAAGCCTGGTGGGTGTGTGGGTAGGTAGCCCTTAGCCGGGTGGGTAGGTAGCCTGGTGGGTGGCTGGGTAGCTGGGTGGGTAGGTAGCCTGGTGGGTGGGTAGGTAGCCGGGTGGGTAGGTAGCCGGGTGGGTGGGTGGGTAGGTAGCCAGGTGGGTGGTTGGGTAGGTAGCCTGGTGGGTAGGTAGCCTGGTGGGTGGGTTGGTAACTAGCCCGGGAGGTAGGTAGGTAGGTAGCCTGGTGGGTGGGTAGCCTGGTGGGTAGGTAGCCGGGTGGGTGGGTAGGTAGCCAGGTGGGTGGGTGGGTGGGTAGGTAGCCAGGTGGGTAGGTAGCCGGGTGGGTAGGTAGCCTGGTGGGTGGGTTGGTAACAAGCCCGGTAGGTAGGTAGGTAGCCGGGTGGGTGGTTAGGTAGGTAGCCATGTGGGTAGGTAGGTAGCCGGGTGGGTAGGTAGTCGGGTGGGTAGGTAGGTAGGAAGCCTGGTGGGTGGGTAGCCAGGTGGGTAGGTAGCCGGGTGCGGGTGGGTAGGTGGTTAGGTAGCCGGGTGGGTGGGTAGGTAGGCAGGTAGCCGGGTGGGTGGGTGGTTAGGTAGCTGGGTGGGTAGGTAGGTAGGCAGGTAGCTGGGTGGGTAGCTATCCGGGTGGGGGGCCCGACTTCCTCACCTCGGAGGGCCCCCCTCCCGGTATGCGCGGCGGGAGAGCGGCAAATACAGGAAGTCTTCGGGGCTCCAGGCAGGCGCTAGAGGCTCAGCCGCTTGGTCTCCAATATGTCTCCAACTCTGTATACTGCTCGCTACTTCCTGGTTTAGTAGCGAGCAGTATATAGAGTTGGAGACATCGGCGACCAAGCGGCCGCTGAGCCTCTAGCGCCTGCCTGGAGCCCCGGAGACATCCTGTATTTGCCAGTGCCACTCTCCCGCCGCGCATACCGGGAGGGGGGCCCCCCGAGGTGAGGGAGGGAGGGAGGATAGGAGTCGGGGCCCCCCAGGGAGAAATTTTTTTTTTTAAAAAAAATACTTAATGGGCCCCTGAAGCAACGGAACTTCAGGGGCCCTCATTCGGCGGCACGGCCTGCACGGCCGTATGTCCGCCACTGTTTACCTGTTATGATCTCTGGCCTTCCTGACCACTCTTCTGCTTACTGATTCGGTACTTCCGCCCACCTGATAAACTGTTGCCGACCTTGCCTGTACCCGGATACCGAATCAGTCTTCAGTCTCTGTACCTTATCTGTCCGTATGTTGCTGACCTGGCTTGTCTGACCTTTCTGGCTGTCACTTAACCTTTAGGTGATCAGCCTTACTGTACTATCTGTGACACTTGCTCTTCAGGTGTTTATTAGCTGCAAGTTCAGGCTTATGGTCACCTGCTCCTCAGGAGATCATCTTGCAGCACAGTCAGTGGTCCCTGCCCCTCAGGGGTCCACTGGCTGCAGTACAGTCTGATTCCCTGCCCCTCAGGGAATCCTTGGCTGCAGTAGAATCTGATTCCCTGCTCCTCAGGGAATCCTTGGCTGCAGTCCCATCATTATCTCTCATCCATCAGTTATCCCATTTGCAGCCCAGTCAGTGGTCCCTGCTTCTCAGGCATTCACTGGCTGCAGTACAATCTGATTCCCTGCTCCTCGGGGAATCCTCGGCTGCAGTTCAATTACAATCACTCATTCCATCTGTTATCTCATTTGCAGCCCAGTCAGTGGTCCCGGCCCCTCAGGGGTCCACTGGCTACTGTGCAGTCTGAGTCCCTGCTCCTCAGGGAATCCTTGGCATCAGTAGTGTCTGTATCTCCCGCTTCTCGGGAGATAACTTCTCTGATTACTGTTGCACCAAACACAATATCACATTGGGTGTCCTGTGTCTAGCTATACTAGTATTATTGGTGATTCTGCAGATCACCACATAATCAGGTATAGCATCTGTATTATTGGTGATACTGCAGATCGCCAATAATCAGGAAAACTCTGTGTTGCTGACACCAATCGTTACATTGAGTTACCAGACTGGAGAACAGACAAAGTCAAAGAAGGTGGAGGAAGAGGAGCTGATTTGAGAACAGACAGGAAAGGAGGAATATCAAACTGGGACTTCAGGGTGGTGGATGACAGGGACGACGGTTCTCCACCAGGGACAGCCTCTCCATCTTCTTCTTCAAGATTTTTTTCCATCTTTTAAAGTACTTCCTCATCTAAATTGGACCACGATTCGGGACACTGGGAGTAAGGATGACCCAACTTGAGGCATATACTACATCTAATTTCTTTGCAATCTTTCGCCAAGTGTCCCAAAGCGTGGCACCGAGAACATTTTTGTTCCTTACAAGATATACTGTAATGGCTTTTTGAATTACATTTTTAACATACTTGAGGCTGACCCTGGTAAAAAAAAGTCACCCTATCTCGGCCTATAAAGACAGATGTTGGAATGTGTTTGACCACATTTCCGTCCCTGCCCAGCCTTACCATCAACTCCCAACCACCCCCCCAGATCCCCAACTTATCCATCTTCTTCTTCTTCTTTGGTGTACTCAAGGGTACACCATAGTTCTTGATCCAAACTAACAAGTCATGCACAGGAATGGATTCGTTCGGGACCACGATCGTTCAGCGTCCACCTGGGGCAACTATCCTTTCCATTCATCACTCATTTACCTGGTTTTATCATACTTCTCCCTAAAGGCATCCAGACCAGTCAGGGACAAAAAGCTGACATCAAAAAAGGAAGGGGGGTTTTCAGGAGTCAAAACAGCATAAAAATCCACCGCCCTGAAGCCCATTTTTAACAACAGCCGAATAAATGTTTTTTCTTGAATAAGATACACCATCATCACCCTTATAGCAAATTCTAAATAAACTCCTTGACGATAATCCAATTTCATCCAACTTTGATCATTTGTCACCAGGCCCGGCCCTAGACTTTTTGCCGCCTGAGGCAAAATTCAAAAAAATCGCCGCACCTCCCCCCAAGCCGTGTGTGTGTGGGGGGCCGCCCGAGCTGGAGGGGATAGCGGGCAGGAAGGGGGTATTGGGCCTAGCGGCGGGGAGGGGGGTCGGACCCCCCCCTCCCTCGCCTGGGTCCCCCGTCCTCCGCTCCCCTCCAGCTTTAGAAGTGAGGTCGCTGGCTGCAGCTATATTGTAAGAGGCAACGGGCGGGGATCACTCACCTCTTCCTCGTTCCAGCCCGAGCCTGCGCTCCACTGACGTCACTTCCTGCGGCGTAGCAGGAAGTGACGTCAGTGGAGCGCAGGCTCGGGCTGGAACGAGGAAGAGGTGAGTCCTCCCCGCCCGTTGCCTCTTACAATATAGCTGCAGCCAGCGACCTCACTTCTAAAGCTGGAGGGGAGCGGAGGACGGGGGACCCAGGCGAGGGAGGGGGGGGTCCGACCCCCCTCCCCGCCGCTAGGCCCAATACCCCCTTCCTGCCCGCTATCCCCTCCAGCTCGGGCGGCCCCCCACACACACAGACGGGCGGCTGCCGCCCCTCCAGAAGTGCCGCCTGAGGCAAAAGTTTCACCCCGCCTCATGGGCGGGCCGGCCCTGTTTGTCACATTGCTGTTCACATCCTTTTTTAATGCACTTGCATAAGACAAACCAGTTCTCTTAACAACATTTTGTTTATCCTGTTGCTTACTAACAGATACAGGTATATCAACAACACTTTGATTTAATTCTTTCTCTTTCCCACCCCCCTCCCTCTAAGCACCTCTCTTATCACCAAACATTCTTTTTTTCCCCACCTCATTTGTGTCACTTTCACCTCTCCTCTTCCTTGCCTGCCCACCCATTTTTCCTTAATCAACCCTGCTATTTTCCTCTATGACCCTCTTTGGCTGCTGCACATCCCTCCCCACCTGACCTCTAGAAACATCTCCCTTTCCATTTACCAGGTCGATCCTGCCTGCATCCAGAGATGTTGCTGCAAAACCGCAGCTCCCCACCTTTTCCTCCGCGTTTTTGGGCTAACACTCTTTTGTTTGTGTTACCCACTGCTGCAAGAAGTTCCCCTTCTTTGAAAATACATTCCCTATTGAGGGAAACACTGCCGCGGTCGCCGCTGATGTCACCTCCGGTATCTGCCTCCACGCCGACAGCCGCACCCGGCGCCATCTTGGATGAGGGCAAACCCTGTGACACAGGAATCGCTGTCACAGGGTTTTGCCCTGAACTCAAACTAGCCCCACCAACTGCTGGATTAGAGAAGGGAAAGCCCCGCAGACTGGAAACTGCAGAGGCTTCCCCAACTCCTCCACCACTCTGTGCAGAGCCACCAGGGAGAGCTGAACTGCCTGAAAACATTAAAGGTGCACTCCCCACCTGTTCTAAGGAAATATTTTCACCTTGATGCATCATATTACCACCAATCTTAAAGGGACTAACGGGGAATATACACAGGTGAAAATGGACCAGGGAGGGAATTAGGAACACCAGGGAGCACAAGAGGATTAAGGTTTTAATTCACATAAGGAAAATAGGGAGAGGAATGTGGAAAGGAAAAATTCTGAACATTAGGAACATTAGCATTTTGCACGTTTTTTCTGCATGTTTGAGATCATTCCTATTGTTCCACCACCAGACTAAGTTTGGAACTGTCCTGGAATCTTCTGCAAACTGTGTCCAAACTGCATGGGGGAAAAAATATTACTAAATGCTTCCTGTTGCATAGCTGAATTTTGCACAATTTGTGACTAGCAGTTATTTTCTGCAAAAACTGCAGGAAATCCAGAAACTCTCATGCTATTCACATTTTGCATAGCTGCAGGCTTTGAGCTTTCCCTCCATTTACTGGCACAACCTTATCCTTATTTTCTTACATCTAGGAAAACCGCTGTTGATGGCCTAAGCCTTCAGAAAACATTCCACCACTTTCTTTTAATTTCTCCAACACTTTGCTTTGGACCTCAATTTGTTCTTGCAATTTTCCTAGCTGTGGGTTTGTCTTAAGAAAAGCAGGTTTCCAAGACTGACGATACTTGTTTATACGTTTTTTTAAGTCATATTGTAACGAGCTTAAAGTCTCTTGAGCAATTTTGACATTCTTATGCCACTCCACTGCATTACTCATGATTCTTTCAACTGTTGAACCACTGCCCCCAGCTTGATGAGCCTCCATTATGGTGGACAGGGATGCCTTCTCTGGCCCAGGCCCCCCAGAGTCTTTCAGCCGAGGGAAGCCCAAACACTTCTACTGAAGTCCTTCTCCCCTCTTATGCACGCAACCTTGACAGGGTTCTCGATCACAGGCAGGAATCCAAGAAAATACTCCAGCAACTGGAACTGCTGGAGCTCAGCTGGAGAGGTCCTCTCTCCACCACAGCCACACACAGACTGACCTCCAGAGGGCGGAGTCAGCAGGCAGCTCTGTAGAGCGATGACACTGAGTGGGTATAGTCAGGGGTGAGCCTGGGGTGCCTGGCACCTGGGTGCAAGATTTTCTCTGGCGCCTATGGGAGTGGTTAAATTAACCGCGCCCAACCACATAACCACACCCATGTCCTCCTTACACCCACACCTTCAACCTCTTTACACATGCATGTGATACCCCATTCCTACCCCTCTTCCATGGGCTTGCTCCTGGCTAGCTTTTGCTGCCTGCGATTCTGCTAGTCTCTGGACTGACTCAGGTTGAGAGGCTCTGCGAGTGCGACGCAGTCACACACTGCGTATTTATGGCTGCCTGCGGCCACCCTACTCTCGCTCGCTGTCGTCGGCCAAGCCCAAGCGTGAGGTGGGCTGCCTGTATCTTTCCCGTTGCGCCGCGCAGCCTGCCAGTGTTGACAACCTTTCACGTTATTTTTTTACTGACAAATACCTAACAATTTACTGACAAAAGATTATTTTTACTGACTAAATTTCCCCACTAAATGCACATAAGAGACAGCGTTTCATCAGTAAATGCACATAATGAGAGACCGCTTATCACCAGTAAATGCACATAATAAGAGACAGCTTTTCACCAGTAACATAAGAGACAGCTTTTCACCAGTAGATGCACATAATAAGAGACCGCTTTTCACCAGTAAATGCAAATAAGAAACCGCTTTTCACCAGTAAATGCACATAATAAGAAACCGCTTTTCACCAGTAAATGCACATAATAAGAGGCCGCTTTTCACCAGTAAATGCAATCAAAGGGAACAAGAGAACTAGGAAACCCCCCCTGAATTTAATAACAATAACAAAATGAGCAATGATGCTGGATGTATAAGAATTTGAAAAAATCTTTATTAATGAGCCAACTGCAGATTAAAAACAATTAAAAACAAGGTAGCCAGACCTGGGCCAGAACCCCTAATAATACAATAATGTGGGCGAGACCCTGCATACAAATATAAAATGGAATGTAGCCTGACCTGGACTCTCTGCAAAAAAGTTATGGAGAAAGTATGAAAGATACATATATATATAAACATATACATATGTCTCGATATAGTGCCACTAAAGCAATTTTATCAAAATCGGGTATAATAGTGTGGCACTATATCACAGAGATAGTCCAAGGAAGGCCACACACCCATGGTAAACAGCATATAATCTCAATCTCTAGCTGCCACTACATATAATATAATAAAGTGCTGGTGCATATACAACTGCTAAATAACAATAAAAAAAAAACATAATACAACGAGATATAAAGTGAATATAGAGCAAAAATGAGATATGAGTGTAGGAGATAAAGATATAGAGTGGAGGAGGGAATATTCCCATAAGGTGCAGAAGTGAAACAAGAGAGTAGCAGCAGGAGAGCGAGAAATGAGCAGGGCTCACCTAATAAGAAAGATGAGAGGCCTCAGGAATGGCTGTGTGGGCGCTGCCTGCGCCGTCCGACTAGTTCCGCCGAAGCTGCGAGGGGACAGTGATTTGGGAAGCTGGCGCGGTTTAAATGGAGCCCGGAGGACGCGGCCGCGTCACTGGCTTGACCCCACGTGCCGTCTTACGTCAGCGCGAAGGGTCAGCCATGCGTAAGATGGAACGCATATGACTATATGGTACGCATGAGAAAGATGAAAGTTCGCCATCTAGTGGGCAAAGAGGATATAACATCCAAAGTCAAATAGATAAGATACAAAGAATTCCCTATAGGAATGTGGCCGCCATCTAGTGGGCAAAAAAGTGTCTTATATACAAAAACATATAACAAAGATTCTAGCAAAATACCAAAACATCCTAAGAGCGATACATAAAACAATCTCAAAAAATTCTCCTAAAGTATTATGTATATAAAGCATTGGAGACATATGATTATAGAAGTTATATCTTTCAATACAATTTGAGACATAAGTGCATGAACACTGTCCACTAAAAGATCCAAGCAGAAGGACTTGTAAGCAGTCAACTTCCAAACAGAAGATGGTTCAATAGATGCATGAGACTTAATCCAGACACTTGGGTATCATATTATGAGGCGTCCTAAATCAAAAAATCAAATAATAATAATAGGTATTAGTTCATAAATGACCATGTTAACATATTATGTCACATCCAAAAAAGGAACCACCCGGTGCTTGAATACGTCTGACGGTGCACCAGTCTCTGCCCATAAGCCAAAGTTCAGTCCAGTCCTCTTACCACAGACTGTAGAAAAGTAGATAGTTCAAAAAAGATGCTCACACGTACTCACATCATGTCAGCAAGAAAAAGATAAAAGAGCCCTCACTGCAAACCAGATTAGCTTTAATATCCAAGCAGGGAGAGAGAGACTAAAAAATAGTCCAGCTTCCCTACCTTGAAGCTGTAGAATATGTGCAAGAATCAAAAAGTAGATCAATTGATCACAAATAGTCCAGCTTCCTTACCTAAAGCTGTAGAGCACAGATAGACAAAGTAATTCACCAAAGGGGTGCACTATTACGATAATGTAATTATTGTGGCAAGTAACAGCCCAAACTGAAATCTTCATTAAGGCCCTGAGGAATTTTCGTACCTAATTTGTGAATCCAACGCAATTCCCACTGCAACATCTTAGTGACATGATTTCCACCTCTGTTGCTTAGCTGTAGCCTCTGCAATCTGCTACTCTCTTGTTTCACTTCTGCACCTTATGGGAATATTCCCTCCTCCACTCTATATCTTTATCTCCTACACTCATATCTCATTTTTGCTCTATATTCACTTTATATCTCGTTGTATTATGTTTTTTTTTGATTGTTATTTAGCAGTTGTATATGCACCAGCACTTTATTATATTATATGTAGTGGCAGCTAGAGATTGAGATTATATGCTGTTTACCATGGGTGTGTGGCCTTCCTTGGACTATCTCTGTGATATAGTGCCACACTATTATACCCGATTTTGATAAAATTGCTTTAGTGGCACTATATCGAGACATATGTATATGTTTATATATATATGTATCTTTCATACTTTCTCCATAACTTTTTTGCAGAGAGTCCAGGTCAGGCTACATTCCATTTTATATTTGTATGCAGGGTCTCGCCCACATTATTGTATTATTAGGTGTTCTGGCCCAGGTCTGGCTACCTTGTTTTTAATTGTTTTTAATCTGCAGTTGGCTCATTAATAAAGATTTTTTCAAATTCTTATACATCCAGCATCATTGCTCATTTTGTTATTGTTATTAAATTCAGGGGGGGTTTCCTAGTTCTCTTGTTCCCTTTGATTGCATATTGTTTTGGGTCGGTGACCCTTTACCCCCCTGCATAGCCTATTATGGCAATTAGAGTAACATTAGTTGCCTAGTGATGCTTGCTCGTCTTTTTTGTCTCTGTGAAATTTCACCAGTAAATGCACATACTGACAAACAGCCAGTGTCCCCAGTATATGTAGCCCGCCTGGACCCCCTTTAGGTAGTGAGTGACAGGGAGCCCTTTAGGCAGTGAGTGACAGGGAGCCCTTTAGGCAGTGAGTGACAGGGAGCCCTTTAGGCAGTGAGTGACAGGGAGCCCCTTTGGCAGTGAGTGACGGGGAGCCCCTTTGGCAGTGAGTGACAGGGAGCCCCTTTGGCAGTGAGTGACAGGGAGCCCCTTTGGCAGTGAGTGACAGGGAGCCCCTTTAGGCAGTGAGTGACAGAGAGTCCCTTTAGGCAGTGAGTGACAGGGAGCCCCTTTAGGCAGTCAGTGAGTGAGTGACAGGGAGCCCCTTTAGGCAGTGAGTGAGTGACAGGGAGCCCCTTTAGGCAGTGAGTGAGTGACAGGGAGCCCCTTTAGGTAGTGAGTGAGTGCCAGGGAGCCCCTTTAGGTAGTGAGTGAGTGCCAGGGAGCCCTTTTAGGTAGTGAGTGAGTGCCAGGGAGCCCCTTTAGGTAGTGAGTGAGTGACAGGGAGCCCCTGCCGCCGCCACTCCCCCCTCACCTCGCAGCCAGCAGACCTCAGGATCAGCAGTAGTGAGTGAGCGACAGAGAGCCGCCGCCGCTCCCCACTCACATCGCAGCCAGCAGACCTCAGGATCAGCCGCGACCCAACCAATACGAGCGGGCACCGGATGCACCCGCTCTATATGCGGAAGTGATGTCACTTCCGCATATCAGTGCGGGCGCTGGGTCCTAGCGCCCGCACGATTGGTCGCCGCCTGATTGAGGTCTGAGTGACGCGGCAGCCACAGGGAGGGAGGGAGCCGCGGCCAGAGGGGGTGAGCGGTGGCCGGGCGGCACCTGTCAGAGACAGGCGCCTGGGTGCAATGCACCCGCAGCACCCGCCCAGGTGCGGCCCTGGGTATAGTAAGCAGTATGTAACCATGTGGCAGTTTGAACCCTGGACCTCAGGAGAGCGTTGGCACTGTGGGTGGGTATAGTAAGCTGTATGCGACCATGTGGCGGTGTGAACCTTGCAGCTGAGGAGAGCGCTGGCACTGTGGGTGGGTATAGTAATCAGTATGTGACCATGCAGCAGTGTGAACCTTTGAGCTCTGGAGAGCGCTGGTACTTTTGGTAGGTATAGTAAGCAGTATGTGACCATAAGGCGGTATGAGCCTTGCAGCTGAGGAGAGCACTGGTACTGTGGGTGGCAGTGGCGAAGCTACAAACCTCAGGGCCCCGATGCGGAATTTGGACCTGCCCCCCTACATTAAATAGCCAGGTATAGGCACCTACAGTATAGGTAGCCAGGAATCAGTGCCCCAGTATAGGTAGCCAGGAATAGGTGCCTCAGTATAGGTAGCCAGGAATAGGTGCCTCAGTATAGGTAGCCAGGCATAGGTGCCTCAGTATAGGCAGCCAGGAATAAATGCTCACAGTATAGATAGTAATAAATAGTTGCCTCAGTATAGGTAGCCAGGTTGGGATTAGATTGTGAGTTCCTCTGAGGGACAGTTAGTGACAAGACAATATACACTGTACAGCGCTGCGGAAGATGTTGGCACTATATAAATACTAAATAATAATAATAATAGGTGCTCCCAGTACAGATAGCCAGGATTAGGTGCCCCAGTATAGGTAGCCAGGAGTAGATGCCTCAGTATAGGTAGCCAGGAGTAGATGCCTCAGTATAGATAGCTAGGAGTAGGTGCCTCAGTATAGCTAGCCAGGGATAGGTGCCACAGTATAGATAGCCAGGGATAGGCGCCACAGTATAGATAGCCAGGAAGAGAGACAGGGACACAGGAGGAGAGACAGCCACGGGGACAGAGACAGGGAAACAGGGAGAGAGACAGCCACAGGGAGAGAGACAGTCAGGGAGAGAGACAGGGACACAGGGAGAGAGACAGCCAGAGAGAAAGACAGGGGCACAGATAAAGAGACAGTCAGGGAGAGAGACAGGGACACAGGGAGAGAGACAGTCAGGGAGAAAGACAGGGACATAAATAGAGAGACAGCCAGGGAGAGAGACAGGGGCACAGGTAGAGAGACAGGGACACAGGGAGAGAGACAGCCACAGGGAGAGAGACAGTCAGGGAGAGAGACAGGGACACAGGGAGAGAGACAGCCAGGGAGAAAGACAGAGACACAGATAGAGAGACAGTCAGGGAGAGAGACAGGGACACAGGGAGAAAGACAGGGACACAGATAGAGAGACAGCCAGGGAGAGAGACATGGGCACAGGTAGAGAGACAGAGACACAGGGAGAGAGACAGTCACAGGGAGAGAGACAGGGACTCAGGGGGAGAGACAGCCAGGGAGAGAGACAGGCCACGGGGAGAGAGACAGGGACACAGGGGGAGAGACAGCCAGGGAGAGAGACAGGGACACAGGGAGAGAGACAGAAACACAGGGAGAGAGACAGGGACACGGGGAGAGACAGCCAGGGAGAGAGACAGCCAGGGTGAGAGACAGGGACACAGGGGGAGAGATAGCCTGGGAGACAGCCATCCAGGGAGATAGACAGGGACAAAGGGGGAAAGACAGCCAGGGAGAGAGACATCCAGGGAGAGAGACAGGAACACAGGGAGACAGACAGCCAGGGAGAGAGACAGGGACACAGAGAGAGAGAGAGAGACAGGGACACAGGGAGACAGACAGGGACACAGGGAGAGAAACAGCCAGCGGGAGAGACATGACACAGAGAGAGAGTCAGCCACAAGGAGAGAGACAGTGACACAGAGGCAGTGACAAACAGGAAGAGAGACAGGGACACAGAGAGAGAGAGAGAGACAGGGACACAGGGAGACAGACAGGGACACAGGGAGAGACACAGCCAGCGGGAGAGACATGACACAGAGAGAGAGACAGCCACAAGGAGAGAGACAGTGACACAGAGGCAGTGACAAACAGGAAGAGAGACAGGTCACCGGGAGAGAGAGGCAGGGACACAGGGGGAGAGACAGCCAGGGAGAGAGATAGGGACACGGAGAGAGACAGGAACACAGGGGGAGAGACAGGGACACAGGGGGAGAGACAGCCAGGGAGAGAGACAGGGACACAGGGGAGAGATAGCCAGGGAGACAGACATCCAGGGAGAGAGACAGGGACAAAGGGGGAGAGAAAGCCAGGGAGAGAGACATCCAGGGAGAGAGACAGGGACACGGGGGGAGAGATAGCCAGCGAAAGAGACATCCAGGGAGAGAGACAGGGACACAGGGAGAGAGACAGCCACAGGGAGAAAGAAAGGGACAAAGGGAGAGAGACAGGGACACAGGGAGAGAGACAGTCAAGGAGAGAGACAGCCACAGGGAGAGAGACAGGGACACAGGTGGAGAGATAGCAAGGGAGAGAGACATACAGGGAGAGAGACATCCAGGGAGAGAGACAGTGACAGAGGGGGAGAGACAGCCAGGGGGAGAGACAGGGACACCGGGCAGATACCGCCAGGGAGAGACAGCCAGGGGGAGAGACAGCCAGGGAGAGAGACATCCAGGGAGAGAGACAGGGACAAAGGGAGAGAAACAGCCACAAGGAGTGAGACAGGGACACAGGGAGAGAGACATCCAGGCAGAGAGACAGGGACACAGGGAGAGAGACAGGGACACAGGGGGAGAGACAGCCAGGGGGAGAGACAGGGACACAGGGAGAGAGACAATGGGGGAAGGGTGTATCCCGGGGCACATTAAAAGTTACACGGAGGCTAGAAGGACCCCACTCTCCTTTTCTCTGTAGGTTGACTCCCATATGCCCGTTCCCCAGATGCCTGGGAGACATCCCGAGCTCACTCCAACCTGAATTATCGCAAATTCTTTCTGTTTTAGGAAAGCAAACTTTTGTTTTTCTTAACATCTTAGTAAGGGGGCTTTTAGGACCATTGTAGTCCCTTACACACCCCAATGAGTTCTGGGTCACCATGAGCTTGCTGGTTAGTCTGTGCCTCTTGGATTTACAAGCCCTACTCCATAGAGCCAAATTAATCCATGCCATGCACTGATGAGGATCAAACAATCCGAAACAGTCTGTATGCATGTTGGATTATTATGGCTCTGTACATATTAACAAGCTGACACATCATTGCATTCCAGCGGTTCTGGAGGTGTGTTTAGCTTCTAAGGGTACAATGGTTAATTTGCATATATTCAGCAGTGGTGTCTGGGAGACACCTCGAGCTCACTCCAACCTGAATTATCGCAAATTCTTTCTGTTTTAGGAAAGCAAACTTTTGTTTTTGTATATTTCAATCAAGCACTTGAGAGCCAGCCTGGAGAGAAGTGCGGGGTCCTTCTGGGCTCTGTGTAGCTGTTCAAGTGTCCCGGGACAGTGCAGAGCACAGCTGATGCAGGGGATAAATAGTGATGATTCCTCTGCCAAGCGGGACACGAGTAGGGGGGCCAGGGAAAGCGGAACATGCCTTCCAAACAGTAAAGGCTCCGCCAAACACAGTGAGGGTTCCGCTGTGACGGTTGGGACCTTTGCAGGTGGGGAGCACTGCTGCGACTGTGGCCCCTATGCCCCTGGTGAGTGGGTATAGTTAGCAGTATGTGACCATGTGGTGGTGTGAACTTTTGAGCTCAGGAGAGCACTGGCACTGTGGGTTGGTATAGTAAGCAGTATGCAACCATGTGGAAGTGTGAACCTTGCAGCTTAGGAGAGCGTTGGCACTGTGGGTGGGTATAGTAAGCAGTATGTGACCATGTGGTGGTGTGAACTTTTGAGCTCAGGAGAGCACTGGCACTGTGGGTTGGTATAGTAAGCAGTATGCAACCATGTGGAAGTGTGAACCTTGCAGCTTAGGATAGCGCTGCTACTGTGGGTGGGTATAATAAGCACTATTTGACCATGTGGCGGTGTGAACCTTTGAACTCAGGAAAGCACTGGCACTGTGGGTGGGTATAGTAAGCAGTATGTGACCATGTGGCGGTGTGAACCAGCAGCTGAGGAGAGCACTGACACTGTGGGTGGGTATAGTAAGCAGTATGTGACCATGTGGCGGTGTGAACCTTGCAGCTTAGGAACGCGCTGGCACTGTGGGTGTGAACAGTAAGCTGTATGTGACCATGTGGCGGTGTGAACCTTGCAGATGAGGAGAGCGCTGGCACTGTGGGTGGATATAGTAAGCAGTATGCGACCATGTGCCGGTGTGAACCTTGCAGCGGAGGAGAGCGCTGGCACTGTGGGTGGGTATAGTAAGCCATATGCAACCATGTGGCGGTGTGAACCTTTGAGCTCAGGAGAGAACTGGCATTGTGGGTGGGTATAGTAAGCAATATGCGACCATGTGGCGGTGCGAACCTTGCAGATAAGGAGAGCGCTAGCACCGTGGGTGGGTATGGTAAGCTATATGCGACCATGTGGCGGTGTGAACCTTGCAGCTTAGGAGAGCACTGGCACTGTGGGTGATGTGGGTGGGTATAGTAAGCTGTATGCGACCATGTGGTGGTGTGAACCTTGCAGCTGAGGAGAGCGCAGGCACTGTGGGTAGGTATAGTACGCAGTATGTGACCATGTGGTGTTGTGAACCTTTGAGCTTTAAAGAGCGCTGACACTGTAGGTGGGTATAGTAAGCAGTATGCGACCATGTGACGGTGTGAACCTTGCAGCTGAGGAGAGCGCTGGCACTGTGGGTGGGTATAGTAAGCAGTATGTGACCATGTGGCGGTGTGAACCTTGCAGCTCAGGAGAGCACTGGCACTGTGGGTTGGTATAGTAAACAGTATGCGGCCATGTGGCGGTGTAAACCAGCAGCTGAGGAGAGCGCTGGCACTGTGGTTGGGTATGGTAAGCAGCATGCGACCATGTGGTGGTGTGAACCTTGCACCTGAGGAGAGCGCTGGCACTGTGTGTGGGAATAGTAAGCAGTATGCGACCATGTGCCGATGTGAACCTTTGAGCTCTGTAGAGCACTGGCACTGTGGGTTGGTATAGTAAGCAGTATGCGACCATGTGGCGGTGTGAACCTTTCAGCTGAGGAGAGCGCTGGCACTATGGGCTGGTATAGTAAGCAATATACGACCATGTGGCGGTGTGAACCCTGCAGCTCAGAAAAGCGCTTGCACTGTAGGTGGGTATAGTAAGTTGTATGTGACCATGTGTTGCTGTGAACCTTGCAGCTGAGGAATGCACTTGCACTGTGGGTAGGTATAGTAAGCAGTATGTGACCATGTGGCGGTGTGAACCTAGCAGCTCAGGAGAGCGTTGGCACTGTGAGTGGGTATAGTAAGCAGTATGTGACCATGTGACGGTGTGAATTTTGCAGGTGAGGAGAGTGCTGGCACTGTGGGTGGGTACAGTAAGCAGGATGCGATCATGTGGCGGTGTGAACCTTGCAGCGGAGGAGAGCACTGGCACTGTAGGTAGGTTTAGTAAGCAGTATGCGACCATGTGGCAGTGTGAAACTAGCAGCTCAGGAGAGCAATGGCACTTTGGGTGGGTATAATAAGCAGTATTCGACCATGCGGCAGTGTGAACCAGCAGCTCAAGAAAGCACACAAAATGTGGGTGGGTATAGTAAGCTGTATGCGAAAATGTGGTGGTGTGAACCTTGCAGCTGAGGCGAGCACTGGCACTGTGGGTGGGTATAGTAGGCAGTATGTGACCATGTGGTGGTGTGAACCTAGCAGCTCAGGAGAGCGTTGGCACTGTGGGCGGGTATAGTAAGCAGTATGCGACCATGTGACGGTGTGAACCTTGCAGCTGAGGCAAGCACTGGCACTGTGGGTGGGTATAGTAAGCAGTATGCGGCCATGTGTCGGTGTGAACCTTGCAGCTAAGGAGAGCACTGGCACTGTGGGTGGGTATGGTAAACAGTATGCGACCATGTGGCGGAATGAACCTTGCAGCTTAGGAGAGAGTTGGCACTGTCGGTGGGTATATTAAGCAATATGTGACCATGCGGTGTTGTGAACCTTTGAGCTTTAAAGAGCTCTGGCACTGTGGGTGGATATATTAAACAGTATGCGACCATGTGACAGTGTGAACCTTGCAGCTGAGGAGAGCACTGGCACTGTGGATAAGTATAGTAAGCAGTATGCGACCATGTGACAGTGTGAACCTTGCAGCTGAGGAGAGCTCTGGCACTGTGGGTGGGTATATTAAGCAGTATGCGACCATGTGATGGTGTGAACCTTGCAGCTGAGGAGAGCTCTGGTAGTGTGGGTGGGTATAGTAAGCAGTATGCAACCATGTGACGGTGTGAACCTTGCAGCTGAGGAGAGCTCTGGCACTGTGGGTGGGTATAGTGAGCAGTATGCGACCATGTGACGGTGTGAATTTTGCAGGTGAGGAGAGTGCTGGCACTGTGGGTGGGTACAGTAAGCAGGATGCGACCATGTGGCGGTGTGAACCTTGCAGCTGAGGAGAGCACTGGCACTGTAGGTAGGTTTAGTAAGCAGTATGCGACCATGTGGCGGTGTGAAACTAGCAGCTCAGGAGAGCAATGGCACTTTGGGTGGGTATAATAAGCAGTATTCGACCATGCGGCAGTGTGAACCAGCAGCTCAAGAAAGCACACAAAATGTGGGTGGGTATAGTAAGCTGTATGCGACCATGTGACAGTGTGAACCTTGCAGCTGAGGAGAGCTCTGGCACTGTGGGTGGGTATAGTAAGTAGTATGCGACCATGTGACGGTGTGAACCTTGCAGCTGAGGAGAGCACTGGCACTGTGGGTGGGTATAGTAAGCAGTGGGCGATCATGTGGCAGTGTGAACCTTTCAGCTGAGGAGAGCGCTGGCACTGTGGGTTGGTATAGTAAGCAATATACGACCATGTGGCGGTGTATACCCTGGAGCTGAGAAAAGCGCTTGCACTGTGGGTGGGTATAGTAAGGCTGTATGTGACCATGTGGCAGTGTGAACCTTGCAGGTGAGGAGAGTGCTTGCACTGTGGGTGGGTATAGTAAGCAGTATGTGACCACAGGGCCGGGCCGAGGCATAGGCTGGAGAGGCTCCAGCCTCAGGGCGCAGTGTAGGAGGGGGCGCAGAATTCATTCAGCTGTCATTCCTAATTGTGTTTGAAGCAGAAAGAAATAAGAAAAGGGGATACATGGCAGTGACTGCAAGCCAGATAACTAGATATTAAGGTGTTGGGGAGGTTGTGGGCCCTGTGGCGCCTCTTAGTCTAATAGCAATCAGTGTGTGACGGCTAGGGTGGGAGGGATGAAGGGGCGCACTTTGGTGTCTCAGCCTTGGGTGCTGGAGGACCTTGTCCCGGCTCTGTGTGACCATGTGGCGGTGTGAACTTTTTAGCTCAAGAGAGTGTTGGCACTGTGGGTGGTTATAGTAAGCAGTATGTGACCATGTGGCAGTGTAAACCGTGCAGATGAGGAGAGCGCTGGCACTGTGGGTGGGTAAAGTAAGCAGTATGCGGCCATGTGGCGGTGTGAACCTTTCAGCTGAGGAGAGCGTTGACACTTTGGGTGGGTATAGTAAACAGTATGCGACCATGTGGCGGTGTGAACCTTTGAGCTCTGTAGAGTTATTAAACTATCTCTATTTTACTTTTATGTGAGTATTCTAAAACTGGAACATCCTTTAAGAGGCATTTGAGTGACATTGAGTTCTGTCACACACCAATCTGCAGGCGGTTGATTTTAATCACTTTTTTGAGGTTTCACCCAGTTGATGGTAGTTGTAAGTACGACACACTGTGTTTATCTATCTACTGTTTGCATTTTCCACGTATATATTTTTCACATCCTTTTTTGGCACTTTATTGTCACTTTGTCGTATATCCAGGTGTTGTCCTGAGTAAGTAGGGACCACTGGTGTACCATCTCTGCACTTTTCCACCTTTTTGACACTACAAGTGTGTGAAGACTATTTTTATATGTGTATGTTTTCATTTGTATAAAACACCTTTTTGCCCCAAGTATGTATGGGCCATCATGGTGTTAATTTTGGCACAATTCACTGTGTACCTTTGACACGAATGGATTGGATTCACTTGTGTGTGTGGTTGTTTATTGAATCTTTTTCTGAATTAATTAATGTGTTTTTCTGTTTGTTTTGTCTTAGATTTTAGTGGTTCTCTTTCTACTTTTGTATATTGCACGGTCACTTTATTCTATGGACCAGCACTTGCACCTTCCATACTCACCTCTGAAGAAATCGATAGTCGTTATGTGGGATCAAGGTTGTTGCACTATTTATATGTAGTTATTTGTAACTTTTTATATAATTTGTTTCTTTGCATGATTTTGCTGCTCACTGATTGTTACACATCTATTGTTCCATACATGAAGTGTGTGAGATCAAATGTCGATTTTCTATGATTAGCACCGTTCTTGAGTGTATATTAATTTATTATTGATGGCAATAACCAATTTAGTCAGTAGATGTCCTCAGTGTACCCTTGCCATCCTGCTTTCTTTCTGAGGGTTGGTGCACACCGAGCGGCTTTTGCAGCGTTTCTGCAGATCCGCAGATTGCGGCTGCGGATCCGCTTGGTCAATGTATCTCAATGGGGTGGTTCACACCAGAGCGGGAGGCATTTCGCAGAAACGCATGCTGCCGGGGTGAGGCATTTTTTGGATTGCGTTTCTGCCTCAATGTTAACTATAGGAAAAACGCAAACCGCTCTGAAAAACGCCAGTTCAGAACGGTTTTGCAGGACTTTTTGTTACAGTAGCTGTTCAGTAACAGCTTTACTGTAACAATACATGAAATCTACTACACCAAAAACGCTTCACAAAACCGCAAAATGCTAGCTGAAACGCTACAGAAAAAGAAGAAAAAGTGTTTCAAAATCTGCTAGCATTTTGCTGATCTGCTAGCGGGTTTTGGTGTGCACCAGGCCTGAAATAGGTTTTGCTAGTGTTATATGCTATTCGTCCACTAGATGGCAATATCTTTAATATGTAATTATAATTTTTTTTTTCTGCCAAAAGGCTTCTTAAATTATTAATTAATGTATAATTATTAATCTATTTTTGCACACCAATGTTTGAATTATTGTAGTGACCAGATATGGCCAGCCGCCTGTTACTAAGCACGCAACCCCCTATACACAGAAGCTTTGCTTGCGTCATGCGCCGTTTTGGACGCATGGCGCGGGATCGGGTTGGCGCCGCTCCCATCATGCGTCAATACATACGCATCACGGGGCGGCATGGAGGGGGTGTGGCCACGCCCCACACATTGAATCTGCTGCGGCAGGCAGTGGTTAGTATTTAAGGTCTCCCACCCTTTACGTTTTTTATCTCTGAAGAAGCACCTAGGAGGGTGCGATACATGTGAGGTCCACACTGCCAATTGGACGAGGGGGTGACAGTGCTACAGTTGGTAAGGCGGCTTTGATATCTTTCACTACAATCATCTGCCTATTGCTGCACTTTATACACAGTTGCTGCTCTCAGCATTATTTACATATGGAGATCAATGTTTGTAGTTGATTGGGATAGCATTATTGTGATATTTATACTCCTAGTTATATTTCTGTGCGCTAACCTATCTGAGCTTATGGTATTAATATATGTATATTTGTAAATCTATATATAATTTTCCACCCCCGGGCAATGTTGGCAGTACATTTGTTTTTTCTGTGTTTGGGATACGTCCTTGAATAAATGTATTACTTATTTTACTTCATTGGTGTGCGGTTGTTATGATATGTAGATCATGGATTGCGTCTCTGTTGTTTAAAACTCTGTAGAGCGCTGGAACTGTGAGTGGGTATAGTATGCTGTATGCGACCATGTGGCAGGGTGAACCTTGCAGCTGAGGAGAGCGCTGGCACTGTGGGTGGGTATAGTAATCAGTATGTAACCATGTGGCGGTGTGAACCTAGCAGCTCAGGAGAGCGTTGGCACTGTGGGGAGTATAGTAAGCAGTATGCAACCATGTGACGGTGTGAACCTTGCAGCTGAGGAGAGCACTGGCACTGTGGGTGGGTATAATAAGCTGTATGCGATTGTGTGGCGGTGTGAACCTTGCAGCTGAGGCGAGCATTGACACTGTGGGTGGTTATAGTAAGCAGTATGCGGCCATGTGGCGGAGTGAACCAGCAGCTGAGGAGAGTGCTGGTACTGTGGGTGGGTATAGTAAGCAGTATGCGACCATGTGACGGTGTGAACCTTGCAGCTGAGAAGAGCGCTGGTACTGTGGGTGGGTATAGTAAGCAGTATGCGACCATGTGACGTGTGAACCTTGCAGCTGAGGAGAGCGTTGGCACTGTGGGTGGGTATAGTAAGCAGCATGTGACCATGTGGCGGTGTGAACCTAGCAGCTCAGGAGAGCGTTGGCACTGTAGATGGGTATAGTAAGCAGTATTCGACCATGCGGCAGTGTGAAACAGCAGCTCAAGAGGGTGCAGAAAATTTGGGCGGGTATAGCAAGCAGTATGCGACCATGTGGCGGTGTGAACATTTGAGCTCAGGAGAGCACTGGCACTGTAGGTGGGTATAGTAAGTTGTATGTGACCATGTGGCGGTGTGAACCTTACAGCTGAGAAAAGCACTTGCACTGTGGGTGGGTATAGTAAGTTGTATGTGACCATGTGGCGGTGTGAACCTTGCAGCTGAGGAGAGCGTTGTCACTGTGGGTGGGTATAGTAAGGCTGTATGCAACCATGTGGCAGTGTGAACCTTGCAGGTGAGGAGAGCGCTGGCACTGTGGGTGGGTGTAGTAAGCAGTATGCGACCATGCAGCGGTGTGAACCTTTGAGCTCTGTAGAGCGCTGGCACTGTGGGTGGGTATAGTAAGCCATATGCAACCATGTGGCGGTGTGAACCTTTGAGCTCAGGAGAGAACTGACACTGTGGCTGGGTATAGTAAGCAATATGCGACCATGTGGCGGTGTGAACATTGCCGCTGAGATAAGCACTAGCACTGTGGGTGGGTATAGTAAGGCTGTATGTGACCATATGTCGGTGTGAACCTTGCAGCTGAGGAGAGCGCTGGCAATGTGGGTAGGTATAGTAAGGCTGTATGCGACCATGTGGTGGTGTGAACCTTGCAACTCAGGAGACCGCTGGCACTGTAGGTGAGTATAGTAAGCTGTATGCGACCATGTGGTGGTGTGAACCTTGCAGCTGAGTAGAGCGCTGGCACTGTGGGTGGGTATAGTAAGCAGTATGCAACCATGTGGCGGTGTGAACCTTTGAGCTCAGGAGAGCACTGGCATTGTGGGTGGGTATAGTAAGCAGTATGTGACCATGTGGCGGTGTGAACCTTGCAGCTGCGGAGAGCGCTGGCACTGTGGGTGATGTGGGTGAGTATAGTAAGCAGTATGCAACCATGTGATGGTGTGAACCTTGCAGCTGAGGAGAGCGCTGGCATTGTGGGTGGGTATAGTAAGCATTATGCAATTATGTGGCATGTGTGAACCTTTGAGCTCAGGAGAGCACTGGCACTGTGGGTGGATATAGTAAGCAGAATGCGACCATGTGGCGGTGTGAACCTTGCAGATAAGGAGAGCGCTGGCACCGTGGGTGGGTGTAGTTAGCAGTATACGACCATGTGGCGGTGTGAACCTTGCTGCAGAGGATTGCGCTGGCACTGTGGGTGGATATAGTAAGCTATATGCGACCATGTGGCGGTGTGAACCTTGCAGCTTAGGGGAGCACTTGTACTGTCAGTGGGTATAGTAAGCTGTATGCGACCATTTGGCGGTGTGAACCTTGCAGCTGACTGCCACTGTGCGTGGGTATAGTAAGCAGTATGCAACCATGTGGCGGTGTGAACCTTGCAGCTGAGGAGAGTGCTGGCACTGTGGGTGGGTATAGTAATCAGTATGTGACCATGTGGCGGTGTGAACCTAGCAGCTCAGGAGAGCGTTGGCACTGTGGGGAGTATAGTAAGCAGTATGCAACCATGTGACGGTGTGAACCTTGCAGCTGAGGAGAGCACTGGCACTGTGGGTGGGTATAATAAGCTGTATGTGATTGTGTGGCGGTGTGAACCTTGCAGCTGAGGCGAGCATTGACACTGTGGGTGGTTATAGTAAGCAGTATGCGGCCATGTAGCGGAGTGAACCTTGCAGCTGAGGAGAGCACTGGCACTGTGGGTGGGTATAGTAAGCAGTATGCGACCATGTGACGGTGTGAACCTTGCAGCTGAGGAGAGCGCTGGCACTGTGGGTGGGTATAGTAAGCAGCATGTGACCATGTGGCGGTGTAAACCTAGCAGCTCAGGAGAGCGTTGGCACTGTGGATGGGTATAGTAAGCAGTATTCGACCATGCGGCAGTGTGAAACAGCAGCTCAAGAGGGTGCAGAGAATTTGGGCGGGTATAGCAAGCCGTATGAGACCATGTGGCGGTGTGAACCTTTGAGCTCAGGAGAGCACTGGCACTGTAGGTGGGTATAGTAAGTTGTATGTGACCATGTGGCGGTGTGAACCTTGCAGCTGAGAAAAGCACTTGCACTGTGGGTGGGTACAGTAAGCTGTATGTGACCATGTGGTGGTGTGAACCTTGCAGCTGAGGAGAGCGTTGTCACTGTGGGTGGGTATAGTAAGGCTGTATGCAACCATGTGGCAGTGTGAACCTTGCAGGTGAGGAGAGCGCTGGCACTGTGGGTGGGTGTAGTAAGCAGTATGCGACCATGTGGCAGTGTGAACCTTGCAGCTGAGGAGAGCGTTGTCACTGTGGGTGGGTATAGTAAGGCTGTATGCAACCATGTGGCAGTGTGAACCTTGCAGGTGAGGAGAGCGCTGGCACTGTGGGTGGGCATAATAAGCAGTATGTGACCATGTGGCGGTGTGAACTTTTTAGCTGAAGAGAGTGTTGGCACTGTGGGTGGGTATAGTAAGCAGTATGTGACCATGTGGCGGTGTGAACTTTTTAGCTGAAGAGAGTGTTGGCACTGTGGGCGGGTAAAGTAAGTAGTATGCGACCATGTGGCGGTGTGAACCTTGCAGCTCAGGAGAGCACTGGCACTGTGGGTTGGTATAGAAAACAGTATGCGGCCATCTGGCAGTGTGAACCTTGCAGCTCAGGAAAGCACTGGCACTGTGGGTGGGTATAGTAAGCAGTATTCGACCATGCGGCAGTGTGAACCTTGCAGCTGAGGAGAGCGCTGGCACTGTGGGTAGGTATAGTAAGTAGTATGTGACCATGTGGTCGTGTGAACCTTGCAGCGGAGGAGAGCGCTGGCACTGTGGGTGGGTATAGTAAGCAGTATGCAACTATGTGGCGGTGTGAACCTTTGAGCTCAGGAGAGCACTGGCACTGTGGGTGGGTATAGTAAGCAGAATGCGACCATGTGGCGGTGTGAACCTTGCAGCTTAGGAGAGCACTGGCACTGTGGGTGGGTATAGTAAGCTGTATGTGACCATGTGGCCGTGTGAACCTTTGATCTTTGGAGAGCACTGGCACTGTGGGTGGGTATAGTAAGTTGTATGTGACTATGTGGCGGTGTGAACCTTGCAGCTCAGGAAAGCGCTGGCACTGTGGGTGGGTATAGTAAGGCTGTATGCGACCATGTGTCGGTGCGAACCTTGCAGCTCAGGAGAGCGCTGGCACTGTGGGTGGGTATAGTAAGGCTGCATGCGACCATGTGGCGGTGTGAACCTTGCAGCTCAGGAGAGCGCTGGCACAGGTGAGTATAGTAAGCTGTATGCGTCCATGCAGCGGTGTGAACCTTTGAGCTCTGTGGAGCGCTGGCACTGTGGGTGGGTATAGTAAGCCATATGCAACCATGTGGCGGTGTGAACCTTTGAGCTCAGGAGAGAACTGACACTGTGGCTGGGTATAGTAAGCAATATGCGACCATGTGGCGGTGTGAACTTTGCTGCTGAGATAAGCACTTGCACTGTGGGTGGGTATAGTAAGGCTGTATGTGACCATATGTCGGTGTGAACCTTGCAGCTGAGGAGAGCGCTGGCACTGTGGGTGGGTATAGTAAGCAGTATGCAACCATGTGGCGGTGTGAACCTTTGAGCTCAGGAGAGAACTGACACTGTGGGTGGGTATAGTAAGCAATATGCGACCATGTGGCGGTGTGAACCTTGCAGCTGAGAAAAGCGCTTGCAATGTGGGTGGGTATAGTAAGGCTGTATGCGATCATGTGGCGGTGTGAACCTTGCAGCTGAGTAGAGCGCTGGCACTGTGGGTGGGTATAGTAAGCAGTATGTGACCATGTGGCGGTGTGAACCCTGCAGCTGAGGAGAGCGCTGGAACTGTGGGTGGGTATAGTAAGCAGTATGCAACCATGTGGCGGTGTGAACCTTTGAGCTCAGGAGAGCACTTGCACTGTGGGTGGGTATAGTAAGCTGTATACGACCATGTGGCGGTGTGAACCTTTGATCTTTGGAGAGCGCTGGCACTGTGGGTGGGTATAGTAAGTTGTATGTGACCATGGGCGGTGTGAACTTTGCAGCTGCGGAGAGCGCTGGCACTGTGGGTGATGTGGGTGGGTATAGTAAGCAGTATGCAACCATGTGACGGTGTGAACCTTTGAGCTCAGGAGAGCACTGGCACTGTGGGTGGGTGTAGTAAGCAGTATGCAACCATGTGACGGTGTGAACCTTTGAGCTCAGGAGAGCACTGGCACTGTGGGTGGGTGTAGTAAGCAGAATGCGAAAATGTGGTGATGTGAACCTTGCAGCTGAGGAGAGCGCTGGCACTGTGGGTGGGTATAGTAAGCAGTATGCAACCATGTGGCAGTGTGAACCTTTGAGCTCAGGAGAGCACTGGCACTGTGGGTGGATATAGTAAGCAGAATGCGACCATGTGGCGGTGTGAACCTTGCAGATAAGGAGAGCAATGGCACCGTGGTTGGGTGTAGTTAGCAGTATACGACCATGTGGCGGTGTGAACCTTGCTGCAGAGGATTGCGCTGGCACTGTGGGTGGGTATAGTAAGCTATATGCGACCATGTGGCGGTGTGAACCTTGCAGCTTAGGGGAGCACTTGTACTGTCAGTGGGTATAGTAAGCTGTATGCGACCATTTGGCGGTGTGAACCTTGCAGCTGACTGGCACTGTGCGTGGGTATAGTAAGCAGTATGCGACCATGTGGCGGTGTGAACCTTGCAGCTGAGGAGAGCACTGGCACTGTGGGTGGGTATAGTAAGCAGTATGCGACCATGTGGCGGTGTGAACCTTGCAGCTTAGGAGAGCACTGGCACTGTGGGTGGGTATAGTAAGCTGTATGCCACCATGTGGCGGTGTGAACCTTTGATCTTTGGAGAGCGCTGGCACTGTGGGTGGATATAGTAAGTTGTATGTGACCATGTGGCGGTGTGAACCTTGCAGCTGCGGAGAGCGCTGGCACTGTGGGTGACGTGGGTGGGTATAGTAAGCAGTATGCGACCATGTGATGGTGTGAACCTTGCAGCTGAGGAGAGCGCTGGCACTGTGGGTGGGTATAGTAAGCAGTATGCAACCATGTGGCGGTGTGAACCTTTGAGCTCAGGAGAGCACTGGCACTGTGGGTGAATATAGTAAGCAGAATGCGACCATGTGGTGGTGTGAACCTTGCAGATAAGGAGAGCGCTGGCACCGTGGTTGGGTGTAGTTAGCAGTATACGACCATGTGGCGGTGTGAACCTTGCTGCAGAGGATTGCGCTGGCACTGTGGGTGGGTATAGTAAGCTAAATGCGACCATGTGGCGGTGTGAACCTTGCAGCTTAGGGGAGCACTTGTACTGTCAGTGGGCATAGTAAGCAGTATGCGACCATGTGGCGGTGTGAACCTTGCAGCTGAGGAGAGCGCTGGCACTGTGGGTGAGTATAGTAAGGCTGTATGCGACCATGTGGCAGTGTGAACCTTGCAGCTGAGGAGAGCGCTGGCACTGTGGGTGGGTATTGTAATCAGTATGCGACCATGTGGTGGTGTGAACCTTGCAGCTGAGGAGAGAGCTGGCACTGTAGGTGTGTATAGTAAGCAGTATGTGACCATGTAGCGGTGTGAACCTTGCAGCTGAGGAGAGGGCTGGCACTGTGGGTGGGCATAGTAAGCTGTATGCAACCATGTGACAGTGTGAACCGTGCACCTCAGGAGAGCACTGACACTGTGGGTGGGTATGGTAAGAAGAATGCGACCATGTGGCGGTGTGAACCTTGCAGCTGAGGAGAGCACTGGCACTGTGGGTGGGTGGAGTAAGAAGTATGCGACCATGTAGCGGTGTGAACCTTGCAGTTGAGGAGAGCACTGGCACTGTGGTGGTTGCTAGTAGAGTTGGGCCGAACCTCCGATTTTAGGTTCGCGAACCCTGTTCGCGAACTTCCGCGAAAGGTTCGGTTCGCGAAAAAGTTCGCGAACCGCAATAGACTTCAATGGGGAGGCGAACTTTGAAAGTTTAAAAAAATTCTATCAACTGGAAAAATGATAGAAAACATGTTTCAAAAGCTCTAATACCTGGAGCCACACCTAATTGAGTGAAAGACCCACCCTCCCTCCTCCAAGCAAGGTCCTTTATACCATTTGCCTGCCTACACTAATTAGTTATGGGACAGCTGCTACACACTCTGCTAGGGAGATTTTAATTGGCCTCCCTCCTACCCTTCTACCGGAGGGAGGAGGGTCTCTTCTGCCAGGGAATTATACTATTTTAAAAACCAGTATACATCATACCATAGCTGGGAATACATACATGAGTATACATCATACCATAGCTGGGGATACATACATGAGTATACATCATACCATAGCTGGGAATCGAACCCAGATCTCACTGTGTGGTGGGCATGTCACCCTAAGCACTGTACCACTACAGAAGTAAGTGAAGCTAGCCTAAAATTTAACATTTATGCTCAATGCAATAGAACCATTAGGTTGCTTAAAGGAGAACTGTAGTGAGAGGTATATGGAGGCTGCCATATTGATTTCCTTTTAAGCTATACCAGTTGCCTGGCAGCCCTGCTGATCTATTTGGCTGCAGTAGTGTGAATCACACCAGAAACAAGCATGCAGCTAATCTTGTCAGATCTTACAAAAATGTCAAACACCAGATCATACCATAGCTGGGAATCGAACCCAGATCTCACTGTGTGGTGGGCACATCACCCTAAGCACTGTACCACTACAGAAGTAAGTGAAGCTAGCCTAAAATTTAACATGTATGCTCAATGCAATAGAACCATTAGGTTGCTTAAAGGAGAACTGTAGTGAAAGGTATATGGAGGCTACCATATTGATTTCCTTTTAAGCAATACCAGTTACCTGGCTATCCTGCAGATCCTCTGCCTCCAATACTTTTAGCACTAGACCCTGAACAAGCATGCAGCAGATCTGGTGTTTGACATTTTTGTAAGATCTGACAAGATTAGCTGCATGCTTGTTTCTGGTGTGATTCACACTACAGTGGCTGGATAGTGTACTGGTTAAGGGCTCTGCCTTTGACATGGGAGAGCAGGGTTTGAATCCTGGCTAGGTCAAGTACCTATTCAGTAAGGAGTTCAAGGCAAGACTCCCTAACACTGCAGGGTGGCCTCTTGAGCGTGTCCCTGTGGCTTGCAGCTCTTGAGCGCTTTGAGTCTGACAGGAGAAAAGCACTATACAAATGTTTGGATTATTATTATTACTGCAGCCAAATAGATCAGCAGGGCTGCCAGGCAACTGGTATAGCTTAAAAGGAAATCAATATGGCAGCCTCCATATACCTCTCACTACAGTTCTCCTTTAACCACCTGGGCGGTATGGACGAGCTCAGCTCGTCCATCACCGCCGGAGGCTGCCGCTCAGGCCCTGCTGGGCCAATTTGCGCCAAATAAAGAGCAGCACACGCAGCCGGCACTTTGCCAGCCGCGTGTGCTGCCCGATCGCCGCCGCTCTGCGGCGATTCGCCGCGAGCAGCGGCGAAAGAGGGTCCCCCCAGCCGCCTGAGCCCTGCGCAGCCGGAACAAAAAGTTCCGGCCAGCGCTAAGGGCGTCGGCTGACGTCCATGACGTCACTCCGCTCGTCGCTATGGCGACGGTGTAAGCAAAACAAGGAAGGCCGCTCATTGCGGCCTTCCTTGTTTATTCTGGGCGCCGGAGGCGATCGGAAGAACGCCTCCGGAGCGCCCTCTAGTGGGCTTTCATGCAGCCAACTTTCAGCTGCATGAAATAGTTTTTTTTTAATTTAAAAAAAACCCTCCCGCAGCCTCCCTGGCGATCTTATCAGAACGCCAGGGTGGTTAAGCAACCTAATGGTTCTATTGAATTGAGCATAAATATTAAATTTTAGGCTAGCTTCACTTACTTCTGTAGTGGTACAGTGCTTAGGGTGATGTGCCCACCACACAGTGAGATCTGGGTTCGATTCCCAGCTATGGTATGATCTGGTGTTTGACATTTTTGTAAGATCTGACAAGATTAGCTGCATGCTTGTTTCTGGTGTGATTCACACTACTGCAGCCAAATAGATCAGCAGGGCTGCCAGGCAACTGGTATAGCTTAAAAGGAAATCAATATGGCAGCCTCCATATACCTCTCACTACAGTTCTCCTTTAAGCAACCTAATGGTTCTATTGCATTGAGCATAAATGTTAAATTTTAGGCTAGCTTCACTTACTTCTGTAGTGGTACAGTGCTTAGGGTGACATGCCCACCACACAGTGAGATCTGGGTTCGATTCCCAGCTATGGTATGATGTATACTCATGTATGTATCCCCAGCTATGGTATGATGTATACTCATGTATGTATTCCCAGCTATGGTATGATGTATACTGGTTTTTAAAATAGTATAATTCCCTGGCAGAAGAGACCCTCCTCCCTCCGGTAGGAGGGAGGAGGGAATAGGTAGAAGGGGAGGAGGGAGGCCAATTAAAATCTCCCTAGCAGAGTGTGTACCAGCTGTCCCATAATTAATTAGTGTAGGCAGACAACTGAGTCAAATGGTATAAAGGACGTAGCTTGAAGGGAGGGTGGGCGGGTTCTCTAGCACTGAAAACAGTGTGTTTGACAATAACATGTCTGCTGACAGTGAAATGGAGGCTAAAAATTTTGCTCAATACAGCATTATGGGGCGAATCGAACTTCCGCAAAAGTTCGCCTGATGCAGGCGAACGCGAACCCCCAAAGTTCGCCTGGAACCGTTCGCCGGCGAACCGTTCGGCCCATCTCTAGTTGCTAGGGCTTCTGCTGGGAGCCCTCTGATTGGCTGAATGACATCATATCCTTAGTTACACTACCTGGATCCGGATATCAGAATGGATATCCACGAGTATCCGGTTTGTGCGGCCAGATATCCGGATAGCTCGCCCAGGAATCCGGATCCGACCTGGATAGCAGAAAAATGGTCGGATACCCGGGTTTACCCGGGTACCTTGATCCGGATGAACATCCCTGTTGACCAGCACTGATGAATGCTGCCCAGGACAGAAATGAACACTACTGCACCTTTTGAACTGGAACACCTTTGTCAGCACTGCCCTATGTCAGCAATCAGGATCCTCAGCAGCGTCAGCAATCACCACAGGTCATGAAGAACGGGGTCATCATTGCTGAACCTTCGCTTCCCTCTGCCCTCCCCCGATGTCTCCTTAGGAAAGACAGATGATGGCGCCATAGTATGGCAGCCTCGGCTCTTAGCTTTCGGACATTATCCCCTCCATCCTTCCAGAACCTGTATGAGCCAAAACCAATTCCGGGTACAACCCCCCTTTGTACTTGGTGAAATAAATGATTCTGATCGTTATAAGTTTTAACCCCAGCCTAGCAGTACCTATGCCTGTTTATACACTTTTATTGACTACTGCCTGTAGTGATTGGATGTGATCGCTGGGGCGGAAGTTTGGGACCCCAATGCTCTATAGATGCATTGCTCTGCCATTGCCTAGCGATGCATCTAGGGCTGGCAAAATGTTGCCCTAGTGAACACATCCAATCACGACAGACGAGCAGGGTGGGGATAATGGTCCACCACATGGCCAGCTAGTAATAAAATGTGGCATATGTGGTGTCAGGCTCAGATTTACGTCACAGGAGCCTATAGGCATAGATGTTCTGGCACCTTAGTTTTCCCTCTCCATGAACCTACAAACCCCCACCAAACTGCACCGCAAGTGTCAGCTGTCACTTTTCCCTTACTTCCTTGCCCCTCATACAGGGGAGGACTGGGACCTTTTGGCCTGGGGGGAAAACACAACCTAGAGGCCCTTTCATGTCAACCCCAGCCCAAATGCATATATCTTTGTGTGCAAGTGTATACAGTATAGTGTAAAGCAGCAATACACACAGTTATGTATATTAACCCTCCTAGAACTATTCCCGACCCAGAATCAGGGCTTGTTCATGTTCACACTATGAGCGTTTGCATTTTTTTTTTTTTAGCGCTAGTGATTTTAGAAATTGAGTGATTGTGCAATGTTTGCCTATTAGAGTGTTAACATGTGGGCATTTCAATTTCTTTGTAATCGCAAACGCACTACATGTACCATTTTCTGAGCGCTTTGGCTCAATGGAAGGTATAGGGAAATCGCAAAGCGATTGAAAAAGCGATTTGTATAGCTATTTCCCCAGCGCTTTCATGAATAAATACATTGGGCTCGATTCACAAAGCGGTGATAACCCAGTTAAAGACTTTAGGCGTGATAACCATTTTTATCATGCCTAAACTCAGTTTAGGCATGATAAGTTTAGGCATGATAAGTTTAGGCATGATAAGTTTAGGCATGATAAGTTTAGATAAGTTTAGATCACGCGCAAAGTCACGCACGCAAAGCAGCTCCATTAAACTCTATGCAAAGTGCACCAGACTTTGCTAGCGCAAAACTTTTGATCAGCTGTGCACTGCGGTGCTAACCCAGTTGGTGCTTAAACTTATCACGCCTAAAATCTTATCACACCTAAACTTATCATGCCTAAACTTATCACACCTAAACTTATCATGCCTAAACTTATCATGCCTAAACAGAGTTTAGGTGTGATAAAGGGCTTTTCACCAGCGTGCTAACTGTTAGCACCGCTTTGTGAATCAGGCCAATTGTGTTTATTCATTTCCAGCTACAAGACTTCACTTCCTGACTAATGTCAGGAAGTGAAAATCTTAATCGCTTACAAAAGCGATTTTCTAAGCACATAGCACAGTGAAAAGCGCTTTTAAAAAAAAAGCTCAATAAATCGCTCAGTTCTTGCGATAGCGCTGGTGATTTATAAAGTGCACATGTGAAGCCTCAGAGTGAAAAAAGGTTGCTTTTAGCAGTAATTGCAACCTGAGTGACCACCAAGCAGGTTATGGCTAACTGTGCAGCAGAGCTGGATGTATAATTCCATCTTCTGGTGGCTACTTCCAGCAGGAAACAGTGTTGCTCGGATACCTCATTATCCTATTCGAGTTTGGTCGAATTCGGATAGTAAACTATCCGAATTCACTCGAAGTTCAATATTCGAGTTAATCGAATATCCGATTCGACCTCGGATATCCGACGTCACTATCCGATTCTGTATTCGAGTAAAATATTCGAGCTGGCCTTAAATAGCTTTTAAAACCTGTATTGTAAGGTCAATGATGCATGAAACCACCTTTTTTATGAAGAAAAACATCAAATGATTATGTGGTGATGTAGTAGTTATAAAAAAGGTATCAAAAATAGTAAATTAACTTCATGAAAAGTGTTTGCATGAGAAGGTGTGTCCAAAATGGTTGTTGGAAGTCTTCTTCTTCTTCTTCTTCTTCTCCTTCTCCTTCTCCTTCTTCTATATCTTCTTCTTCTTCTCCTTCTTCTATATCTTCTTCTTCTAAATCTTTTTCTTCTTGTTATATATCTTCTTCTTCTTCTTATATATCTTCTTCTTCTTCTCCTTCTTCTATATCTTCTTCTTCTTCTTCTTCTAAATCGTTTTCTTCTTGTTATATATCTTCTTCTTCTTCTTATATATCTTCTTCTTCTTCTTATATATCTTTTTCATCTTCTTCTTCTATATCTTCTTCTTCTATATCTTCTTCTTCTTCTTCCTCTTCTTCTCTATCATTATATTATGTGTCTTGGTTTTCCTTTCTTTTGTAATATTTTTTTTTACCTTATTTGTGGAAATATATTATTTTAATAACACCATAGTTATATATTTGTGTTGATGGCATAATAGGTAGGTAGTGGCACATTGCAAGCCACAGCGCCTTTTTCTGTGTACCCTGGCGGTGGTAAAACACAGACATCAGCAGGAGGAGGAAGTAGTTGCAGGCTTGCAGCTATTGTAGTGTGGTAATAGCTGCCGGTAGGAGAGTGGGTGGGCAGGTGGCAGCAGAAAATAGTTCTTCTTCTGTTCTCCCTGGCCGTGGTAGCAGCACACAGACAGCAGAAGCTCAATGCAGCTACAGGAGGAAGAGTAGTGTGTGTCAGGCAGTGTGATCTGTGATGTGACTGACATAATAGGCCCTGGTTCCTAGCGGTGGTTCCAGGGCCGTAAATACACAGCATGAGGTTCCAGACAGCGGTTGTGAAGCCCACATTGTGTCCAATACACAATTGGGACAGCACAGTTTTCAACCCGGACACCTCTAAAATAATTACAATTTTTTATTTATTTTTTTCAAATTAATGCAGGCAGCTATTTTTGAGCGTAATAGCTGTCGGCGCATGGGCAGCAGTACCTTGTAATGTGTTCCCTGGCAGTGGAGACACAGACAGCAGGAGGAAATACAACAGCAGGCAGTGTGAGGAGGTTGAGTGTGTGGCAGACTGGCAGCAGGCAGGAGGGCAGGCAGCGAGACATAATAGGCCCTGGTTCCTAGCGGTGGTTCCAGGGCCGTAAATACACAGCATGAGGTTGCAGACAGCGGTCGTGAAGCCCACATTGTGTCCAATACACAATTGGGACAGCACAGTTTTCAACCCGGACACCTCTAAATTAATTACAATTTTTTTAAAAAAAAAATTCAAATGGATGCAGCTATTTTTGAGCGTAATAGCTGGTGGCGCATGGGCAGCAGCACCTTGTAATGTGTTCCCTGGCAGTGGAGACACAGACAGCAGGAGGAAATACAGCAGCAGGCAGCGTGAGGAGGTTGAGTGTGTGGCAGACTGGCAGCAGGCAGGAGGGCAGGCAGCGAGACATAATAGGCCCTGGTTCCTAGCGGTGGTTCCAGGGCCGTAAATACACAGCATGAGGTTCCAGACAGCGGTCGTAAAGCCCACATTGTGTCCAATACACAATTAGGACAGCACAGTTTTCAACCCGGACACCTCTAAATTAATTACAATTTATTTATTTTTTTCAAATGGATGCAGCTATTTTTGAGCGTAATAGCTGGTGGCGCATGGGCAGCAGCACCTTGTAATGTGTTCCCTGACAGTGGAGACACAGACAGCAGGAGGAAATACAACAGCAGGCAGCGTGAGGAGGTTGAGTGTGTGGCAGACTGGCAGCAGGCAGGAGGGCAGGCAGCGAGACATAATAGGCCCTGGTTCCTAGCGGTGGTTCCAGGGTCGTAAATAAACAGCATGAGGTTCCAGACAGCGGTCGTGAAGCCCACATTGTGTCCAATACACAATTGGGACAGCACAGTTTTCAACCCGGACACCTCTAAAATAATTAAAAAAAAATTTTTTTTCAAAAATAAATAATGCAGGGCAGGCAGCTATTTTTGAGCGTAATAGCTGGTGGCGCATGGGCAGCAGGACCTTGTAATGTGTTCCCTGGCAGTGGAGACACAGACAGCAGGAAGAAATACAGCAGCAGCAGCAGGTGTAATGTGTGTGCGCCACTTCATGTCCCCCTCTCGCCGACAACAGGGGCCAGGAATTCGCCTTCCACCCAAGCCTGGTTTATTTTGAGAAACGTCAGTCTGTCCACAGACTTGTGAGACAGACGAGATCGCTTCTCAGTGACGACTCCGCCGGCTGCACTGAAGCAACGCTCTGACAGTACGCTGGAAGGGGGGTAGGAGAGCACTTCCAGGGCGTACTGTGCAAGCTCGCTCCAGATCGGCAGGTGCTTGACCCAATACTCCATGGGATCAACAGGGGCCACGTTGTCAAGCCCGCTGAAGGACCCCATGTAGTCAGCCACCATGCGGGTCAAGCGCTGCCTGTGACTGGAGAAGGATGCTGCTGCAGGCACCTCCTCTCTTTTCCTTGGCAGCTCTACACTCATGTAGAGCTCTTGGGTCAGAGACAGCAGGTCTGTGGTGCGTGTGCGCTTGCTGCTGGTGGATGCAGGCACCTGCTGCTGCCTCTGTGCTGGCTGGACAGTGGGGGTGGATGTCTGAGGGAAGGCTTCCTCCAAGCGCTCAACAAGGGACAGCTGCAAATCCCTCATTTGTTGCGCACGGTCTCCTCCTGCAGGCAGGAACTGGCTGAGCTTCCCCTTCAGACGTGGGTCCAGCATCATGCAGATCCAGATGTCCTCCCTCTGCTTCATCTGGATCACCCTTGGGTCCTTGCGCAGGCACCTCAGCATGTGCGCTGCCATTGGGAAGAGTCTGGCCACGTGTGCTGGCACATTATCGGCAGCCCCAGAGCCGACAGTGCTGTCCTCTTCCTCTGCCTCCTCCACCTCATCCTCTCTCCACCCCCGCACCACTCCAGCTGCGCTCTGCTGCTCCCCCTCATCAGCAGCAAGGTCAGGGACCTCCACCAACTCCAAGCCCTCCTCCTCAGAGGTGGCCTGTGAAGCTTCCTGCAGCCCCTGCTGGTCCAAGGCTGCCGCTCCCTCTTCCAGCAGTGCATACAGGGCCCTGTCCAGCACACACACCAAGGGCACCCACTCGCACACCATTGCATGGTCCCTGCTTACCATGTTGGTGGCCTGCAGGAAGGGTGCCAGGACTGAGCACACCTGCTGCATGTGCCCCCAGTCCTCCGTGGAGATGATGGACGGGAGGTTGGTGGCGGCACACCCAGTTGCAGTGATGGAGGCAACTGTTGCTCGTGCAAGGTACTGGCTGACAGCCTTCCTCTGTTCAACCAGACGCTCCAACATCGCCAGGGTGGAGTTCCAGCGAGTTGGAACATCGATCATGAGCCGGTGCTGTGGCAGGTGCAGCTCCTTCTGCACCTCTTCTAGGCTCGCTACGGCTGCAGGCGAGAGCCAGAAATGACACACAACCTTCCTTGCCGCCTCAAGGAGTCGGTCCATCCCCTGGTAGGTCCGCAGGAACTTTTGGACTACCAGGTTCAGGACGTGCGCCAGGCAGGGGATGTGGGTCAGGTCTCCCCTGCTGATTGCAGCAACCAGGTTTGCCCCATTGTCGGACACCACCTCTCCGACTCTGAGGCCTCTGGGGGTCAGCCAATTCCTCTCCTGCTCTCGGAGTTTGGCCAGGACATGGTTCGCCGTCAGTTTGGTCTTCCCCAGGCTGACCAATTCCAGCAGCGCTTGGCAGTGGCGGGGCTTCACGCTGCTGCTGAGGCGAGGGGTTTGGGCTGGTGTGCCGGAGGATGGAAGCGTATCAGAGGAACCTGCTGCAATTCCGCTGACCCTGCATGGTGGCACCACCCACTGCGTTGTTGGTGCTGCTGCTGCTCTGACAGTGCCCGATGCTGCTCCCCCATCCTCACCCCCTTCCACCAAGCTGACCCAATGCGCGGTGAAGGACAGATAGCGGCCTGTCCCAAACCGGCTGCTCCACGAGTCCATGGTGACGTGGACCCGTTGACCCACGGTGTGCTCCAGCCCTCTCCATTGGCCATCACAGAGCGGTGAAGTGCAGGGATGGCAGGGCATGCGAAAAAATGTCGGCTGGGGATTGGCCAATCGGGGGCTGCACACATCAGGAGCGCACGCATGTCGCTCCCCTCCTGCACAAGGGAATAAGGCAGGAGTTGGGAGCACATGGCCCGTGCCAGCAAGCCGTTCAGCTGATGCACGAGACGGCTGCTGGGAGGCAGAACCCTGACCATCCCCTGGAAGGTGTCGCTGAGCAGGGTCTGGCGACGCCTTTTGCTGGCACGGGAATCACTGGAGGGAGCAGAGGAGGCCACTGAGGACTGGCTGCCAGAACAGGCCTCAGTGTCGGCGGCAGGAGTTGCAGAGGGAGGAGGAGCAGTGCGTTGCTGACGCACTCCTGCTCGTGCTGCTGGAGGAGGTGGAGGAGGGCGGGTGGCTGTTGCCGACAGCTTCGCAGTGGTGGCGGGTCTGCCACTGCCACTGCCAGCTTCCTTCAACTTCACGAACTCCTCATGCTCATGAAATAGTGTTGGGCGAACACCTGGATGTTCGGGTTCGGGAACGTTCGCCGAACATGGCCGCGATGTTCGGCATGTTCGGGCCGAACCCCAAACTCCCTGAACATCCCGCTTTTGGGGGCCCTATGGGGTTGCAGGCATAAGGGGAGAGCATGCCCCGATCGCGGGGGGGGTCGGAAATTCCCCCCACCCCCTCCGCTAGCGCTCCCCCCTCTGCCCGCTTCCCCATACAAAAGTTTAAGGAAAGTAAAATAATACCGGTGGTAGTGGCTGGCAGTGGCACTGTGAAGTGAGTCAGGAGGAGGAGTCCGGAGAGTGACGCGTTGAGGGAGGCCGGGCAGCGGGCGGTTCAGCGGTAGTACCCTTGTGGTACTTCCGCCCTTTCTCTGACCTCACGTCCTCTGCATACGAGGGTACGCGTCACGCGTACCCTCGTATGCGTCATCACGCAGAGGACGTGAGGTCAGAGAAAGGGCGGAAGTACCACAAGGGTACTACCGCTGAACCGCCCGCTGCCCGGCCTCCCTCAACGCGTCACTCTCCGGACTCCTCCTCCTGACTCACTTCACAGTGTCACTGCCAGCCACTACCACCGGTATTATTTTATTTTCCTTAAACTTTTGTATGGGGAAGCGGGCAGAGGGGGGAGCACTAGTGGAGGGGGTGGGGGGAATTTCCGCCCCCCCCCCCGCGATCGGGGCATGCTCCCCCCTTATGCCTGCGACCCCATAGGGGGGCCGTATTCGGCCGAACAGGGCCCTGTTCGGCCGAACAGGGGCCCTGTTCGGCCAGGCATTGAGCCGTTCGGGCGAACCCGAACAGTTTGGCCTACACCACCAGGTGTTCGGCCGAACTCGAACATCACCCGAACAGGGTGATGTTCTGCAGAACCCGAACAGTGGCGAACACTGTTCGCCCAACACTATCATGAAAGTGTTTCCCTGCAAGATGGTTGACCAGAGAGGTGGTGCCAAACGCAGAGGGCTCCTTCCCTCTGCTGAGCTGCTTGCGGCACTGGTTGCAGGTGGCATACTTGCACTCCACATATGGCAGAGTGAAAAAATTCCATATTGGGGAGGTGAAGTTGCCCCTTCGGCTGGAAGGTGCTGCTGCGGCTGGTCTCCCCGTGGTGGTTGGGGGGAGGGGGGGTTCTTGGTGCGGCTGGTGGTGGCACTGGCAGAACTCGTTTCCTGATCAGCACGCTGTGTGGCCTGCATACCACGCCCACTTGTGATCCTGCCCATGCCTGCAATGCTGATCCTTCTAGCAAGGCCCACAGACGCATCCTCCTCCTCCTCCTCAGAGCTGATGACATCCCCACTCCCAGGACCTGACACCCAGTCTCTGTCCTTCACCCTGTCATCATCGTCCACCCCCTCCGCAAACATGTCCTGCTGGGATCCCACAAACTCCCCTTCTGCATGCATGGGCGGATGGACAGTCACCACTGTCTGACTGTCCAAAGCATCATCCCCCAAAGTGCCCATGAGCATTCCTTCCTCCTCCAATTCTGCTGCAACAGCATTCCATAACCCCACTGCGCTTGGGGATAAGAAGGTGCTGAGTGACAGGGTGCTGGTGTCGCCCGCTGGGGCTGGAGAACTGCACTCCTCCTCCTCCTCCCCAGGCAGTGCTGGTCGGCTGCTGCTGCTCTTGCGAACAGGAGTGGTGGCGGGGGTGGAGGACTCGGTTCCAGAGCTAATGGTGGCCTGCTCATCCACCATCAGTTCCACCACAGAGTCTGCGTCCTTCTCCTCAATAGGATGGCTATGACCTGGCGGTGGGAGCAACATCTGCGCCACACGCTGGTGCTGCTGCTGTGTCTCTGCAGCGTGACTCCCAGCTGTTGGGCGGCCAAGGTGTCCACGGCCAGTGGCTAATGGCGGAATAGCCACTGCTGCAGACGCAGAACTGCGCATGGTGGTGGTGGCGCGGCTGACACGCCCACGACCTCCTCTCTTGGCGATGCCCTTGCTGCCCTTGCTGCCCTTGCTGCCCCTGACCAAACCGCGGCTGCCAGTGCCAGACATCGTATATGTTTAATATTATACAAATGAAAAAAAAAAACCTTATGTATGTAAAGGCGGGTGGGACAAGTGGGGTACTTTAATGGGGTGGGACTGGTGGTGGTGGGTGTGTGAGGTGACGGACAGGTGTACTCTACAGCAGAGATCGGTGTCAGGAATGCTCAGCAGAGCTCGAATATTCGAGTAGCTCGAATGTTCGAGCTCTTTTTCAGCTATTCAAGCTCGGTATTCAAGCTCGAATAGCTGCAGCTATTCGAATGGGCTATTCGAGTGAACTCGAATAGCCCATTCACTATTCGCGCTATTCGAGCAAACAGCGGTATTCGAGCTCGAATACCGAGCTCGAATAGCGTCATAGCCCAGATTGATGTCCTTAGAGCCAATCAGAGGGCTCCCAGGCCCTCTGACGGCAGCCAATCACAGAGGGGGACCCTGGCCAGCCCCTACCCTATAAATAGCGGCCGCCATGTTAGGTTTTTCCGTCCTTGCTTGAGACTTGTACAGAGAGAGATCTGCTCCTTTGTGCTTTGGCTTAGCAAGTGCTCTATTGGGGTCAATCACCTAGCGTTTTTGCTCACATACACCTCCTATACACACCTATATTGTTGTTAGCTAGATAGAGATTGTATTTTAGTTAGTAGCTTGTGTGTTACATAGAGACAGCTGCTGTTGCAGGCAAGCTTACAGCTTTAGGCCTCAGGGCCTTGCCTGTGTGGGCAGCTGTCCTCCTGTCCTCTGTTTATTTATCATCTATACCTGTGTTTCTGCTGTGTATTCTACCCTGTCTTGTCCTTTACTACTGATTATTGTATTTTGTAGTTGTACTGTACTAGGGACACTCACTGTCACTGTTCATAGCTCCTGCGTGTGTGTGTGCGTGCACTGTCTGTAGTGTACAGTACACACACTCTATTTCCTTCTACTGAATCTGATTACTACTGATTATTGTATTTTCTAGTTGTACTGTACTAGGGACACTCACTGTTCATAGGCTAGCTCCTGCGTGTGTGTGTGTGCGTGCACTGTCTGTAGTGTACACACACTCTATTTCCTTCTACTGAATCTGATTACTACTAATTATTGTATTTTCTAGTTGTACTAGTGTACTAGGGGACACACTCACTGCTCACACTCACTGATTACTGATTATTGTATTTTGTATTTGTACTGTACTAGAAATCACTTAGCGATCTAATCACTTAGTGATTAGTGTCACCTCACCCACCAACCCACTCCATTACCCCACTTTTTCACCCGCCCTTTTAAAAAACTTTTTTGTTTACGCCAAAAACATCTAAGATGTCTGGAAGTGGCAGCCAGCGTGGTTTGGGCAATGGGAAGGGCAGCAAGGGAATCAGGAGGAGAGGGAGCAGCATTGTGGCAAGCCGCGCCACCATGCACAGTTCCGCAGCAGCAGCAGCTGCGTCAGTGGCTAACATTCCGCCTATAGCCACTGGCCGTGGACGCCTTGGGCGCCCAGCAGGACCATCTGCAACTCACGCTGCAGAGACACAGCAGCAGCAGCGTGTAGTACCTGCTCCTATTTTCCTCCAGCCGGGTTGGAAACATCCCATTGAGGAAAAGGATGCAGCCACTGTGATGCAACTGATGACGGAGGATGAGCAGCCCGCCATCAGCTCTGCATCCGAGGCCTCCACCCTCACCACCACCACCCCCACCCCTGTTCGCAGCAGCCGCCCAGCAGGAGGAGAAGGCCAGTTCACCGTCACAAGTTGGCGACCTGTCACTCAGCAGTATTTTTACCCCAGGCACCATCAGGGTATTGTCTGCTGTTGTTGGCGATTTTGAGGAGGAGATGCTGATGGGCACTTTGGGGGAGGAGGGATTGGACAGCAAGACTGTGGCGACAGTCAAGCAGCCCATCCATGCATCAGGAGAGGAGTTTGGGGGGTCATCATCCCAGCAGGACATGTTTCAGGAAGGGGAGGATGATGATGATGACAGGGTGACGGACAAAGACTGGGTGCCAGCTCCTGGGGATGTCATCATCAGCAGCTCTGAGGAGGAGGATGCGCCTGTGGGCCTTGCAAGGAGGCG
Organism: Hyperolius riggenbachi; assembly: GCF_040937935.1. NCBI lineage: Eukaryota > Metazoa > Chordata > Amphibia > Anura > Hyperoliidae > Hyperolius > Hyperolius riggenbachi. Next base: position 191,781,903 of record NC_090656.1, on the reverse strand, counting down.
CATCATTGCAAGCATTGGCAGCAGTAGGCAGGTCCCACAGCCTGCTGGTGTCTCAGGCTCAGCAGCAGCAGCAGCAGCATCTTCCAGTACCACCACCAGCCGCACCCAAGCCCCCCCCCCCCCCAACCACCACAGGGAGACAGGCAGCAGCGGCTCCAGTCCGTAGGGGGGCTTTCACGTCACCAATCTGGCATTTTTTCCCCATGCCCACAGTTGACAGCAAGTACGCCACTTGCAACCACTGTCAGCGGAAGCTGAGCAGAGGTGCAGACCCCTTAGAGTACAGCACCACCTCTCTTCTGAACCATCTTGCTGCTAAACATTTCCACCAACATGAGGAGTTCAAGAGGCTGAAGGTATCTGGCGCTGGCAGTGGCACCACACCCACCACTGCATAGCCTTCAGCAGCAGCAGCAGCAGCAGCAACAGCAGCCACCCGCCCTCCTGCTCCTCCAGCACCACCAGCAGGAGTGCGGAAACGCACTGCTCCTCTCCCCTCTGCAACTCCTGCCGCCGACACTGAGGCCTGTTCTGGCAGCCAGTCCTCAGTGGCCTCCTCTGCTGTCTCCGCTGATTCCCGTGCTAGCAAAAGGCGACGCCAGAGCCTTTTGAGCGAGTCCTTCCAGGGGGTGGTTAGGGCTCTGCCTCTCAGCAGCCATCGCGTGCAGCAGCTGAACGGCTTGCTGGCACGGGCCATGTGCTCCCAACTCCTGCCGTACACACTCGTGCAGGAGGGGAGCGACATGCATGCGCTGCTTGCTTGTGCAGCCCCAGACTGGCAGCTCCCCAGCAGACACTTCTTCGCCCGCAAGGTCATACCTGCACTGCACCGCTTTGTGATGGCCAATGTGGAGTGAGGGCTGGAGCACGCGGTTGGTGAAAGGGTCCACGTCACCATGGACTCCTGGAGCAGCCGCTTCGGGACAGGCCGCTACCTGTCCTTCACTGTCCACTGGGTCAGCTTGGTGGAAGGGGGTGAGGATGGGAGAGCAGCAGCGGGCACAGCAGCAGCAGCAACACAGTGGGTGGTGCCACCCCGCAGGGTCAGGGGAACTGCAGCAGGTTCCTCCGATCCTCTGCCATCCTCCGGCACACCTGGCCAAACCTCACGCCTCAGCAGCAGCGTGAAGCCCCGCCACTGCCAAGCGCTGCTGCAGTTGGTCAGCCTTGGGAAGACCAAACTGACGGCAACCCATGTGTTGGCCAAACTCCAGGAGCAGGAGAGGAGTTGGCTGACCCCCAGAGGCCTCAGAGTCGGAGAGGTGGTGGCTGACAATGGGGCCAATCTGGTTGCCGCAATCGGCAGGGGAAACCTGACCCACATCCCCTGTCTTGCCCACGTGCTGAACCTGGTGGTGCAGAAGTTCTTGCGCACCTACCAGGGGATGGACGAACTGCTGGAAACGACAAGGAATGTTGTGCGTCACTTCCGGCGCTCGTCTGCAGCCTCTGCGAGCCTGGAAGACGTGCAAAAGGAGCTGGAGCTGCCACGCCATCGGCTGATCCTTGACATTCCAACTCGCTGGAACTCCACCCTGGCGATGTTGGAGCATCTGGTTGAACAGAAGCACGCTGTCAACCAGTACCTTGCCCTGCCCACTGTATCCGCCGCTCAGAAAAGGGACAAGACCAACAACATCCCGTCCATCGTCCCCGATGACGACTGGGGGCACATGCAGCAGGTGTGCTTAGTGCTGGCTCCCTTTCTGCAGGCCACCAACATGGTGAGCAGGGACCATGCTATGGTCTACGAGTGGGTGCCCCTGGTTTGTCTGCTGGACAGGCCCCTCGATGCTTTGCTGGAACAGGGAGCGGCAGCCTTGGCCCAGCAGGAGCGACATGCAGCTGCACAGTCCACCTCTGAGGGGGAGGAGGAGGAGGACTTGGTGGAGGTCCCTGACCTTGCTGCTGATGAGGGGGATCAGCACAGCGCAGCTGAGTTGGTGCGGTAGTGGAGAGAGGATGAGGCTGAGGAGGCAGAGGAGGAGGATGAGGACAGCACTGCCGTCGATGTGCCAGCACACGTGGCCCGCCTCTTCCCAATAGCAGCGCACATGCTGAGGTGCCTGCGCAGGGACCCCAGGGTGATCCAGATGAAGCAGAGGGAGGACATCTGGATCAGCATGATGTTGGACCCACGCCTCAAGGGGAAGTTGAGCCAGTTCCTGCCTCCTGCAGGAGGAGACCCAGCGCAACAAATAAGGAGCTTGCAGTAGGCCCTTGTTGAGCGCTTGGAGGAAGCCTTCCCCCAGCCTTTCACCTCCACTGTCCAGCCAGCACAGAGGCAGCAGCAGGTGCCTGCATCCAGCAGCAAGCGCACCACAGACCTGCTGTCTCTCAGCAACGAGCTCTACAGGACTGTAGAGGCTCCAGCAGTGACTAGAGAGGAGGTGCATGCAGCAGCATCCTCCTCCGGTCACAGCCAGCGCCTGACCCGCATGGTGGCTGACTACATGGGGTCCTACAGCGGGCTTGACAGCGATGCCCCTGTTGATCCCATGGAGTATTGGGTCAAGCGCCTGGCGATCTGGAGCGAGCTGGCGCAGTACACCCTGGAAGTGCTGTCCTGTCCCCCTTCCAGCGTGCTGTCCGAGCGCTTCTTCAGTGCAGCTGGTGGCGTGGTCACCGAGAAACGCTCACGTCTGTCTCACAAGTCTGTGGACAGACTGACGTTTCTCAAGATGAACCAGGCGTGGGTGGAAGGCGAGCTCCTGGCCCCTGTTGTTGGCGAGAGGGGGACATAAAGTGGCTGCCGGAACCATCGTTAATATGCCTTACCACCCTTTACCACCTCCTGGCTCCTGCTCACTAAGCCAGCCTGGTTCACTTTGACTATTACGTCGCCTGCAGACACACATTTTACACCTACAGTGGGCTGCTGTGTACTGCCCTTCTGCTGTCTGTATTTCCCACTACCAGGGTACACAGAATTACCATCTGCTGCCACTCTGCCACCAGCTATAACGTCCAACAATAGCTATATGTGTAATTTGCTGTAAAAAAAAAAAAAAAAAAAAGGTTTAATTTTTCTGAGGTGCCCGGGTTGAAAACTGTGTTGTCCCAGTTGTGTATTGTACACGATGTGGGCTGCACGACCGCTGTCTGGGACCTCATGCTGTGTATTTACGCCCAGGTACCACCGCTAGGTACCAGGGCTATTATGTCACGCTTCCTGCCTCATTGACTGCCTGCTGCCACAAACTTATCCTCCTCCTCCTCCTGCTGCTGAATTTACCTCCTGCTGTCTGTGTGTTTCCACTGCCAGGGAGCACATACAATGGCGCTTCCACCATGCGCCACCAGCTATTACGCTCAAAAATAGCTGCATTTCCTTAAAAATAAAAAAATATATACTTTTTAATACTTTGTGATATTATTTTTAGAGGTGTCCGGGTTGAAAACTGTGATGTCCCAGTTGTGTATTGGACATGATGTGGGCTTCACGACCACTGTCTTGAACCTCATGCTGTGTATTTACGGCCTGGTACCACCGCTAGGTACCACAGCCTATTATGTCTCGCTGCCTGCCTCATTGACTGCCTACTGCCACACACTCATCCTCCTCCTCCTCCTCCTGCTGCTGAATTTACCTCCTGCTGTCTGTGTGTTTCCACTGCCAGGGAGCACATACAATGGCGCTTCCACCATGCGCCACCAGCTATTTATTACGCTCAAAAATAGCTGCATTTCTTTAAAAAAAAATAATAATAATAAGAGGAAGAAAAATAAAAGGAAAAAGAAAAAAGATATAGAAGAGAAAGAAGTGAAGAAGAAGAAGAAGAAGAAGATATATAGAAGAAGAAGAAGAAGAAGATATAGAAGAAGATATAGAAGAAGAAGAAGAAGATATAGAAGAAGAAGAAGAATAATAAGAAGAAAATATAGAAGAAGAAGATATAGAAGAAATAGAAGAAGAAGATGAAGAAGAAGAAGATGATAAAGAAGAAGAAGAAGAAGATATATAATAATAATAATAATAATAATAATAATAATAATAATGCGAAGAAGAAGAAGATATAGAAGAAGAAGAAGAAGAAGATATAGAAGTTAAAGAAGAAGAAGTATATACAGTACTGAACAGAACTTTGGACACACCTTCTTATTCAAACTGTTTTTGTTACTGTATATTCCGGCGTATAAGACGACTGGGTGTATAAGACGACCCCCCAACTTTTTCAGTTAAAATATAGAGTTTGTGATATACTCACCGTATAAGACTACCCCTCTTCCAACGTACACCAAATTAAAAAAAAATCATATACTGGTGCTGTACTGTATGTGGTACCCAGTATATAACAGTATATAGTCAATTGACTGGTTGGATTGGTCAGCTCTCGCTTTCCCTAAGTGGATTGGTCAGCTCAGCTCTCCTTGTCTACCTGTTTATCAGAGCAGTATGGAAGAATAGATCGTGCTGTGCCCATAAAACATGCCTCTTTCACCCCTCTGGCCCACCCTTGTATCCTATTTACCTCCCTCTCTGCCTCTCAGATCTCACACATATGCGCCTGCGCCGCTTCACTACATTCTTCAGCAGCGAGATCTGAGAGGCAGTAACAGTAACAGGATAGGGTGTATCACCCGGCATCAATGATACCTGGCGTATAAGACCACCCGCAACTTTTCAGAAGATTTTCAAGGGTTAAAAAGTAGTCTTATACGCAGGAATATACAGTACTTGGAAAAAAGGATGTTTCTTGCATCATTCACCCCCAAAACAAGTGTTGGAAGCTATTTAAGGCCAATTCGAATAGTCAGATCGAATAATGAGCTCGAATACCGACTCGAATAGTGAGCTCGAATACCGAGGTCGAATCGAATAGTAAAAAATATGCGACTCGAATATTCGACCTAACTCGAATAATTTACTATTCGAATTCGACCTAACTCGAATAATAAAAAGGGGTATCCGAGCATCCCTGATCGGTGTAGCGCTAACGAGAGAGTGCGCAGTGCGCACACAAAGACCCTAGCTGACGCTGACTGACGGTGTCCCTATACACAGACTACAGTACAAGTCAGCAAATACACAATAGAAGTAATAGAAACAATAGGACGGGTGTAGCACTAACGAGAGGGTGCGGACAGCGCAGACGTGCACTTCGCACACAAAGACCCTAGCTGACGCTGACTGACGGTGTCCCTATACACAGACTACAGTACAAGTCAGCAAATACACAATAGAAGTAATAGAAAAAAAATAGGACGGGTGTAGCACTAACGAGAGGGTGCGGACAGCGCAGACGTGCACTGCGCACACAAAGACCCTAGGTAACGCGGTACGGACGGTCCCTATACACAGACTAGAGTACACTACAGTACTACTAACTAAACAATAGAAGAATCTAGCTAAATAATAGAACAGGTGTGACTAGATTACAGAGAGCAGATACAGGACAGGTATAGCAGTAAAGCTGGGCCTTGCTAACTACAAAATAGTACAAATCTATCTAACACAGAAGTAGTAGTACAGTAGAGTAGGACAGGTGAGAGCACAGGTAACTAGAGACTAGAGCACAGAGCAGGGCAGGCTGCCTTGCCTAGGCACAGGGCCTAGCTACTGGCTGCATCTGCAGCAGCACCAGTGACAATCTCCCTCCCTAGTCCCTAATCACACAAACTAAACTGCCTAAAATACAATCTATCTACAATACAAAGCAATACAGTTGAATATCAAGTGTTGGAGTGTAAAAATGCTTGGTTTAGAAGTTAGAACAATATAAATGCACTTGCACACAGACAAAACGCACTGGAGCAGTCTCTCAGTACAGTTAGTCAGTAAGTCGCAAGCAGGGCGAGTGAGGCAAGATGGCGTCCGCTATTTATAGAGGGGGGCTTGGCCAGGCTCCTCCTCTGTGATTGGCTGCAGTCCTCTGATTCGCTTGTGAGGACTCGAGGTGACGTCAGACGTGACGCTATCCGAGCTGGTGACGCTATCCGAGCTCGGATAGCTAGGCTATCTCCGGATATCTGCTTGCTATCCGAGTGCGCTCGGATAGCATAGCCCGGATAGCTAATACTATTTGAGCTCGGTATTCGAGCTCGAATAGTAAAAAAAGAGCTAGGATATCCGAGTACCTCGGATATCCTAGCTCAGATGAGCACCACTGGCAGGAAAATACACCAGGATAGAAAGCTCACACCATCTCAGATTAGTTTCTTGTACATAATGGTTTCAGTGTACCCTTATGACCAGGTCCGCCCATGATGCCAAGTGAGGCGACTTCCTCAGGCGGCAGAAGTCTGGGGGCAGCACCAGGCAGAAACGAGAAGTGAGGAGAGTGCCTGGCCAACCTATATTGGGAGCAGCTGTACCTGGCTAAGCTATACTGGGGGCAACTGTACCTAGTTACCAATACTGGGGGCACCTATACCTGGCTACCTACCTATACTGAGGTTAACGTGCGATGCAAATTGTTAGGTTCTGTGCGATCATTCCAATTTGGGGAGGCACATCCTCACAAGTTTGCCTCAGGCAGCAAAAAGGCTAGAACCGGCCCTGCTTAGGGCCTCCACAGTAATCAGAACTTAGTCCAATACAGCAGCTTTATGATGTGGTGGAAGGGCAGATTCACATCATGGATGTGCAACCGGCAAATCTGCAGCAACTGCATGATGCCATTATATCGATATGGACCAAAAGCACTTTCAGACAAACCACTGCTACACCTCCAGGCACGCCCCAAGTGAATGTATGGTGCGCATAGCACCATGCTGAAACAGTGGACATGATCATGAAGGTTGTGCTTATGAGAGTAACTAAATGTACATAAACCAAGCTGTGGTCCCCTCTTCCTGCAGAGAAAATAAGGCCCTAAATACATTATGGACAGACTATGCGATGTAACAAAATAGATATTTTCCACAGTAAACTGTTCTTAGATTATATTTAAGTAAAAATATCACCCATGCAATAATTATGCAGCATGTTCTCTCTCGAGCAGTATTAAATACTTACCGAGCCTCCGGGCGGTGTCTTCTACCGATCCTGTAGCTCCTAGCGGCTATCCGGCATTTTTCATGTACGGCTCCCAGCATTTCAACTGACACGTGTCGGATCAGGTGACACACTGGGAGCCGTGCACGGATGCTGGAAAGCTGCTAGGAGCTACAGGAACGTTACAGACAACGATGCTCAGTAAGATTTCTGCCCTGCAAACCCCCCAAAGCACAGTCTCTGTTATCCCCTCAGGCATGTCGGTTAGTTGAGACTTACATTTGCCCGAGTTCTGGATAACAGGGACTTTGCTGCAATTAGGTAGCGTGTTAAACAAAATCAACAAGGCTAGGCATTGTTTCCCCATGTAAAAAAAACAACACATAATTAGGCAGCACATTCCCCATATATACGCAGCACTTTATGTCAATAGGCAGAATCACAAGCATAATTAGGCAAAGTCTTAGGGCCTTTTTCTACTATCGCGGTTTCCGACGTGAATCCGCAGAGTTTCCCCGCAGGCAAATCGCGCGGGGAAACTCTGCCATAGGGTATAACGGCGCCGCCGGCCGAATCGCTTGTGGTAGCGATTCGGCCAGAACCCCCCGCAGAATTTGCAGCAGAGGCTGCGATTCCCATAGCCGTGCATGGCACGGCTGATGGGATTCGCCTGCATTCCCGCCCACCCGCTCAGTGCCGGCGTGCGTCTGCGAGACGCACGCCACACAAGTGGAAACGAGCCCTAAATGCTGTGTCACTTACAAGTTTTCCTGGAGCTCTTAGAGTCCCCTCTCCCCCTTTTAATATTCCCTGGTGGTCTAGCAATCCCTCCCCCCTCTTACAGTTTGCCGTGGTAGTCTGGTGCCCCCCCCCCCCCCATCCCGATGTAGCTTTCCCTGGTTGCCCCCCCCCTCCCCTTAACAGAAGACTATGGTGGTCTAGTAGCTCCCTTATCCATCTTACATTTGTTATAGTAGCTCTCCCCTAATCCACATACAGCTTAGGGCCTATTTCCATTACACACGGATTCTGGATGCAGAAAACTGACTCCAATTAATGCCTCTGGGAAATCTGCATCAGACAAATCGTGTTTAGTGGAAACAGGCCCATATGCATTCATTTGAGTCAGTTTTTCTGCATCCAGAATCCACGTGTAGTGGAAACAGGTCTTAAAGTGAACCTCCGGACTAAAAATCGACTCAGCAGCACTGAAAAGGCTTGGTGTTTCTTTAACAGTTTCACGGCATCAGAACTTTGTTTCTCTTATACAAGCCTCATTTTTAGCTGCACAGAAGAAAACTGCCCGGGCAGTTTTCTCCTTATGCTGTGCAAAGCATGATGGGATTTCTGTTGTTGTTTTTCTTGTTCTGCTGTTTTGGTGCAATTTATTTTTTTTTACATTTTGAATTTGACATTTGAAACCTAGTGTGTGCAGCTGGGAGGGGTTATCAGGACACAGGACAGTTGTAACTGTGTCTCCTGCTTCTTGTCACCTACTTTCAACCAAAAAGTTGGCTGCCATAATGACAAAGATGGCAGCCCCCATGAATCACAAACATTTGCCTGTTCTTTTAAAACCGGGTGGGTAAGAGATTATATTACCTATCTATTCTAATTAACATAACTAATGTAACTTGATGACAGTATCTTTGTTTAGGCTGAAGTTCCCCTTTAAGCTGGTGGTCCCACTTCCTCTGAAAAGCATGCCTTGTTGGTGAAGTGCACCCCCATCCCTCTTATAGCTTCCCCATTCCCCCCAACACACACAAGTGCTCACTTTTTGCACAATGGTTTTAGCAAAAGTCAAGGAAGCATCATTATGTGTAGAAAGCTTAGTGTTAGGTGTGGGGTTAGGAAGAATAGTGTTAGAAGTAGGTGCAATAAGCAGCTGGGGTAGTTGGGTTAGTGATAGCTGTAGCTGTAGTAGGAAGGTTAGTGTAACGTGTAGGGATAGAATGTTTGGTGTTAGAAGTAGTGGCATTGAGTAGCATTAGTAGGAGTGTTAGTGCTAGGTGTAGTGGTGGTGAGATTTAGGTGTAGCGGTAGTATGAAGATTAGTGTTAGGTGTACGGTAGTAGGATTAGTGTTTGGTGTAGTGGCGGGGAGGTCAGTATTAGGTGAAGTGGATGTAGGAAGGTTAGTGTTAGGTATAGCCGCAGTGAGATTAGTGTTAGGTGTACGGTAGTAGGATTAGTGTTTGGTGTAGTGGCAGGGAGGTCAGCGTTAGGTGAAGTGGTTGTAGGAAGGTTAGTGTTAGGTATAGCCGCAGTGAGATTAGCGTTAGGTGTATGGTAGTAGGAGGATTAGTGTTTGGTGTAGTGGCGGGGAGGTCAGCGTTAGCTGAAGTGGTTGTAGGAAGGTTAATGTTAGGTGTAGCCGCAGTAATGGCCTGTCCACACTTGTCAGCTTTTCTGTGAATTTTCTGCACAGCAAAACTGAGAATTAATGTTAATCAAAGGGCTAGTTCACACTGAATGTGTTTTTCAAATGCAGAAAAACAACTGATATCAATGCAGTACTGTCAGACAACCTATGCAGACAAGACAAGTGTGGATCCAGCCGTAGGTCAGTGTTAGATATAGCGTTAGTGCGGTAGTAGGAGGGATAGTGTTTGGTGAAGCAGTAGTAAAGAGAATAGTGTTAGGTGGTAGTAGAAGGGTTAGTGTTAGGTGTAGTGGTACTGTGAAGGTGCCCAAACATCTAGTGATGTATGGGCATATCGACCAAGGGACAGATCTCTCTCTGATTAGAGATCTGTTGGCAGCCCATGCACCGCAGGCCTATTTCCAATGTATGAAATCTTTTGGGAATCGTTCTTGCGATGCCGCCGATTCATCTCGCCTGGCTGCAGCCCAAATATTAATGTCTCGACCCCTCTCCTACCCCGTGCTTCTGCATTGTAACCTCCTGTCCGGTTGCATCGACTCCCGGTCTTCTCTGCTGTCTCTACCAATTGTCACTGTCACACAGAGCGCCAACACGGGGTGATGCGTATGCCACCTGGTGCATGGGTAATGTCACATGAGCCTGAGGGAAGCAGCAAAAGAGACCAGGAGTTGCCGCAGTTGGACAAGTTAGATTTACAATGCTCAGGCACCTGGGGGTGGGACATTTACATTTGGGAGACAGTAGCTAGGTGTCCGTCGGTTTTTGCGCTATTGCACACTGTAAAATTAGTTTCACTTACCTGGGGCTTCTGCCAGTCCCCTGCAGCCATCCTGTGCCCACAGCGTTTCTAAATGATCCTCCGTTCCCCTGCTGCAGCTCACTTTCTCTTCTGGCAGTCGCCGTCCACTGCGCCTGTGTTCTCATTCGCGCTCCCAGTGCTGGATGTTCCGTGCCAAAAAATGGGTGTGGTCATGAACCAGAATGTGGGTGTGGTCGTGGGTGGAGACAAGTTTACATGAACTAAGCAATGGTGGGACATTAGATTAGGACAGTGGTGGAGAACCTTTTGGAGGTCGAGTGTCCATACTTCAAAGTCACTTTACTATCACAAAGTGCCAACAGCAATTTAAAGTAAATACAAACGTTTTAACTCATGCATGAACATTATGGAAAATCCAAGTTGAAAATAAACTGTGAAGATAAACAATTTCATCCATCCTACTCTTGAAAAATTTATTCATTTTTTTAGAACCTCCCAGTTTCATTTTCTGTTTTAAAAAGCGGAAAAAGTAGGTTTAGGGCCCTTTTCCACTAGCAATCGCTAGCGTCCGTGCTAAACGCTAGCGATTGCTGAATCGCAAGTGCAGGAAACTTCCCGGCGATTGCGTTCACAATTTTGCTATGCAATGCACTGCATAGCAAAATCGCGGCAAAGATCGCTCCGCGGTGCGATCGCGTTTGAGTCAAAAACGAATCGCGGTAGTGGAAATTACCTACCGCGATTCCTATGTTGAGAAGCAAACCGTAGCGATTTCAAAATCACTAGCGGTTTGCGATTTTGCGATTCAGCATCGCAAAAGCCGCTAGTGGAAAAGGGCCCTTAATGCTATTGTCTCATATGATGATGATTCAGATTTTTCCATAGTCTCGCAGTTAGCAATCATGTGACCCCCAACAAGACAAATTCAGCAATCATGAGGCCCCCCATCAAGACAAATTCAGCAATCATAAGGCCCCCAACATGACCAATTCAGCAATCATGAGGCCCCCAACAAGACAAATTCAGCAATCTTGAGGCCCCCAACAAATCATGAGGCCCCCAACAAGACAAAGTCAGTAACCATGAGGCCCCCAACAAGACAAATTAAACAGTCATGAGGCACATAAATAGACAGCATTTCACATAAATAGGCAGAATGCCCCCTTAATATGGTAGACACCTCTCACCTGGCAGCAGTTCCCCAAAATACACTCAATCTGAAAGCAGTGGTTACCCAAAAATAGGTAGCCCCAGGTCTATAGGTGTCCCCAGTATATGTAGGCAGATGTATATGTCCCAGTATATGTAGGCAGGTGTATATGTCCCAGTATATGTAGGCAGGTGTATATGTCCCAGTATATATAGCCAGGGGTATATGTCCCCAGTATATGTAGGCAGGGGTATATGTGCCCAGTATATGTAGTCAGGGGTATATGTGCCCAGTATATGTAGCCAGGGGTATATGTGCCCAGTATATGTAGTCAGGCGATATATGTGCCCAGTATATGTAGTCAGGGGGTATATGTGCCCAGTATATATGTAGCCAGGGGTATATGTGCCCAGTATATGTAGTCAGGGGTATATGTCCCCAGTATATGTAGCCAGGGGTATATGTCCCCAGTATATGTAGCCAGAGGTATAGATGACCCCAGTATACGTAGGCAGGGGTATATGTGCCCAGTATATGTAGCCAGGGGTATATGTGCCCAGTATATGTAGTCAAGGGTATATGTGCCCAGTATATGTAGTCAAGGGTATATGTGCCCAGTATATGTAGCCAGAGGTATATGTGCCCAGTATATGTAGGCAGGGGTATATGTGCCCGGTATATATAGTCAGGGGTATATGTGCCCGGTATATGTAGTCAGGGGGATATGTGCCCAGTATATGTAGGCAGGTGTATATGTCCCAGTATATGTAGGCAGGTGTATATGTCCCAGTATATGTAGGCAGGTGTATATGTCCCAGTATATGTAGGCAGGTGTATATGTCCCAGTATATGTAGGCAGGTGTATATGTCCCAGTATATATAGCCAGGGGTATATGTCCCAGTATATGTAGGCAGGTGTATATGTCCCAGTATATGTAGGCAGGTGTATATGTCCCAGTATATGTAGGCAGGTGTATATGTCCCCAGTATATGTAGGCAGGTGTATATGTCCCCAGTATATGTAGGCAGGTGTATATGTCCCAGTATGCAGGTGTATATGTCCCAGTATATGTAGGCAGGTGTATATGTCCCCAGTATATGTAGCCAGAGGTATAGATGACCCCAGAATATGTAGTCAGGGGTATATGTGCCCAGTATATGTAGCCAGGGGTATATGTGCCCAGTATATGTAGTCAAGGGTATATGTGCCCAGTATATGTAGACAGGGCTATATGTGCCCAGTATATGTAGTCAAGGGTATATGTGCCCAGTATATGTAGCCAGAGGTATATGTGCCCAGTATATGTAGGCAGGGGTATATGTGCCCAGTATATATAGTCAGGGGTATATGTGCCCAGTATATGTAGTCAGGGGGATATGTGCTCAGTATATGTAGGCAGGTGTATATGTCCCAGTATATGTAGGCAGGTGTATATGTCCCAGTATATGTAGGCAGGTGTATATGTCCCAGTATATGTAGGCAGGTGTATATGACCCAGTTTATATAGCCAGGGGTATATGTCCCAGTATATGTAGGCAGGTGAATATGTCCCAGTATATATAGTCAGGGTTATATGTCCCCAGTATATGTAGCCAGTGGGTATATGTCCCCAGTATATGTAGCCAGGAGGTATATGTCCCCAGTATATATAGCCAGGGGTATATGTCCCAGTATATGTAGCCAGGGGTGTATGTCCCAGTATATGTAGCCAGGGGTATATGTCCCAGTATATGTAGCCAGGGGTATATGTCCCAGTATATGTAGGCAGGTGTATATGTCCCAGTATATTTAGGCAGGTGTATATGTCCCAGTATATTTAGGCAGGTGTATATGTCCCAGTATATGTAGGCAGGTATATATGTCCCAGTATATATAGCCAGGGGTATATGTCCCCAGTATATGTAGCCAGGGGGTATATGTCCCCAGTATATGTAGCCAGGGGGTATATGTCCCCAGTATATATAGCCAGGGGTATATGTCCCAGTATATGTAGCCAGGGGTATATGTCCCAGTAAATGTAGGCAGGTGTATATGTCCCAGTATATTTAGGCAGGTGTATATGTCCCAGTATATGTAGGTGTAATGGATTGCGGAGATGCCGCCGCGCGGTCTGGCAGCGGGGCGGCTGTCTCCGCGTTCAGACCGGCGGTTTCCGCACAGCAGCATGCGTCTGGTTTGCCTGGGCCTTCTAGTGCACACAGATGGAGAGCTACGCGCATGCGCGCGCTAGAAGGCAGGCCCTTTATGCCAGTAGGAGAGGGATCAGCTGATCAGGTTGATCAGCGGATCCCAGCGCGGTTACTGATTGGCTGAGTGGCACAGGGCGGCGGGGAGGAGCACTGCAGTATATATAGATCTTGCTGGTCAGTCTCTGGTTGTCTGCCGTTGCGAATACTTACGTGTGAGCACTCAGACCTCATTCAGATCCCACAGTGTGTTAGAACCAGGTGGACCTGGGAATTCACACTTAGCCAGATTACTGCTGTGTTATACTTTAGACCAGCTCCGGGGTGTTGAGACCAAGGACCTCACACCCAAGCTTAGGATCATGGTGTCATAACTGTGTTATACCTTAGACCAGTTCCGGGGTGTTGAGACCAAGGACCTCACACCCAAGCTTAGGATTACTGTGTCATTGCTGAGTTATTATCTAGACTAGTTCCTGGGTGTCGAGACCAAGGACCTCACACCTCAGACTAGGACTGTGCTTTATATCTGTTATGACTATTTGCTCTGTCGACCTCTCTCTTTCTTTCTGATTCGGTACCTCTGCATATCTGCCTACCTGTTGCCAAACCCTGCCTGTACCCGGTTACCGAATCAGCCTTCTGTCTCTGTACCTTATCTGCTCGTGTGTTGCCAACCTGGCCTGCCCGACCCTCCAGGCTGTCACTCATCCCTTGAGTGCTCAGTCTATCTGTACTAGCTGTGACACTATTCCACCAAGTGTCAGTTAGATATTAAGACTACTGCTCCTCAGAGAGTCTGGCCTGCTAGCAGGCGGTGGCCTCTAGTCCTCTGGAGTCCCCTGGCTGCAGTACAGTCTATTATCTGATCTCCAAGTATCACTGGTTGCCAGGTTCTCTCTATTCCCTCTCTCAAGGAGATAGTTCCTGCACAGCCGACACACTGCCTGTTTCTCCCGCCTCACGGGAGATAGCCTACAGTTACACCAAACACTTACACTTCATTAGGTGTCCAAAGGTTAGTCATACTTGTATTATTGGTGATTCTGCAGATCATCCATAATCAAGTATACATCTGTATTATTGATGATTCTGCAGATCATCAATAATCAGATTCTCTCTGTGTGCTGACACCAATTGTTACAGAACGGCAGACCATAAAAACAAAATGGACGCACTCAACAGCCATCTTGATGCACTTACCACCTCGGTGGAGAATTTCATCAGGGTGTTGGACGGTCATCAGACCCAGATTACTGCTTTGTCTGGGTCCATACAGGTCCTTCAGACGGCTGTGAATGCAGTGCAATCTCCTCTAGTTACAGACTTGCATATGTCTGTACCCGAAAGGTTTTCTGGTCATAGATCTGACTTTCAGAATTTTAGAAATCGAGTAATGTCGTATTTTGAGTTAAGACTCAATTTATCAGGAATTGAGGCACAGAGAATTACGTTTATTAAGACCCTTTTGTCAGGGGATTCTCAAACATGGGCATATAGCCTCCAGGCAGGGCATGAGGCTTTGACATCAGTTGAGGAATTTTTGAAGGCCATGGCCATAATTTACGATGATCCGGACATTGCTTCTACTGCTGAGCAGAAGCTTAAGACTTTGCGTCAGGGTAAGGATCCGGTAGAGGTCTACGCAGCTGAGTTCAGGAAGTGGGCTGTGTCAGCTAGGTGGGGGACATTTGCGTTATTGGACTGTTTTCTATCAGGGCTATCAGACGCAGTCTCTGATTTGATGTTGGGACACCCTGAACCGAAATCTATTGATGAGGCAATCTCTTTAGCAGTACGGGTTGATCGCCGTTTACGCTATCAGAAACAAACCCGGGGTAAGAACACTGTAAGATATGTCTCCTACGCCTCCCCTCTACCCGTTTCACCTCCGCCAGAGCCAATGCAAATTGGACAGTCAAAATTGGCACGGGTGGAAAAGAATCGCAGGAAAACAGAACAGCTCTGTTTGTATTGTGCAGAGGAGGGTCATAAGGTACAGAATTGTCCTAAAAAGTCGGGAAACGCTGCCGCCTAGGTGTAGTCAGAGGTAATACCCTAGGCACGCAGTTGTTACCTCTAAACAATAATCGTCTGCTCCTTCCCTGTTCCGTCACATGGGAGGGTCAGACTGTCCCCACTGAAGCTTTTATAGACTCTGGTTCAGCGGCTAACTTTATAGATTACGAGTTTGCAAAGAATTTGGGGGTTCCCATACTTCCATTAGACCAACAGGTTTTGGTCACTGCGGTAGAAGACTCTCCTCTGCAAAGTAGACGTCCCTTATCGCGGACCCCGGAGTTGATGTTCAGTGTTGGGGTGCTACATAAAGAGAGTCTACAGTTTCTAGTCCTGCGTATGGCAACCTCCACCGTTATTCTTGGCATGCCATGGTTACAACTTCACTCCCCTCAGATAGATTGGGCTTCAGGTCAGCTAACGAGCTGGTCTACCCATTGTTATCATCACTGTTTAGCAAAAGTAACCGTGGGTAACACCAAGATTCAGGTTAAAGGTGTGCCAACTCAATACGCAGAATTTGCTGACGTATTCTGTCCCAAATCAGCAGATAAACTTTACCCCCACCGTACCTTCGACTGTCCCATCGATTTAAGATCTGGTTGTATGCCCCCTAGGGGTCACCTCTATAACCTATCTGGGCCTGAGAAACTGGCTATGCAGGAATATATCAAAGAAAACTTGGCCAAGGGTTTCATCCGCCCCTCTCGTTCACCAGCAGGGGCAGGATTCTTTTTTGTAAAAAAGAAGGATGGAGGCCTTCGTCCCTGCATTGATAATCGAGGCTTAAACAAGATTACAGTGAAAAATCATTACCCTTTGCCTTTGATTGACGATTTGTTCACTCAGGTTACCAACGCCAAGATTTTCTCTAAACTGGATTTGAGAGGCGCATACAACCTAGTTCGAATTAGGGATGGTGACGAATGGAAGACGGCCTTTAACACACCCGACCGGCACTACGAGTACCAGGTGATGCCCTTCGGGTTGTGTAGCACCCCGGCCTTCTTCCAGGAGTTGATTAATGAGGTATTCAGGGAGGTGTTGGGGAAGTTCATCTTAGTATATCTGGACAATATACTGATCTTCTCGTCCAATCTCTTGGAACATCAAAAACATGTTAAGTTTGTCCTAGGGAAGTTAAGACAGAATCTGCTTTACGCTAAATTAGAGAAATGTCTTTTTGAAGTAACCTCTGTTGCCTTCTTGGGGTACATTATCTCTACGTCTGGCCTCTCCATGGATCCTGGAAAGGTCTCTGCTGTCTTAGAGTGGCCACAGCCCTCAGCCTGTGGGACTGAAGGCGCTCCAAAGATTTTTGGGCTTTGCCAACTACTACAGGAGGTTTATAAAGGTGTACTCTTCAGTGGTCTCGCCTCTCACCAGTCTCACCAAGAAGGGGGCTTATACTTACCACTGGTCAGCAGAGGCACATTCTGCTTTCTCTACACTGAAAAAGCTGTTCTGTTCTGCACCCATATTAAGACATGTGGATGTCACCTTCCCCTTTATCGTGGAGGTTGATGCCTCAGAGGTGGGGGTGGGGGCTGTATTGTCTCAGCGATCGGGTTTGATGGGCAAACTCCACCCATGCGCCTACTTCTCTGGTAGGTTTTCACCCGCAGAGAAAAACTACGATATAGGCAACCGTGAGCTTTTAGCTATCAAGTTAGCTTTTGAGGAATGGCGACATTGGCTAGAAGGTGCAGAACATACTATCACAGTTTATACAGATCATAAAAATCTGGAGTACATAGAGGGCGCCAAGAGACTTAGCCCTCGTCAGGCCAGGTGGTCTTTGTTCTTTTCAAGATTCAAATTTGTAATTACGTATACCCCTGGTAGTAAAAACATCAAGGCCGACACCTTGTCCAGGTGTTTCGAGCCCGAGACAGTACAGCCCTCAGCCCCTGAGACCATTCTACCTCAGAAGGTAGTTTTGGCAGCCACTGAGACCTGGAAGGATTGGACAGTCACTCTGAGTCCCTACCAACAGGATGTTCCAGAGGGGAAGCCCGATGGGGTTATGTTTGTACCACTGCCTTTTCGTCTGCAACTCCTACATCTGTTTCATTCCCACAAAAATGCTGGTCATCCCGGGGCCACCAGAACTCAGGATCTACTGGCCAGATGTGCTTGGTGGCCTACGTTGGCAACAGATTGTAAGGAGGTTGTAAGAGAATGTGCAGTGTGTGCTAGGAGTAAACCTTCTCGCCAGGCTCCTGCTGGTACTTTACAATCCCTACCAGTGCCAAGTGAACCATGGACTCATTTGTCCATGGATTTTGTAGGAGAACTCCCCAGGTCTGAGGGCAAGACGGTCATTTGGGTGGTAGTAGACAGATTCAGTAAGATGGCTCATTTTGTTCCATTGAAAGGACTCCCCTCGGCTCAGGAATTGGCTGATCTCTTCATCCAGCACGTTTTCCGGCTGCATGGCATTCCAGAAAATGTAGTGTCAGATCGGGGAGTAGAGATGTCGCGAACCTCCGATTTTCAGTTCGCGAACCTTCGCTGAAGGTTCGGTTCGCGTAAAAGTTTGCGAACCACAATAGACTTCAATGGGGAGGCGAACTTTGAAAAATAGAAAAAATTATGCTGGCCACAAAAGTGATGAAAAAGATGTTTCAAGGGGTCTAACACCTGAAGGGGGGCATGGCGGAGTGGGATACATGCCCAAAGTCCCGGGGAAAAATCTGGATTTGACGCAAAGCAGCGTTTTAAGGGCAGAAATCACCTTGAATGCTAAATTGCAGGCCTAAAGTGCTTACAAACATCTTGCATGGGTATACATCAATCAGGGAGTGTAATTAGAGTTCTGCTTCACACTGACACACCAAACTCACTGTGTAACGCACCGCAAACAGCTGTTTGCGTAGTGACGGCCGTGCTGGACTGGTGCGCACCGTGGCCAGAGTGTAGGCCGTGGCGTTTTTCAAGCCCATATGGTCTCCGGGCTGTGGTAGCTCAATGATAGAACAACAGTGACTGTTCAGCTGATCAAATTTGGTCTGGCCACAATGAAGCAACGACCTTATTATCTTTTGTGTGCCACCCCCACCCGACACACTCAAATAGCCGGCGGTCATTGCTTCATTGTGATGCGCAAGCCCCTTCACCGCGGCAAGGTAATGATCACGAAGGGGGATGGGCACATGTACATGCCTTTTGTTTTTTTGTTGCAGCCGCCCGCAGTGCAGCCAGAAAAATTAGGCAGGCATGTACACGCACTAGAAAAATTTGTGTAGCGGCCGCTGCTAGCAGCGGCCTTAAAAATTCAGGAATTCGCCTAGAGTCCTGGACCCTGGTGGTGGTGGCGGAGAAGGCAGTCAAGCGGCCTGCAGGCAAAGATGCTGTGTGTGGGGACTGACTTAGTCTTCGGTCGTGCAGTAGCCCTCCGTGATCCATTCCTCATTCATTTTGATAAAGGTCAGGTACTGAACACTGTCGTGACTTAGGCGACTTCTCTTCTCAGTAACTATGCCTCCAGCTGCACTGAAGGTCCTTTCTGACAGGACGCTTGCGGCAGGGCAAGAGAGAAGTTGTATGGCAAATTGGGACAGCTCTGGCCACAGGTCAAGCCTGCGCAACCAGTAGTCCAAGGGTTCATCGTCGCTTTTCGCAGAGTCTACATCCACACTCAAGGCCAGGTAGTCGGCTACCTGCCGGTCCAGGCATTGGTGGAGGGTGGATCCGGAAGGACTATGGCGAGGAGTTGGACTAAAGAACGTCCGCATGTCCGACATCACCCTGAGATCGCTGGAGCGTCCTGTCCTTGCCTGCGTGGACTTGGGAGGAGGAGGGTTACTGCCAGTGGTACCTTGATTGCGTTGTGCAGCCACATCACCCTTAAACGCATTGTAAAGCATCATCGACAGCTTGTTCTGCAAGCGCTGCATCCTTTCCGCCTTTTGTTGAGTTGGTAACAGGTCCGCCACTTTGTGCCTGTACCGAGGGTCTAGTAGCGTGGCCACCCAGTACAGGTCATTCGTCTTTTTTTTGATACGAGGGTCCCTCAACAGGCTGGACAACATGAAAGAGGACATCTGCACAAAGCTGGATGCAGACGTACTCTCCATCTCCTCTTGCTCTTCCTCAGTGATGGGACGCAACTCCTCTTCCTCCCCCCAGCCACGAACAATACCACGGAAACGTGGAGCAGCAGAAGCCCCCTGTGACTGCTGCCGCGGTTGTTCTTCTTCCGCCGCCTCTTCCTCCTCCACAGAAACACCTTCCTCATCATCACCATCATCAGAGTCTGACTTCTCTCCTTCCCCACACGACTCCTCTTCTTCCTCCTCCTCCCCCCTCTGTGCTGCCGCAGGTGTTGTGGGAACATCGGGTTCGGATGTAAATGGCTCCCACGACTCCTGCTGCCGTAACTCTTCTCGTTCACGCTCCTCCACAGCTGTATCCACCACTCTACGCACGGCACGCTCCAGGAAGTAGGCGTAGGAGATCAAGTCGCTGATGGTGCCCTCATCGCGACTCACCAGTTTGGTCACCTCCTCAAAGGGCTCCATGACCCTGCATGCATTTCGCAATCAGTGTCCAGTTGTTGGGCCACAACATCCCCATCCTCCCAGATTGTGTCCTTGTACTGTAATGATACAGGTACTGGGTGACGGCTTTCTCCTGGTCTAGCAGGCGAGAGAACATCAGCAGGGTGGAATTCCATCGAGTCGGGCTATCGCAAATCAGGCGTCTCACCGGCAAGTTGTTTCTATCCTGAATGCCTGCAAAGCGTGCCATGGCCTTGTAAGAGCGCCTGAAATTCCCACACAACTTTCTGGCCTGCTTCAGGACGTCCTCTAAGCCTGGGTACTTGGACACAAATCTTTGCACGACCAGATTCAGCACATGTGTCATGCAGGGTATGTGTGTCAGCTTTCCCAAATTCAACGCAGCAATGAGATTGCTGCCGTTGACACACACCACGTTGCCGATCTCAAGCTTGTGCGGGGTCAGCCATTGCTCCACCTGTTTGTTAAGAGCAGCCAGGAGAGCTGTTCCAGTGTGACTCTCCGCTTTCAGGCAAGACATGTCTAACACTGCGTGACACCATCGTACCTGGCATGCAGCATAGGCCCTGGGGTGCTGGGGCTGTGTAGCTGGAGAGGAGATCGTGGCACCAGCCAAGGAGGAGGAGGAGGATGACGACAGCTATGCGGTGGTAGCAGGTGGAGAGGAGGTGGCTGGAGGCCTGCCTGCAAGCCGTGGAGGTGTGACAAGTCGGTCTGCTGCGCAGCCACATACTCCCTGCTTGCTGCCATCGGTCACCAGGTTGACCCAATGGGCTGTGTATGTAATGTCGTGGCCCTGCCCGTGCTTGGCAGACCAGGCATCCGTGGTCAGGTGGACCCTTGACCCAATGCTGTGTGCCAGAGATGACACCACTTGCCTCTCAACTGCACGGTACAGTTTGGGTATGGCCTTTTGTGAAAAATAATTGCGGCCTGGTATCTTCTACTGCGGTGTACCAATGGCCACAAACTTACGGAAAGCCTCCGACTCCCCCAGCTTGTATGGTAATAGCTGGCGAGCTAATAGTTCCGCCACGCCAGCTGTCAGACGCCGGGGCAAGAGGGTGACTGGCAGACATTTGCTTCTTCCGCTCAAATACTTCCTTCACGGACAGCTGGGTACTGCTGTGGGCAGAGGAGAAGGAACCGCTGAAGGGAAGAGGCGGTGTGGAGGAGGGTGGCTGTGAAGGTGCAAGGGAGAAAGTGGATGAAGACGATGCACCTGAAGGAGGAAGAGGAGAAGGAGGGTGGCTTGTCTTTTGAGAGGTGCTGCTTTTCCTCAGGTGTTCTTGCCATAGCTGTTTGTGCCTTTTCTCCAGGTGCCTTCGTAAGGCACTTGTCCCTACGTGAGAGTTGGCCTTTCCACGGCTCAATTTTTGCTGGCAGAGACAACAGATGGCCTTGCTCCTATCTGAGACACACACGTGAAAAAATTTCCAAACCGCTGAGCCCCCCCTGGGGTGATGGCGCTATGGTGGCATCAGCAGCTGACGTTGAAGGGCATGTTGGCTGTCTGGCCATAGCTGGCGATACATGGCGCCGGACACTGCCCCCAGCTGTTTCTGAGGACGAGCTCCCTCTGCTTCTATCATGGAGTCGTCTCCTCCTACTCCTCTCTGACTCCTCCTCTGAACTGTCCCCCTGGTCATCTCCTCTACCGGGAACATATGTGGTATCCGTATAATCGTCATCATAATCCTCCTGGCCAGCTGCACTTTCCTCAGACACCTCCTCAACTGCACCAACTTCAGGTGTTTCATCAGCCCCCTCCTCACACGTTACATCCATACTATCGCCACCTAACTCAGACGTATGAGGTGGTGTACCTGCGCCTTCTTCTTGTTGTTGCAGTAGTGGCCGTGAATCGGTGATTTCACCACCACCACCAAATAACTCCTGCGAAGTGTCAAATGCAGCGGATGTGGTGCTTGTTGTAGCGCTGGTGGCTGCGGGAGATGAGGTGTTCTGTGTTAAAAACTCAATCACCTCCTCACGATTTTGGGAAGTGATGGCACGTGCCTTCTTCTGAGCACTGTATTTTGGGGCAGGTCCGCACGAAATCACACCAACACCACCTCGCACAGACCTGCCGGTGCCTGGTGGCCTTCCTCTGGGGCTGCCTCTACCTCTTCCTCTACCTGGTTTGTCCATTTTGTCCATCTCGGGGGGATGCTAGGTATATGCAGTGAGGTGGGTTCACTCAGCACAACAGGTAGTTAGATGCAGTGAGGTGGCCAGGTGGGTTCACTCAACACAACAGGTAGTTAGATGCAGTGAGCTGGGTTCACTCAACACAACGCTAGGTATATGCAGTGATGAGGTGGGTTAAGTAAACACAACAGGTACTGGGTAGTTAGATGCAGTGAGCTGGGTTCACTGAACAGTAAAGGTACTTAAGATGCAGTGAGGTGGGTTCTCACTCAACACAACAGGTAGTAAGATGCAGTGAGCTGGGTTCACTGAACAGTAAAGGTACTTAAAGAAGTACTGTAGGGGGTCGGGGAAAAATTAGTTGAACTTACCCGGGGCTTCTAATGGCCCCCCGCAGACATCCTGTGCCCGCGCAGCCACTCACGATGCTCTGGCCCCACCTCTGGTTCACTTCTGGAATTTCAGACTTTAAAGTCTGAAAACCTCTGCGCCTGCGTTGCCGTGTCCTCGCTCCCGCTGATGTCACCAGGAGCATACTGCGCTGGCATAGACCATACTGGGCCTGCGAAGTATGCTCCAGGTGACATCAGCGGGAGCGAGGACACCGTAATGCAGGCGCAGTGGTTTTCAGACTTTAAAGTCTGAAATCCCAGAAGTGAACCGAAGGCAGGGTTGGAGCATCGGTGAGTGGCTGCGCGGGCACAGAATGTCTGCGGGGGACCATTAGAAGCCCCAGGTAAGTTCAACTCATTTTCCCTCGACCCCCCCCTACAGTATTCCTTTAAGATGCAGTGAGGTGGGTTCTCACTCAACACAACAGGTAGTAAGATGCAGTGAGCTGGGTTCACTGAACAGTAAAGGTACTTAAGATGCATTGAGGTGGGTTCTCACTCAACACAACAGGTAGTTAGATGCAGTGAGGTGGCCAGGTGGGTTCACTCAACACAACAGGTAGTTAGATGCAGTGAGCTGGGTTCACTCAACACAAAGCTAGGTATATGCAGTGATGAGGTGGGTTAAGTAAACACAACAGGTACTGGGGTATATGCAGTACTGGGTAGTACAATGTGCAGCTCCCTGTCACACACACAGGTAGTCACTGAATGTGATGGGCTGCTGGCAGTGGCACACACACTATGAATTAGCAAGGCTGTGCATGCAACAAAAGTGTCAGTTTGACACACAGAAAAAAAATATGTACAGGATGAGCTCTGAAAAGAGCTGTTGCTGTCGATGGGTGCTTTAAAAGCAATAATAATCAGTCAGGAGCAAGCAAAGCAGCCTAGAACCTAACTAATCTGTCCCTAGGAGAAAAAGTCTGCAGCAGCTGTCCCTTTCCTCTCTCTAGCAGGCACACGAGAGAGTGTAATGGCCGCCGGACCCTGCCTTATATAAGGGGGGGTGGGTCTCCAGGGCTTAGTGTAGCCTGAATGGCTACAATGTGCCTGCTGACTGTGATGCAGAGGGTCAAAGTTGACCCTCATAGTGCATTATGAGGCGAATCGAACTTCCGCAAAAGTTTGCCTGGTGCAGGCGAATGCGAACCCCCTAAGTTCGCCTGGAACCGTTCACCGGCGAACCGTTCGCTACAACTCTATCGGGGAGTCCAATTTGTATCTAAGTTTTGGAAAGCTTTTTGCCATCAGCTGGATATGGACCTTGCATTCTCATCAGGCTACCACCCACCTATCAATGGCCAGACCGAGAGAGTTAACCAGTCTCTAGAACAATTTCTCAGATGTTATGTTGCAGATGCTCAGTCCGATTGGGTAAAATTTTTGCCGTTTGCGGAATTTGCGCACAACAACCTGAAAAGTTCCTCCTCAGGATTTTCCCCATTCCAGGTAGTGTCAGGAAGATAACCCAAGTTTGCCCCGTTGCCTGTGGTGTCTACACCATTCCCAGCCTTGGAGGATTAGCAGTGGGCTTTGAAGCAAATTTGGGGAATGGTTAAGAGGAACTTGGGGAAAGCTTTCCAGACCCAGAAAAAACAGGCAGACAAGAGGCGGTCCGTAGAGTGGAAATTTTCTCCGGGAGACTTGGTGTGGGTGTCCACTCGGCATTTGGCCCTGAAGCAACTGTCACCCAAACTGGGTCCTAGATTCATAGGACCATTCCCAGTGATCAGAAAAATTAATAATGTCACTTATGCAATTGATCTCCCAGCCAGCATGCAAGGTGTGAGATCATTCCATGTGTCTCTGTTGAAGCCGGCAGTACACGTGGATTCTCTCCCCCCTCCTGTAACGGTTGATGATCAACCTGAATATGAGATTGAAAAGATTCTGGACTCTCGATTAGTGCAGAATTCTGTGCAATATCTGGTCCACTTGAAAGGATATGGTGTGGAGGAAAGAACTTGGGTGCCAGATTGTCGCATGCATGCAGAAGAATTAAAGAAAGAATTTCATGACTCACATCCTGGGAAGCCTGGTGGGAAGTGTCCGGAGTCCACTCCTCGATTGGGGGGGGGGGGGGGGGGTGGGGGTACTGTAATGGATTGCGGAGATGCCGCCACACGGTCTGGCAGCGGGGCGGCTGTCTCCGCGTTCAGACCGGCGGTTTCTGCACAGCAGCATGCGTCTGGTTTGCCTGGGCCTTCTAGTGCACACAGATGGATAGCTACGCGCGCGCTAGAAGGCAGGCCCTTTATGCCAGTAGGAGAGGGATCAGCTGATCAGGTTGATCAGCTGATCCCAGCGCGGTTACTGATTGGCTGAGTGGCGCAGGGCGGCACGGAGGAGCGCTGCAGTATATATAGATCTTGCTGGTCAGTCTCTGGTTGTCTGCCGTTGCGAATACTTACGTGTGAGCACTCAGACCTCAGTCAGATCCCACAGTGTGTTAGAACCAGGTGGACCTGGGAATTCACACTTAGCCAGATTACTGCTGTGTTATACTTTAGACCAGTTCCGGGGTGTTGAGACCAAGGACCTCACACCCAAGCTTAGGATCACTGTGTCATTACTGTGTTATACCTTAGACCAGTTTCGGGGTGTTGAGACCAAGGACCTCACACCTAAGCTTAGGATTACTGTGTCCCTTGAGTGCTCAGTCTATCTGTACTAGCTGTGACACTATTCCACCAAGTGTCAGTTAGCTATTAAGACTCCTGCTCCTCAGAGAGTCGGCCTGCTAGCAGCTGGTGGCCTCTACTCCTCTGGAGTCCCCTGGCTGCAGTACAGTCTATTATCTGATCTCCAAGTATCACTGGTTGCCAGGTTCTCTCCATTCCCTCTCTCAAGGAGATAGTTCCTGCACAGCCGAGGGCCACCTGCCCCTCAGGTGGTTCCTGGCTGAGCCTCCTGTGTCTCCAGCCTCACGGGAGATAGCCTACAGTTACACCAAACACTTACAGGTTAGTCATACTTGTATTATTGGTGATTCTGCAGATCATCCATAATCAAGTATACATCTGTATTATTGATGATTCTGCAGATCATCAATAATCAGATTTTCCCTGTGTGCTGACACCAATCGTTACAGTAGGCAGGTGTATATGTCCCCAGTATATGTAGGCAGGTGTATATGTCCCCAGTATATGTAGGCAGGTGTATATGTCCCAGTATGCAGGTGTATATGTCCCAGTATATGTAGGCAGGTGTATATGTCCCAGTATATGTAGGCAGGTGTATATGTCCCAGTATATATAGCCAGAGGTATATGTGCCCAGTATATGTAGTCAGGGGTATATGTGCCCAGTATATGTAGCCAGTGGTATATGTGCCCAATATATGTAGTCAGGGGGATATGTGCCCAGTATATGTAGGCAGGTGTATATGTCCCAGTATATGTAGGCAGGTGTATATGTCCCAGTATATGTAGGCAGGTGTATATGACCCAGTTTATATAGCCAGGGGTATATGTCCCAGTATATGTAGGCAGGTGTATATGTCCCAGTATATGTAGGCAGGTGTATATGTCCCAGTATATATAGCCAGGGGTATATGTCCCCAGTATATGTAGCCAGGGGGTATATGTCCCCAGTATATGTAGCCAGGGGGTATATGTCCCCAGTATATGTAGCCAGGGGTGTATGTCCCAGTATATGTAGCCAGGGGTATATGTCCCAGTATATGTAGCCAGGGGTATATGTCCCAGTATATGTAGCCAGGGGTATATGTCCCAGTATATGTAGGCAGGTGTATATGTCCCAGTATATGTAGGCAGGTGTATATGTCCCAGTATATATAGCCAGGGGTATATGTCCCCAGTATATGTAGCCAGGGGGTATATGTCCCCAGTATATGTAGCCAGGGGGTATATGTCCCCAGTATATATAGCTAGGGGTATATGTCCCAGTATATGTAGCCAGGGGTATATGTCCCAGTAAATGTAGGCAGGTGTATATGTCCCAGTATATGTAGGCAGGTGTATATGTCTCAGTATATGTAGGCAGGTGTATATGTCCCAGTATATGTAGGCAGGTGTATATGTCTCAGTATATGTAGGCAGGTGTAGATTTCCCCAGTATATGTAGGCAGGTGTATATGTCCCCAGTATATGTAGGCAGGTGTATATGTCCCAGTATGCAGGTGTATATGTCCCAGTATATGTAGGCAGGTGTATATGTCCCAGTATATGTAGGCAGGTGTATATGTCCCAGTATATATAGCCAGAGGTATATGTGCCCAGTATATGTAGTCAGGGGTATATTTGCCCAGTATATGTAGCCAGTGGTATATGTGCCCAATATATGTAGTCAGGGGGATATGTGCCCAGTATATGTAGGCAGGTGTATATGTCCCAGTATATGTAGGCAGGTGAATATGTCCCAGTATATGTAGGCAGGTATATATGTCCCAGTATATGTAGGCAGGTGTATATGACCCAGTTTATATAGCCAGGGGTATATGTCCCAGTATATGTAGGCAGGTGTATATGTCCCAGTATATATAGCCAGGGGTATATGTCCCAGTATATATAGCCAGCGGTATATGTCCCCAGTATATGTAGCCAGGGGGTATATGTCCCCAGTATATGTAGCCAGGGGGTATATGTCCCCAGTATATGTAGCCAGGGGTGTATGTCCCAGTATATGTAGCCAGGGGTATATGTCCCAGTATATGTAGCCAGGGGTATATGTCCCAGTATATGTAGGCAGGTGTATATGTCCCATTATATGTAGGCAGGTGTATATGTCCCAGTATATATAGCCAGGGGTATATGTCCCCAGTATATGTAGCCAGAGGGTATATGTCCCCAGTATATGTAGCCAGGGGGTATATGTCCCCAGTATATATAGCTAGGGGTATATGTCCCAGTATATGTAGCCAGGGGTATATGTCCCAGTAAATGTAGGCAGGTGTATATGTCCCAGTATATGTAGGCAGGTGTATATGTCCCAGTATATGTAGGCAGGTGTATATGTCCCAGTATATATAGCCAGGGGTATATGTGCCCAGTATATGTAGGCAGGGGTATATGTCCCCAGAATAAGTAGCCAGGTGTGCCCCAGCAGGAGGGAAGCAGCGCAGAGAAGAGGGAGAGCCATGGGCACAGTGGGGAAGGGCGGATGTCTCCCCCCCTTCCCTCACCTTAGGGGGCTCTCCCTCCCTCGCTCTCCCCTCCGGAACGAAGTGTGCAGCGGCTGGCAGTGGGCGGAACTTACCTCGTCTCGTCGCAGGCGCCGGATGGAGTAGCCGCTAGTCTGGTCCAGACCAGAGTGCGGCACCAGAACTTCCGGCGCAGGAGCGAGACGAGGTAAGTTCCGCCTGCTGCCAGCCGCTGCACACTTCGTTCCGGAAGCAGAAAAACGTATGGTGTGTACCCAGCAGTGTTGCCAACTCATCCCTTTAATTACTGACACATATGAATTATACAGGTTTTGGGGCTAGGTAGATGCAGTTAAAGCACTGATTATGTGCAAATAGCCCCAGAACCTGTATAACTTAGATGTGTCAGTAATTAAAGGGATGAGTTGGCAACACTGGTACCCAGCATTAAGGGGTAAGAACTCTAGAACATGAACCAATGAATCATTCCAGCAGGCTGAGCTTCCCACACAGCCACATTCCCCCATTCCCCATGCAGAATCACAGCAGTGTCTTCACAACAAAATTCAAGCAGAGAACCAACCTAAGCTTGTACAGAAAACCATGCAGTATGTCGAGAAAATAAACGTGAAATGATTCTATGGTCGATTGGGATACAGAATTTTGTCGACTGAGATGTTAGATTTTACGATTGTATATGGAGAGAGTTATGCCGTGCATACACGGCTCGTTTTATGCGCCGGATCGAGCCAGAGGCTCGATGCCGGCGCATCCCCGCTCGTCCGCGTCGGCGCTTCTTTATCACCGCTCGATTCCCTGCCATTGTCCACCGGCAGGAATCGAGCGGGCGCGGGTGGAGCGGCATGATCGGGCCAGCTGAATATTATCAGCTGGCCGGATCAGCTGGTCGATACACGGTACAGAAACGTACCGTGTATCCCCAGCATAACTGTCCTGATCCAAAGTTTCTCAGCTCAGTCCTCAAGTACCCCCAACAGAGCTTGTTTTGTGGAGATCCACAGAGGTAGTTAATGAGTTCTTGTGAGTCACTAATTACCTCATCTGTGAATGTTTGTGGTTTTCTGCAAAACATATTGTTGGGGGTACTTGAGGACGGAGTTGAGAAACCCTGCCCTAATGGACTAATTTATGGGAAAAATCGATCATTACCTTTTGATTACTTTCCATCCAGCAAATACCATTGAATGCCCACATCTGAGGAAAAAATTGTAGCGGTATTGGGCACCTAATGATGGCACCAGATGGGACCCTTCTTTCAAGCCATATACAGCAGAAGCTCTGACCAATGAGCATGAAGGGGTAGGCTCTCTGTCTTAATGAGATTTGCCATCTTTTCTGTACAAGAAAAAACAAATTAGCACACTGTATAGCTTACATTCACTCAGCCAGCCTTCAGCAAATACACATCTAAAGCATGCAGAAATTCAGATTTCATCTCATTTTAGGGCCATTTAAAGGACAACTGAAGTGAGAAGAATATGGAGGCTGCCATATTTATTTCCTTTTAAACAATACTAGGTGCCTGGCAGCCCTGCTGATCTATTTGGCTGCAGTATTCTCTGAATCACACAAGAAACAAATATGCAGCTAATCTAGTCGATAATGTCCAAAACACCCAATGTGCTGCATGTTTGTTCAGGGTTTATGGCTCAAAAAGTATTAGAGGCAGAGGATTGGCAAGACAGTCTGGCAACTGGCATTGCTTATAAGGAAATAAATTGGCAGCCTCCATATCCCTTTCACTTCAGTTGTCCTTTAAACAGGGATGCTCATCCCGATTCCGGATATCCGGGTAACCCGGATATCCGAACTACCCGGATATCCGAACTTTTTAGCACTATCCGACTAGATTCGGATACCTAGGCTGAAATCCGCATAGGAGTATGTGGATTTCTGGCCGCATACCCGGATCCGAGTAGTGCAATTTCCTTTCCGGCAGAAAAAAAAAATCTCCTCCTCCTTCGCCCATAACCCAGAGGTCGATGGATCAAAACCATCCTCTGCTAGGTGTACTTTGGCTTTTACACCTTGCTTTACCACACGGGCCAATCGGTGGCCATAGCCCCATAAGAGAAAGTGTAATTAGGGCCTTGCTGTAACAAAGATAGTAGTGAGAGAGAGTGAGAGTGAGTGAGAGTGAGAGTTTTTTAGTTTTTAAAATGGTTTGGAAGCATTTTAAAGACCACTTCCGGTTTTCAATCCGAATATCCAAATCCGACCGGATAATGGGTTCGGATATCTGATTCTACACGGATACCCAAAAGTTCGGATTCGGATATCTGATTAGGATATGGATATCTAGGTATCCGAATCTATTTGGATTTTAAAAATTGGTATCCGAGCACCCCTGCTTTTAAATATTTTAGCAAAAATACAGAGATACAGGTAAGGGCTGGTGCACACCGGAGTGGTTCTGGAGCGTTTTTTTTAAACTCTTGCAGGGGGGAAAACCGCTTGGCTAATGAAAGTGAATGGGCTGGTGCAAACCAGAACGGTTCGTTTTTTCCACAAACGCAAACTCAGGGGCTGAAGCATTTTTTAGATTTCTGAGGCGTTTTTGACTCAGTGTAAAAGTATAGGAAAAGCTCAAACCGCTCTGAAAAAGGTTAGATCAGAGCGGTTTTCCAGGCGTTTTTGTTACAGAAGCTGTTCAGTAACAGCTTTTACTGTAACAATATTTGTAATCTGCTACACAAAAACGCTTCAGAAAACACTAGGCATATTTACAAAACGTCTCTAAACATGCCTAGAATCGCTCTGAAATCTGCTTCAAAAACCTCTAGCGTTTTTCAGATCTACTAGAGGTTTTTGGTGTGCACAGGGCTTATTATACCATCACCACAATGGAGTGAATAAGCATTTGGCTCAGAACCATATCAGAATCAGAATCAGAATCAATTTATTTTCGCCAAGTAAGTTTGCACCTACAAGGAATTTGTCTTGGCAGTTGCTTAACAAACACAAACAAAAAAACAATACAAGGACAGACAGTGTGAATATTACAAGTTAAGGACATTATGAGTATAGTGGCAGTAAGCAATGTGAGAATTGTTCATGTTTAGTTCTGTGCTGATTACTTTCAGTCCTAGCAGCTCTAACGTGGTTCAGCATTAAGTATGGCTACCGCTTGAGGAAAAAAACTGTTCCTGTGTCTGGAGGTTTTGGTAGCGATTGACCGGAATCTTACTCCTGAAGGCATGCGCTGGAAGATGGAGTGAGCTGGGTGAGAGGGGTCAGAGGCAATTTTGGTCGCTCTCTTTCTGCACCTGCTAGTGTAAAGATCCTGCAGGGAAGGTAAGCTACAGCCAATTATCCTTTCCGCTGATCGGATGATGCGCTGCAGCCTCCCCTTTTCTAATGCTGAGCAGGAGCTGAACCATACAGTCATGGATGATGTTATGGTGGATTCGATGATTGCAGTGTAGAACTGCACCATTAGCTTTTGAGGTAGGCCAAACTTTTTCAGCTGTCGCAGATGGTACATTCTCTGTTGTGCTTTCTTGACAATAGTGGCAGTGTTGTTGTCCCATTTTAAGTCGTTTGAGATCGTGGACCCAAGAAACTTGAATGACTCTACTTGGGTTATTGTGGATCCATTTATGGTTAAGGGGAGGTGCTGGGGGGGAGATCTCCTAAAGTCTATTATCATCTCCATGGTTTTGAGAGCATTTAGTTCTAAGTTGTTGCTGCTGCACCAGGAGGAAAGCTGTCCCACCACATGCCTGTATGCAGACTCATCCCCGTTTTGAATGAGACCAACAACTGTTGTGTCGTCTGCAAACTTCAGAACCTTAACAGATGGATCTGTGGAGATGCAGTCATTGGTGTAAAGTGAGTACAGCAGTGGGGAAAGTACACAGCCCTGGGGTGCACCAGTACTGACTGTCAGAGAGCTTGATGTGAGTTTGCCAAGTCTAACACGCTGTCTTCTGTCGGTTAAGAAGTCGGTTATCCATTTGCAGAGGGATTCAGGTATGTGTAGCTGGGAGAGCTTGATGTGCAGCAGTGATGGAATTATGGTATTAAATGCAGAGCTGAAATCTATAAATAAAATCCTGGTGTAGGTTCCTGGGTTATCTAAATGCTGTAGTGCATAATGCATACACATGTTCACGGCATCGTCTGCGGATCTGTTAGGTCTGTAGGCAAATTGCAAAGAGTCCAGCAGGGGATCTGTGATGGATTTCAGATAAGTCATTATCAGTTTTTCAAATGCTTTCATGACCAGTGATGTCAGGGCAACAGGCCTGTAATCATTTAAACATGTAGGTTTTTTTTTTTTTTAATTGGTACAATAGTTGCGCATTTAAAACAGGCAGGAACAATTGAGAGTTCTAGAGATGCTTTGAATATGTCTGTAAATACAGGCGCTAATTGGTCGGCACAGAGATTCAAGCATTTCGCAGACACAGCGTCTGGTCCCATTGCTTTCCTGGTGTTTTGTTTTTTAAAGAGTCTATTTACATCTGATTGGCATATTGTTAGAGCATGCACATCTGGGGACAGGTTAGCAGATTGTG
This sequence comes from Hyperolius riggenbachi, assembly GCF_040937935.1. Classification (NCBI taxonomy): domain Eukaryota; kingdom Metazoa; phylum Chordata; class Amphibia; order Anura; family Hyperoliidae; genus Hyperolius; species Hyperolius riggenbachi. Next base: position 191,749,752 of record NC_090656.1, on the reverse strand, counting down.
TCTGGCCTCCTGTGTTGTGTACATACTGAGGCACTGCAGGGGGTGGAGACATTGGCTGGCAGGAAGAGTGTTCAGTTTGCCTGTGGCAGAGATGCAAATTGACTTGTTGTGTTTGGCTTTTGTTAGTAGTGTCAAACCTGCAATAAAATGTATTCAGTTCATCTGCAAGCTGCAGGTTATGTAGTGAGGGGGGAGGAGATTTCTTCCTGTAGCTGGTAATTTCATGTAGAGATTTCCATATTGTGGATGAGTCTGCGTTAGAAAAATTTTCCTCAAGTTTTTGAGAATAATCTTTTTTTGCGGCGGTAATGGCTCTCTGCAGTTTGTATTTCGCAGCTTTGTAGAGGACTTTATCGCCTGTACGATATGCCCTTTCTTTATCGAGGCGCAGCTTCCTAAGATGTGATGTGAACCAGGGTTTATCGTTATTGTACCTGGTGCACTTTTTTGTGGGGATGCAGGACTCTTCACAAAAGGTAATATATGATGTCACAGCGTCAGTGTATTCATTTAGGTCACTGGAGGATTCTTTAAATAAATTCCAGTCAGTTAAATCAAAGCAGCTCTGCAGTTTTTCTACAGCTTCACTAGTCCATTTCTTAACTGTGGTCACTACAGGTTTGGCAGTTTTTAGTCTTTGGATGTATGTTGGGATAAGCTGTATAACAGCATGATCAGAGTTCCCCAAAGCTGCCCTGCTGACAGAGTAATACGAGTCCTTAGTCGTAGTGTAACAGTGATCAAGTGTCTTACCTTCTCTAGTTGCGCTTGTGACATGTTGCCTGTATTTGGGGAGTTCTTTGGAAAGATTAGCACTGTTGAAATCCCCTAGTATGATAAAAAAAGAATCTGGGTACTCCCTTTCCACCTCAGTGATTTGATCTGCGAGATCTTGGAGCGCAGGCTGCATACATGTTTGTGGAGGGATGTACACAGCAGCCAAAATAAATGAAGAAAACTCACGGGGTGAATAATAGGGTTTGCAGTTTATGAAGAGTGTTTCCAGCCCAGCCGAGCATGTCCTCTTAATAACTGTAACATCCGTGCACCACCTATCATTAATATAGAAACAGAGTCCTCCACCTTTGGTTTTGCCAGAAGTAAGTGGGTCCCGGTCAGATCTGTAGAGTGTAAATCCATTAATCGGCAGAGCGTTGTCTGGAATAAGCTCAGATAGCCAAGTTTCTGTGAAGCAAATAGCCGCAGAGAGATAAAAGTCCTTCTTTGTTCTGATCAGTAGTTGAAGCTCATTTAGTTTGTTGCATATGGACCTGACATTAGAGAGTATGATTCCAGGTAGTGGAGAGCGCAGTCCTCTGCGTCGAAAGCGAGTCTGGATCCCGGAGCGTTTCCCTCTTCTTCTAAGCCTCACTGCCTGGTTCAGCACTGTAGCTCCACTGGTCAGAATCCCCAGAAGATCAAGAGTAGATGAAATATCCAGGGGTAGATTATATTTAGCTAAGTTCCGAATGCTCAGTAGTTGTTCACTGGTGAAGGTTATCCGGGTTGGGTTGCACAAGGCAATGTTGAAAAACAAAAATACATAAAACAAACATAGAAAGACAGAGCAAGCTGCCGAGGCTGCCATCTCCAGGCGCCTCCTCCTCCTTAGGAGGATATGGGGAATGCAAAAGCGACTGGCCAAAAAAGTCCAAATCAACTTATATTACCTTTACCAAGTGGAGCAAGTGACAATCAGAGGATTTTAGCCCATATTGCTCTATGCTAATCTGAAATAAACATTTGGGCACAGGTAGACTTTAAAGGCTTCTGACTGTCAAGCATTATGGATAATCAATCAGATGCAAATATTTCCAAGATTATGCAAATTTATGCACATTTTATGCAAATTTATGTAACTTCAACATGAACCAATCAGTTTAAAGCTGAGTTTAAAGAGACACTGAAGTGAAAAAAAAATATGATATAATGAATTGGTTGTGTACTATGAATAAATACTAGAAGATTAGCAGCAAAGAAAATATTCTCATATTTTTATTTTCAGGTATATAGTGTGTTTTCTAACATTGCATCATTCAATAATATGTGCAGATTACACAACACTCAGCATTCAAAATGATTCTTTCAGAGCAGTCTGTGAACTAATGACCTCTCCTCTGGCAGAGAAAAAGAAAACTGTTTACTTACAGTTGAGATAATAAAAGTCAGAAGACAGCCCTCTCCACGACTTTGAAAGTCGTAGAGATTAATGGCTTTTTTGCATAGAGATAACAACTGTAGTTTCTTAACTCTTCCTGTACTGGAAACAATTACACTGATGCATCTGATCTTAATGTTTTATTTCTTAGCTGTGCTACACATACAAATCATAATATCATAATTTTTTTTTCGCTTCAGTGTCTCTTTAAATTTATTGGTCCATTTTCAAACTGCATATATTTGCATAAAAAAATTGCATAAACTTGGAAAAATTTGCATCTCATTGGTCATCCCTATTAGGGCTGGAACCCACTACCCACTTTAGGAAACGATTCAAACTGCTACACGATTTCCCTAAATGCTCAGCTAATGGCTGGCGTTTTCCCGTCGGAATAATTAATTACTACCACCGCTGATTGCGTTGCACCACAGATACCAGATGACACGCCGCAGGCTAACAACTCTTGCAGGAGAACAGCTCCTGCACGCGTTGTCTGGTGTGAAAGGAGCCTTAGCTCCTATACTAGTGAAGGGACCACTATTGCAAAACATTATAAAATACATTCATGTAAGATATACATTTGGGCCAGAGTGTATACTGCAATATATATGACTGTTTTACTATGCCCCTCTCACTTACAGTAGGTAGTATAAATCTGACAGGTTTTGGACTAGTGCAAGGGTAGGGAACCTATGGCTCGGGAGCCAGATGTGGCTCTTTTGATGGCTACATCTGGCTCACATACAAATCAGTAGGGGTTAGTTCACTAAGCTACACTGCTCAAGCAGCGCAACGTTACTGCTGTAGCATGCACTACTAACTTACTTGCTCTACCCCAAAACTAACGGCCGCTCCATTTGTCCCACTCTGAACCCTGTCAGGTCCAGTGACTTTGTAGAACAAGATCCCTGCACTTTCATTGGCCCAATAGGCTGCCTGTCACTTGACAGGAAGCCTATTGGGCCAAAGCGCGGGGATCTCGTCCCCCAAGCCAGCTAGCTAATTGTACAAGCTGTTATGTGTTCATGGGAGATTCTCAGGACTTTTTTTATTTTCAAAAACATTTATTGAACAGCAGTTGCGCAGTCCAACTGAGTACATTTGAAATCGGCGCCGGTAGACTTGGGCGCAGGATACAGCGGTATAGACTGATTCCCATTACAGTCTATGGCGGCGCTGGCTGCGCCCAAATCTAGCAGCGCTGAAAAGCATTGCTCCGGTCCAACTGCCATAATAGTGTGCAAATGAGCAGGGAGGCTGGCAGACATCTTTATATAGATCCTTTTTCTAAAAGAAGATAGTAGGCAGAACAATATTCGTGTCCTATGCCTTACATGTCCCCCCCTCCCTAAAAAAATAAATAAAAAACACCCTGAAAGGCTGGCAGTGTGGCACTGTCTACAGGGGTCCATAGGCAACTCATCTCCTGCTCTCTGGATATTCCTATTTTATGGATGTGACTACAGACATCGGCATACAGTAGCTTGCTGTTCTCTTGTGTCTCACAAACACACTGGAATACAACTTGTTTCTTCATGATTATCTGAACACTTCTATTGCTTTTTCCTACTCCTGTATAGAAGAAAAATCTGAATATTGATACAGTTAAAGCAACCATATTACATAAAAAAATATTTTAGCACCCTGTAGCCATTAGATGATAGTTGTTCAATAGCATAGACCTCATCTCTCCTTCCTTTGGAGGGGACTTACCTGAAGGGTCCCATGCGAGTCAGTGGGGATCACCGCTATACAATACAATACAATACAATAACATTTCTATAGCGTTTTTCTCCCATAGGACTCAAAGCGCTTAGGCTCTCTCAGATTCAGTAATTAGTAGGATGAAGTATTCATTCACACAACAAAAGTTATATTTCTGCAAATGCCAAACTGAACAGGTGGGTTTTCAGTCTGGATTTAAACACGTCCAGGGATGGAGCTGTCCTGATCTGTTGAGGTAAGGAGTTCCAAAACGTAGGGGCAGCATGACAGAAGGCTCTGGGACCAAAAGTTTCCAAGTGGACTCTGGGTATGACTAGATTATTAGAACCTGTTGATCTGAAAATGCGGGGATTGCTACGTAGCTGCAACATATCTTTCATGTATCCAGGGCCTAGATTATTCAGGGATTTAAATGTCAGTAGGCCGATCTTGAATAGGACCCTCCATTCTATAGGTAGCCAGTGAAGGGAGTGCAGGACTGGCGTTATGTGGCAGTGACGGGGTTGGTTGGTTAGCAGTCTGGCAGCAGTATTCTGTATCAGCTGTAGATGGTACAAGACCTTTTTTGGAAGGCCAGTGTAGAGAGCATTGCAGTAGTCCAGTCGGGATGTGATGAAGGCGTGGACTAAGGCTGGCAGATCTTCTGGGGGTATGAGGTGCTTGATTTTTGCAATGTTCTTCAGGTGAAAATAGGATGATTTCACCACAGCAGAGATTTGAGTTCTGAAGTTTAAATCCCAATCAATTAGAACTCCCAGGCTACGCACATGATCAGAGCTGCGTAGATCCGTGCCTCCTATTCCCAGTGGTGAAGACTGCAAGTTAAGTTGTTTTGTTATCATGCTCTGCCCTCCAATCAGAAGGACTTCAGTTTTGTCTGCATTTAGTTTCAGCTAGTTGTCATTCATCCATTTCTGTAGTTCACGTAAGCAGGCGTTTATAATTAGAGTTGGGTCTGTCACACCGGGCTTGAAGGAAAGATATGGTTGGGTGTCGTCTGCATAGCAGTGGTATGTCAGGCCATGTTTTTTGATTCGTTTTCCCAGCGGTAACATGTAAATCGTGAAAAGCAGGGGAGAGAGGGTTGAGCCCTGGGGCACCCCATACTTAAGGACAGGAAGGGCCCCATAGACACTTTGTGGGTTCTGCCACTTAAGAAGGATTGGAACCACTGAAGAACTATGCCATCAATGCCACAGTATTCCTGTAGCCTGTTTATCAAGATGTCATGGTCAACTATATCTAAGGCTGCAGAAAGGTCTAGCAGTATGAGGATAGAGCACTCTCCTCTGTCTCTTGCCATGAGCAGGTGGTTGCATATTTGGATGAGGGCAGTTTCAGTGTTGTGGTGTTTCCTGAAGCCAGACTGGAATGGGTCATAACTGTTGTTTTGTAGGATTTTGGCTTCTAGCTGGAGGTAAACAGCTTTTTCAATTAGCTTGCCCAGAAAGCGGAAAATTGTTACTTACCTATCGGTAATTTTCCTTTCCCTATGCTTACATGTCATCACACATGGGTAGTAGCCCCGCCCCCTCTACCCCACAGGATCGTAATAGTATAAAATTAAAACAAGTCCGGCCCCCTCCAGTCTATGTAAACCTCGACACCGAAGCTCACATGAAGGGAGGGACCGGTGTGATGACATGTAAGCATAGGGAAAGGAAAATTACCGATAGGTAAGTAACAATTTTCCGCTTTCCCCATGCTTCATGTCATCACACATGGGAGTTAACTAGAAAGAATGAAGGGTGGGTCTCAGTTATGCTGCAAGTAAGTTATTTAATTAACATTTCACACATTATGAGCTTCCAGAACAGTTTTACCAAATAATAATGATGATTGATTAGCTAAATCAACTCTGTAATGTTTTACAAACGTATTTATAGAAGACCAGTTTGCTGCCTGGCAGATCTTTTCCGCTGGAACCTTATTAAAGGCTGCCCAGGACGTCGACATACTCCTTGTCGAGTGTGCGGAAACCTTTTGTGGAGGCTCTAAATTTAGAGCCTTATAGGCTGTTTGTATTGTCCTGACAATCCACGAGGATATTGTTCTAGTTGAGGCTGGCTGCCCTTTCCTGTAGCCTGCTGGTATGACCCATAATCTGTCCGTGGTCCTAATTTCTGCTGTGACTTCCAAGTAATTTCTTATTGCTTGTCCTACGTCCAGTGGATGAATTTCCTGTGTGTCATCTTGTCTGAATGTTGGTAAAATCCAGTCTTGATTTAGGTGATATGTAGTAGCAACTTTAGGTATGAATTGCTGGATTGGCCTTAAGACCACTCTGTCTGGGTATAATACAAGGTAGGGTTCCTTACACCCTAAGGCCTGTAGTTCAGAGACTCGTCTTGCTGATGCCATGGCAACCAAGAAGACAGTTCTTAAAGTCAAGTGCCATAAAGTGATCTGCTGCAGCGGATAGAACGGCTGTTTAGTTAGAGCCTCTAGAACTAGTGGGAGATCCCATTTAGGGAACATATCTTTTTTAGGGGGTTTTAGTCTCAAAACTCCTCTTAGGAATTGTCGTACTAAAGCATGAGTAGCCCAAGGTGTGCCTGTTATTGCTGACAGTGCCGATATATGAACCTTCAGTGTATGATAGCCCAACCCTTTTGATAAACCTCTTTGCAGAAATTCTAGGATATGTCCAATCATGGGTCTGGATACCTGAAATTGCATTTCAACCGCTAGTTCCTCAAACTTGCTCCAGATTCTCTTATATGTGGCGTTGGTAGTATGTTTTCTGGAACTTAGCATAGTTCTTATTACTTCCGCTGAACATCCTTCACGTATTAACCTCTGCCCCTCAATATCCATGCTGCCAGGTTCAGTCTCTGGGGGTTCGGATGTATCGCTTCCCCCTGTACCAGCATGTCTCTCCGATAGGGGAGAGGTAGCGGAGATCGTAACCTCATTTCCCACAAAAGTGGGAACCATGTCCGATTCGGCCACTGTGGAATAACCGCTATTAATGTTACCCTCTCCCTGTACAGCCTGGATAGTATCTGATATATCATCGGTATAGGGGGGAACACATATGCAATTTGGAAGTCCCATTTGGCAGATAATGCATCTACCGCCAGAGCTTGTCTGCAGTACCTTCTGGAGAAGAAGAGATTGCACTTGGTATTCTGTGGTGTGGCCATCAGGTCTAGTTGCGGTGTTCCCAAATTGCTGCAGATCCACTCGAATGTCTCTCTGGAAAGACTCCATTCGTTGTTGTTTATACGGTTCCTGCTCAAAAAATCCGCTAGTGTGTTGTCTTTGCCTGGTAAGTATATTGCTTGTAGATCCCAGACATTCTCCTCTGCAACTTGGAAAATGTTCTCGGCCTCCTGGAGTAATGCTAGGCTCCTTGTTCCTCCTTGCCTCCTTAGATATGAGACTGCTGCTCTGTTGTCCACCTGTAGTATTACAATCTTCCCCCTGATTATGTGTTTGAAGTTGAGTAACGCTTGATACACTGCTCTCAATTCCAGAGCATTGGAATGTGAAAGGCTCTGGTCCTTGCTCCATTGTCCCTGTGCTATGAGAGAACCGCAGTGTGCTCCCCAGCCTTTCCGGCTGGCATCCGTTGTAATCGTGATCGTTTGTCCAGCTTGTATCAAGTGGTACCTGGATAGGTTGTGTATATCTGTCCACCACTGTAGGCTGTCTTTCATGAGGGAGGTGATGTGAATTGTCTGATTGTGGTCTCTTCCGTCCCACTGGTGAAGAAAGCCCCATTGGAACATTCTCACGTGCCAGTGTGCCCAACGTATCATCTGAATTACTGAGGTTAGTGTGCCTAGAAGGCTCAGACACTGGCGCGCCGTCATTGTGGTTCTTGACATAACCTGAAGTACTGAGTGAATTATCATCTCCATTCTCTGATGAGGAAGAGTTATCGAATTCTGGGAGGTGTTGAAAAGCGCACCTAAGTATACCATCGTCTGTGTGGGCATCAGGTGGCTCTTGCCGTAATTTATCTTCCAACCAAAGTCCACTAATGTGTCGATTAGGGTTTTCCTTTGTCGAGTTAAGGCTTCCTCGTCCGATGCCAGTAGCAGGAGGTCGTCTAGGTAATGATATAAACGAAGCCCCTTGAGACGTAGGAGAGCTACTACTGATAGTAGCACCTTCGTGAAGGTTCTTGGTGCCGTACATATGCCAAATGGTAGGCAAAGAAACTGATAGTGGGATTCCTGAATGGCGAATCTCAGATACTTCTGGGACCTCGAGTGTATTGGGATATGCAAATAAGCATCCTCGAGGTCCACAGAAAGCATCCAATCTGATTTCCTGGTTGACTGTATGATAGATTTTAAGGTCTCCATCTTGAACCTCTTCACTCTTATGTGTTGGTTGAGAATTCTTAGGTCCAACACTGGCCTCCAGTCTCCCGTCTTTTTTCGAACAAAGAACAATGGGGAATAGACTCCCCTTCCCCGTTCTTCTAGTGGTACAGTAGTAATTGCCTGCTTCTGTATTAATGTTTGAACATAGTCCTGTAATATTTCCCTCTTCTCGTGAGAGCTGGGAATTTTTGTCGGCACAAAGTAATTTTTTGGTGGCTTCCTGATAAAACTCCACCGATGACCCTGTATAACTGTCTTCGTTACCCAACGATTCTTTATGTTTCCCATCCAGATTTGGCCAAACCTTCGTAGTCTTCCTCCTACAGGCCACTCCTGGATGTGCCTCGTGTCAAAAGTGCTTCGGCTGGTTACTGGGCGGGTTGACGGTCTTCTGCTTTGTTAGTCTCTGTAGGTTACCCTGAGAACTCTGCCAGTTCCTCTTAAATTCCCTTCCTGGCTTATAAGATCGGGCTGTTCTAAATCTTGTTTGAAGGGGTCGGTTGGTCTGAGTGAAGGTGGGTTTTGTGGGTTTCCTGTCCTGCGGTATGAGGCCAGATCGCCCTCCCGTCACTCTCTTTATAGCGACGTCCATCTCATTACCAAATAGGTTTGCGCCGTCATAAGGAATCTTACACCATTCGATCTTAGAGGCTTGGTCGGCCGACCACGTCTTAAGCCATAGTGCTCTCTTTGCAATTACGGAGGATGCCATCGTCCTGGCAGAACATCTAATCATGTCCACAGCTGCTTCTCCAATGAAATCTGCGGTTAAGTTGAAGTCGTCCAGCGCAGCGATTATCGCTTCCTTGTCTGCGTCAGCACGAATCGCCTCTTCTATATTTGTGGACCAGGCACGTATCGCCTTTGCAATTGAAGTAAGTGCAATAGCCGGTTTTGTAGAATTACCTATCGTCGTATAGATCTTTCTGAGTTCTGTGTCTATTTTCTTGTCTAGCCCATCTTTAAATGTAGCGACATTTTCTCTAGGGAGAGTGAGGTGTTTAGCGAGTCGGCTGACTGATGCATCTGTGACAGGTGGGTTGTCCAGTGATTTCGCTTTCTTTGAATCTAATGGATATAGCTTTGCCATTCTGTTGTTCAGAGGCGGTTTTTTGTCCAGTTTTTCCCACTCTTCTTTTATCACCTCAGATATCTCCGTCATCATTGGGAAGACCGTTACCTTCTTCCGGAGATGGGAATAATACTGCTTACGTGTTCTAGTACTTCCAGATGGCTCTGCTTCGTCCTCAGAGCTTTCCCACTCAATTGCTTCCCTGACTGCCTGAATATAAGGCTGAACAAGTGCGAAGTCAAATCCGGTTGCGATGTCTTCCAAGTCCGGGCTAAGTGAGGTTTGTGATTGTTCTGTGGCGAAGGTATTTGAAGGTAATGTGGCAATGTATTCTTTCATGGATTCTTGAACAGCCACCTTAATCATATGAGATACATCCATAGGGGTCTGCTCTGATTCTCTAGCCATTTCTGAAAAACAGCGTCTGCATACATTCTTTCCTGGTAGGACCTCGCGGTCACATGCCCAGCACTTCCTATAATGGCTTGATTGTTGCCTAGGAGATCGGCTTCTTTCCCTCTCTCTGTCCCGTGCAGGAGAGACTGATCTTGATTTTGAATTAGACTTCTTTTTCTTCTTATGTTTTCTAGGGCTAAACAGACATAGAGAACCTCTATCAGTCTCAGTTACTTTAACTCTTAGGGTAAGAACCTACCTTGCAACAACCCCTACCTTTGAACCCTATGCTGGTCTGTTGGTATAGTTGAGGTGTCCATAGATGTAGCCAAATCAGCTGCAAGAGTGAAAGAGATAAAAAGTATAAGTCATGCAAGTACCGGACAGGCAGGGCAGCGCCTGAAGTATGGGCCTCTGCTATGTACCTCTTCCAGCGCTTTGTTCTGCTCCCGCAGAGGATGTGCCCTGTTCCGAGCTCGCGTCCATAGCTCCGCAGTGCCTGAAGCAGCGTAGCGGCGCGAGTTCTGGCTATTAGAGCCATTTAAACTTGTCCGGCGAAAACTTCCGCCTCGCCGCAACGTCACTTCCGCTTGACGTGCCTCCACCAACCAGACTACCCAGGTACGCTGGAGCGCATAACGCGACCCGGAAGTCTAGCCGGAACGCACGCCAGGAAGCAGAGCCGGGGAGGCGAGCGGCGCCATAACGCTGGTATTGAGTGACCAAGGTAGGAAGGGAAACTTCAACTCAAAAGCACAGTATCTTTAATACTGTATATACCGTCATGGTGCCCACACTCATAGGTTATTTAAACCTTGCGAATGTTACACATATTCTCCCCCCTACAGACCAGCAGATACGGGGGGAGGGTCCCAAACTAATTTATAGTTTCTAGGGAAAAAACTTGCAGACATTCAAGTGTACAAAAACTGTAAAAACAGCAAGGTAGGGGTAAAAGAAAAATATTAGGCAAATCTTGCCCACTGCATCTTACTTTGATCCCGTGAGGTGAGGTGTTCGAGGACAAAAAAAAAGACTGGAGGGGGCCGGACTTGTTTTAATTTTATACTATTACGATCCTGTGGGGTAGAGGGGGCGGGGCTACTACCCATGTGTGATGACATGAAGCATGGGGAAAGGGGAGGTTAGAGACAGGTCTGTAGCCCGTCATTGCATCTGGGTCCAGGGAGGGTTTTTTGAGGAGAGGCCTGATGATTGCTTTCTTCAGTAAAGCAGGAAATGTCCCTGATTTTAAGGAACAGTTAACAATTTTTAGGAATACCGGTACGAACAGGTCGGGGCAGTTCAACATGAACTGTGTTGGGCCAGGTCACAGGTAGTTGGGCGGACGTGAAGGAGGATGCTTGATGAGACTTCTTCATCAATTATTTGAAGTTTGACCAAGGTGTTACATTGTCTCTGCTAAAGGGACTTCGGCGCTATATTAGGCTCAAATGCTGTAAGTTGGATGGCGGACCTTATAGCGGAGACTTTGTCTGTGAAAAAAATGGGCAAATTGGTCACAGAGGTCCTTTGAAGACTCGATATTAAGTTTTTGACATGCCGGGTTGCAGAGTTTTTCCACTGTGCGGAACAGTTGGGCTGGTTTGTTAACTGCATTTGCAATCCCTTGTGATAGAAAGGATGATTTTTTTCCCGTGATTACATTTTTGGTAGCTCTTCAAGTGGAGGATTAAGGCATTTTTGTCTTCTGGGGACTGAGATTTGCACTACAGTCTCCCAAGTTTTCAGCCTTGTCTTTTCAGCTCTTTTATAGCGTTATCAAACCACTGTGCATGATGGTGTGGAGTAAGATATTTGGTGCGCAGAGGAGCAATGGTCTCAAAGGTGGAGGACACACATTTGTTATATTTAAACACCAGAGTATCAGGGTCCAAGCTGGAGTCAGTCAATTCATCAAAGCTAAGGTTATCTCAGATATGTTGAGGTGTTAGCCCTTTTAAGCGGCGATATTTTATTTGATTCTTGACCTGGTGTTTGACAGCTGGTATTGAGAGGGAGAAGTGGATAGTGTGATGGTCTGACCAGGCAACAGGATTAATTTCCACATTGGCTATTGACAGCCCAGTATGGAATATAAGGTCCAGAGTGTGACCTTTCCTGTAAAGTAGCAGAGCTGATTGATTGGAGGAAGCCCAGTTCATGTAAGGCACGAGGTAGCTCTATTCCAAATTTTGAAGAGGAGTCATCCACCCATGTATTGAAATCTCCAAGAACAATCCTTCTGGGGTGTTCCAGTGTTAGGTTGCATAGGAGGTCTACAAGTTCCTTGAGGAAGTCTGAGTATTTTTCTGGTGGGCGGTAGATCAGCAATATGTTAATGTTTTTCTCAGCTGAAAGTTGCACCCCCAAGCATTTAAACGAGTTGGTAGGACCTACAGTAAGTGGTCTGATTTTCAAAGCTGATCTAAAGCAAAGTGCAACCCCTCCTCCCCTGCGTTCTTTCCTGTTGCAGTATATCACGGAATAGTTTGTTGGCACGGCGGCCTCCAGGGTGGGGCCAACTGGTTCAGAAAGCCAGGTTTCAGTCAGGCAGGCCAGATCAGAAGACTCTATTAGATCATGTATGATTGCTGTTTTGTTGTTTATCGATCTGACGTTACAGAGGACAGCCTTGATGGGGCTACCCTGGGAGCTAGGGTCTGAGATTGATGACTCCAGGACAGAACAGTCTCCAGATGTGTGGCTGTCATCTCTGCTGGATTGTGCTGGAGCTATTAGGGTTGTTGGTTGGGTGTACTCTGTAGATTTTGTCACAGAGTTATTTTGGTTCTGCGGTGAAGAACGTCTTTTCCCACGTCCTCTCAATCCTCTCTTTGTCTTTCTGAAGATTCCAACAGACTTAAGTAGAATTATTGTGGATTTGTCAATTGGATAAATATTTCTTGGTTGGTATACAGCTAGAAGTCTCTCTGCTGAATATTGATGTTTACACATTAGGATGGACAAGAGACAGCTCAGGGCTCCTGCTGAGAAAGGCCCTATTTAGAGTCAAGGTGTGAACTTTCTCAGCTGTGGCTGGTATCCTGCAGAGATCAAAGGGCCTGTATAGACTGAATTGTCCTTACACAGAGATGTATGGATGGACAGCATGGATTTGAAAACACAGTCCTTTGTTTAGGAATTTGAAGATATAATGTATAATATATGTAGAAAAATATAGTCTATTGAGCATAGATGCTGTAGATAATCGATGAAAGTTACTCACAAGATGGGAGAGGGCGGGCACAAAGAGGCAGAAAGTCTTTAAGGTCTCAGGTCAATTCCAAGGAAGGTGTGCAGTGTTCAGCCGTGTGTGATACCAAGGAAGATCCAATTCAGCTTAAATCTTTGCCATCCCAAGTAATCCAGGTGTTCTGAAAGGTTATAGGTGTTGCTGGAGAAGTGCTACATTAGAATCCACTGAAATTTCGGTCCAGTCTTTCCATTAAGAGGTTTAAAGTAGCAGAAATGAGATGTAATGTCTGGAGCAGCCTTAGAGAGCAGCAGCACCAGTCTGGGCGCGCTCAGTCTCTCCAGGTCTTCTCGCGCATCTCCTCTTCCGCATTGTGCAAGAACGGACACATACAGCCAGGCATCCATTCTATGCACTCAGGGCCCATTCACACTAGAGCGTTTTGCCGCGATTTCGGCAAAACGCTCAAACGTTAGCGCTTTTTAAAGCGCTAGGGTAATAAGTCTATGGGCCTGTTCTCATTTGGGCGATTTTCACAAATTGCCCAAAAATGGCTCAAAGTGGCAAACGCAAACGCGTAGCCTGCACCATTTTCAGGTGATTTTCGGGCGACCGCGTTTCAGTGCTATAGAAGCGCTAAGCGCGATCGCCAAAAATCGCCGCACCGTTCAGTGATTTTTCTGCGTGAAATCACGGAAAAATCACTCCAGCAAAACGCCAACAAAATTTGCCGGCGTTTTGAAAACACATGTGTGAACAAAGCCTTAGAAGGATAGTCTAGCAGGGCTCAGCTATCCAGCATGTTGGGGAAAATTGTGACTGGAGGCTTCAGCTAATCAGCTCTCAGCTGTCTAGCCTCTTGAGGGAAGTGCTGGCTGGACACTTGCCAATCTGGCAGCTATCCAGCATGTTGGAGACAGTGCTGGCTGGAGGCTGCAGCCAATCAGAGCTCAGACTCTCCCGCCAGTCTGTAGCCACACCTCTCCCCTAGCAGTACTTAAGCCTTGCTCCTGCAATGTTCCCTTTCCTGTGATAGCAGTAAGCTGCCTTAGTGAAGCGGTGGGTGCTATTGCTCTGTTTGGATATACTGTTACAACTCTTGCCTGTGTTCTGGACTACATTTTGATTGCTGCCTGGACTGACTTTTGCCTGATTACTGTATTAGGTCTTGCCTAGCCCCTAGGTTCTGTGATTCTCTGTGTATGACCATTGGATTGTCTCTGGACCTGCCTATGCCTAGCGTACTGGTCAGGGCTGGCTCTGGCGTGGGGTGAGAGGGGGCAAATAAATGCCTTCCCCATCAATAGGGCAGAGCGGCAGAGAGGGGAGGTGGGGGGCAGCAGAACAGCAGGCAGGGGATGTGCCCACCATCCCCCACCAGATTGGGACGCCCATGGTGAACTGGCTGCGGTGTCTAATAGACGCTGCACCAGTTCATCCCCACAGCTCACCGCTCCAACCTACATAGTCTTCTGGCAGGCAGAGCAGGGCTATGGAAAGATGGCGCCCGCAGCCCTGCACTGGAGTCTATTTGTGTCCCTAGTACAGGGCTTTGTGCGTCATCTTCCCGTAGCCCGGCTCTCTGCCTGCCAGCGTGGGACTTTTGCAGGCTGGCTGCGGCACTGAAGGAAGATCGTCGGGGGAAGTTGCGCTCAAGGAGAGGAGTCTTCTGTAGGTGAATAAATCAGGCATGAGCAGATAAGCGGATTCGGGTGAATTCGGATAGTTGCTATCCGAATTCACACAGTAATGCAGTGCGGGCTGAGCGGGGGGGGTCAAACTTACCCTTCTGACGTCTTCTTTGTCCGTCCCTCGTCGCCTCCCACGATGCGTTCCACTCACCTCCCACGATATGTTCCCATTCACTGATCTCCCCGCTAACTGGCTGTGACATGAACGAGCGCATGAGCGTGCGCATGAGCGTGCGCATGAGCGTGCGCATGACTGAGTGAATGACCAAGTGGGAGCAAGGACAGTGGCGGATATGCGTATATCTGAGCCTGGGGCACGGAGATGAAGTCTGCCAGGGCGTAGATATACTGTACGGGGTTGCATAACCAGTTAAATAAAATAAAGTGTAAAGGCCCTTACCCACTATGTTTACAGGCGAGTTTTCCAACATTCAACAATTTTTCTGAGCAATTGTTTCCGTGATCTCAATGTGGGTAGGGGCATGGTAGGGCCGATGACTTTGCGCAAAGTATCACAATTGCTCGACTTCCCGTTCAGGTCCTTCATGTGACGTTGCGTATCCCCGCCGGCCAGAAGATGGATTGTGGAAAGCTCGCCGGGGGGGGGGGATGGGGGCTTGCTGGATCCATCTTCCTCCGTCGGGTCGTGAGTATTTAGCTTTTACCTTCCAGCCAGAGGCTCAAGGAAGGTCAATGGAGCTCAGTGGGTGTATTTACTCACCTCCCTGGGGATCCAGATGTCAGTAGCCATTCTCCTTCCTGTCCTCTAAGGCTCTGAATCACTCTGGTGAGATCGTTGTCGGCAATTTCACTACAGTGTTACAGCGCAACCTGGAGGATGGACGGAAAATTGCAGCACTGGATCACAGGGAGGTGAGTGAGAGTAGGGGCTGCTGCAGACATTCTGGCGACATGATTTTTTTCCCCTGATTTTAGGGTCTAAAACGTGCTAAAAAGACCCTAAAATCTGGAGATAATCATACTGCCAGGGAGGTTAAAGGTGTAGTGTAGTGTAGTATAGTGTAGTTTAGTGTAGTGTAGATTTGTATATTTTAAAAGTCGGTACCCACAATGCGATTTTTGCAGCGACTTTTTTCACGCAACAAACCACGATTTCGCAATCATGGGTACTGTCTCCCGATAGCATGATCGCTTTTTCCGTGACATGCAGCGTATGCGGCCATGGCGGATCTCATCACAGACGATTGCTCAGATCCCTGCAGACAAAGTACCGCGATCGTGTTGCACCCGGCGTGTGCCATCGTGTGTACCTGTGGTAGAAGATGGATCGGGGAATGATCGCTTGTCGGGTCGCAGTTGCTATGGGTTCCCCGATCCATCTTCTGTTTGGCCTTATGGTGACTGAGTACATACCATAGCTTAATCTTTTGTGTACAATACTGTAGTTGTAGCGTTATATAGTATATACTGTAGGTATGTAGTTTGTATATTGTTTGTATGTTAGCAAACAATAGGTCGGTGCCTGTTTATTGCGGACAGGGTTGCTCGGATAGTGCTTTTTAAAGGGAAGGTCCAAGCAAAAAAAAAAAATGAGTTTCACTTACTTGGGGCTTCTACCAGCCCCATGTAGCCATCCTGTGCCCTCATAGTCACTCACTGCTGCTCCAGTCCCCCGCTGGCAGCTTTCTGACCTCGGAGGTCAGGGCCGCATTGCGTACATTTTTACGCATTCCCGCTAGTGCAGGAACATTAACATATACATTTTTACGCGTTAGTGGTGCAACGCATACATTTTTGTTCCTGCACTAGCTGGAATGCGTAAAAATGTATGCAATGCGGCCCTGACCTCCGAGGTCAGAAAGCTGCCAGCGGGGGACTGGAGCAGCAGTGAGTGACTACGAGGGCACAGGATGGCTACATGGGGCTGGTAGAAGCCCCAGGTAAGTGAAACTCATTTTTTTTTTTTGCTTGGACCTTCCCTTTAAAACCCGCCCGGATCCGGGTCCCCAGATATCCGGATCCGGGTCGGATATCTGGATCCGACCTTTCAGATATCCGCGTGAACGCGGCTATCCGGCCGCATTACCCGCAGGTACCCAGCCTATTCAGCTATCTGGATTGAAAAACCGGAAGGACCCTTTAAATAGCTTTAAAAAGGGTTTTTAGGGTAAATGATGCATGTAGCATCATGTTTTTTTTAAAGGGAAACACTAATTTATTTTTTGGTGGACATAAAATGAAAAAACAAAAACAAAAAAAAACCTGTCAATTATCATCAGGACTAGGTTCCAGACAGCAGTCGTGCAGCCCACATTGGGCTTGATTCACAAAGCGTTGCTAACTGTTAAGCACGCCTGTGAAAACTCCCTTAGCACGTGTAAACGAGCTGCAAAACTTTATGCGCGTAAAACTTTACGCGCACTACACAGAGCGCAGGGCGCTCCGCGCGAAGTGCCCATTAAAGCCTATGGGACTTAGCGTGTGCATAGGACTTTGCGCGCGCAAAACTTTGCGTGCGTTACTTAGTGCGCAATCTGTTTGAGAAAACTGGTGCTAACCTACTTAGCACCCTGGTTAGCGCACCTAAAGACTTTAGACGTACCAAGTAGGTTAGCACCGCTTTGTGAATCAAGCCCATTGTGTCCAAAGTCCAATCGCACAACTGGGACATGACAGTTTTCAGCCCAGACACCTCCAAAAAATGACACCGCAATTGTATTTTGGGTTGAATATAGGTGGTGGTATCAGCAGCAGTGGCCTGTGGCACCGTGGCGGTGGGAGCCAGCGCCAGCTTGCTTCAGTCTCTTGAACTCCACATGCTCAACATGTTTTTTGGCCAGATGGGTGATGAAGCTGGAGGTGCCATACTTGTAGGGGTCACAACCTCTGCTCATCTGTAGTTTGCACACATTGCATATGGCAAACTTGCTGTCCAATGAGGGCAGAGTGAAAAACCGCGAGATTGGGGAGGTGAAGATTCCCCTGCGGCCTGAATGGGATGCTGCAGCTTTTCTCCCTGTGGCGGTTGGGGGTTGAGTGGTAGCGGCATAAGGATGTGGTGGGTCCCGCATTCCACGGTCACTGTCTGCAATGCTGATCCTCCGTGCCAAACCCACCAACAGGACCTAACTGAGTGAATAAAATCAAACAATTACACTAGCTAGCTAAAAAAAAAACAATAGAACAATAGTGTAGTGAAGGTGTTTAGCACTCAAAGCTTTAGGTTTATCATTGTATACAGGCAGCACTTGCTAAGCCAACAGCACTGGAGCAAGTCTGTCAGTGACCAGCCAGCCAGCCAGCCACACAAGCAAGGACGATCTGTCTCATCATGCCAGCCCTCCTTAATACACAGGGGGGCTGGCCAGGGTACCCTTCTGTGATTGGGTGCCAGGGCTTAGGCTGAGAGGCCTCTGATTGGCTCAATGATGTCAGGTAGTGCTGGCCAGAGTTCCCCTCTGTTATTGGTTGCTAGGGCTTCTGCTGGGAGCCCTCTGATTGGCTCAATGACATCATCTCCCTTGTTACAGTACCCAGATCCGGATATCAGTCGGATATCCGCGTGTATCCGGATTATGCGGCCAGAAACCCGCATAGAGCTATCCGGATCTGGGCCCAGGTATCCGGAATCTGGATCCAACCGGATAGCGTAGAAATGGTCAGGTACCCAGATCCGGATGAACATCCCTGATTGCGGACTATAGCCCGCAATAAAGAGGTATGGATCGGGGGCAACGGAAATTGAAGCATTAGCTAATCCTGACCTTGATTTACCTCCGGTAAATCAATTCCAAAGCTCTTGTAGGCTTGTTAGCTTGCTCCTTGCTGATTTCTTACTGCTAAAATAGCACCCCACAACAGCTCTTTTGAGAGCTAATCTTGTTCTTGTGATCTATTTTTTTCTGTGTGTCCCACTGACACTTGTGTTCCATAGACAGCCTTGCTAGTTCATACAGTGTGTGTGCCACTGCCAGCCAGGCCCAGCACGTTCAGTGACTACCTGTGTGTGTGACAGGTGCACATTGTAATACCCAGTACTGGATATACCTACCTGTTGTGTTCAGTGAACCCACCTCATCACTGCAAATTCCTACCTGTTGTGTTGAGTGCATCCACCTACCTACATGAGTGCACGCAGAGTGATATACACCTATCTACGTGAGTGCACGCAGTGTGATATACCACTCTGTGCATACCTGCACCTGTGTGACTGCACATTGTATTAGTCAAGTCAGTGCATACATTTCACTTCATCCCCCCCCCCCCGATATGGACAAAACAGGTAGAGGAAGAGGTAGAGGCAGAGCCAAAGGAAGACAACCCGGCAGGTCTGTGCGAGGTCGTGTTGATGTGATGTCGTGCAGCCCTGGCCCAAAGTACAAGTGTTAAAAGGAGAAGGCACGTGCCATCAACTCCCAAGATGGTCAGGACGTGGATGACTATTTAACACAGAACACCTCATCTTCCACAGCCTCCAGTGCTACTACAAGCACCACATCCGATGCATTTGACACTTCGCAAGAGTTATTTGGTGGTGAAATCAATGATTCACAGCCACTACTGCAACAACAAGATGAAGGCGCTAAACAAGTTACACCACCTCATATGTGTGAGTTAGGCGACACTATGGACGTAATGTGTGAGGAGGAGGATGATGAAGTACCTGCTGTTGGTGCAGTTTTGGAGGTGTCTGAGGCAAGCAAATCTGGGCAGGATGATTATGATGATATGGATCCCACATGGGTTCCTAAGAGTCAAGATTACCAAGGGGAATGTTCAGAGGGGGAGTCAGAGAGGAGTAGGAGGAGACGAGTTCCTGAAAGAAGCAGGGGGAGCTCATCGTTAGAAACAGCTGGTGGCAGTGTCCGGCGCCATGTATCGCCAGCTATGTACAGCCAGCCAACATGCCCTTCAACGTCAGCTGCTGATGCCACCATAGTGCCATCACCCCAGGGGATCTCAGCGGTTTGGAATTTTTTTAATGTGTCTGCCTCAGATCGGAGCAAAGCCATCTGTTGTCTCTGCCTCCAAAAATTGAGCCGTGGAAAGGCCAACACTCACGTAAGGACAAGTGCCTTACGAAGGCACATGGAGAACAGGCACAAACTGCAATGGGAAGAGCACCTGAGCAATATAGAAGGCCCGAACCTCTGATTTTCAGTTCGCGAACTTCCGTGAAAGGTATGGTTCGCGCGAACTTTTGCAAACCGCAATAGATTTCAATGGGGAGGCGAACTTTGAAAACTATAAAAAATTATGCTGGCCACAAAAGTGATGGAAAAGATGTTTCAAGGGGTCTAACACCTGGAGGGGGGCATGGCGGAGTGAGATAAATGCCAAAAGTCACGGGGAAAAATCTGGATTTGACGCAAAGCAGCATTTTAAGGCCAGAAATCACATTGAATGCTAAATTGCAAGCCTAAAGTGCTTTAAAACATCTTGCATGTGTATACATCAATCAGGGAGTGTAATTAGAGTACTGCTTCAAACTGACACACCAAACTCGCTGTGTAACGCACCACAGACGGCTGTTTGCGTAGGGACGGCCGTGCTGGACTGGTGAGCACCAAGGCGAGAGTGCAGGCCGTGGTGGTTTTCAAGCCCATATGGTCACCGGGCTGTGGTAGCTCAATGATAGAACAACAGTGACTGTCCAGCTGATCAAATTTGGTCTGTCCACAAAAAAGCAACAACCTTATTATCTTTGGTGTGCCACCCCCCGAGACACTCATATAGCCAGCGGTCATTGCTTCATTATGATACGCAAGCCCCTTCACCGTGGCAAGGTAATGATCATGAAGGGGAATGGGCACATGTACATGCCTTTTGTTGTTGCAGCTGCAGTCAGGGCCAGTTTAAGCAGCATGGGGGCCCCAGGGCAAAGGTAACCTGGGGGCCCCCTTCCCAAAGGCAGTCACACTGCCACCCCCCCTTCCCATTGACTCCATGGCAGCCAGCCCAGTGATCCAATCCTCCCCCCCCCCCCCCCCCAGTAAAATTGCCCTCTTTTCATAGGTAGTGTGGAGTCCCCAGTGTGGTGTCCTCTGTATAGTAGTAATCCCAGCATAGGTAAAGTAGTACCCTCAGTATAGATTTGCCCCAGTGTGTGTGGATAGATAGATAGATAGATAGATAGATAGATAGATAGATATACCTCCCAACTTTTGAAAATGCCAAAGAGGGACACTTAAGCCATGCCCCTCTGCGGCCTTAAGCCACACCCCTGCTTTTGCAGGAGGGTGATAATGCGAGGGAGCAGGGTGTGGAGAAGGGTGCCACTGGGTGGGGAGGAAGGTGTCCGTGGGGGGGGGGGGGGAAGGAGGGTTCCAGTGGGTGGGGAGGTGGGTGCCACTGCATTGGGAGAAGGGTGCCACTGGGTGGGGAGGAGGGTGCCAGTAGGTGGGGAGGAAGGTGCCCGTGGATGGGGAGGAGGGTGCCATTGTGGGTGGGGAGGTGGGTGCTACTGGGTGGGGAGGAGGGTGCCCGTGGATGGAGAGTAGGGTATCCATGGGTGGGGAGGAGGGTGCCTGTGGGTGGAGAGTAGGGTGCACATGGGTGGGGTGGAGGGTGCCACTGCGTGGAAAGTAGGGTGCCCATGGGTGGGGAGGAGGATGCATCTGGGTTGGGTGCGGAGGAGGGTGCCACTGGGTGGAGAGTAGGGTGCCCAGGGGTGGAGAGTAGGGTGCCCATGGGTGGGGAGGAGGGTGCGTCTGGGTGGGGGGGTGCCACTTTGGGTGGGGAGGAGGGTACCACTTAGGGTGGGGAGGAGGGTGCATCCTGGTGGGGAGGAGGGTGCCACTTTGGGTGGGGTGGCGGTGGGGAGAGGGTGCCACTTTGGGTGCGGAGGAGGGTGCCACTAGGTGGAGAGTAGGGTGCCTATGGGTGGGGAGGAGGGTGCCACTTTGGGTGGGGAGGAGGGTGCCACTTTGGGTGGGGTGGGGAGGAGGGTGCAACTTTGGGTGGGGTGGCGGTGGGGAGGAGGGTGAGGAAGGTGCCACTTTGGGTGGGGTTGCGGTGGGGAGGAGGGTGCCACTATGGGAGGGGTGGCGGTGGGGAAGAGGGTGCCACTTTGGGTGGGGTTGCGGTGGGGAGGAGGGTGCCACTTTGGGTGGGGTGGCGGTGGGGAGGAGGGTGCCACTTTGGGTGGGGAGGAGGGTGCCTGTGCAAAGAGGTGACTGAAAAAAAAATCGATGCGCCAGCCACGCAATGCGGGGAGAGGGGGCTGCATCATTCCTCCCTCCCAGGCAGCTCTCTGAATGAGCTGCCTGTGTCCCCCGCCCCCCCCCCCCCCCCCCTCGGATGCAAAGTCTGCATAGCGCAGCGGTGGTCATCTTACCGTCTATGCGCTTGTACGGGAGCCGGCTCTTCTCTGCTACTTCCTGTTTCCTATGACGTCATGAAAACTTTGCATCCGGGGGGGGGGGGGGGGGGGGACGGACAGTAGTGATGCTCGGATACCCCTTTTTATTATTCGAGTTTGGTCGAATTCGAATAGTAAATTATTCGAATTCAGTCGAATATTCGAGTCGAATATTTTTTACTATTCGATTCGACCTCGGACTTCGAGCTCACTATTCGAGTCGGTATTCGAGCTCATTATTCGAGCTGACTATTCGAATTGGCCTTAAATAGCTTCCAACACTTGTTTTGAGGGTGAATGATGCAAGAAACATCTTTTTTTCCAAGTAACAACAGCAAGTGTGTGAGAATCCGCTCAGCTGCCTGCGCAGGCAGGCAGCCTTTTGACCATTGTTTAGGTTTGCTTGCTGCAGGACTCTGGAAAGGAGACCTTCTGTCAGTTGTGCAGCTTGTGTTGCTGAGGGATTTGCATACATTAGTCATGCAAATCCCTAAACTGCCTTCTTTTGATGACTGGCACTATAAAAGCATTCTGCTCCCAGAATGCTTTGCTGGACATTTCCCTTCCATGGTCTGTTCCTGATGGACACTGCTGGAGTGTCAGCCATTCTCGTTTGTTGAAGTTATCTTAGTGTAATTCGTGGTGATGCACTAGGCAGTTCCCTAGTGCAGTTAGGATTGCATTATCTGTTTTGCCTGTTCCGTCTGTCTTGTGCTTGGATCGCACAAGCCCTAGCGTTAGCGGCTGTGGATCCTTCTGATTGAGTCTGGAGTGTAGGTTGGAACAGCGGTTGTTTCTGCCTACCTCATCTGTTCTGTCTGCCGTGTGTTTGGATCCTTCTGTTCTGTCTCCTGGGATCGCGCTAGCCACTTTTCGCTAGCGCTGGGGATCCTTCTGTTCTGTCTCCTGGGATCGCGCTAGCTACTTTTCGCTAGCGCTGGGGATCCTTCTGTTCTGTCTTCTGGGATCGCGCTAGCCACTTTTCGCTAGTGCTGAGGATCCTTCTGTTCTGCTACTCTGTACCTGGATCGCGCTAGCCACTTTTCGCTAGTGCTGTGGATCCTATCTCTCGCTTGTCCCTGTTTTCGTGTGTCTGTCTTGTCTGATTCGAAACGCTTGCTGTAGGCTCGGTGAGGTAACCGTTAAGCAAGCGCTCGCGTTCTCTGTTTCGTGTTTGTCTGTCTTTGGTTAGTTAGGCGTGCTTGTCTCTGTTGTGCGTAACACGCGGAGACCGCGCATGAACGCGTGCACTGTTGCGAATGAGTGCGGTGTTCGCGTTCAGCTAGCATTTGTTATTTTCTTTATCTTTCTCTTTGTATGATTTGCTGTGCCTTTGCTACCCTTGTGCTCTGTCCTGCTCAGTCTTGTGTCGCTATTGGCAATCGCCATTCTTGCGATTGCGTTTCCTACTTCGTTTCCGCCGTTGTGTGTTCGCCGTCGCTGGGTGGCGACTAATTTGGTGGGCACACATTGGTTCTGTCCTTTTGCTCTGTTCCGTGTGGGCTATCCAGCCCTGCCTGATTGTACCTTGTCCCGGATCTGTACAATTCCCATTTGGCATCTGTGGCTGTGCAGCGGCTGTGTTCGCCTGCACTCCACAGCGCCATCTGCCGGTGGGAATTGCCCTCTGCGGGTGCATAGCACCTAGCCTGGGTGTCCGCAATAATACGCTTGTGGAGGAAATCCGCCGCGTCAGCGCACGTCTGGTGCGCTGACCACGGAGACGATTCCACAATCGTTACAAAGTGATTATGTGGGGATGTTCCTTTAAAAAAAAAGGTGGAAAGAGAAGTTGTGTCCAGAATTTTGTTCAGTACTGTATATACTTCTTCTTCTTCTTCTTTTTTATCTTCTATATCTTCTTCTTCTTCTTCTATATCTTCTTCTATATCTTCTTCTATATCTTCTTCTTCTTCTTCTATATTGTCTTCTTCATCTTCTTCATCTTCTTCATCATCATCTTCTTCTTCATCTTCTTCATCATCATCTTCTTCTTCATCTTCTTCTTCATCTTCTTCTTCATCTTCTTCTTTATCTTCATCTTCATCTTCTTTTTCTTCTTCTTCATCTTCTTTTTCTTCTTCATCTTCTTTTTCTTCTTCATCTTCTTTTTCTTCTTCTTCATCTTCTTCTTCTTCTTCATCTTCTTCATCTTCTTCTTCTTCATCTTCTTCTTCTACATCTTCTTCATCTTCTTCTTCATCTTCTTCTTCATCTTCTTCTTCATCTTCTTCTTCATCTTCTTCTTCATCTTCTTCTTCATCTTCTTCATCTTCTTCATCTTCTTCTTCTTCATCTTCTTCTCCTCCTTCTTCTTCATCTTCTTCTCCTTCTTCTTCTCCTTCTTTTTCTATATCGTTTTCTTCTTCTTCACTTATTTCTCTTTTATATTTTTTTTTTAAAGAAATGCAGCTATTTTTGAGCGTAATAAATAGCTGGTGGCGCACGCATGTTGGAAGCGCCATTGTATGTGCTACCTGGCAGTGGAAACACACAGACAGCAGGAGGTAAATTCAGCAGCAGCAGCAGGAGGAGGCGGATGATTGTGTGGCAGCAGGCAGTCAATGAGGCAGGCAGCGAGACATAATAGGCTGTGTGGTACCTAGCGGTGGTACCAGGCCGTAAATACACAGCATGAGGTTCCAGACAGCGGTCGTGAAGCCCACATCATGTCCAATACACAACTGGGACAACACAGTTTTCAACCCGGACACCTCTAAAAATAATATCACACAGTATTAATAAAAAGTATATATAATTTTTTTGTTTTTTTTAAGAAATGCAGCTATTTTTGAGCGTAACAAATAGCTGGTGGCGCACGCATGTTGGAAGCGCCATTGTATGTGCTCCCTGGCAGTGGAAACACACAGACAGCAGGAGGTAAATTCAGCAGCAGGAGGAGGAGGATGAGTGTGTGGCAGCAGGCATTAAATGAGGCAGGCAGCGTGACATAATAGCCATGGTACCTAGCGGTGATACCAGGGCGTAAATAAACACAACAGGAGGTCCCAGACAGCGGTCGTGCAGCCCACATTGTGTCCAATACACAACTGGGACAACACAGTTTTCAACCCGGGCACCTCAGAAAAATTAAACCTTTTTTTTTTATGGTTTTTTGGTTTTGTTTGTAAAACAAATTACACAGATATATAGCTATTGTTTGACGTAATAGCTGGTGGCATAGTGGCAGCAGAAGGTAAATCTGTGTACCCTGGCGTTGGGAAACACAGACAGACAGCAGCAGCAGCAGGAGGAATGGAGGAGTAATTATGTGAGCAGCTATTGTTTGACGTAATAGCTGGTGGCAGAGTGGCAGCAGAAGGTAATTCTGTGTACCCTGGCAGTGGGAAACACAGACAGACAGCAGCAGCAGCAGGAGGAATGGAGGAGTATTGTGAGTGTGGCAGCAGGCAGGCAGCGTGACATAATAGCCCTGGTACCTAGCGGTGATACCAGGGTGTAAATAAACACAACAGGAGGTCCCAGACAGCGGTCGTGCAGCCCACATTGTGTCCAATACACAACTGGGACAACACAGTTTTCAACCCGGGCACCTCAGAAAAATTAAACCTTTTTTTTTTATGGTTTTTTGGTTTTGTTTGTAAAACAAATTACACAGATATATAGCTATTGTTTGACGTAATAGCTGGTGGCATAGTGGCAGCAGAAGGTAAATCTGTGTACCCTGGCGTTGGGAAACACAGACAGACAGCAGCAGCAGCAGGAGGAATGGAGGAGTAATTATGTGAGCAGCTATTGTTTGACGTAATAGCTGGTGGCAGTGTGGCAGCAGAAGGTAATTCTGTGTACCCTGGCAGTGGGAAACACAGACAGACAGCAGCAGCAGCAGGAGGAATGGAGGAGTATTGTGAGTGTGGCAGCAGGCAGGCAGCGTGACATATTAGCCCTGGTACCTAGCGGTGATACCAGGGCGTAAATAAACACAACAGGAGGTCCCAGACAGCGGTCGTACAGCCCACATTGTGTCCAATACACAACTGGGACAACACAGTTTTCAACCCGGGCACCTCAGAAAAATTAAACCTTTTTTTTTTTATAGTTTTTTGGTTTTGTTTGTAAAACAAATTACACAGATATATAGCTATTGTTTGACGTAATAGCTGGTGGCAGAGTGGCAGCAGAAGGTAAATCTGTGTACCCTGACAGTGGGAAACACAGACAGACAGCAGAAGGGCAGTACACAGCAGCCCACTGTAGGTGTAAAATGTGTGGCTGCAGGCGACGTAATAGTCAAAGTGAACCAGGCTGGCTTAGTGAGCAGGAGCCAGGTGGTAAAGGGTGGTAAGGCACATTAACGATGGTTCTTCAGTTCATGTCCCCCTCTCGCCGACAACAGGGGCCAGGAACTCGCCTTCCACCCATGCCTGGTTCATCTTGAGAAACGTCAGTCTGTCCACAGACTTGTGAGACAGACGTGAGCGTTTCTCGGTGACCACGCCACCAGCTGCACTGAAGCAGCGCTCGGACAGCACGCTGGAAGGGGGACAGGACAGCACTTCCAGGGCGTACTGCGCCAGGTCGCTCCAGATCTCCAGGCGCTTGACCCAATACTCCATGGGATCAACAGGGGCATCGCTGTCAAGCCCGCTGTAGGACCCCATGTAGTCAGCCACCATTCGGGTCAGGCGCTGGCTGTGACCGGAGGAGGATGTCACTGCTGCCGGAGCCTCTACAGTCCTGTAGAGCTCGTTGCTGAGAGACAGCAGGTCTGTGGGGCGCTTGCTGCTGGATGCAGGCACCTGCTGCTGCCTCTGTGCTGGCTGGACAGTGGGGGTGGAAGGCTGGGGGAAGGCTTCCTCCAAGCGCTCAACAAGAGCCTGCTGCAAGCTCCTTATTTGTTGCGCTGGGTCTCCTCCTGCAGGCGGCAGGAACTGGCTCAACTTCCCCTTGAGGCGTGGGTCCAACATCATGCTGATCCAGATCTCCTCCCTCTACTTCATCTGGATCACTCTGGGGTCCCTGCGCAGGCACGCCAGCATGTGCGCTGCCATTGGGAAGAGGCGGGCCACGTGTGCTGGCACATCGATGGCAGTGCTGTTGTCCTCATCCTCCTCCTCTGCCGCCTCATCCTCTCTCCACCCCAGCACCAACTCAGCTGCGCTGTGCTGATCCCCCTCATCAGCAGCAAGGTCAGGGACCTCCACCAAGTCCTCCTCCTCCTCCCCCTCAGAGGTGGACTGTGCAGCTGCTTGCCGCTCCTGCTGGTCCAAGGCTGCCGCTCCCTGTTCCAGCAAAGCATCGAGGGCCCTGTTCAGCAGACAAACCAGGGGCACCCACTCGCAGACCATAGCATGGTCCCTGCTCACCATGTTAGTGGCCTGCAGAAAGGGAGCCAGCACTAAGCACACCTGCTGCATGTGCCTCCAGTCATCATCGGGGACGATGGACGGGATGTTGCTGGTCTTGTCCCTTCTCTGAGCGGCGGAAACAGTGGCCAGGGCAAGGTACTGGTTGACAGCGTGCTTCTGTTCAACCAGACGCTCCAACATCGCCAGGGTGGAGTTCCAGCGAGTCGGAACGTCAAGGATCAGCCGATGGCATGGCAGCTCCAGCTCCTTTTGCACGTCTTCCAGGCTCGCACAGGCTGCAGCCGAGCGTCGGAAGTGACGCACAACGTTCCTTGCCGTTTCCAGCAGTTCGCCCATCCCCTGGTAGGTGCGCAAGAATTTCTGCACCACCAGGTTCAGCACGTGGGCAAGACAGGGGATGTGGGTCAGGTTTCCCCTGTCTATTGCGGCAACCAGATTGGCCCCATTGTCGGCCACCACCTCTCCGACTCTGAGGCCTCTGGGGGTCAGCCAAATCTTCTCCTGCTCCTGGAGTTTGGCCAACACATGGGTTGCCGTCAGCTTGGTCTTCCCAAGGTTGACCAAGTGCAGCAGCGCTTGGCAGTGGCGGGCCTTCACGCTGCTGCTGAGGCGGGGGGTTTGGCCAGGTGTGCCGGAGGATGGCAGAGGATCGGAGGAACCTGCTGCAGTTCCCCTGACCCTGCGGGGTGGCACCACCCACTGTGTTGCTGCTGCTGCTGTGCCCGCTGCTGCTCTCTCATCCTCACCCCCTTCCACCAAGCTGACCCAGTGGACAGTGAAGGACAGGTAGCCGCCTGTCCCGAAGCGGCTGCTCCAGGAGTCCATGGTGACGTGGACCCTTTCACCAACCGCGTGCTCCAGCCCTCGCTCCACATTGGCCATCACAAAGCGGTGCAGTGCAGGAATGGCCTTGCGGGCGAAGAAGTGTCTGCTGGGGAGCTGCCAGTCTGGGGCTGCACAAGCAAGCAGCGCACGCATGTCGCTCCCCTCCTGCACGAGCGTGTACGGCAGGAGTTGGGAGCACATGGCCCGTGCCAGCAAGCCGTTCAGCTGCCGCACGCGACGGCTGCTGGGAGGCAGAGCCCTAACCACCCCCTGGAAGGACTCGCTCAAAAGGCTCTGGCGTGGCCTTTTGCTGGCACGGGAATCAGCGGACACAGCAGAGGAGGCCACTGAGGACTGGCTGCCAGAACAGGCCTCAGTGTCGGCGTCAGGAGTTGCAGAGGGGGGAGGAGCAGTGCGTTTCCGCACTCCTGCTGGTGCTGCTGGAGGAGCAGGAGGGCAGGTGGCTGCTGTTGCTGTTGCTGCTGCTGCTGCTGCTGAAGGCTGTGCAGTGATGGGTGTGGTGCCACTGCCAGCACCAGATGCCTTCAGCCTCTGGAACTCCTCATGCTGCTGGAAATGTTTCGCAGCAAGGTGGTTGATGAGCGAGCTGGTGCTGAACTTTAAGGGGTCTGCACCTCTGCTCAACTTCCGCTGACAGTGGTTGCAAGTGGCGTACTTGCTGTACACTGTGGGCATGGTGAAAAATCGCCAGATTGGTGACAAAAACAACCCCCTACGGCATGGAACCGCTGCTGCTTGTCTCCCTGTGGTGGTTGGGGGGGGGGGGGGGCTTGCTGCTGAGCCTGAGACACCAGCAGGCTGTGGGACCTGCCTACTGCTGCCAATGCTTGCAATGATGCGCCTCCTTGCAAGGCCCACAAGCGCATCCTCCTCCTCCTCCTCAGAGCTGCTGATGACGACATCCCCTGGAGCTGGTGGCACCCAGTCTCTGTCTGTCACCGTGTCATCATCATCCTCCCCCTCCTGAAACATGTCCTGCTGGGATGATGACCCCCCAAATTCCTCTCCTGATGCATGGATGGGCTGCTTGACTGTCGCCACAGTCTTGCTGTCCAATCCCTCCTCCCCCAAAGTGCCCATCAGCATCTCCTCCTCAAAATCGCCAACAACAGCAGACAATACCCTGATGGTGCCTGGGGTAAAAAGACTGCTGAGTGACAGGTCGGCGACTGACGGTGAACTGGCCTCCTCCCCAGGCCCTGCTGGGCGGCTGCTGCGAACAGGGGTGGTGGTGGTGGTGGTGGTGAGGGTGGAGGCCTCGGATGCAGAGCTGATGGCGGGCTGCTCATCCTCCGTCATCAGTTGCACCACAGTGTCTGCATCCTTTTCCTCAATGGGACGTTTCCGACCCGGCTGGAGGAAAATCGGAGCAGGTGCTACACGCTGCTGCTGCTGTGTCTCTGCAGCATGAGTTGCAGATGCTCCTGCTGGGCGG
The DNA here is from genome assembly GCF_040937935.1 of Hyperolius riggenbachi. NCBI lineage: Eukaryota > Metazoa > Chordata > Amphibia > Anura > Hyperoliidae > Hyperolius > Hyperolius riggenbachi. Next base: position 191,720,242 of record NC_090656.1, on the reverse strand, counting down.
CGCCCAAGGCGTCCACGGCCAGTGGCTATAGGAGGAATGTTAGCCACTGACGCTGCTGCTGCTGCTGCGGAACTGTGCATGGTGGCGCAGCCGCGCCCGCGGCTTGCCACAATGCTGCTCCCTCTCCTCCTGATTCCCTTGCTGCCCTTCCCCTTGCCCAAACCACGCTGGCTGCCACTTCCAGACATCTTCGATGTTTTGGGCGTAAACACAAAAGTTTTTTAAAAGGGCGGGTGAAAAGTGGGGTACTTTAATGGAGTGGGTTGGTGGGCGAGGTGACTGAGTGAGTGTCTAGTACAGTAAGTAAGTAGTAACAGTCAGGAAGTACAACTAGCAGTTACAATAATCAGTAGTAATCACAAGGAAATAGAGTGTGTGTACACTACAGACAGTGAGTGCACGCACGCGCAAACACGCGCAGGAGCTAGCCTATGAACAGAGACTGAGTGAGTGTCCCTAGTACAGTAAGTAAGTAGTAACAGTCAGGAAGTACAACTAGCAGTTACAATAATCAGTAGTAATCACAAGGAAATAGAGTGTGTGTACACTACAGACAGTGAGTGCACGCACGCGCAAACACGCGCAGGAGCTAGCCTATGAACAGTGACTGAGTGAGTGTCCCTAGTACAGTAAGTAAGTAGTAACAGTCAGGAAGTACAACTAGCAGTTACAATAATCAGTAGTAATCACAAGGAAATAGTGTGTGTACACTACAGACAGTGAGTGCACGCACGCGCAAACACGCGCAGGAGCTAGCCTATGAACAGTGACTGAGTGAGTGTCCCTAGTACAGTAAGTAAGTAGTAACAGTCAGGAAGTACAACTAGCAGTTACAATAATCAGTAGTAATCACAAGGAAATAGAGTGTGTGTACACTACAGACAGTGAGTGCACGCACGCACGCGCAAACACGCGCAGGAGCTAGCCTATGAACAGTGACTGAGTGAGTGTCCCTAGTACAGTAAGTAAGTAGTAACAGTCAGGAAGTACAACTAGCAGTTACAATAATAAGTAGTAATCAGAAGGAAATAGAGTGTGTGCACGCACACGCAGGAGCTAGCCTATGAACAGTGACAGTGAGTGTCCTAGTACAGTTACAGTATATAACTACAATACAAAATACAATCAATCAGTAGTAAAGGACAGCAGAAATACTGGTATAGATGAGAAATAAACAGAGGACAGGAGAGAACAGCTGCCCACACAGGCAGGCCCTGAGGCCTAAAGCTGTAAGCCTGCAGCAGCTGTCTCTCTCTATGTAACACAAAAGCTACTAACTAAAATACAATGTCTATCTAACTAACAACAATATAGGTGTATATAGGAGGTGTATGTGAGCAAAAACGCTAGGTGATTGACCACAATAAAGCTCTTGCTAAGCCAAAGCACAAAGGAGCAGATCTCTCTCTGTACAAAGTCAGGCAAGGACGGAAAAACCGAACATGGCGGCCGCTATTTATAGGGTAGGGGCTGGCCAGGGTCCCCCTCAGTGATTGGCTGCCATCAGAGGGCCTGGGAGCCCTCTGAATGGCTCTAAGGACATCAATCTGGGCTATGACGCTATTCGAGCTCGGTATTCGAGCTCGAATAGCGCTGTTTGCTCGAATAGTGCGAATAGTGAATGAGCTATTCGAGTTTACTTGAATAGCCCATTCGAATACCTGCAGCTATTCGGAGCTCGAATACCGAGCTCGAATAGCTGAAAAAGAGCTCGAATATTCGAGCTACTCAAATATTCGAGCTCTGCTGAGCACCACTGGGGGACAGGCATCTCATTCAGAGAGCCGGAGGGAGGGAGGAATGATGCAGCCCCCTCTCCCCGCATTGCGAGGCTGGCGCATCGATTTTTTTTTTCAGTCACCTCTGAGGCTCTGCTTAGCCCGGGACATTGGGGGTGGCAGCAGGATAGCGGGAGGGGCCCCCCAACTAGAGATGTCCCGAACGGTTCGCCGGCGAACTGTTCCAGGCGAACTTCGGGTGGTTCGCCTTCGCAGAGAACCGGGAACCTTTTTTAAAAAAAGTTTGGTTCGCCCATAGACTTTAATGGCGCTGACTTTAGCGGTTAATAGCAAAGTCCCCTTACATAGTAAAAACACAAAAATTGTTGGGAATGTTAAGTGGAATAGTGGGAACAAGCGGAAACATTTTTTTAAAAAAAAGACCTTATACTTTTTGAGAAAATCAATTTTAAAGTTTCAAAGTAAAATGAGCCGATTCATAAAAAAAGAACCGATTCATAAAAAAACCTGATGATTCATGAACCGTTAGTATAGCAGAGAATGCGTCCTGAGCAGGACGTGAAGCTGCCAGCTCCGCTGCTGTCTCTCCCCACCTGCCTGCACATGTCACCCTCACCTAGCCTGGCACCTATGGGTGCACCGGGTGCCAGGCTAGGTGGGGAGAGAAGAGCAGGAGCCGGCAGCTATGCGTCCGAAAGGACGCATTCTCTGCTATGTGGGAAGCGTCTGAGTTTTTCAATCAACTTAATTGAAGATCGCAACATAAGAGGATAGATTGTTCGTTGGATCGTTTACCGTGGATATTGGCGTGGGACATTTTTTTTAAAGGTACAGGTAAGTATTTATGGTTAATTTAGAATAATAAAATACTTTTCTCGTGGTTGTGGTTTTATTTCATTTAACCCTTTTTGGAAACGGGTAAGGGGTACTGTGTACCCTTATACTCATTTCTCCTGGGAGGGGGGTGGGCATCTTGGGTCCCCTTCTTAAAGGGGACTCCCAGATGCCACCATGAACCCCCCCCCCCTGGGAGTCTTGGCCGCCCCTCCCCGCCGGAGCCCCTCCATACCATGGACCATGAGGGCTGGTATAGCTCAGGGTGCAAAGCCCCGGTCAACCGGGGCTCCGCATTCTGGCTATCCCAGCCTGCATGGGGGACAAGGGGTTACTGAGGCTCGAGAGGGGGGGACCCCACGCCATTTTTTTTCAGATTTGCCACACACAGCACATTAAAATAATAAAAAAGAAATAAAAAATTTTTTTAAAGGACTTCCGAGGCCACAAATGTGAAAAAAAGTTAAATTCCTTTTCATAATCCAGATCCATTGAGGACGCCATCCGCGCCCTCCCGTTCATTCCGCCATGGCTCCCGCACTAATAACGGCCCCGGTCGAGTCCCCACCCCTCTAAACGGGTCGGATTCTCATTCCCCCCTCAAAATGGCCACCACAGATTGCCGCGGCTGCGCAGTCCGCATAGACGCTATTGCGGCTGCGCAGCTCTAGAACCTCCTCCCAGTGCGTCCGATGTATGAACGCATATTGATGACGTGGCGGGAGGAGGGCCTAGAGCTCCGCAGCCGCAATCGCGCCTATGCAGACTGCACAGCAGCGGCAATCTGTGGCAGTCATATTGAGGGGGGAATGAGAACCCGACCTGTTTGGAGGGGTCGGAACCCGACCGGGGCCGGTATTACTGCGGGAGCCATGGGGGAATTAACGAGAGGGCGCGGATGGCGTCCTCCATGGATCTGGATTATGAAAAGGTATTTAACTTTTTTTCATATTTGTGGCCTCGGAAGTCCGTTAAATATTGTTTCCTGCTTTCTTTTTAACATACCCTGCAAATTTGGTGTTGCTAGGATGTAAGGGGCCTTTGCTATTAACTGCTAAAGTCGGCGGGTGATGATAACCAACCAGAATTATACGGGTGCTGAATTCTGCCATAGGCTTATGGCACCAATATATACTAAAAAGCGCTAGTTTGTAGCTATTACTCACCTCGTTCGGCTCTCCGGAAGCCTGAGCGAGGAGGAAGCCCCCGTCTATCCCCGCCCCCAGCTCCGCGTCATCATCAGCACATGATCAATGACGTGCTATGCCCACAATGAAGCACACACCGCGCATAGCACCATGCGTCGGTTGTGGCTTATGTAACTACCGCTTTGTCTCCTGTCCCCCAGTCTGTTTATTGTTGCTTAGTTACCCAGACTTGGCCAATGGGAATGTAACGTGGGAGAGGGGCGTAGCCCGTTGCCTAGTTACATAAGCCACAACCGACGCATGGTGCTATGCGCGGTGTGTGCTTTGTTGTGGGCATAGCACGTCATTGATCACCTGCTGATGATGACGCGGAGCTGGGGGCAGGGATAGGTGGGGGCTTCCTCCTCGCTCAGGCTTCCAGAGTGCCAAACGAGGTGAGTAATAGCTAAAAACGGGCGCTTTTTAGTATATATTGGTGGGAGGGCTATGATATATGGATCTCCCTGATGGGAGTGGATTAGGTGAATCATTTAAATATTAGGCCTGAAAGTTCCCCATCAGGTCCGCCGGAGGTTGCATGTTTCTGATTGGCCAGCATACCGATCACCTGACCCCTTTGATTGAGGATTAGCTCACTATTTAAATGGAGTTTGTGATAATGATGATAGATGATGTTAAGCTTTACAGCTTGAGAAAGGGAAGATTGCCCGAAACAGCGGAGCTGTCGCTGCCTGCTACTGCATCATGCTTTAAATCTTCTTTGAAATTTAATAAAGAGCTATTTTCACTGAAGTCGGTGCTGACTCATTGGAAGATTCTACCTGCATGAGACATGTCGTGAGATTCAGACGTTGCTAACGGCCATGGCTGCGATTTATGTTCGTCAGAATCTCCACCATTGAAATTGCCCAAATAAACAGGTTTTTGTGACCGTAGCCTATGACCTCTTTGGCCTAGGGGCCCGAAACTCACCAGTTATGATCCCCCTAACAGTTCTTACAATGCTAGAAAATTTGCCACTGCTGAGCCATTGCCCTTTGAAAAGATTTGAGATTTTGGAAAGTGAAATAGGGAGCGTAATGGAAGCCTATGGCAGAATTCAGCACTTTTGCTCCCCTATAATTCTGGTTGGTTATCATCACCCGCCGACTTTAGCAGTTAATAGCAAAGGCCCCTTACATCCTAGCAACACTAAATTTGCAGGATATGTTAAAAAGATAGCAGGAAACAATATTTAACGGACTTCTGAGGCCACAAATGTGAAAAAAGTTAAATACCTTTTCATAATCCAGAACCATGGAGGACACCATCCATGCCCTCCCGTTAATTCCTCCATGGCTCCCGCAGTAATACCAGCCCCGGTCGGGTCCCATCATCAATATGCGTGCATACATCGGACGCATCGGGAGGAGGCTCTAGAGCTGCGCAGCCGCAATTACGTCTATGCGGACTGTGCAGCCGCGGCAATCTGTGGCGGCCATATTGAGGGGGGAATAAGAACCCGACCCGTTTGGAGGGGTCGGGACCCGACCGGGGCCGTTATTACTGCGGGTGCCATGGCGGAATAAACGGGAGGGCGCAGATGGCGTCCTCCATGGATCTAGATTATGAAATGGTATTTAACTTTTTTCATACATGTGGCCTCGTAAGTCCGGGCTTGTTTGCACTATCTGTGCAGCGTGGGCTCTTCAGCCCACAGCACAGATCAGCAGACAGCTAGGGCGACCAGACTTCCCCCCTGCTGGGGGGGTCTTATCGCCGCCGGCTTTTTTTAATCAGCGGGGGGGGCTCCCAGAACCATTATACATGTAAGAGCCAAAGTGCAAGCTTTAATAGAGTGTTAAAGGACCACTGAAGTGAGAGGTATATGGAGGCTACCATATTTATTTCCTTTTTGCCAGAAAATCCTGCTGATCTCTTTAGCTGAAATAGTATCTGAATAACACACTTGAAAAAAAAGAAAAACATAAGGCTAATCCAGTCAGACTTTAGTCAAACATCTGATCTGCATGCTTGCTCAGAGTCTGGCGAAAAGTATTTGAGGGAGAGTATAGGCAGGACAGTCAGGCAATATGAATGGTTTAAAAGTAAATCTATCAGCCTTCGTATCCCTCTCACTTCACGTGTGCTTTAATTTTTAGCCATCTCAAACACACATTTAAACTTTCCCCCCACAGGATTAAATTAACCCCTTTAATCATTTCTTTCAAGTTTTTGCATTACTTTTTTATCCTTGAGACAAGAGAATAAACCACACAACAAAATAAATAACTTTATTTCACAATCAAATACAATCAACATACATTGTATCAAAAGAAATTGAAAGATCGTAAAAAAAAAAATTATATATATAGAGAGAGAGAAAATAGCTATACATAATTTGTGATTTTTCTTCTCAGCAATGGAACTTGCATTGGCCCAAGAACACTTTGAAAAAAACAGTAAAGGCTTGGTGAGAGTGATATGGAGGCGGCCATATTTATTTCCTTGTAAACAATACCAGTTGTCCGGCAACCCTATAGAGCTTGCATAAGTAGTTTGAGTCGAAACCCTGGAACAAGCATATGGTTAATCCAGTAAAACCGAAGTCAGAGTACCTGATCTGCTGCATGCTTATTCAGGGACTATGGATCTAAGTATTCGAGACCCAGGACCAGGAAGACTGCCAGGTAATTGGTATTGTTTATAAGGAAATACATATGGCAGCATTCAATATCCTTTTCACCTCGGTTCCCGTTAAAGCACATCTTAATTGAGGGATATGGAGGCTGCCATATTTATTTCCTTAATGCAAACTTGAGAAGTTCAAGACAAGACAAATAACATTTATATAGCGCTTTTCTCTTGGCGGACTCAAAGCGCCAGAGCAGCAGCCACTAGGGTGCGCTCTATAGGCAGTAGCAGAGTTAGGGAGACTTGCCTAAGGTCGCTGTTCGTTTGAATTCCGAGAATTCAAACGAACAGCACCCTGGTCCGAAACTACAAATAGCGCTCTGGTCCGAGACTTCAAACAAACAGCGCCCTGGTCCGAGACTACAAACAGCGCCCTGGTCCGAGACTTCAAACAAACAGCGCCCTGGTCCGAGACTTCAAACAAACAGCGCCCTGGTCCGAGACTTCACACAAACAGTGCCCTGCAGCGCCCTGGTCCGATACTTCACACAAACAGCGCCCTGGTCCGAGACTGCACACAAACAGCGCCCTGGTCCGAGACTTCAAACAAACAGCGCCCTGGTCCGAGACTTCTCAAATAGCGCCCTGGTCTGAGACTTCAAACAAACTGCGTCCTGGTCCAAGACGACAAACAAACAGCGGCCTGGTCTGAGAGAATTCAAACAGCGCCCTGGTCCGAGACTTGAAACAAACAGCGACCCTGGTCCGAGACTTCAAACAAACAGCGCCCTGGTCCGAGATTTCTCAAATAGCGCCCTGGTCTGAGACTTCAAACAACCTGTGCCCTGGTCCAAGACGGCAAACAAACAGCGGCCTGGTCCGTGACTACAAACAAAAAGCACCATGGTCCAAGACTACAAACAGCGCCCTGGTTTGAGACTACAAACAGCACCCTGGTCTGAGACTTCACACAAACAACGCCCTGGTCCGAGACTTCACACAAAAAGCGCCCTGGTCCAAGACTTAACACAAACAGCGCCCTGGTCCGAGACTGCACACAAACAGCGCCCTGGTCCGAGACTTCAAACAAAAAGCGCCCTGGTCCGAGACTTCTCAAATAGCACCCTGGTCTGAGACTTCAAACAAACTGCGCCCTGGTCCAAGACGACAAACAAACAGCGGCCTGGTTCGAGAGAATTCAAACAGCGCCCTGGTCCGAGACTTGAAACAAACAGCGCCCTGGTCCGAGTCTTCAAATAAACAGCGCCCTGGTCCGAGTCTTCAAATAAACAGCGCCCTGGTCCGAGACTACAAACAGCGCCCTGTTTCGGGAGTTCACACAAAGAGCCCCCTGCAGCGTCCTGGTCCAAGACTTCAAACAAAGAGTGCCCAGGTACGAGACTTCTCAAATAGCACCCTGGTCCGAGACTTCAAACAAACAGCGCCCTGAAGCGCCCCGGTCCGAGACTTCAAACAAACAACGCCCTGGTCCGAGACTTCACACAAACAGCGCCCCGGTCCGAGAATTCAAACGAACAGCGCCCTGGTCCGAGACTTCAAACAAACAGCGCCCTGGTCCGAGACTTCAAACAAACAGTGCCCTGGTCCGAGACTACAAACAGCGCCCTGGTCCGAGACTTCAAACAAAAAGCGCCGTGGTCCGAGACTACAAACAGCGCCCTGGTCCGAGACTTCACACAAACAGCGCTCTGCAGCACCCTGGTCCGAAACTTCAAACAAACAGCGCCCAGGTCCAAGACTAAAAACAAACAGCGCCATGGTCCGAGACTTCTCAAATAGCACCCTGGTCCGAGACTTCAAACAAAGAGCTCCCTGGTCCGAGACTTCAAACAAACAGCTTCCTGGTCCGAGACTTCACACAAAGAGCGCCCCCGTTCGAGAATTCAAACAAACAGCGCCCTGGTCCGACAGTTCAAACAAGCAGCGCCCTGGTCCGAGAGTTCGAACAAGCAGCGCCCTGGTCCGAGACTTCAAACAAACAGCGCCCTGGTCCGAGATTTCTCAAATAGCGCCCTGGTCTGAGACTTCAAACAACCTGTGCCCTGGTCCAAGACGGCAAACAAACAGCGGCCTGGTCCGTGACTACAAACAAAAAGCACCATGGTCCAAGACTACAAACAGCGCCCTGGTTTGAGACTACAAACAGCACCCTGGTCTGAGACTTCACACAAACAACGCCCTGGTCCGAGACTTCACACAAAAAGCGCCCTGGTCCAAGACTTAACACAAACAGCGCCCTGGTCCGAGACTGCACACAAACAGCGCCCTGGTCCGAGACTTCAAACAAAAAGCGCCCTGGTCCGAGACTTCTCAAATAGCACCCTGGTCTGAGACTTCAAACAAACTGCGCCCTGGTCCAAGACGACAAACAAACAGCGGCCTGGTTCGAGAGAATTCAAACAGCGCCCTGGTCCGAGACTTGAAACAAACAGCGCCCTGGTCCGAGTCTTCAAATAAACAGCGCCCTGGTCCGAGTCTTCAAATAAACAGCGCCCTGGTCCGAGACTACAAACTGCGCCCTGTTTCGGGAGTTCACACAAAGAGCCCCCTGCAGCGTCCTGGTCCAAGACTTCAAACAAAGAGTGCCCAGGTACGAGACTTCTCAAATAGCACCCTGGTCCGAGACTTCAAACAAACAGCGCCCTGAAGCGCCCCGGTCCGAGACTTCAAACAAACAACGCCCTGGTCCGAGACTTCACACAAACAGCGCCCCGGTCCGAGAATTCAAACGAACAGCGCCCTGGTCCGAGACTTCAAACAAACAGCGCCCTGGTCCGAGACTTCAAACAAACAGTGCCCTGGTCCGAGACTACAAACAGCGCCCTGGTCCGAGACTTCAAACAAAAAGCGCCGTGGTCCGAGACTACAAACAGCGCCCTGGTCCGAGACTTCACACAAACAGCGCTCTGCAGCACCCTGGTCCGAAACTTCAAACAAACAGCGCCCAGGTCCGAGACTAAAAACAAACAGCGCCATGGTCCGAGACTTCTCAAATAGCACCCTGGTCCGAGACTTCAAACAAAGAGCTCCCTGGTCCGAGACTTCAAACAAACAGCTTCCTGGTCCGAGACTTCACACAAAGAGCGCCCCCGTTCGAGAATTCAAACAAACAGCGCCCTGGTCCGACAGTTCAAACAAGCAGCGCCCTGGTCCGAGAGTTCGAACAAGCAGCGCCCTGGTCCGAGAGTTCAAACAAGCAGCGCCCTGGTCCGAGAGTTCAAACAAGCAGCGCCCTGATCCGAGACTTTAAACAAACAGCGCACTGGTCCGAGACTACAAACAGCGCCCTGGTCCGAGACTTCAAACAAACAGCGCCCAGGTCCGAGACTTCAAACAAACAGCGCCCTGGTCCGAGACTTCAAACAAACAGCGCCCTGGTCCGAGACTTCAAACAAACAGCGTCCTGGTCCGAGAATTCAAACAAACAGCGCCCTGTTCCGAGACTACAAACAGCGCCCTGTTTCGAGAGTTCACACAAAGTGCCCCCTGCAGCGTCCTGGTCTGAGACTTCAAACAAAGAGCGCCCAGGTACGAGACTTTTCAAATAGCGCCCCGGTCCGAGAATTCAAACGAACAGCGCCCTGGTCCAAAACTACAAACAGCGCCCTGGTCCGAGACTTCAAAAAAACAGCGCCCTGGTCCGGGACTACAAACAGCGCCCCAGTCCGAGACTTCACACAAACAGCGCCCTGGTCCGAGACTTCAAACAAAAAGCGCCCTGGTCTGAGACTTCTCAAATAGCGCCCTGGTCCGAGACTTCTCAAATAGCGCCCTGGTCTGAGACTTCAAACAAACTGCGTCCTGGTCCAAGACGACAAACAAACAGCGGCCTGGTCCGAGAGAATTCAAACAGCGGCCTGGTCCGAGACTTGAAACAAACAGCGCCCTGGTCCGAGACTTCAAACAAACAGCGCCCTGGTCAGAGACTACAAACAGCGCCCTGGTCCGAGACTACAAACAAACAGCGCCCTGGGTTCGAGACTACAAACAGCGCCCTGGTCCGAGACTTCAAACAAACAGCGCCCTGATCCGAGGGTTTAAACAAGCAGCGCCCTGGTTCGAGACTTCACACAAACAGCGCCCTGGTCCAAAACTTCAAACAAACAGCGCACTGGTCCGAGACTAAAAACAAACAGCGCACTGGTTGAGACTACAAAGAGCGCCCTGGTCCGAGACTTCACACAAACAGCGCCCTGGTCCGAAACTTCAAACAAAATGCGCCCTGGTACGAGAATTCTCAAATAGTGCCCTGGTCCGAGACTTTAAACAAACAGCGCCCCGGTCCGAGACTTCAAACAAACAGCGCCCTGGATCGAGACTTCACACAAACAGCGCCCTGGTCCGAGGCTAAAAACAAACAGCGCCATGGTCCGAGACTACAATCAGCGCCCTGGTCCGAGACTACAAACAAACAGCGCCATGGTCTAAGACTACAAACAGCACCCTGGTCTGAGACTACAAACAGCGCCCTGGTCGGAGACTTCACACAAACAGCGCCCTGATCGGAGACTTCACACAAACAGCGCCCTGGTCCGAGACTTCACACAAACAGCGCCCTGGTCCGAGACTTCTCATATAGTGCCCTGGTCTGAGACTTCAAACAAACTGCGCTCTGATCCGAGACGACAAACAAATAGCGGCCTGGTCCGGGACTACAAACAAACAGCGCCCTTGTCCGAGACTTCAAACAAACAGCGCCCTGGTCCGAGAATTCAAACAAACAGCGCCCTGGTCCGAGACTTGAAACAAACAGCGCCCTAGTCCGAGACTTCAAACAAACAGCGCCCTGGTTCGAGAGTTCACACAAAGAGCCCCATGCAGCGCCCTGGTCCGAGACTTCAAACAAACAGCGCCCTGGTCCGAGACTACAAACAAACAGCGCTCTGGTCCGAGACTACAAACAAACAGCGCCCTGGTCCGAGACTACAAACAGCGCCCTGGTCCGAGACTAATAACAAACAGCGCCCTGGTCCGAGACTTCAAACAAACCGCGCCCTGGTCCGAGACTTCAAACAGCGCCCTGGTCCGAAACTTCAAACAAATAGCGCCCTGGTCCGAGACTTCAATTAAAAAGCGCCCTGGTCCGAGACTACAAACAGCGCCCTGGTTCGAGAGTTCACTCAAAGAGTCCCCTGCAGCGCCCTGGTCCGAGACTAAAAACAAACAGCGCCCCGGTCCGAGACTACAAACAGCGCCCTGGTCCGAGACTACAAACAAACAACGCCCCGGTGCGAGATTTCAAACATACAGCGCCCTGGTCCGAGACTACGAACACATAGCGCCCTGGTCCGAGACTTCAAACAAACAGCGCCCTGGTCCCAGACTACAAACAAACTGTGCACTGGTCCGAGACTTCACTTAAACAGTGCCCTGGTCCGAGATTTCAAACAAACAGCGCCCTGGTCCGAGATTTCAAACAAACAGCGCTCTGGTCCGAGATTTCAAACAAACAGCGTCCTGGTCTGAGACTTCAAACAAAAAGCGCCCTGGTCCGAGACTTCAAGCAAACAGCGCCACGGTCCGAGACTTCAAACAAACAGCGCCCCGGTCCGAGAATTCACACAAACAGCGCCCTGGTTCGAGAGTTCACACAAAAAGCCCCCTGCAGCGCCCTGGGCCGAGACTTCAAACACACAGCGCCCTGGTCCGAGACTTCAAACAAACAGCGCCCTGGTCCGAGAGTTCAAACAAGCAGAGCCCTGGTCCGAGACTTCAAACAAACAGCGCCCTGGTCCGAGACTTCAATCAAACAGCGCCCTGGTTCGAGAGTTCACACAAAAAGCCCCCTGCAGCGCCCTGGTCCGAGACTTCAAACAAACAGCGCACTGGTCCGAGACTACAAACAGCGCCCTGGTCCGAGACTTCAAACAAATAGCGCCCTGGTCCGAGACTTCAAATAAACAGCGCCCTGGTCCAAAACGACAAACAGCGCCCTGGTTCGAGACTTCACACAAACAGCGCCTTGCAGCGCCCTGGTCCGAGACTTCAAACAAACAGCGCCCTGGTCCGAGACTTGAAACAAACAGCGCCCTGGTCCGAGACTTCAAACAAACAGCGCCCTGGTCCGAGACTTCAAACAAACAGCGCCCTGGTTCGAGAGTTCACACAAAAAGCCCCCTGCAGCGCCCTGGGCCGAGACTTCAAACACACAGCGCCCTGGTCCGAGACTTCAAACAAACAGCGCCCTGGTCCGAGACTACAAACAAACAGCGCCCTGGTCCGAGACTACAAACAAACAGCGCCCTGGTCCGAGACTACAAACAAACAGCGCCCTGGTCCGAGATTAATAACAATCAGCGCCCTGGTCCGAGACTTCAAACAAATAGCGCCCTGGTCCGAGACTTCAAACTAACAGCGCCCTGGTCCGAGACTACAAACAGCGCCCTGGTCCAAGACATCAAACAAACAGTGCCCTGGTCAGAGACTACAAACAGCGCCCTGGTCCGAGACTTCAAACAAACAGCGCCCTGGTCCGTGACTTCAAACAAGCAGCGCCCTGGTCCGAGACTACAAACAAACAGCGCCTCGGTGCAAGATTTCAAACATACAGCGCCCTGGTCCGAGACTTCAAACAAACAGCGCCCTGGTCCAAAACTACAAACAGCGCCCTGGTCCGAGCCTTCAAATAAACAGCGCCCTGGTCCGAGACCAAACACAAAAATATTTACAGTATTGTGTTGGTAATGTATATGGAAAATTGTGGGCGAAGAACAAGCATGCAAACATTGCAGGGATTTGAACCCTGTCCTGCCAGGCAGGAGTGCCTATCACCAACGCTTTCTGCCATAGTCAAATAATACTAAGTTTGAGTGAAGAAAATACATACTTCCAATTTTAATCAGAAACGAAAAAAAAACTGCACATTTCCTAGTTAATCCAGAGGAAGGCGAAAAACCTTACAAGGCCTAGTCCAATTAGCCTTAAAAGGGAAAAATTTCTTCCAGACTCCTTATGGCAGTCAGATAAATCCCTGGATCAACTCTCCCTGGCACTATGTTGTAATTATGGCCGGAGGTACTTTACTTACAACCGGCGCCCAGGAGGGACTTTACTTACAACCGGCGCCCAGGAGGGACTTGCTACAACCGGCGCCCAGGAGGGACTTGCTACAACCGGCGCCCAGGAGGGACTTGCTACAACCGGCGTCCTGGTTCGAGAGTTCACACAAAAAGCCCCCTGCAGCGCCCTGGTCCGAGACTTCAAACAAACAGCGCACTGGTCCGAGACTACAAACAGCGCCCTGGTCCGAGACTTCAAACAAATAGCGCCCTGGTCCGAGACTTCAAATAAACAGCGCCCTGGTCCAAAACGACAAACAGCGCCCTGGTTCGAGACTTCACACAAACAGCGCCTTGCAGCGCCCTGGTCCGAGACTTCAAACAAACAGCGCCCTGGTCCGAGACTTGAAACAAACAGCGCCCTGGTCCGAGACTTCAAACAAACAGCGCCCTGGTCCGAGACTTCAAACAAACAGCGCCCTGGTTCGAGAGTTCACACAAAAAGCCCCCTGCAGCGCCCTGGGCCGAGACTTCAAACACACAGCGCCCTGGTCCGAGACTTCAAACAAACAGCGCCCTGGTCCGAGACTTCAAACAAACAGCGCCCTGGTCCGAGACTTCAAACAAACAGCGCCCTGGTCCGAGACTACAAACAAACAGCGCCCTGGTCCGAGACTACAAACAAACAGCGCCCTGGTCCGAGACTTCAAACAAACAGCGCCCTGGTCCGAGACTTCAAACAAACAGCGCCCTGGTCCGAGACTACAAACAAAAAGCGCCCTGGTCCGAGATTTCAAACAAACAGCGCCCTGGTTCGAGAGTTCACACAAAAAGCCCCCTGCAGCGCCCTGGGCCGAGACTTCAAACACACAGCGCCCTGGTCCGAGACTTCAAAAAAACAGCGCCCTGGTCCGAGACTTCAAGCAAACAGCGCCCTGGTCCGAGACTACAAACAAACAGCGCCCTGGTCCGAGACTACAAACAAACAGCGCCCTGGTCCGAGACTACAAACAAATAGCGCCCTGGTCCGAGATTAATAACAATCAGCGCCCTGGTCCGAGACTTCAAACAAATAGCGCCCTGGTCCGAGACTTCAAACTAACAGCGCCCTGGTCCGAGACTACAAACAGCGCCCTGGTCCAAGACATCAAACAAACAGTGCCCTGGTCAGAGACTACAAACAGCGCCCTGGTCCGAGACTTCAAACAAACAGCGCCCTGGTCCGTGACTTCAAACAAGCAGCGCCCTGGTCCGAGACTACAAACAAACAGCGCCTCGGTGCAAGATTTCAAACATACAGCGCCCTGGTCCGAGACTTCAAACAAACAGCGCCCTGGTCCAAAACTACAAACAGCGCCCTGGTCCGAGCCTTCAAATAAACAGCGCCCTGGTCCGAGACCAAACACAAAAATATTTACAGTATTGTGTTGGTAATGTATATGGAAAATTGTGGGCGAAGAACAAGCATGCAAACATTGCAGGGATTTGAACCCTGTCCTGCCAGGCAGGAGTGCCTATCACCAACGCTTTCTGCCATAGTCAAATAATACTAAGTTTGAGTGAAGAAAATACATACTTCCAATTTTAATCAGAAACGAAAAAAAAACTGCACATTTCCTAGTTAATCCAGAGGAAGGCGAAAAACCTTACAAGGCCTAGTCCAATTAGCCTTAAAAGGGAAAAATTTCTTCCAGACTCCTTATGGCAGTCAGATAAATCCCTGGATCAACTCTCCCTGGCACTATGTTGTAATTATGGCCGGAGGTACTTTACTTACAAGCGGCGCCCAGGAGGGACTTTACTTACAACCGGCGCCCAGGAGGGACTTGCTACAACCGGCGCCCAGGAGGAACTTGCTACAACCGGCGCCCAGGAGGGACTTGCTACAACCGGCGTCCTGGTTCGAGAGTTCACACAAAAAGCCCCCTGCAGCGCCCTGGTCCGAGACTTCAAACAAACAGCGCACTGGTCCGAGACTACAAACAGCGCCCTGGTCCGAGACTTCAAACAAATAGCGCCCTGGTCCGAGACTTCAAATAAACAGCGCCCTGGTCCAAAACGACAAACAGCGCCCTGGTTCGAGACTTCACACAAACAGCGCCTTGCAGCGCCCTGGTCCGAGACTTCAAACAAACAGCGCCCTGGTCCGAGACTTGAAACAAACAGCGCCCTGGTCCGAGACTTCAAACAAACAGCGCCCTGGTCCGAGACTTCAAACAAACAGCGCCCTGGTTCGAGAGTTCACACAAAAAGCCCCCTGCAGCGCCCTGGGCCGAGACTTCAAACACACAGCGCCCTGGTCCGAGACTTCAAACAAACAGCGCCCTGGTCCGAGACTTCAAACAAACAGCGCCCTGGTCCGAGACTTCAAACAAACAGCGCCCTGGTCCGAGACTACAAACAAACAGCGCCCTGGTCCGAGACTACAAACAAACAGCGCCCTGGTCCGAGACTACAAACAAACAGCGCCCTGGTCCGAGATTAATAACAATCAGCGCCCTGGTCCGAGACTTCAAACAAATAGCGCCCTGGTCCGAGACTTCAAACTAACAGCGCCCTGGTCCGAGACTACAAACAGCGCCCTGGTCCAAGACATCAAACAAACAGTGCCCTGGTCAGAGACTACAAACAGCGCCCTGGTCCGAGACTTCAAACAAACAGCGCCCTGGTCCGTGACTTCAAACAAGCAGCGCCCTGGTCCGAGACTACAAACAAACAGCGCCTCGGTGCAAGATTTCAAACATACAGCGCCCTGGTCCGAGACTTCAAACAAACAGCGCCCTGGTCCAAAACTACAAACAGCGCCCTGGTCCGAGCCTTCAAATAAACAGCGCCCTGGTCCGAGACCAAACACAAAAATATTTACAGTATTGTGTTGGTAATGTATATGGAAAATTGTGGGCGAAGAACAAGCATGCAAACATTGCAGGGATTTGAACCCTGTCCTGCCAGGCAGGAGTGCCTATCACCAACGCTTTCTGCCATAGTCAAATAATACTAAGTTTGAGTGAAGAAAATACATACTTCCAATTTTAATCAGAAACGAAAAAAAAACTGCACATTTCCTAGTTAATCCAGAGGAAGGCGAAAAACCTTACAAGGCCTAGTCCAATTAGCCTTAAAAGGGAAAAATTTCTTCCAGACTCCTTATGGCAGTCAGATAAATCCCTGGATCAACTCTCCCTGGCACTATGTTGTAATTATGGCCGGAGGTACTTTACTTACAACCGGCGCCCAGGAGGGACTTTACTTACAACCGGCGCCCAGGAGGGACTTGCTACAACCGGCGCCCAGGAGGGACTTGCTACAACCGGCGCCCAGGAGGGACTTGCTACAACCGGCGTCCTGGTTCGAGAGTTCACACAAAAAGCCCCCTGCAGCGCCCTGGGCCGAGACTTCAAACACACAGCGCCCTGGTCCGAGACTTCAAACAAACAGCGCCCTGGTCCGAGACTTCAAACAAACAGCGCCCTGGTCCGAGACTTCAAACAAACAGCGCCCTGGTCCGAGACTACAAACAAACAGCGCCCTGGTCCGAGACTTCAAACAAACAGCGCCCTGGTCCGAGACTTCAAACAAACAGCGCCCTGGTCCGAGACTACAAACAAACAGCGCCCTGGTCCGAGACTTCAAACAAACAGCGCCCTGGTTCGAGAGTTCACACAAAAAGCCCCCTGCAGCGCCCTGGGCCGAGACTTCAAACACACAGCGCCCTGGTCCGAGACTTCAAAAAAACAGCGCCCTGGTCCGAGACTTCAAGCAAACAGCGCCCTGGTCCGAGACTACAAACAAACAGCGCCCTGGTCCGAGACTACAAACAAACAGCGCCCTGGTCCAAGACTACAAACAAATAGCGCCCTGGTCCGAGATTAATAACAATCAGCGCCCTGGTCCGAGACTTCAAACAAATAGCGCCCTGGTCCGAGACTTCAAACTAACAGCGCCCTGGTCCGAGACTACAAACAGCGCCCTGGTCCAAGACATCAAACAAACAGTGCCCTGGTCAGAGACTACAAACAGCGCCCTGGTCCGAGACTTCAAACAAACAGCGCCCTGGTCCGTGACTTCAAACAAGCAGCGCCCTGGTCCGAGACTACAAACAAACAGCGCCTCGGTGCAAGATTTCAAACATACAGCGCCCTGGTCCGAGACTTCAAACAAACAGCGCCCTGGTCCAAAACTACAAACAGCGCCCTGGTCCGAGCCTTCAAATAAACAGCGCCCTGGTCCGAGACCAAACACAAAAATATTTACAGTATTGTGTTGGTAATGTATATGGAAAATTGTGGGCGAAGAACAAGCATGCAAACATTGCAGGGATTTGAACCCTGTCCTGCCAGGCAGGAGTGCCTATCACCAACGCTTTCTGCCATAGTCAAATAATACTAAGTTTGAGTGAAGAAAATACATACTTCCAATTTTAATCAGAAACGAAAAAAAAACTGCACATTTCCTAGTTAATCCAGAGGAAGGCGAAAAACCTTACAAGGCCTAGTCCAATTAGCCTTAAAAGGGAAAAATTTCTTCCAGACTCCTTATGGCAGTCAGATAAATCCCTGGATCAACTCTCCCTGGCACTATGTTGTAATTATGGCCGGAGGTACTTTACTTACAACCGGCGCCCAGGAGGGACTTGCTACAACCGGCGCCCAGGAGGGACTTGCTACAACCGGCGCCCAGGAGGGACTTGCTACAACCGGCGCCCAGGAGGGACTTGCTACAACCGGCGCCCAGGAGGGACTTGCTACAACCGGCGCCCAGGAGGGACTTGCTACAACTGGCGTCCTGGTTCGAGAGTTCACACAAAAAGCCCCCTGCAGCGCCCTGGGCCGAGACTTCAAACACACAGCGCCCTGGTCCGAGACTTCAAACAAACAGCGCCCTGGTCCGAGACTTCAAACAAACAGCGCCCTGGTCCGAGATTTCAAACAAACAGCGCCCTGGTCCGAGACTACAAACAAACAGCGCCCTGGTCCGAGACTTCAAACAAACAGCGCCCTGGTCCGAGACTTCAAACAAACAGCGCCCTGGTCCGAGACTACAAACAAACAGCGCCCTGGTCCGAGACTTCAATCAAACAGCGCCCTGGTTCGAGAGTTCACACAAAAAGCCCCCTGCAGCGCCCTGGGCCGAGACTTCAAACACACAGCGCCCTGGTCCGAGACTTCAAACAAACAGCGCCCTGGTCCGAGACTTCAAACAAACAGCGCCCTGGTCCGAGACTACAAACAAACAGCGCCCTGGTCCGAGACTACAAACAAACAGCGCCCTGGTCCGAGACTACAAACAAACAGCGCCCTGGTCCGAGACTACAAACAAACAGCGCCCTGGTCCGAGATTAATAACAATCAGCGCCATGGTCCGAGACTTCAAACAAAAAGCGCCCTGGTCCGAGACTTCAAACTAACAGCGCCCTGGTCCGAGACTACAAACAGCGCCCTGGTCCAAGACATCAAACAAACAGTGCCCTGGTCAGAGACTACAAACAGCGCCCTGGTCCGAGACTTCAAACAAACAGCGCCCTGGTCCGTGACTTCAAACAAGCAGCGCCCTGGTCCGAGACTACAAACAAACAGCGCCTCGGTGCAAGATTTCAAACATACAGCGCCCTGGTCCGAGACTTCAAACAAACAGCGCCCTGGTCCAAAACTACAAACAGCGCCCTGGTCCGAGCCTTCAAATAAACAGCGCCCTGGTCCGAGACCAAACACAAAAATATTTACAGTATTGTGTTGGTAATGTATATGGAAAATTGTGGGCGAAGAACAAGCATGCAAACATTGCAGGGATTTGAACCCTGTCCTGCCAGGCAGGAGTGCCTATCACCAACGCTTTCTGCCATAGTCAAATAATACTAAGTTTTAGTGAAGAAAGTACATACTTCCAATTTTAATCAGAAATGAAAAAAAAACTGCACATTTCCTAGTTAATCCAGAGGAAGGCGAAAAACCTTACAAGGCCTAGTCCAATTAGCCTTAAAAGGGAAAAATTTCTTCCAGACTCCTTATGGCAGTCAGATAAATCCCTGGATCAACTCTCCCTGGCACTATGTTGTAATTATGGCCGGAGGTACTTTACTTACAACCGGCGCCCAGGAGGGACTTGCTACAACCGGCGCCCAGGAGGGACTTGCTACAACCGGCACCCAGGAGGGACTTGCTACAACCGGCGCCCAGGAGGGACTTGCTACAACCGGCGCCCAGGAGGGACTTGCTACAACCGGCGCCCAGAAGGGACTTGCTACAACCGGCGCCCAGGAGGGACTTGCTACAACCGGCGTCCTGGTTCGAGAGTTCACACAAAAAGCCCCCTGCAGCGCCCTGGGCCGAGACTTCAAACACACAGCGCCCTGGTCCGAGACTTCAAACAAACAGCGCCCTGGTCCGAGACTTCAAACAAACAGCGCCCTGGTCCGAGACTTCAAACAAACAGCGCCCTGGTCCGAGACTACAAACAAACAGCGCCCTGGTCCGAGACTTCAAACAAACAGCGCCCTGGTCCGAGACTTCAAACAAACAGCGCCCTGGTCCGAGACTTCAAACAAACAGCGCCCTGGTCCGAGACTACAAACAAACAGCGCCCTGGTCCGAGACTTCAAACAAACAGCGCCCTGGTTCGAGAGTTCACACAAAAAGCCCCCTGCAGCGCCCTGGGCTGAGACTTCAAACACACAGCGCCCTGGTCCGAGACTTCAAACAAACAGCGCCCTGGTCCGAGACTTCAAACAAACAGCGCCCTGGTCCGAGACTACAAACAAACAGCGCCCTGGTCCGAGACTACAAACAAACAGCGCCCTGGTCCGAGACTAAAAACAAACAGCGCCCTGGTCCGAGATTAATAACAATCAGCGCCCTGGTCCGAGACTTCAAACAAATAGCGCCCTGGTCCGAGACTTCAAACTAACAGCGCCCTGGTCCGAGACTACAAACAGCGCCCTGGTCCGAGACATCAAACAAACAGTGCCCTGGTCAGAGACTACAAACAGCGCCCTGGTCCGAGACTTCAAACAAACAGCGCCCTGGTCCGTGACTTCAAACAAGCAGCGCCCTGGTCCGAGACTACAAACAAACAGCGCCTCGGTGCAAGATTTCAAACATACAGCGCCCTGGTCCGAGACTTCAAACAAACAGCGCCCTGGTCCAAAACTACAAACAGCGCCCTGGTCCGAGCCTTCAAATAAACAGCACCCTGGTCCGAGACCAAACACAAAAATATTTACAGTATTGTGTTGGTAATGTATATGGAAAATTGTGGGCGAAGAACAAGCATGCAAACATTGCAGGGATTTGAACCCAGTCCTGCCAGGCAGGAGTGCCTATCACCAACGCTTTCTGCCATAGTCAAATAATACTAAGTTTGAGTGAAGAAAATACATACTTCCAATTTTAATCACAAACGAAAAAAAAACTGCACATTTCCTAGTTAATCCAGAGGAAGGCGAAAAACCTTACAAGGCCTAGTCCAATTAGCCTTAAAAGGGAAAAATTTCTTCCAGACTCCTTATGGCAGTCAGATAAATCCCTGGATCAACTCTCCCTGGCACTATGTTGTAATTATGGCCGGAGGTACTTTACTTACAACCGGCGCCCAGGAGGGACTTGCTACAACCGGCGCCCAGGAGGGACTTGCTACAACCGGCGCCCAGGAGGGACTTGCTACAACCGGCGCCCAGGAGGGACTTGCTACAACCGGCGCCCAGGAGGGACTTGCTACAACCGGCGCCCAGGAGGGACTTGCTACAACCGGCGTCCAGGAGGGACTTGCTACAACCGGCGTCCAGGAGGGACTTGCTACAACCGGCGCCCAGGACGGACTTGTTACAACCGGCGCCCAGGACGGACTTGTTACAACCGGCGCCCAGGACGGACTTGTTACAACCGGCGCCCAGGAGGGACTTGTTACAACCGGCGCCCAGGAGGGACTTGTTACAACCGGCGCCCAGGAGGGTCTTGTTACAACCGGCGCCCAGGAGGGACTTGTTACAACCGGCGCCCAGGAGGGACTTGTTACAACTGGCTCCCAGGAGGGACTTTAGTAACAACCGGCGCTCTAGTACGACCCTTCCGCCCTTCAACCCGCGCCCTTGGTCCGAGGTTTCACCACACACCCTTGGTCCGAGGCTTCACCATGCGCCCTTGGTCCGAGGCTTCACCACGCGCCCTTGGTCCGAGGCTTCACCACGCGCCCTTGGTCCGAGGCTTCACCACGCGCCCTTGGTCCGAGCCATCACCCAGCGCCCTTGGTCCGAGCCGTCACCCAGCGCCCTTGGTCCGAGCCGTCACCCAGCGCCCTTGGTCCGAGGATTCACCAGCGCCCTTGGTCCGAGGCGTCACCCTGCGCCCCAACTGGCTCCCAGGAGGGACTTTAGTAACAACCGGTGCTCTAGTACGACCCTTCCGCCCTTCACCCCGCGCCCTTGGTCCGAGGTTTAACCACGCGCCCTTGGTCTGAGGCTTCACCACGCGCCCTTGGTCCGAGGCTTCACCACGCGCCCTTGGTCCGAGCCATCACCCAGCGCCCTTGGTCCGAGCCGTCACCCAGCGCCCTTGGTCCGAGCCGTCACCCAGCGCCCTTGGTCCGAGGCTTCACCCAGCGCCCTTGGCCCGAGCCGTCACCCTGCGCCCCAACTGGCTCCCAGGAGGGACTTTAGTAACAACCGGTGCTCTAGTACGACCCTTCCGCCCTTCACCCCGCGCCCTTGGTCCGAGGCTTCACCCAGCGCACTTGGTCCGAGGCTTCACCCAGCGCCCTTGGTCCGAGGCTTCACCCAGCGCCCTTGGTCCGAGGCTTCACCCAGCGCCCTTGGTCCGAGCCGTCACCCAGCGCCTTTGGTCCGAGCCGTCACCCTGCGCCCTTGGTCCGAGCCGTCACCCGGCGCCCTTGGTCCGAGCCGTCACCCTGCGCCCTTGGTCCGAGCCGTCACCCTGCGCCCTTGGTCCGAGCCGTCACCCTGCGCCCTTGGTCCGAGCCGTCACCCTGCGCCCTTGGTCCGAGCCGTCACTCTGCGCCCTTGGTCCGAGGCTTTACCCAGCGCACTTGGTCCGAGGCTTCACCCAGCGCCCTTGGTCCGAGGCTTCACCCAGCACCCTTGGTCCGAGGCTTCACCCAGCGCCCTTGGTCCGAGGCTTCACCCAGCGCCCTTGGTCCGAGCCGTCACCCAGCGCCTTTGGTCCGAGCCGTCACGCTGCGCCCTTGGTCCGAGGCGTCACCAAGCGTCCTTGGTCCGAGGCTTCACCCAGCGCCCTAGGTCCGAGGCGTCACCCAGCGCCCTAGGTCCGAAGCTTCACCCAGCGCCCTTGGTCCGAAGCTTCACCCTGCGCCTTTGGTCCGAGCCGTCACCCTGCGCCCTTGGTCCGAGCCGTCACCCTGCGCCCTTGGTCCGAGCCGTCACCCTGCGCCCTTGGTCCGAGCCGTCACCCTGCGCCCTTGGTCCGAGCCGTCACCCTGCGCGCCCTTGGTCCGAGCCGTCACCCTGCGCGCCCTTGGTCCGAGCCGTCACCCTGCGCCCTTGGTCCGAGCCATCACCCAGCGCCCTTGGTCCGAGCCGTCACCCAGCGCCCTTGGTCCGAGGCTTCACCCTGCGCCTTTGGTCCGAGGCTTCACCCTGCGCCCTTGGTCCGAGGCTTCACCCAGCGCCCTTGGTCCGAGGCTTCACCCAGCGCCCTTGGTCCGAGGCTTCACCCTGCGCCCTTGGTCCGAGTCGTCACCCTGCGCCCTTGGTCCGAGCCGTCACCCTGCGCCCTTGGTCCGAGCCGTCACCTTGCGCCCTTGGTCCGAGCCGTCACCCTGCGCCCTTGGTCCGAGCCGTCACCCTGCGCCCTTGGTCCGAGCCGTCACCCTGCGCCCTTGGTCCGAGCCGTCACCCTGCGCCCTTGGTCCGACTTGTCACCCTGCGCCCTTGGTCCGAGCCGTCACCCTGCGCCCTTGGTCCGAGCCGTCACCCTGCGCCCTTGGTCCGAGGCTTCACCCAGCGCCCTTGGTCCGAGGCTTCACCCAGCGCCTTTGGTCCGAGGCTTCACCCAGCGCCCTTGGTCCGAGGCTTCACCCAGCGCCCTTGGTCCGAGCCGTCACCCAGCGCCCTTGGTCCGAGGCTTCACCCAGCGCCCTTGGTCCGAGCCGTCACCCTGCGCCCTTGGTCCGAGCCGTCACCCTGCGCCCTTGGTCCGAGCCGTCACCCTGCGTCCTTGGTCCGAGCCGTCACCCTGCGCCCTTGGTCCGAGCCGTCACCCTGCGCCCTTGGTCCGAGCCGTCACCCTGCGCCCTTGGTCCGAGCCGTCACCCTGCGCCCTTGGTCCGAGCCGTCACCCTGCGCCCTTGGTCCGAGGCTTCACCCTGCGCCCTTGGTCCGAGGCTTCACCCAGCGCCCTTGGTCCGAGCCGTCACCCAGCGCCTTTGGTCCGAGCCGTAACCCTGCGCCCTTGGTCCGAGGCTTCACCCAGCGCCCTTGGTCCGAGGCTTCACCCAGCGCCCTTGGTCCGAAGCTTCACCCAGCGCCCTTGGTCCGAAGCTTCACCCTGCGCCCTTGGTCCGAGCCGTCACCCTGCGCCCTTGGTCCGAGGCTTCACCCAGCGCCCTTGGTCCGAGCCGTCACCCAGCGCCTTTGGTCCGAGCCGTCACCCTGCGCCCTTGGTCCGAGGCTTCACCCAGCGCCCTTGGTCCGAGGCTTCACCCAGCGCCCTAGGTCCGAAGCTTCACCCAGCGCCCTTGGTCCGAAGCTTCACCCTGCGCCCTTGGTCCGAGCCGTCACCCTGCGCCCTTGGTCCGAGCCGCCACCCTGCGCCCTTGGTCCGAGCCGTCACCCAGCGCCCTTGGTCCGAGCCGTCACCCTGCGCCCTTGGTCCGAGCCGTCACCCAGCGCCCTTGGTCCGAGGCTTCACCCAGCGCCCTTGGTCCGAGGCTTCACCCAGCGCCCTTGGTCCGAGGCTTCACCCAGCGCCCTTGGTCCGAGGCTTCACCCAGCGCCCTTGGTCCGAGGCTTCACCCAGCGCCCTTGGTCCGAGGCTTCACCCAGCGCCCTAGGTCCGAAGCTTCACCCAGCGCCCTGGGTCCGAAGCTTCACCCTGCGCCTTTGGTCCGAGCCGTCACCCTGCGCCCTTGGTCCGAGGCTTCACCCAGCGCCCTTGGTCCGAGGCTTCACCCAGCGCCCTAGGTCCGAGCCGTCACCCAGCGCCCTTGGTCCGAGGCTTCACCCAGCGCCCTTGGTCCGAGGCTTCACCCAGCGCCCTTGGTCCGAGGCTTCACCCAGCGCCCTAGGTCCGAGGCTTCACCCAGCGCCCTTGGTCCGAGCCGTCACCCAGCGCCTTTGGTCCGAGCCGTCACCCTGCGCCCTTGGTCCGAGGCTTCACCCAGCGCCCTTGGTCCGAGGCTTCACCCAGCGCCCTAGGTCCGAAGCTTCACCCAGCGCCCTTGGTCCGAGCCGTCACCCTGCGCCCTTGGTCCGAGCCGTCACCCAGCGCCCTTGGTCCGAGGCTTCACCCTACGCCCTTGGTCCTAGGCTTCACCCTGCGCCCTTGGTCCGAGGCTTCACCCTGCGCCCTTGGTCCGAGCCGTCACCCTGCGCCCTTGGTCAGAGCCGTCACCCTGCGCCCTTGGTCCGAGCCGTCACCCTGCGCTTTTGGTCCGAGCCGTCACCCTGCGCCCTTGGTCCGAGCCGTCACCCTGCGCCCTTGATCCGAGCCGTCACCCTGCGCCCTTGGTCCGAGCCGTCACCCTGCGCCCTTGGTCCGAGGCTTCACCCAGCGCCCTTGGTCCGAGGCTTCACCCAGCGCCCTTGGTCCGAGGCTTCACCCAGCGCCCTTGGTCCGAGGCTTCACCCAGCGCCCTTGGTCCGAGGCTTCACCCAGCGCCCTTGGTCCGAGGCTTCACCCAGCGCCCTTGGTCCGAGGCTTCACCCAGCGCCCTTGGGCCGAGGCTTCACCCAGCGCCCTAGGTCCGAAGCTTCACCCAGCGCCCTGGGTCCGAAGCTTCACCCTGCGCCCTTCGTTCGAGCCGTCACCCTGCGCCCTTGGTCCGAGCCGTCACCCTGCGCCCTTGGTCCGAGCCGTCACCCAGCGCCCTTGGTCCGAGCCGTCACCCAGCGCCCTTGGTCCGAGGCTTCACCCTGCGCCCTTGGTCCGAGGCTTCACCCTGCGCCCTTGGTCCGAGGCTTCACCCTGCGCCCTTGGTCCGAGGCTTCCCCCTGCGCCCTTTGTCCGAGCCGTCACCCTGCGCCCTTGGTCCGAGCCGTCACCCTGCGCCCTTGGTCCGAGCCGTCACCCTGCGCCCCTGGTCCGAGCCGTCACCCTGCGCCCTTGGTCCGAGGCTTCACCCTGCGCCCTTGGTCCGAGGCTTCACCCAGCGCCCTTGGTCCGAGGCTTCACCCAGCGCCCTTGGTCCGAGGCTTCACCCAGCGCCCTTGGTCCGAGGCTTCACCCAGCGCCCTTGGTCCGAGGCTTCACCCAGCGCCCTTGGTCCGAGCCGTCACCCAGCGCCCTTGGTCCGAGGCTTCACCCAGCGCCCTTGGTCCGAGCCGTCACCCTGCGCCCCTGGTCCGAGCCGTCACCCTGCGCCCTTGGTCCGAGCCGTCACCCTGCGCCCTTCGTCCGAGCCGTCACCCTGCGCCCTTGGTCCGAGCCGTCACCCTGCGCCCTTGGTCCGAGCCGTCACCCTGCGCCCTTGGTACGAGCCGTCACCCTGCGCCCTTGGTACGAGCCGTCACCCTGCACCCTTGGTCCGAGCCGTCACCCTGCGCCCTTGGTCCGAGGCTTCACCCTGCGCCCTTGGTCCGAGGCTTCACCCAGCGCCCTTGGTCCGAGCCGTCACCCAGCGCCTTTGGTCCGAGCCGTCACTCTGCGCCCTTGGTCCGAGGCTTCACCCAGCGCACTTGGTCCGAGGCTTCACCCAGCGCCCTTGGTACGAGGCTTCACCCAGCACCCTTGGTCCGAGGCTTCAACCAGCGCCCTTGGTCCGAGGCTTCACCCAGCGCCCTTGGTCCGAGCCGTCACCCTGCGCCCTTGGTCCGAGCCGTCACCCTGCGCCCTTGGTCCGAGCCGTCACCCTGCGCCCTTGGTCCGAGCCGTCACCCTGCGCCCTTGGTCCGACCCGTCACCCTGCGCCCTTGGTCCGAGCCGTCACCCTGCGCCCTTGGTCCGAACCGTCACCCTGCGCCCTTGGTCCGAGGCTTCACCCTGCGCCCTTGGTCCGAGCCGTCACCCTGCGCCCTTGGTCCGAGCCGTCACCCTGCGCCCTTGGTCCAAGCCGTCACCCTGCGCCCTTGGTCCGAGCCGTCACCCTGCGCCCTTGGTCCGAGGCTTCACCCAGCGCCCTTGGTCCGAGGCTTCACCCAGCTCCCTTGGTCCGAGACTTCACCCAGCGCCCTTGGTCCGAGGCTTCACCCAGCGCCCTAGGTCCGAGGCTTCACCCTGCGCCCTTGGTCCGAGGCTTCACCCAGCGCCCTTCGTCCGAGCCGTGATCCTGCGCCTTTGGTCCGAGCCGTAACCCTGCGCCCTTGGTCCGAGGCTTCACCCAGCGCCCTTCGTCCGAGCCGTGATCCTGCGCCTTTGGTCCGAGCCGTCACCCTGCGCCCTTGGTCCGAGCCGTCACCCTGCGCCCTTGGTCTGAGCCATCACCCTGCGCTCTTGGTCCGAGCCGTCACCCTGCGCCCTTGGTCCGAGCCGTCACCCTGCGCCCTTGGTCCGAGCCGTCACCCTGCGCCCTTGGTCCGAGCCGTCACCCTGCGCCCTTGGTCCGAGCCATCACCCTGCGCCAGTGGCTTGAGCCGTCACTCTGCGCCCTTGGTCCGATGCTTCACCCCGCGCACTTGGTCCGAGGCTTAATCCAGTGCCCTTGGTCCGAGGCTTCACCCAGCGCCCTTGGTCCGAGGCATCACCCAGCGCCCTTGGTCCGAGGCATCACCCAGCGCCCTTGGTCCGAGGCTTCACCCAGCGCCCTTGGTCCGAGCCGTCACCCTGCGCCCTTGGTCCGAGCCGTCACCCTGCACCCTTGGTCCGAGCCGTCACCCTGCGCCCTTGGTCCGAGCCGTCACCCTGCGCCCTTGGTCTGAGCCGTCACCCTGCGCCCTTGGTCCGAACCGTCACCCTACGCCCTTGGTCCGAGCCCTCACTCTGCGCCCGAGGCTTCACCCAGCACCCTTGGTCCGAGGCGTCACCCAGCAACCTTGGTCCGAGCCGTCACCCTGCTCCCTTGGTCCGAGTCGTCACCCTGCGCCCTTTGTCCGAGCCGTCACCCTGCGCCCTTGGTCCGAGGCTTCACCCTGCGCCCTTGGTCCGAGGCTTCACCCAGCGCTCTTGGTCCGAGCCGTCACCCAGCGCCTTTGGTCCGAGCCGTAAGCCTGTGCCCTTGGTCCGAGGCTTCACCCAGCGCCCTTGGTCCGAGGCTTCATCCAGCGCCCTTGGTACGAGACGTGATCCTGCGCCTTTGGTCCGAGCCGTCACCCTGCGCCCTTGGTCCGAGCCGTCACCCTGCGCCCTTGGTCCGAGCCGTCACCCTGCGCCCTTGGTCCGAGCCGTCACCCTGCGCCCTTGGTCCGAGCCGTCACCCTGCGCCCTTGGTCCGAGCCGTCACCCTGCACCCTTGGTCCGAGCCGTCACCCTGCGCCCTTGGTCCGAGCCGTCACCCTGCGCCCTTGGTCCGAGCCGTCACCCTGCGCCCTTGGTCCGAGCCATCACCCTGTGCCCTTGGTCCGAGCCGTCACTCTGCGCCCTTGGTCCGAGGCTTCACCCAGCGCCCTTGGTCCGAGGCTTCACCCAGCGCCCTTGGTCCGAGGCTTCACCCAGCGCCCTTGGTCCGAGGCTTCACCCAGCGCCCTTGGTCCGAGCCGTCACCCAGCGCCTTTGGTCCGAGCCGTCACCCTGCGCCCTTGGTCCGAGGCTTCACCCAGCGCCCTTGGTCCGAGGCTTCACCCAGCGCCCTAGGTCCGAAGCTTCAACCAGCGCCCTTGGTCCGAAGCTTCACCCTGCGCCCTTGGTCCGAGTTGTCACCCTGCGCCCTTGGTCCGAGCCGTCACCCTGCGCCCTTGGTCCGAGGCTTCACCCTGCGCCCTTGGTCCGAGGCTTCACCCAGCGCCCTTGGTCCGAGGCTTCACCCAGCGCCCTTGGTCCGAGCCGTCACCCAGCGCCTTTGGTCCGAGCCGTAACCCTGCGCCCTTGGTCCGAGGCTTCACCCAGC
Source organism: Hyperolius riggenbachi (assembly GCF_040937935.1). Lineage (NCBI taxonomy): Eukaryota > Metazoa > Chordata > Amphibia > Anura > Hyperoliidae > Hyperolius > Hyperolius riggenbachi. The sequence continues at coordinate 191,691,724 of NC_090656.1, read as the reverse complement.
GCCCTTCGTCCGAGCCGTGATCCTGCGCCTTTGGTCCGAGCCGTCACCCTGCGCCCTTGGTCCGAGCCGTCACCCTGCGCCCTTGGTCCGAGCCATTACCCTGCGCTCTTGGTCCGAGCCGTCACCCTGCGCCCTTGGTCTGAGCCGTCACCCTGCGCCCTTGGTCCGAGCCGTCACCCTGCGCCCTTGGTCCGAGCCATCACCCTGCGCCCTTGGCTTGAGCCGTCACTCTGCGCCCTTGGTCCGATGCTTCACCCCGCGCACTTGGTCCGAGGCTTAATCCAGTGCCCTTGGTCCGAGGCTTCACCCAGCACCCTTGGTCCGAGGCATCACCCAGCGCCCTTGGTCCGAGGCTTCACCCCGCGCCCTTGGTCCGAGCCGTCACCCTGCGCCCTTGGTCCGAACCGTCACCCTGCGCCCTTGGTCCGAGCCGTCACCCTGCGCCCTTGGTCCGAGCCGTCACCCTGCGCCCTTGGTCCGAGCCGTCACCCTGCGCCCTTGGTCCGAACCGTCACCCTGCGCCCTTGGTCCGAGCCCTCACTCTGCGCCCGAGGCTTCACCCAGCACCCTTGGTCCGAGTGGTCACCCTGCGCCCTTGGTCCGAGCCGTCACCCTGCGCCCTTGGTCCGAGCCGTCACCCTGCACCCTTGGTCCAAGCCGTCACCCTGCGCCCTTGGTCCGAGCCGTCACCCTGCGCCCTTGTTTCGAGCCGTCACCCTGCGCCCTTGGTCCGAGCCGTCAACCTGCGCGCCCTTGGTCCGAGCCGTCACCCTGCGCCCTTGGTCCGAGCCGTCACCCAGCGCCCTTGGTCCGAGCCGTCACCCAGCGCCCTTGGTCCGAGGCTTCACCCTACGCCCTTGGTCCGAGGCTTCACCCAGCGCCCTTGGTCCGAGGCTTCACCCTGCGCCCTTGGTCCGAGGCTTCACCCTGCGCCCTTGGTCCGAGCCGTCACCCTGTGCCCTTGGTCCGAGCAGTCACCCTGCGCCCTTGGTCCGAGCCGTCACCCTGCGCCCTTGGTCCGAGCCGTCACCCTGCGCCCTTGGTCCGAGGCTTCACCCAGCGCCCTTGGTCCGAGGCTTCACCCAGCGCCCTTGGTCCGAGGATTCACCCAGTGCCCTTGGTCCGAGGCTTCACCCAGCGCCCTTGGTCCGAGCCGTCACCCAGCGCCTTTGGTCCGAGGCTTCGCCCAGCGCCCTTGGTCCGAGCCGTCACCCTGCGCCCTTGGTCCGAGCCGTCACCCTGCGCCCTTGGTCCGAGGCTTCGCCCAGCGCCCTTGGTCCGAGCCGTCACCCTGCGCCCTTGGTCCGAGCCGTCACCCTGCGCCCTTGGTCCGAGCCGTCACCCAGCGCCCTTGGTCCGAGCCGTCACCCTGCGCCCTTGGTCCGAGCCGTCACCCTGCGCCCTTGGTCCGAGCCGTCACCCTGCGCCCTTGGTCCGAGCCGTCACCCTGCGCCCTTGGTCCGAGCCGTCACCCTGCGCCCTTGGTCCGAGGCTTCACCCAGCGCCCTTGGTCCGAGGCTTCACCCAGCTCCCTTGGTCCGAGACTTCACCCAGCGCCCTTGGTCCGAGGCTTCACCCAGCGCCCTAGGTCCGAGGCTTCACCCAGCGCCCTTGGTCCGAGCCGTCACCCAGCGCCCTTGGTCCGAGGCTTCACCCAGCGCCCTTGGTCCGAGCCGTCACCCTGCGCCCTTGGTCCGAGCCGTCACCCTGCGCCCTTGGTCCGAGCCGTCACCCTGCGCCCTTGGTCCGAGCCGTCACCCTGCGCCCTTGGTCCGAGGCTTCACCCTGCGCCCTTGGTCCGAGGCTTCACCCAGCGCCCTTGGTCCGAGGCTTCACCCAGCGCCCTTGGTCCGAGGCTTCACCCAGCGCCCTTGGTCCGAGCCGTCACCCAGCGCCTTTGGTCCGAGCCGTAACCCTGCGCCCTTGGTCCGAGGCTTCACCCAGCGCCCTTCGTCCGAGCCGTGATCCTGCGCCTTTGGTCCGAGCCGTCACCCTGCGCCCTTGGTCCGAGCCGTCACCCTGCGCCCTTGGTCCGAGCCATTACCCTGCGCTCTTGGTCCGAGCCGTCACCCTGCGCCCTTGGTCCGAGCCGTCACCCTGCGCCCTTGGTCCGAGCCGTCACCCTGCGCCCTTGGTCCGAGCCATCACCCTGCGCCCTTGGCTTGAGCCGTCACTCTGCGCCCTTGGTCCGATGCTTCACCCCGCGCACTTGGTCCGAGGCTTAATCCAGTGCCCTTGGTCCGAGGCTTCACCCAGCGCCCTTGGTCCGAGGCATCACCCAGCGCCCTTGGTCCGAGGCTTCACCCCGCGCCCTTGGTCCGAGCCGTCACCCTGCGCCCTTGGTCCGAACCGTCACCCTGCGCCCTTGGTCCGAGCCGTCACCCTGCGCCCTTGGTCCGAGCCGTCACCCTGCGCCCTTGGTCCGAGCCGTCACCCTGCGCCCTTGGTCCGAACCGTCACCCTGCGCCCTTGGTCCGAGCCCTCACTCTGCGCCCGAGGCTTCACCCAGCACCCTTGGTCCGAGGCGTCACCCAGCACCCTTGGTCCGAGCCGTCACCCTGCTCCCTTGGTCCGAGTCGTCACCCTGCACCCTTTGTCCGAGCCGTCACCCTGCGCCCTTTGTCTGAGCCGTCACCCTGCGCCCTTGGTCCGAGCCGTCACCCTGCGCCCTTGGTCCGAACCGTCACCCTGCGCCCTTGGTCCGAGCCCTCACTCTGCGCCCGAGGCTTCACCCAGCACCCTTGGTCCGAGCCGTCACCCTGCACCCTTGGTCCGAGCCGTCACCCTGCGCCCTTGGTCCGAGCCGTTACCCAGCGCCTTTGGTCCGAGCCGTAACCCTGCGCCCTTGGTCCGAGGCTTCACCCAGCGCCCTTCGTCCGAGCCGTGATCCTGCGCCTTTGGTCCGAGCCGTCACCCTGCGCCCTTGGTCCGAGCCATCACCCTGCGCCCTTGGTCCGAGCCATCACCCTGCGCTCTTGGTCCGAGCCGTCACCCTGCGCCCTTGGTCCGAGCCGTCACCCTGCGCCCTTGGTCCGAGCCGTCACCCGGCGCCCTTGGTCCGAGCCATCACCCTGCGCCCTTGGCTTGAGCCGTCACTCTGCGCCCTTGGTCCGAGGCTTCACCCAGCGCCCTTGGTCCGAGCCGTCACCCAGCACCTTTGGTCCGAGCCGTAACCCTGCGCCCTTGGTCCGAGGCTTCACCCAGCGCCCTTCGTCCGAGCCGTGATCCTGCGCCTTTGGTCCGAGCCGTCACCCTGCGCCCTTGGTCCGAGCCGTCACCCTGCGCCCTTGGTCCGAGCCATCACCCTGCGCTCTTGGTCCGAACCGTCACCCTGCGCCCTTGGTCCGAGCCGTCACCCTGCGCCCTTGGTCCGAGCCGTCACCCTGCGCCCTTGGTCCGAGCCATCACCCTGCGCCCTTGGCTTGAGCCGTCACTCTGCGCCCTTGGTCCGATGCTTCACCCCGCGCACTTGGTCCGAGGCTTAATCCAGTGCCCTTGGTCCGAGGCTTCACCCAGCGCCCTTGGTCCGAGGCATCACCCAGCGCCCTTGGTCCGAGGCTTCACCCAGCGCCCTTGGTCCGAGCCGTCACCCTGCGCCCTTGGTCCGAACCGTCACCCTGCGCCCTTGGTCCGAGCCGTCACCCTGCGCCCTTGGTCCGAGCCGTCACCCTGCGCCCTTGGTCCGAGCCGTCACCCTGCGCCCTTGGTCCGAGCCGTCACCCTGCGCCCTTGGTCCGAACCGTCACCCTGCGCCCTTGGTCCGAGCCCTCACTCTGCGCCCGAGGCTTCACCCAGCACCCTTGGTCCGAGGCGTCACCCAGCACCCTTGGTCCGAGCCGTCACCCTGCTCCCTTGGTCCGAGTCGTCACCCTGCGCCCTTTGTCCGAGCCGTCACCCTGCGCCCTTTGTCTGAGCCGTCACCCTGCGCCCTTTGTCTGAGCCGTCACCCTGCGCCCTTGGTCCGAGCCGTCACCCTGCGCCCTTGGTCCGAACCGTCACCCTGCGCCCTTGGTCCGAGCCCTCACTCTGCGCCCGAGGCTTCACCCAGCACCCTTGGTCCGAGCCGTCACCCTGCACCCTTGGTCCGAGCCGTCACCCTGCGCCCTTGGTCCGAGCCGTCACCCTGCGCCCTTGGTCCGAGCCATCACCCTGCGCTCTTGGTCCGAGCCGTCACCCTGCGCCCTTGGTCCGAGCCGTCACCCTGCGCCCTTGGTCCGAGCCGTCACCCTGCGCCCTTGGTCCGAGCCATCACCCTGCGCCCTTGGCTTGAGCCGTCACTCTGCGCCCTTGGTCCGATGCTTCACCCCGCGCACTTGGTCCGAGGCTTAACCCAGTGCCCTTGGTCCGAGGCTTCACCCAGCGCCCTTGGTCCGAGCCGTCACCCTGCGCCCTTGGTCCGAGCCGTCACCCTGCGCCCTTGGTCCGAGCCGTCACCCTGCGCCCTTGGTCCGAGCCGTCACCCTGCGCCCTTGGTCCGAGCCGTCACCCTGCGCCCTTGGTCCGAACCGTCACCCTGCGCCCTTGGTCCGAGCCCTCACTCTGCGCCCGAGGCTTCACCCAGCACCCTTGGTCCGAGCCGTCACCCTGCACCCTTGGTCCGAGCCGTCACCCTGCGCCCTTGGTCCGAGCCGTCACCCTGCGCCCTTGGTCCGAGCCGTCACCCTGCGCCCTTGGTCAGAGCCGTCACCCTGCGCCCTTGGTCCGAACCGTCACCCTGCGCCCTTGGTCCGAGCCCTCACTCTGCACCCGAGGCTTCACCCAGCACCCTTGGTCCGAGCCGTCACCCTGCTCCCTTGGTCCGAGTCGTCACCCTGCGCCCTTTGTCCGAGCCGTCACCCTGCGCCCTTTGTCTGAGCCGTCACCCTGCGCCCTTGGTCCGAGCCGTCACCCTGCGCCCTTGGTCCGAACCGTCACCCTGCGCCCTTGGTCCGAGCCCTCACTCTGCGCCCGAGGCTTCACCCAGCACCCTTGGTCCGAGCCGTCACCCTGCACCCTTGGTCCGAGCCGTCACCCTGCGCCATTGGTCCGAGCCGTCACCCTGCGCCATTGGTCCGAGCCGTCACTCTGTGCCCATACCTAAAAACAATATAGGCCCATCCGGGGACTACAACGGCTTGAGGCCCATCGGGGGACTACAACGGGTAGAGGCCCATTGGGGGACTACAACGGGTAGAGGCCCATCGGGGGACTACAACGGCTAGAGGCCGATCGGGGGACTTACTTAGGCTCGAGGCCCATCGGGGGACTACAACGGCTCAAGGCCCATCGGGGGACTACAACGGCTCGAGGCCCATCGGGGGACTACAACAGCTCGAGGCCCATCGGGGGACTACAACGGCTCGAGGCCCATCGGGGGACTACAATGGCTCGATGCCCATCGGGAGACTACAACGGCTCGAGGCCCATCGGGGGACTACAACGGCTCGAGGCCCATCAGGGGACTACAACGGCTCGAGGCCCATCGGGGGACTACAACGGCTCGAGGCCCATCAGAGGACTACAACGGCTTGAGGCCCATCGGAGGACTACAGCGGCTCGAGGCCCATCGGGGGACTACAATGGCTAGAGGCCCATCGGGGGACTACAACGGCAAGATCCCAGCTTGCCGTGGTCCGCTTCCTGTGCTTGTCACTCGACGGGCTGCTTGCCTTGTCAGTCCCCCAATCGGGGGACTGACATGGTAAGCAGCCCATCAGGGGACTGAGAACAATAGGGGGACTACAACGGCTCGATGCCCATCGGGGGACTACAACGGCTCTAGGCCCATCAGGGGACTACAACGGCTGGAGGCCCATCGGGGGACTACAACGGCTGGAGGCCCATCGGGGGACTACAACGGCTGGAGGCCCATCGGGGGACTACAACGGCTCGAGGCCCATCGGGGGACTACAACGGCTCGAGGCCCATCGGGGGACTACAACGGCTCGAGGCCCATCGGGGGACTACAACGGCTCGAGGCCCATCTGGGGACTACAACGGCTCGAGGCCCATCGGGGGACTACAACGGCTCGAGGCCCATTGGGGAACTACAACTGCAAGAGGCCCATCGGGGAACTACTATGGCTAGAGGTTCATCGGGGGACTACACCGGCAAGAGGCTCATCGGGGGACTACACCAGCAAGAGGCCCATCAGGGAATTAGTTCATGCTACATTAGCACTATCCAGGAGCGCCACGGGGAGGCTTCCCAATGCTCCCATACAACCGGGGTGCCGTGGGGCCCCAAGCTCTCACTGCCTGGAAACCAAAGCGGCATCCCAGAGGGGGAGACTGGGAGGTAAAGGCGATCCCCCCCAAGCGTGGCCAGCGCCGGGAAGAGCAGCCCGCACCTGCATCCCAAAAATGAAAACAGGTACTTACCTACAACGGCTCGAAGGCCCATCGAGGGACTACAACGTCTCGAGGCCCATCGGGGGACTACAACGTCTCGAGGCCCATCGGGGGACTACAACGGCTCGAGGCCCATCGGGGGACTACAACGGCAAGAACCCAGCTTGACGTGGTCCGCCTCGTGTGCTTGTCACTCAACGGGCTGCTCTCCTTGTCTGTCCCCCAATGGGCGGCCTTACATCGGGGGACTGACATGGTAAGCAGCCTATCAGGGGACTGACAACAATAGGAGGACTACAACGGCTCGAGGCCCATCGGGGGACTACAACAGCTCGAGGCCCATTGGGGGACTACAACGGCTCGAGGCCCATCGGGGGACTACAACAGCTCGAGGCCCATCGGGGGACTACAACGGCTCGAGGCCCATCGGGAGACTACAACGGCTCGAGGCCCATCGGAGGACTACAACGGCTCGAGGCCCATCGGGGGACTACAACGGCTCACAACATGAGAACGTTTGATCTGGTGACTGATAGGCCACGGGGCAGCGGGACCACTAAAACTATGAATTTTAGAAAAGCAAAGTTCAATCAAATTAGGCAGGCACTAAGTTTGGTGAACTGGGATAATGTACTACAAGGGGACGACACTAAAGGGAAATGGCAAGCTTTTAAACGTATTCTCAATCAATATTGTAGTATGTATATCCCATATGGAAACAAAATGTCTAGGAATAAAAAAAGGCCTCTATGGATGAATAGAAAGGTTAGGGATAAAATGAAGAGGAAAAAGAATGCCTATAAGGTCCTAAAACAGGAGGGGACTGAGGCTGCACTAAGCAATTATAAGGAGTGCAATAAAAATTGTAAAAAAGAAATTAGGCTGGTAAAGATCGAAGCTGAAAATCAAATCGCTAGGGATATCAAATCTAACCCAAAAAAGTTTTACAAGTACATCAACTCTAAAAAAAGAAAGGTTGACTGTATAGGAATCCTAAAGGATGAGGGTGGGAACTCAATGGTGGATGACCAAGGTAAGGCAGAGTTATTAAATGCTTTCTTTGCTTCTGTCTTCACAAAGGAAACAGCACTGTTGCAAATTACAGAGGCAGAAGAGTCTCAATCTTCTAACTGTAATATTAAATACTTAACGCAGGAAGAAGTAAAGGCAAGACTAAATAAATTAAAAATAGACAAGGCACCTGGCCCGGATGGCACGCATCCTCGGGTCCTAAGAGAATTAAGTTCAGTTATAGCTAAGCCCCTTTATCTTATCTTTTGTGACTCTCTTGCAACTAGCAGAGTCCCAGTGGATTGGCGTACAGCCCACGTTTTCCCATTATTTAAGAAGGGCAAAAAATCTGATCCAGGAAATTATAGACCTGTAAGCTTAACATCAGTTGTATGCAAACTATTTGAGGGGTTACTAAGAGATACTATACATGACTTCATAGTAGAAAATAATCTTATTTCTCAGCATCAACATGGGTTTACTAAAGACAGGTCCTGTTTGACTAACATGCTCAGCTTTTATGAGGTAGTGAATGCTAATATGGATATTGGGAATGCTGTAGATGTGATATACTTGGACTTTGCAAAGGCCTTCGACACTGTTCCCTACAGAAGTCTGGTGCAAAAGTTGAGGATGCAAGGACTGGGGAAGAGTTTGTGTGCATGGATAGGGAACTGGCTAATGGACAGAAAACAAAGAGTTGTGGTCAATGGATCGTACTCAAAATGGGAGACTGTTAGCAGTGGGGTCCCACAGGGGTCTGTACTGGGTCCAGTGCTCTTCAATTTATTTATTAATGACCTAGTAGATGCAGTAGTGAGCAATGTTGCTATTTTTGCAGATGATACAAAATTGTGCAGAATCATCAACTCTCAGGAAGATAGTGTCATATTGCAACAGGATCTGGATAGGATGGCTATATGGGCACATACATGGCAGATGAAATTCAATGTTGACAAATGTAAAGTCATGCATTTTGGTCGTACCAATGGTCTAGCACCATACAAAATAAATGGGATACAGTTGGGAACATCAAACTTGGAGAAGGACTTAGGAGTACTCATCGACAACAAGTTAAATAATCGTACTCAATGCCAAGCCGCTGCAGCTAAAGCGAACAAAATTTTGGGATGCATTAAAAGGGAAATAAAAACTCGAGATGCTAGAATAATATTGCCCCTGTTTAACTCTCTAGTAAGGCCACATCTGGAATATGGAATTCAGTTCTGGGCACCACATTACAAAAAAGATATTGCAGTTTTAGAGCAGGTGCAGAGACGAGCTACAAAATTGATACGTGGGATGGAAGGTCTAGCTTACCAAGAAAGGTTAGATAAACTGGGTTTATTTAGTCTAGAGAAAAGACGCCTTAGAGGAGATCTAATTAACATGTATAAATACATTAGAGGGCAATATAATAGCTTGGCGGATGAGCTTTTTGTCCCTAGGCCTTCTCAAAGGACTAGAGGACATGAGCTGCGCATGGAGGAAAAACGTTTTAGCCATTTATTTAGGAAAGGGTTCTTTACAGTAAGAGTGGTTAAGATGTGGAATGCATTGCCACAGGAAGTCGTTATGGCAAACTCTATACCTGCATTTAAAGGGGGCTTAGATGCTTTCCTTGCGTTGAAAGACATCCATGGCTACAATTACTAGGTTATGCCTAATGATGTTGATCCAGGGATTTTATCTGATTGCCATCTGGAGTCAGGAAGGAATTTTTCCCATTTGGGGCTAATTGGACCATGCCTGGTGGGGTTTTTTTCGCCTTCCTCTGGATCAACAGGGGTATGTGGGGGACGGGCTGGAGTTGTACTTTGTACTGGTTGAACTCGATGGATGTATGTCTTTTTTCAACCAAAATAACTATGTAACTATGTAACTATGTAACTATGTAAAGCCCATCAGAGGACTACAAAGGCTCGAGGCCCATCGGAGGACTACAACGGCTCGAGGCCCATCGGGGGACTACAACGGCTAGAGGCCCATCGGGGGACTAAAACAGCAAGAACCCAGCTTGCTGTGGTCCGCCTCCTGTGCTTGTCACTCGACGGGCTGCTTGCCTTGTCAGTCCCCCAATGGGCGGCCTTACATCAGGGGACTTACATTGCAAGCAGCCCATCAGGGGACTGACATCAATAGGGGGACTATAACGGCTCGAGGCCCATCGGGGGACTACAACGGCTCGAGGCCCATCGGGGGACTACAACTGCTCGAGGCCCATCAGGGGACTACAACGGCTCGAAGCCCATCGGGAGACTGCAACGGCTCGAGGCCCATCGGGGGACTACAACGGCTCGAGGCCCATCGGGGGACTACAACGGCTCGAGGCCCATCGGAGGACTACAACAGCTCGAGGCCCATCAGAGGACTACAACGGCTCGGGGCCCATCGGGGGACTACAACGGCTAGAGGCCCATCGTGGGACTACAACGGCAAGAACCCAGCTTGCCATGGTCCGCCTCCTGTGCTTGTCACTCGACGGGCTGCTTGCCTTGTCAGTCCCCAATGGGCGGCCTTACATCGGGGGACTGACATGGCAAGCCGCCCATCAGGGGACTGACATCACTAGGGGGACTACAACGGCTCAAGGCCCATCGGGGGACTACAACGGCTCGAGGCCCATCGGGGGACTACAACGGCTCGAGGCCCATCAGGGGACTACAACGGCTCGAGGCCCATTGGGGGACTAATACAGCTCGAGGCCCATCGGGGGACTACAACAGCTCGAGGCCCATCGGGGGACTACAACAGCTCGAGGCCCATTGGGGGACTACAACAGCTCGAGGCCCATCGGGGGACTACAATGGCTCGAGGCCCATCGGGGGACTACAACAGCTCGAGGCCCATCAGGGGACTACAACGGCTCGAGGCCCATCGGGGGACTACAACGGCTCGAGGCCCATCGGAGGACTACAACGGCTCGAGGCCCATCGGAGGACTACAACGGCTCGAGGCCCATCGGGGGACTACAATGGCTAGAGGCCCATCGGGGGACTACAATGGCTAGAGGCCCATCGGGTGACTACAACAAATCGAGGCCCATCGGGGGACTACAACAGCTCCAGGCCCATCGGGGGACTACAACAGATCGAGGCCCATCGGGGGACTACAACGGCTCAAGGCCCATCGGGGGACTACAATGGCTCGAGGACCATCGGGGGACTACAACGGCAAGAACCCAGCTTGACGTGGTCCGCCTCGTGTGCTTGTTACTCAACGGGCTGCTCTCCTTGTCTGTCCCCCAATGGGCGGCCTTACATCGGGGGACTGACATGGTTAGCAGCCTATCAGGGGACTGACAACAATAGGAGGACTACAACGGCTCGAGGCCCATCGGGGGACTACAACGGCTCGAGGCCCATCGGGGGACTACAACAGCTCGAGGCCCATTGGGGGACTACAACGGCTCGAGGCCCATTGGGGGATTACAACGGCTCGAGGCCCATCGGGGGACTACAACGGCTAGAGGCCTATCGGGGGACTACAACGGCTCGAGGCCCATCAGGGGACTACAACGGCTCAAAGCCCATTGGAGGACTACAACGGCTCGAGGCCCATCGGGGGACTACAATGGCTAGAGGCCCATCGGGGGACTACAACGGCTAGAGGCCCATCGGGGGACTACAACGGCAAGAACCCAGCTTGCTGTGGTCCGCCTCCTGTGCTTGTCACTCGACGGGCTGCTTGCCTTGTCAGTCCCCCAATGGGCGGCCTTACATCGGGGGACTTACATGGCAAGCAGCCCATCAGGGGACTGACATCAATAGGGGGACTACAACGGCTCGAGGCCCATCGGGGGACTACAACGGCTCGAGGCCCATCGGGGGACTACAACGGCTCGAGGCCCATCGGGGGACTACAACGGCTCGAGGCCCATCGGGGGACTACAACGGTTCGAGGCTCATCGGGGACGACAACGGCAAGAGGCCCATCGGGGGACGACAACGGCAAGAGGCTCATCGGGGGACTACACCGGCTCGATGCCCATCAGGGAATTAGTTCATGCTACATTAGCACTATCCAGGAGCGCCATGGGGAGGCTTCCCAATGCTCCCATACAACCGCCGCGGGGCCCGAAGCTCACTTCCTGGAAACCACAGCGGCATTCCAGAGGGGGAGGCTGGGAGGTGCAGGCGATCCCCCCCCAAGCGTGGCCAGCGCCGGGAAGAGCAGCCCGCACCTGCCTCCCAAAAATGAAAAACAGGTACTTACCTACAACGGCTAGAGGCCCATCGGGGGACTACAACGGCTAGAGGCCCATCGGGGGACTACAACGGCTAGAGGCCCATCGGGGGACTACAACGGCTAGAGGCCCATCGGGGGACTACAACGGCTAGAGGCCCATCGGGGGACTACAACGGCTAGAGGCCCATCGGGGGACTACAACGGCGGCAAGAGGCCCATCGGGGGACTACAACGGCGGCAAGAGGCCCATCGGGGGACTACAACGGCGGCAAGAGGCCCACCGGGGGACTACAACGGCAAGAACCCAGCTTGCCGTGGGCCTCCTCCTGTGCTTTTCACTCGACGGGCTGCTTGCCTAGTCAGTCCCCCGACGGGCGACCTAACATCAGGGGACTGACATGGCAAGCAGCCCATTAGGGCACTGACAGCAATTTGGGGACTACAACAGCAAGAGGCCCATCGGGGAACTACAACGGCTAGAGGCCCATTGTGGGACTACAATGGCTAGAGGCCCATCGTGGGACTACAACGGCTAGAGGCCCATCGGGGGATTACAACGGCTAGAGGCCCATCGGGGGACTACAACGGCTAGAGGCCCATCGGGGGACTACAACGGCTAGAGGCCCATCGGGGGACTACAACGGCTAGAGGCCCATCGGGGGACTACAACGGCTAGAGGCCCATCGGGGGACTACAATGGCTAGAGGCCCATCGGGGGACTACAGCGGCTAGAGGCCCGCCGGGGGACTACAACGGCTAGAGGCCCATCGGGGGACTACAACGGCTAGAGGCCCATCGGGGGACTACATTGGCTAGAGGCCCATCGGGGGACTACAACGGCTAGAGGCCCATTGGGGGGACTACAACGGCTAGAGGCACAGCAAATGGCCCATCGGGGGACTACCACGGCAAGAGGCCCATCGGGGGTCTAACGCGGCAAGCGGCCCATCGTGGGGGCCAACATGGAAACCACTGCGTAAAAAAAAACAAAGAACGATTTACTATTTCAGTAATACACCCCTTTTCCTACACATCTAAACTAAGTAACTGCAACTGAGTTCTACTACAAGGAAGCCTCCAGTGTTCCTCAAGTGCTTTCAACAGTGCATAACACAGGTAGCTTCACATATGCACACGGAGTGATTAATATAAAAGTATTTTAAATCTGTTGGCCCTCACACTACATGAGAGGTAAAACTGACCAGTGACGGGGCAATCAAGATATATTGTGTGTACTGGGCTTTAAATGAATGGTTATGTCATTTTTGCGCTTTATACTTGAGAAAAGAAGGTCTTAAATGAAATATATATTTGCACATCTAAAGAAAAAAATTCTATGCATTTCAAGATCTTTGATTTAAGAGGCAGTGACTCCTAGCACCTTGTGCAGAGTTCTCCATGTACTTACCTGCAACTGCTTCTTAGGATGACTCCGCAGCTGTTGATATGGGAACGATTTCTCTCATGTAAACATGTTTCCTGTGAAATGAATCAATGCAGTAAAGCTGGATAACATACACAAATCAGATTTCACATATTACTTTAAAATTTTGATACTTAGCCAACAATATTAGTTTTTTTTAAGGCAGTCCTCTTCAGCATTAATGGCATAGCTGAAACTCTGCTATACCACTGCAAAAATAGGCCCTAAAGAGACTAAAAAAAGGTTCCCCTGGGGGGTATTCCTTGGCTGTAGCTGCAGGCAATCCAGCGCATGCTCCCCCAAAGCGTGTCACAATCCTGGCTCGACTGATGTATTTACCTTCCCTGGCTCCAGCGGGGGCGCTGCTGCGGCTCTCAGAACAGAGATAGGCTGAAATGGACGATTTCTGTTGGGTCCGCTTTACTACGCAGGAGACTTGCACCTGCGCAGTAGAGTGGTCCAACAGCGATCGGCTATTCCGCCTATCTCCAAGTGTAGAGCCAATGCGCCTGCGCTGGAGCCGGGGAGGTAAATATTTACATCTCCGCTGTTCGGAGGGGCACAGCGAGACCGCTGTAGGACACAGGAGGACGGGGGACTCTTCAAAAGGATCTGGAGTAGAGATGTAGCGAACGGTTCCCGAACCGTTTGCCGGTGAACCGCTCTGCTACTCTGGGCCTCTTACTACTTCCGGGTCGCAATGACCCGGAGTAGTACGCCTGCGCTGCCCGGCGGAGCGCGTCCTAGATCGCGCTCCCGTTGCCGGGCACTTTCTGCGCATGTGCGTGACGCCACTCATGACGTCACGCACATGCGCAGAAAGTGCCCGTCAACAGGAGCGCGATCTAGGACGCGCTCCGCCGGGCAGCGCAGGCGTACTACTCCGGGTCATTGCGACCCGGAAAGTAAGAGGCCCAGAAAGGTTCACCAGGTAAACGGTTCGGGCCATCACTGATCTGGAGGCTTCCCCCACCCGAAGTGAGAAACCCCCAGGGGAACTTTTTTTAGTTGCAGGTTTTCTTTAATCACCCCGAAGTCCCTGGGGCAAATTGCGGGGCTCCTTCCTGTTGGAGGCAGAGCTGTGAGCAGTCAGTAGCTCTGCCTCTCCTCGCATTAATCCCTGCTGATCGCCGCCTCTCCCCCGCCCCTCTCAGTCCTTTGAATGGGGCAGGGGAGAGGCAGAGATCCGCGGAGATTGACGAGAATTGAGGCATAACTACAACGCTAAGCTCAGCCTCTCCGGGCAGCAAAATCCACGACTTTGAAGGTCATGGATTTTTGCCCCAGTATTTAGTGGCGATTAAGGTATCGTTTTGTCGCAGGATAGCGGCGTTTTAGCTATGCCATTAATGCTGAAGAGGACTACCTTAAAAAAGGTAATGTGTAGGCTTTAGACTCTTTAAGCAAACCTCAAATTGTTGCCATGGTTTTCGGCAAGGTTTCTTAAAAGCTATGGCAGTCAGTAAATGTCTTGTGCAGTGATAAGTTAAATGTATTTAAGTGGAGTTACTCTAAATTCCTACTGAGAGCAAAAACTAGAAAGAAAAGCTAGTGCGGACTATTTCAGCGCTTACCTCCATCTGACGCACTCCTTCCTTGGTGTCTGTGATGTCAGTTTATCCAACAGTGCTAAGGTTTCACAGATTAACACTATGTGGCCTACACATGTGCAGCCCAGAGCGAAAGCCGCTAGAACCATTATACATGTAAGAGCCAAAGTGCAAGCTTTAATAGAGTGTTAAAGGACCACTGAAGTGAGAGGTATATGGAGGCTACCATATTTATTTCCTTTTTGCCAGAAAATCCTGCTGATCTCTTTAGCTGAAATAGTATCTGAATAACACACTTGAAAAAAAAGAAAAACATAAGGCTAATCCAGTCAGATTTTAGTCAAACATCTGATCTGCATGCTTGCTCAGAGTCTGGCGAAAAGTATTTGAGGGAGAGTATAGGCAGGACAGCCAGGCCATATGAATGGTTTAAAAGTAAATCTATCAGCCTTCGTATCCCTCTCACTTCACGTGTGCTTTAATTTTTAGCCATCTCAAACACACATTTAAACTTTCCCCCCAACAGGATAAAATTAACCCCTTTAATCATTTCTTTCAAGTTTTAGCATTACTTTTTTATCCTTGAGACAAGAGAATAAACCACACAACAAAATAAATAACTTTATTTCACAATCAAATACAATCAACATACATTGTATCAAGAGAAATTGAAAGATAGTAAAAAAAAAAATTATATATATAGAGAGAGAGAAAATAGCTATACATAATTTGTGATTTTTCTTCTCAGCAATGGAACTTGCATTGGCCCAAGAACACTTTGAAAAAAACAGTAAAGGCTTGGTGAGAGTGATATGGAGGCGGCCATATTTATTTCCTTGTAAACAATACCAGTTGTCCGGCAACCCTATTGAGCTTGCATAAGTAGTTTGAGTCGAAACCCTGGAACAAGCATATGGCTAATCCAGTAGTACCTGATCTGCTGCATGCTTATTCAGGGATTATGGATCTAAGTATTCGAGACCCAGGATCAGGAAGACTGCCAGGTAATTGGTATTGTTTATAAGGAAATACATATGGCAGCATTCAATATCCTTTTCACCTCGGGTTCCCGTTAAAGCACATCTTAATTGAGGGATATGGAGGCTGCCATATTTATTTCCTTTCAAAGGAAATCAGTTGCCTGGCTATCCTGCTGATCCTCTGCCTCTAATACTTTTAGCCATAGACCCTGAGTATGCAGCAGATCAGGTGATTCTGACATTGTCAGATCTGACACTACTGCAGCCAAATCGATCAGCGGGGCTTCCAAGCAACTGGTATTGTTTACAAGAAAATAAATATGGCAGCCTCCATATCCCTCCCACTACAGTTGTCCTTTAGGAGATGAGCAACAAACAATGGAATACTATTTTTCTGTATTAATGCAAACTTGAGAAGTTCAAGACAAGACAAATAACATTTATATAGCGCTTTTCTCTTGGCAGACTCAAAGCGCCAGAGCAGCAGCCACTAGGGTGCGCTCTATAGGCAGTAGCAGAGTTAGGGAGACTTGCCTAAGGTCGCTGTTCGTTTGAATTCCGAGAATTCAAACGAACAGCGCCCTGGTCCGAAACTACAAACAGCGCCCTGGTCCGAGACTTCAAACAAACAGCGCCCTGGTCCGAGACTTCAAACAAACAGCGCCCTGATCCGAAACTACAAACAGCGCCCTGGTTTGAGACTTCACACAAACAGCGCCCTGCAGCGCCCTGGTCCGAGACTTCACACAAACAGTGCCCTGGTCTGAGAGAATTCAAACAGCGCCCTGGTCCGAGACTTGAAACAAACAGCGCCCTGGTCTGAGACTTCAAACAAACTGCGCCCTGGTCCAAGACGACAAACAATCAGCGGCCTGGTTCGAGAGAATTCAAACAGCGCCCTGGTCCGAGACTTGAAACAAACAGCGCCCTGGTCGGAGACTTCAAACAAAGAGCGCCCAGGTACGAGACTTCTCAAATAGCACCCTGGTCCGAGACTTTAAACAAACAGCGCCCTGCAGCGCCCCGGTCCGAGACTTCACACAAACAGCGCCCCGGTCCGAGAATTCAAACGAACAGCGCCCTGGTCCGAGACTACAAACAAACAGCGCCCTGGTCCGAGACTTCAAACAAACAGTGCCCTGGTCCGAGACTACAAACAGCGCCCTGGTCCGAGACTTCAAAAAAAAAAGCGCCGTGGTCCGAGACTACAAACAGCGCCCTGGTCCAAGACCTCAAACAAACAGCGCACTGGTCCGAGACTAAAAACAAACAGCGCCCTGGTCCGAGACTTCAAACAAATAGCGCCCTGGTCCGAGACTTCAAACAAATAGCGCCCTGGTCCGAGACTTCAAATAAACAGCGCCCTGGTCCAAAACTACAAACAGTGCCCTGGTTCGAGACCAAACACAAAAATATTTACAGTATTGTGTTGGTAATGTACAGTGGCGTATCTGGGTAAAATAGTGCCTATGGCAAACACTACAATTGCGCCCCCCCCCCCCCATCCCTGCCCCCAAGCTTATTCCCCCATAATAAAGGCAGCCAGGTGCCTCAAGATAAAGAAATGAAATAGCCAGGAGCGCCAAGATAATTAAGTAGCAAAGTGCCCCCATTATACATAATTTGAGTAGATATGTTCCCCAGACAACTGAATTAGGTAGACACATGCTTCTAGATATTAGTATAAGGTAGTCATATATGTGCACTCCACATTTGAAAAATACTCCTCAGTCAGTGACATGACTATATAGTCTGTAAAGTACTGCAGAAGATGTCAGTGCTATATAAATACATAATAATATGGTAGGACATTAGACTATGACCATGGCAGATATCAGATTGTGAGCTCCTCTGGGGACAGTCAGTGACCTGACTATGTTCTCTGTAAAGTGCTGCAGGAGATATCAGTGCTATATAAATACATAATAATAATAATAATAATAATAATAATAATATGGGAGGACATTAGACTATGGTAGGATTAGATTGTGAGCTCCTCTGAGGACAGTCAGTGACATGACTATGTACGCTGTAATGTGCTGCAGGAGATGTCAGTGCTATATAAATACATAATAATAATAATAATAATATGGTAGGCCATTAGACTATGACTATGGTAGGATTAGATTGTGAGCTCCTCTGAGGACAGTCAGTGACATGACTATGTACGCTGTAATGTGCTGCAGGAGATGTCAGTGCTATATAAATACATAATAATAATAATAATAATATGGTAGGCCATTAGACTATGACTATGGTAGGATTAGAGTGTGAGCTCCTCTGAGGACAGTCAGTGACATGATTATGTTCTCTGTAATGTGCTGCAGGAGAGGTCAGTGCTATATAAATACATAACAATAATATGGGAGGACATTAGACTATGACTATGGTAGGATTAGAGTGTGAGCCTCTCTAAGGACAGTCAATGACATGACTATGTTCTCTGAAATGTGCTGCAGAAGATGTCAGTGCTTTATAAATACATAATAATAATAATAATAATAATAATAATAATAATAATAATATGGTGGGACATTAGACTATGCCTATGGTAGAATTAGATTGTGAGCTCCTCTGAGGACAGTCAGTGACCTGACTATGTTCTCTGTGACCTGACTATGTTCTCTGTAAAGTGCTGCAGGAGATATCAGTGCTATATAAATACATAATAATAATATGGTAGGACATTAGACTGACTATGGTAGGATTAAAGTGTGAGCTCCTCTGAGGACAATCAGTGACATGACTATGTACTCTGTAATGTGCTGCAGAAGATGTCAGTGGTATATAAATACATAATAATAATAATATAATAATAATAATAATAATATAATAATAATATAATATGGTAGGACATTAGACTATGGTAGGATTAGATTGTGAGCTCCTCTGAGGACAGTCAGTGACATGACTAGGTGTTCTGTAAAGTGTTGGAAAAGATGTAGCTACTCGGATTCAAAATGTAAATTATACAGCGGTGGCCCTGGGAGATGGGCGTTAACTTACCCATAAATCTGTGGGATCCTATGCATTCCATTTGCGTCACACGCAACGTGTGACGCGTTCCACGCCAATATCACGCTTTCTCCTTCAAGCCAGAAGAAGGAAGTGCGGTAGTGACATGAAATGTGTCACACACATTGCGTGTGATGTGAATGGAATGCATATGATCCCACAGAATAATGGGTAAGGTAACCCCCATCTCCCACGGTCACCGCTGTATAATTTAGATTTCGAATCCAGGTAGCTACTCAAAAGACCATCCCTGCTTAAAAGTACCTTTTAAGGGATGTACAATAGATGGGGGGGAAGGGGGTAAGACAAGCAGGGAGAATGGAGATTGAGATGGGGAAATGGAGGACAGTAAGAAGTGTGGGAAAGGCAGGGGGAGGACACAAGAGAGGGGAAAAAAAGAAAAAGAAAAGGAAGGGTGGGAGATAAAGAGATGGAGGAACAGACTGTGTGGAAAGTGAAAAATCTCACAAGGGCTATCCAGTTTGGCAGGAACATCACACCACGAACATGATGCACAGTACAGGAGAGAGAGGGGGCAGAGAAGGGAGAGCACATGCTGGGAGCAGAGAAAAGAAGACAGAAAGTATTCAGCAGTAATCATCTTCTCTTTATTGTCGGGAGCTGCCTCTCTCTGCTCCGGTAACTTCACACACATTGCCTATCATCTCCTGGCTCTCCTGCAGTAAAAAGACACTCACTCACCGTCTGTGTCACTAGACTTGGCTGTGGCTACGCACGCAGACTCTTGTTCTCCTCTATGCTCCATCCCCCATCAGCCCCAGCGGCAGCAGCAGGGCTCCATGCAGCCAATCAGGAGGGAGATGTGAGCTGAGCAGCAGAGAGGTGAATGGGACGAGAGTTTCCTACTGCTGTACGGTGCTGGCTGCCAGCTAGGATATCGTCATAGGAAGGAGCCAGGAGGTTGTCAGACCTGGCTGGAAGGAGGGGGGATTTTCTCATTTATGCGCCCCCTGTGAGGTGAGTGACAAAGGGCGCCTATAGCAGCTGCCCTATGTGCACGCCTCCAGATCCGCCTCTGGTAATGTATATGGAAAATTGTGGGCGAAGAACAAGCATGCAAACATTGCAGGGATTTGAACCCTGTCCTGCCAGGCAGGAGTGCCTATCACCAACGCTTTCTGCCATAGTCAAATAATACTAAGTTTGAGAGAAGAAAATACATACTTCTAATTTTAATCAGAAAGGAAAAAAAAACTGCACATTTCCTAGTTAATCCAGAGGAAGGCGAAAAACCTTACAAGGCCTAGTCCAATTAGCCTTAAAAGGGAAAAATTCCTTCCCGACACCTTATGGCAGTCAGATAAATCCCTGGATCAACTCTCCCTGGCACTATGTTGTAATTATGGCCGGAGGTACTTTACTTACAACCGGCGCCCAGGAGATACTTGCTACAACCGGCGCCCAGGCCAGGAGGGACTTGCTACAACCGGCGCCCAGGAGGGACTTGCTACAACCGGCGCCCAGGAGGGACTTGCTACAACCGGCGCCCAGGAGGGACTTGCTACAACCGGCGCCCAGGAGGGACTTGCTACAACCGGCGCCCAGGAGGGACTTGCTACAACCGGCGCCCAGGAGGGACTTGCTACAACCGGCGCCCAGGAGGGACTTGCTACAACCGGCGCCCAGGAGGGACTTGCTACAACCGGCGCCCAGGAGGGACTTGCTACAACCGGCGCCCAGGAGGGACTTGCTACAACCGGCATCCAGGAGGGACTTGTTACAACCGGCGCCAAGGACGGACTTGTTACAACCGGCGCCAAGGACGGACTTGTTACAACCGGCGCCCAGGACGGACTTGTTACAACCGGCGCCCAGGAGATACTTGCTACAACCGGCGCCCAGGCCAGGAGGGACTTGCTACAACCGGCGCCCAGGCCAGGAGGGACTTTCTACAACCGGCGCCCAGGAGGGACTTGCTACAACCGGCGCCCAGGAGGGACTTGCTACAACCGGCGCCCAGGAGGGACTTGCTACAACCGGCGCCCAGGAGGGACTTGCTACAACCGGCGCCCAGGAGGGACTTGCTACAACCGGCGCCCAGGAGGGACTTGCTACAACCGGCGCCCAGGAGGGACTTGCTACAACCGGCGCCCAGGAGGGACTTGCTACAACATGCGCCCAGGAGGGACTTGCTACAACCGGCGCCCAGGAGGGACTTGCTACAACCGGCGCCCAGGAGGGACTTGCTACAACCGGCATCCAGGAGGGACTTGTTACAACCGGCGCCAAGGACGGACTTGTTACAACCGGCGCCAAGGACGGACTTGTTACAACCGGCGCCCAGGACGGACTTGTTACAACCGGCGCCCAGGACGGACTTGTTACAACCGGCGCCCAGGACGGACTTGTTACAACCGGCGCCCAGGACGGACTTGTTACAACCGGCGCCCAGGACGGACTTGTTACAACCGGCGCCCAGGACGGACTTGTTACAACCGGCGCCCAGGACGGACTTGTTACAACCGGCGCCCAGGACGGACTTGTTACAACCGGCGCCCAGGACGGACTTGTTACAACCGGCGCCCAGGACGGACTTGTTACAACCGGCGCCCAGGACGGACTTGTTACAACCGGCGCCCAGGAGGGACTTGTTACAACCGGCGCCCAGGAGGGACTTGTTACAACCGGCGCCCAGGAGGGACTTGTTACAACCGGCGCCCAGGACGGACTTGTTACAACCGGCGCCCAAGACGGACTTGTTACAACCGGCGCCCAGGACGGACTTGTTACAACCGGCGCCCAGGACGGACTTGTTACAACCGGCGCCCAGGACGGACTTGTTACAACCGGCGCCCAGGAGATACTTGCTACAACCGGCGCCCAGGCCAGGAGGGACTTGCTACAACCGGCGCCCAGGCCAGGAGGGACTTTCTACAACCGGCGCCCAGGAGGGACTTGCTACAACCGGCGCCCAGGAGGGACTTGCTACAACCGGCGCCCAGGAGGGACTTGCTACAACATGCGCCCAGGAGGGACTTGCTACAACCGGCGCCCAGGAGGGACTTGCTACAACCGGCGCCCAGGAGGGACTTGCTACAACCGGCGCCCAGGAGGGACTTGCTACAACCGGCGCCCAGGAGGGACTTGCTACAACCGGCGCCCAGGAGGGACTTGCTACAACCGGCGCCCAGGAGGGACTTGCTACAACCGGCGCCCAGGAGGGACTTGCTACAACCGGCGCCCAGGAGGGACTTGCTACAACCGGCGCCCAGGAGGGACTTTCTACAACCGGCGCCCAGGAGGGAATTGTTACAACCGGCATCCAGGAGGGACTTGTTACAACCGGCGCCAAGGACGGACTTGTTACAACCGGCGCCCAGGACGGACTTGTTACAACCGGCGCCCAGGACGGACTTGTTACAACCGGCGCCCAGGACGGACTTGTTACAACCGGCGCCCAGGACGGACTTGTTACAACCGGCGCCCAGGACGGACTTGTTACAACCGGCGCCCAGGACGGACTTGTTACAACCGGCGCCCAGGACGGACTTGTTACAACCGGCGCCCAGGACGGACTTGTTACAACCGGCGCCCAGGACGGACTTGTTACAACCGGCGCCCAGGACGGACTTGTTACAACCGGCGCCCAGGACGGACTTGTTACAACCGGCGCCCAGGACGGACTTGTTACAACCGGCGCCCAGGACGGACTTGTTACAACCGGCGCCCAGGACGGACTTGTTACAACCGGCGCCCAGAAGGGACTTGCTACAACCGGCGCCCAGGAGGGACTTGCTACAACCGGCGCCCAGGAGGGACTTGCTACAACCGGCGCTCAGGAGGGACTTGCTACAACCGGCGCCCAGGAGGGACTTGCTACAACCGGCGCCCAGGAGGGACTTGCTACAACCGGCGCCCAGGAGGGACTTGCTACAACCGGCGCCCAGGAGGGACTTGCTACAACCGGCGTCCAGGAGGGACTTGCTACAACCGGCGCCCAGGACGGACTTGTTACAACCGGCGCCAAGGACGGACTTGTTACAACCGGCGCCAAGGACGGACTTGTTACAACCGGCGCCCAGGACGGACTTGTTACAACCGGCGCCCAGGACGGACTTGTTACAACCGGCGTCCAGGACGGACTTGTTACAACCGGCGCCCAGGACGGACTTGTTACAACCGGCGCCCAGGAGATACTTGCTACAACCGGCGCCCAGGCCAGGAGGGACTTGCTACAACCGGCGCCCAGGCCAGGAGGGACTTTCTACAACCGGCGCCCAGGAGGGACTTGCTACAACCGGCGCCCAGGAGGGACTTGCTACAACCGGCGTCCAGGAGGGACTTGCTACAACCGGCGCCCAGGACGGACTTGTTACAACCGGCGCCAAGGACGGACTTGTTACAACCGGCGCCAAGGACGGACTTGTTACAACCGGCGCCCAGGACGGACTTGTTACAACCGGCGCCCAGGACGGACTTGTTACAACCGGCGCCCAGGACGGACTTGTTACAACCGGCGCCCAGGACGGACTTGTTACAACCGGCGCCCAGGACGGACTTGTTACAACCGGCGCCCAGGACGGACTTGTTACAACCGGCGCCCAGGACGGACTTGTTACAACCGGCGCCCAGGACGGACTTGTTACAACCGGCGCCCAGGAGGGACTTGTTACAACCGGCGCCCAGGACGGACTTGTTACAACCGGCGCCCAGGAGGGACTTGTTACAACCGGCGCCCAGGACGGACTTGTTACAACCGGCGCCCAGGACGGACTTGTTACAACCGGCGCCCAGGAGGGACTTGTTACAACCGGCGCCCAGGAGGGACTTGTTACAACCGGCGCCCAGGACGGACTTGTTACAACCGGCGCCCAGGACGGACTTGTTACAACCGGCGCCCAGGAGGGACTTGTTACAACCGGCGCCCAGGAGGGACTTGTTACAACCGGCGCCCAGGAGGGACTTGCTACAACCGGCGCCCAGGAGGGACTTGCTACAACCGGCGCCCAGGAGGGACTTGCTACAACCGGCGTCCAGGAGGGACTTGCTACAACCGGCGCCCAGGACGGACTTGTTACAACCGGCGCCAAGGACGGACTTGTTACAACCGGCGGCCAGGACGGACTTGTTACAACCGGCGCCCAGGACGGACTTGTTACAACCGGCGCCCAGGCCGGACTTGTTACAACCGGCGCCCAGGACGGACTTGTTACAACCGGCGCCCAGGACGGACTTGTTACAACCGGCGCCCAGGCCAGGAGGGACTTGCTACAACCAGCGCCCAGGCCAGGAGGGACTTTCTACAACCGGCGCCCAGGAGGAACCTGCTACAACTGGCGCCCAGGAGGGACTTGCTACAACCGGCGCCCAGGAGGGACTTGCTACAACCGGCGCCCAGGAGGGACTTGCTACAACCGGCGCCCAGGAGGGACTTGCTACAACCGGCGCCCAGGAGGGACTTGCTACAACCGGCGCCCAGGAGGGACTTGCTACAACCGGCGCCCAGGAGGGACTTGCTACAACCGGCGCCCAGGAGGGACTTGCTACAACCGGCGCCCAGGAGGGACTTGCTACAACCGGCGCCCAGGAGGGACTTGCTACAACTGGCGCCCAGGAGGGACTTGCTACAACCGGCATCCAGGAGGGACTTGTTACAACCGGCGCCCAGGAGGGACTTGTTACAACCGGCGCCCAGGAGGGACTTGTTATAACCGGCGCCCTGGAGGGACTTGTTACAACCGGCGCCCTGGAGGGACTTGTTACAACCGGCGCCCAGGAGGGACTTGTTACAACCGGCGCCCAGGAGGGACTTGTTACAACCGGCGCCCAGGAGGGACTTGTTACAACCGGCGCCCAGGAGGGACTTGTTACAACCGGCGCCCAGGAGGGACTTGTTACAACCGGCGCCCAGGAGGGACTTGTTACAACCGGCGCCCAGGAGGGACTTGTTACAACCGGCGCCCAGGAGGGACTTGTTACAACCGGCGCCCAGGAGGGACTTGTTACAACCGGCGCCCAGGAGGGACTTGTTACAACCGACGCCCAGGAGGGACTTTAGTAACAACCGGCGCTCTAGTACGACCCTTCCGCCCTTCACCCCGCGCCCTTGGTCCAAGGTTTCACCACGCGCCCTTGGTCCAAGGTTTCACCACGCGCCCTTGGTCCGAGGCTTCACCACGCGCCTTTGGTCCGAGGCTTCACCACGCGCCTTTGGTCCGAGGCTTCACCACGTGCCCTTGGTCCGAGGCTTCACCACGCGCCCTTGATCCGAGGCTTCACCACGCGCCCTTGGTCCGAGTCGTCACCACGCGCCCTTGGTCCAAGTCGTCACCACGCACCCTTGGACCGAGCCGTCACCACGCGCCCTTGGTCCGAGCCGTCACCACGTGCCCTTGGTCCGAGCCGTCACCCTGCGCCCTTGGTCCGAGCCGTCACCCTGCGCCCTTGGTCCGAGCCGTCACCCTGCGCCCTTGGTCCGAGCCATCACCCTGCGCCCTTGGTTCGAGCCGTCACCCAGCGCCCTTGGTGCGAGCCGTCACCCTGCGCCCTTGGTCCGAGCCGTCACCCTGCTCCCTTGGCCTGAGCCGTCACCCTGCACCCTTGGACCGAGCTGTCACTCTGCGCCCGAGGCTTCACCCAGCGCCCTTGGTCCGAGCCGTCACTCTGCGCACTTGGTCCGAGGCTTCACCCAGCGCCCTTGGTCCGAGGCTTCACCCAGCGCCCTTGGTCCGAGCCGTCACCCTGCGCCCTTGGTCCGAGCCGTCACCCTGCGCCCTTGGTCCGAGCCGTCACCCTGCGCCCTTGGTCCGAGCCGTCACCCTGCGCCCTTGGCCTGAGCCGTCACCCTGCACCCTTGGTTCGAGCCGTCACTCTGCGCCCGAGGCTTCACCCAGCGCCCTTGGTCCGAGCCGTCACCCAGCGCCCTTGGTCCGAGCCGTCACCCAGCGCCCTTGGTCCGAGCCGTCACCCTGCGTCCTTGGTCCGAGCCGTCACCCTGCGCCCTTGGACCGAGCCGTCACCCTGCGCCCTTGGTCCGAGCCGTCACCCTGCGCCCTTGGTCCGAGCCGTCACCCTGCGCCCTTGGTCCGAGCCGTCACCCTGCGCCCTTGGTCCGAGCCGTCACCCTGCGCCCTTGGTCCGAGCCGTCACCCTGCGCCCTTGGTCCGAGCCGTCACCCTGCGCCCTTGGTCCGAGCCATCACCCTGCGCCCTTGGTCCGAGCCGTCACCCTGCGCCCTTGGACCGAGCCGTCATTCTTGGTCCGAGGCTTCACCCAGCGCCCTTGGTCCGAGGCTTCACCCAGCGCCCTTGGTCCGAGGCTTCACCCAGCTCCCTTGGTCCGAGGCTTCACCCAGCGCCCTTGGTCCGTGCCGTCACCCAGCGCCCTTGGTCCGAGCCGTCACCCAGCGCCCTTGGTCCGAGGCTTCACCCAGCGCCCTTGGTCCGAGCCGTCACCCTGCGCCCTTGGTCCGAGCCGTCACCCTGCGCCCTTGGTCCGAGCCGTCACCCTGCGCCCTTGGTCCGAGCCGTCACCCTGCGCCCTTGGCTTTAGCCGTCACCCTGCGCCCTTGGTCCGAGCCGTCACCCTGCGCCCTTGGTCCGAGCCGTCACCCTGCGCCCTTGGTCCGAGCCGTCACCCTGACCCTTGGTCCGAGGCTTCACCCAGCGTCCTTGGTCCGAGGCTTCACCAAGCGCCCTTGGTCCGAGGCTTCACCACGCGCCCTTGGTCCGAGGCTTCACCACGCGCCCTTGGTCCAAGGCTTCACCACGCGCCCTTGGTCCGAGGCTTCACCAAGCGCCCTTGGTCCGAGGCTTCACCCAGCGCCCTTGGTCCGAGCCGTCACCCTGCGCCCTTGGTCCGAGCCATGACCCTGCGCCCTTGGTCCGAGCCGTGACCCTGCGCCCTTGGTCCGAGCCGTCACCCTGCGCCCTTGGTCCGAGCCGTCACCCAGCGCCCTTGGTCCGAGACGTCACCCAGCGCCCTTGGTCCGAGCCTTGACCCAGCGCCCTTGGTCCGAGGCTTCACCCAGCGCCCTTGGTCCGAGCCGTCACCCTTGGTCCGAGCCGTCACCCTGCGCCCTTGGTCCGAGCCGTCACCCTGCGCCCTTGGTCCGAGCCGTCACCCTGCGTCCTTGGTCCGAGGCTTCACCCAGCGCCCTTGGTCCGAGCCGTCACCCAGCGCCCTTGGTCCGAGCCATCACCCTTGGTCCGAGCCGTCACCCAGCGCCCTTGGTCCGAGCCGTCACCCAGCGCCCTTGGTCCGAGCCGTCACCCAGCGCCCTTGGTCCGAGCCGTCACCCAGCGCCCTTGGTCCGAGCCGTCACCCAGCGCCCTTGGTCCGAGCCGTCACCCAGCGCCCTTGGTCCGAGCCTTCACCCTGCGCCCTTGGTCCGAGCCGTCACCCAGCGCCCTTGGTCCGAGGCTTCACCCAGCGCCCTTGGTCCGAGGCTTCACCCAGCGCCCTTGGTCCAAGCCGTCACCCAGCGCCCTTGGTCTGAGCCGTCACCCTGCGCCCTTGGTCCGAGGCTTCACCCTGCGCCTTTGGTCCGAGCCGTCACCCTGCGCCCTTGGTCCGAGCCGTCACCCTGCGCCCTTGGTCCGAGCCGTCACCCTGCGCCCTTGGTTCAAGCCATCACCCTGCGCCCTTGATCCGAGCCGTCACCCTGCGCCCTTGATCCGAGCCGTCACCCTGCACCCTTGGTCCGAGCCGTCACCCTGCGCCCTTTGTCCGAGCCGTCACCCTGCGCCCTTGGTCCGAGGCATCACCCAGCGCCCTTGGTCCGAGGCTTCACCCAGCGCCCTTGGTCCGAGGCTTCACCCAGCGCCCTTGGTCCGAGGCTTCACCCAGCGCCCCTGGTCCGAGCCGTCACCCTGCGCACTTGGTCCGAGCCGTCACCCTGCGCACTTGGTCCGAGCCGTTACCCTGCGCCCTTGGTCCGAGCCGTCACCCTGCGCCCTTGGTCCGAGCCGTCACCCTGCGCCCTTGGTGCGAGCAGTCACCCTGCGCCCTTGGTGCGAGCCGTCACTCTGCGCCTTTGGTCCGAGCCGTCACTCTGCGCCCATACCTAAAAACAATATAGACCCATCCGGGGACTACATTGGCTCGAGGCCCATCGGGGGACTACAACGGGTAGAGGCCCATCGGGGGACTACAATGGCTCGAGGCCCATCGCGGGACTACAACAGATCGAGGCCCATCGGGGGACTACAACAGCTCGAGGCCCATCGGGGGACTACAACGGCTCGAGGCCCATCGGGGGACTACAATAGCTCGAGGCCCATCGGAAGACTACAACGGCTCGAGGCCCATCGGGGGACTACAACGGCTCGAGGCCCATCGGGGGACTACAGCGGCAAGAACCCATCTTGCCGTGGTCCGCCTCCTGTGCTTGTCACTCGACGGGCTGCTTGCCTTGTCAGTCCCCCAATGGGCGGCCTTACATCAGGGGACTGACATGGTAAGCAGCCCATCAGGGGACTGACAACAATAGGGGGACTACAATGGCTCGAGGCCCATCGGTGGGAATAAAACGAATCGAGGCCCATCGGGGGACTACAACAGCTAGAGGCCCATCGGGGGACTACAACGGCTCGAGGCCCATCGGGGGACTACAACGGCTCGAGGCCCATCGGGGGACTACAACAGCTCGAGGCCCATCGGGGGACTACAACGGCACGACGCCCATCGGGGGACTACAACGGCACGACGCCCATCGGGGGATTACAACGGCTAGAGGCCCAACGGGGGACTACCACGGCTAGAAGCCCATCGTGGGGATTACAACGGCTAGAGGCCCATCGGGGGACTACCACGGCAAGAGGCCCATCGGGGGACTAACGCGGCAAGCGGCCCATCGTGGGGGCCAACATGAAAACCACTGCGTAAAAAAAAACAAAGAACGATTTACTATTTTAGTAATACACCCCTTTTCCTACGCATCTAAACTAAGTAACTGCATCTGAGTTCTACTACAAGGAAGCCTCCAGTGTTCCTCAAGTGCTTTCAACAGTGCATAACACAGGTAGCTTCACATATGCACATGGAGTGATTAACCACTTGAGGACCTAGGGCTTTCTACCCCTTAAGGACCGGCCACTTTTTTTCCATTCAGACCACTGCAGCTTTCACGGTTTATTGCTCGCTCATACAACCTACCACCTAAATGAATTTTGGCTCCTTTT
Organism: Hyperolius riggenbachi; assembly: GCF_040937935.1. Lineage (NCBI taxonomy): Eukaryota > Metazoa > Chordata > Amphibia > Anura > Hyperoliidae > Hyperolius > Hyperolius riggenbachi. Next base: position 191,663,085 of record NC_090656.1, on the reverse strand, counting down.
CTTGTCACTAATACAGCTTTCTTTTGGGGCTATTTGATTGCTCCTGCGATTTTTACTTTTTATTATATTCATCAAAAAAGACATGAATTTTGGGAAAAAAATGATTTTTTTAACTTTCTGTGCTGACATTTTTCAAATAAAGTAAAATTTCTGTATACATGCAGCGCGAAAAATGTGGACAAACATATATATTTATTGGTTTGGGTAAAAGTTATAGCGTTTACAAACTATGGTGCAAAAAGTGAATTTTCCCATTTTCAAGCATCTCTGACTTTTCTGACCCCCTGTCATGTTTCATGAGGGGCTAGAATTCCAGGATAGTATAAATACCCCCCAAATGAACCCATTTTGGAAAGAAGACATCCCAAAGTATTCACTGAGAGGCATAGTGAGTTCATAGAAGATATTATTTTTTGTCACAAGTAAGCGGAAAATGACACTTTGTGAGAAAAAAAAAAAAAAAAGTTTCCATTTCTTCTAACTTGCGACAAAAAAAAATGAAATCTGCCACGGACTCACCATGCCCCTCTCTGAATACCTTGAAGGGTCTACTTTCCAAAATTCATCAAAATTTGTGGGGTGTGTTTACTGTCCTGACATTTTGGGGGGTGCTAAATTGTAAGCACCCCTGTAAAGCCTAAAGGTGCTCATTGGACTTTGGACCCCTTAGCGCAGTTAGGCTGCAAAAAAGTGCCACACATGTGGTATTGCCATACTCAGGAGAAGTAGTATAATGTGTTTTGGGGTGTATTTTTACACATACCCATGCTGGGTGGGAGAAATATCTCTGTAAATGACAATTTGTTAATTTTTTTTACACACAATTGTCCATTTACAGAGATATTTCTCCCACTCAGCATGGGTATGTGTAAAAATACACCACAAAACACATTATACTACTTCTCCTGAGTACGGCGATACCACATGTGTGGCACTTTTTTGCACCCTAACTGCGCTAAAGGGCCCAAAGTCCAATGAGTACCTTTAAGATTTCACAGGTCATTTTGAGAAATTTCGTTTCAAGACTACTCCTCACGGTTTAGGGCCCCTAAAATGCCAGGGCAGTATAGGAACCCCACAAATGACCCCATTTTAGAAAGAAGACACCCCAAGGTATTCCGTTAGTAGTATGGCGAGTTCATAGAAGATTTTATTTTTTGTCACAAGTTAGCGGAAAATGACACTTTGTGAAAAAACACAATTAAAATCAATTTCCGCTAACTTTTGACAAAAAATAAAAACTTCTATGAACTCACCATACTCCTAACGGAATACCTTGGGGTGTCTTCTTTCTAAAATGGGGTCATTTGTGGGGTTCCTATACTGCCCTGGCATTTTAGGGGCCCTAAACCGTGAGGAGTAGTCTTGAAACGAAATTTCTCAAAATGACCTGTGAAATCCTAAAGGTACTCATTGGACTTTGGGCCCTTTAGCGCAGTTAGGGTGCAAAAAAGTGCCACACATGTGGTATCGCCATACTCGGGAGAAGCAGTACAATGTGTTTTGAGGTGTATTTTTACACATACCCATGCTGGGTGGGAGAAATACCTCTGTAAATGGACAATTGTGTGTAAAAAAATCAAAAGATTGTCATTTACAGAGGTATTTCTCCCACCCAGCATGGGTATGTGTAAAAATACACCTCAAAACACATTGTACTACTTCTCCCGAGTACGGCGATACCACATGTGTGGCACTTTTTTGCACCCTAACTGCACTAAGGGGCATAAAGTCCAATGAGTACCTTTAGGATTTCACAGGTCATTTTTGTTTCAAGACTACTCCTCACGGTTTAGGGCCCCTAAAATGCCAGGGCAGTATAGGAACCCCACTAATGACCCCATTTTAGAAAGAAGACACCCCAAGGTATTCCGTTAGGAGTACGGTGAGTTCATAGAAGTTTTTATTTTTTTGTCACAAGTTAGCGGAAATTGATTTTAATAGTTTTTTTTCACAAAGTGTCATTTTCCGCTAACTTGTGACAAAAAATGAAATCTTCTATGAACTCACCATACTCCGTACGGAATACCTTTGGGTGTCTTCTTTCTAGAATGGGGTCATTTGTGGGGTTCCTATACTGCCCTGGCATTTTAGGGGCCCTAAACCGTGAGGAGTAGTCTTGAAACCAAATGTCGCAAAATGACCTGTGAAATCCTAAAGGTACTCATTGGACTTTGGGCCCCTTAGCGTACTTAGGGTGTAAAAAAGTGCCACACATGTGGTACCGCTGTACTCAGGAGAAGTAGTATAATGCGTTTTGGGGTGTATTTTTACACATACCCATGCTAAGTGGGAGAAATATCTCTGTAAATGACAATTGTTTGATTTTTTTACACACAATTGTCCATTTACATAGAAATTTCTCCCACCCAGCATGGGTATGTGTAAAAATACACCCCAAAACACATTATACTACTTTTCCTGAGTACGGCGGTACCACATGTGTGACACTTTTTTGCAGCCTAGGTGCGCTAAGGGGCCCAACGTCCTATTCACAGGTCATTTTGAAGCATTTGTTTTCTAGACTACTCCTCGCGGTTTAGGGCCCCTAAAATGCCAGGGCAGAATAGGAACCCCACAAGTGACCCCATTTTAGAAAGAAGACACCCCAAGGTATTCCGTTAGGTGTATGGCAAGTTCATAGAAGATTTTATTTTTTGTCACAAGTTAGTGAAAAATGACACTTTGTGAAAAAAAACCAATAAAAATTATTTTCCGCTAACTTTTGACAAAAAATAAAATCTTCTATGAACTCGTCATACACCTAACATAATACCTTGGGGTGTCTTTTTTTTCTAAAATGGGGTCACTTGTGGGGTTCCTATACCGCCCTGGCATTTTACAGGCCCAAAACCGTGAGTAGTCTGGAAACCAAATGTCTCAAAATGACTGTTCAGGGGTATAAGCATCTGCAAATTTTGATGACAGGTGGTCTATGAGGGGGTGAATTTTGTGGAACCGGTCATAAGCAGGGTGGCCTTTTAGATGACAGGTTGTATTGGGCCTGATCTGATGGATAGGAGTGCTAGGGGGGTGACAGGAGGTGATTGATGGGTGTCTCAGGGGGTGGTTAGAGGGGAAAATAGATGCAATCAATGCACTGGGGAGGTGATCGGAAGGGGGTCTGAGGGTTTGGCCGAGTGATCAGGAGCCCACACGGGGCAAATTGGGGCCTGATCTGATGGGTAGGTGTGCTAGGGGGTGACAGGAGGTGATTGATGGGTGTCTCAAGGTGTGATTAGAGGGGAGAATAGATGCAAGCAATGCACTGGCGAGGTGATCAGGGCTGGGGTCTGAGGGCATTCTGAGGGTGTGGGCGGGTGATTGAGTGCCCTAGGGGCAGATAGGGGTCTAATCTGATAGGTAGCAGTGACAGGGGGTGATTGATGGGTAATTAGTGGGTGTTTAGGGTAGAGAATAGATGGAAACACTGCGCTTGGGTGGTGATCTGTTGTCGGATCTGCGGGCGATCTATTGGTGTGGGTGGGTGATCAGTTTGCCCACAAGGGGCAGGTTAGGGGCTGATTGATGGGTGTCAGTGACAGCGGGTGATTGATGGGTGTCAGTGACAGGGGGTGATTGATGGGTGATTGATAGGTGATTGACAGGTAATCAGTGGGTTATTACAGGGGAGAACAGATGTAAATATTGCACTGGCGAATTGATAAGGGGGGGTCTGAGGGCAATCTGAGATTGTAGGCGGGCGATTGGGTGCCCGCAAGGGGCAGATTAGGGTCTGATCTGATGGGTAACAGTGACAGGTGGTGATAGGGGGTGATTGATGGGTGATTGATGGGTAATTAGTGGGTGTTTAGAGGAGAGAATAGATGGAAACACTGCGCTTGGGTGGTGATCTGATGTCGGATCTGCGGGCGATCTATTGGTGTGGGTGGGTGATCAGTTTGCCTGCAAGGGGCAGGTTAGGGGCTGATTGTTGGGTGGCAGTGACAGGGGGTGATTGATGGGTGATAGGTGATTGGCAGGTGATTGACAGGTGATCAGTGGGTTATTACAGGGAAGGACAGATGTAATTAATGCACTGGCGAATTGATAAGGGGGGGGGGGTCAGAGGGCAATCTGAGCGTGTGGGCGGGTGATTGGGTGCCCGCAAGGGGCAGATTAGGGTCTGATCTGATAGGTAAAAGTGACAGGTGGTGATAGGGGGTGATTGATGGGTGATTGATGGGTAATTAGTGGGTGTTTAGAGAAGATAACAGATGTAAACGATACATTTGGGAGGTAATCTGACGGCGGGTTTGCGGGCGATCTAATGGTGTGGGTGGGTGATCAGATTGCCCGCAAGGGGCAGGTTAGGGGCTGATTGATGGGTGGCAGTGACAGGGGGTGATTGATGGGTGATAGGTGATTGGCAGGTGATTGACAGGTGATCAGTGGGTTATTACAGGGAAGAACAGATGTAATTAATGCACTGGCGAATTGATAAGGGGGGGTCTGAGGGCAATCTGAGCGTGTAGGCAGGTGATTGGGTGCCCGCAAGGGGCAGATTAGGGTCTGATCTGATAGGTAACAGTGACAGGTGGTGATAGGGGGTGATTGATGGGTGATTGATGGGTAATTAGTGGGTGTTTAGAGGAGAGAATAGATGTAAACAATGGATTTGGGAGGTGATCTGATGTCGGATCTGTGGGCGATCTATTGGTGTGGGGGGGTGATCAGATTGCCCGCAAGGGGCAGGTTAGGGGCTGATTGATGGGTGGCAGTGACAGGGGGTGATTGACGGGTGATTGACAGGTGATTGACAGGTGATCAGGGGGATAGATGCATACAGTAAACAGGGGGGGGGGGGGTCTGGGGAGAATCTGAGGGGTGGGGGGTGATCAGGAGGGGGCAGGGAGCAGGGGGGGGGGATAAAAAAAAATAGCGTTGACAGATAGTGACAGGGAGTGATTGATGGGTGATTAGGGGGGTGATTGGGTGCAAACAGGGGTCTGGGGGGTGGGCAGGGGGGGGTCTGATGGGTGCTGTGGGCGATCTGGGGCAGGGGAGGGAGAAATCAGTGTGCTTGGGTGCAGACTAGGGTGGCTGCAGCCTGCCCTGGTGGTCCCTCGGACACTGGGACCACCAGGGCAGGAGGCAGCCTGTATAATACACTTTGTAAACATTACAAAGTGTATTATACACTTTGTATGCGGCGATCGCGGGGTTAACATCCCGCCGGCGCTTCCGTATAGCCGGCAGGATGTTGCGGCGAGCGAGCGGTGACAGGCGCCGGCGGAGGATCACGTCACGGATGACGCGATCGCTCCGCCCATGCCCTTAAATGTACCGCCGCCTCTGTGGGTGAGGCCGTCCTGCAGGGCTCCACTTCCCCGCCGCCCCTGTGTAGTGGGCGGTCGGGAAGTGGTTAATATAAAAGTATTTTAAATCTGTTGGCCCTCATACTACATGAGAGGTAAAACTGACCAGTGACGGGGCAATCAAGATATATTGTGTGTACTGGGCTTTAAATGAATGGTTATGTCATTTTTGCGCTTTATACTTGAGAAAAGAAGGTCTTAAATGAAATATATATTTGCACATCTAAAGAAAAAAATTCTATGCATTTCAAGAATTTTGATTTAAGAGGCAGTGACTCCTAGCACCTTGTGCAGAGTTCTCCATGTACTTACCTGCAACTGCTTCTTAGGATGATTCAGCAGCTGTTGATATGGGAACTGTTTCTCTCATGTAAACATGTTTCCTGTGAAATGAATCAATGCAGTAAAGCTGGATAACATACACAAATCAGATTTCACATATTACTTTAAAATTTTGATACTTAGCCAACAATATTAGTTTTTTTTAAGGCAGTCCTCTTCAGCATTAATGGCATAGCTGAAACTCTGCTATACCACTGCAAAAATAGGCCCTAAAGAGACTAAAAAAAGGTTCCCCTGGGGGGTATTCCTTGGCTGTAGCTGCAGGCAATCCAGCGCATGCTCCCTCAAAGCGTGTCACAATCCTGGCTCGACTGATGTATTTACCTTCCCTGGCTCCAGCGGGGGCGCTGCTGCGGCTCTCAGAACAGAGATAGGCTGAAATGGACGATTTCTGCAGGAGACTTGCACCTGCGCAGTAGAGTGGTCCAACAGCGATCGGCTATTCCGCCTATCTCCGAGTGTAGAGCCAATGCGCCTGCGCTGGAGCCGGGGAGGTAAATATTTACATCCCCGCTGTTCGGAGGGGCACAGCGAGACCGCTGTAGGACACAGGAGGACGGGGGACTCTTCAAAAGGATCTGGAGTAGAGATGTAGCGAACGGTTCCCGAACCGTTTGCCGGTGAACCGCTCTGCTACTCTGGGCCTCTTACTACTACCGGGTCGCAATGACCCGGAGTAGTACGCCTGCGCTGCCCGGCGGAGCGCGTCCTAGATCACGCTCCCGTTGCTGGGCACCTTCTGCGCATGTGCGTGACGTCACTCATCACGCGCTCTGCCGGGCAGCGCAGGCGTACTACTCCGGGTCATTGCGACCCGGAAGTAGTAAGAGGCCCAGAAAGGTTCGCCAGGCGAACGGTTCGGGCCATCACTGATCTGGAGGCTTCCCCCACCCGAAGTGAGAAACCCCCAGGGGAACTTTTTTTAGTTGCAGGTTTTCTTTAATCACCCCGAAGTCCCTGGGGCAAATTGCGGGGCTCCTTCCTGTTGGAGGCAGAGCTGTGAGCAGTCAGTAGCTCTGCCTCTCCTCGCATTAATCCCTGCTGATCGCCGCCTCTCTCCTGCCCCTCTCAGTCCTTTGAGTGGGGCAGGGGAGAGGCAGAGATCCGCGGAGATTGACGAGAATTGAGGCAGAACTACAACGCTAAGCTCAGCCTCTCCGGGCAGCAAAATCCACAACTTTGAAGGTCATGGATTTTTGCCCCAGTATTTGGTGGCGATTAAGGTATCGTTTTGTCGCGGGATAGCGACGTTTTAGTTATACCATTAATGCTGAAGAGGACTACCTTAAAAAAGGTAATGTGTAGGCTTTAGACTCTTTAAGCAAACCTCAAATTGTTGCCATGGTTTTCGGCAAGGTTTCTTAAAAGCTATGGCAGTCAGTAAATGTCTTGTGCAGTGATAAGTTAAATGTATTTAAGTGGAGTTACTCAAAATTCCTACTGAGAGCAAAAACTAGAAAGAAAAGCTAGTGCGGACTATTTCAGCGCTTACCTCCATCTGACGCACTCCTTCCTTGGTGTCTGTGATGTCAGTTTATCCAACAGTGCTAAGGTTTCACAGATTAACACTATGTAGCCTACACATGTGCAGCCCAGAGCGAAAGCCGCTAGAACCATTATACATGTAAGAGCCAAAGTGCAAGCTTTAATAGAGTGTTAAAGGACCACTGAAGTGAGAGGTATATGGAGGCTACCATATTTATTTCCTTTTTGCCAGAAAATCCTGCTGATCTCTTTAGCTGAAATAGTATCTGAATAACACACTTGAAAAAAAAACAAAACATAAGGCTAATCCAGTCAGACTTTAGTCAAACATCTGATCTGCATGCTTGCTCAGAGTCTGGCGAAAAGTATTTGAGGGAGAGTATAGGCAGGACAGCCAGGCAATATAAATGGTTTAAAAGTAAATCTATCAGCCTTCGTATCCCTCTCACTTCACGTGTGCTTTAATTTTTAGCCATCTCAAACACACATTTAAACTTTCCCCCCACAGGATAAAATTAACCCCTTTAATCATTTCTTTCAAGTTTTTGCATTACTTTTTTATCCTTGAGACAAGAGAATAAACCACACAACAAAATAAATAACTTTATTTCACAATCAAATACAATCAACATACATTGTATCAAAAGAAATTGAAAGATCGTAAAAAAAAAATTATATATATATAGAGAGAGAGAAAATAGCTATACATAATTTGTGATTTTTCTTCTCAGCAATGGAACTTGCATTGGCCCAAGAACACTTTGAAAAAAACAGTAAAGGCTTGGTGAGAGTGATATGGAGGCGGCCATATTTATTTCCTTGTAAACAATACCAGTTGTCCGGCAACCCTATTGAGCTTGCATAAGTAGTTTGAGTCGAAACCCTGGAACAAGCATATGGCTAATCCAGTAAAACCGAAGTCAGAGTACCTGATCTGCTGCATGCTTATTCAGGGACTATGGATCTAAGTATTCGAGACCCAGGATCAGGAAGACTGTCAGGTAATTGGTATTATTTATAAGGAAATACATATGGCAGCATTCAATATCCTTTTCACCTCGGGTTCCCGTTAAAGCATATCTTAATTGAGGGATATGGAGGCTGCCATATTTATTTCCTTTCAAAGGAAATCAGTTGCCTGGCTATCCTGCTGATCCTCTGCCTCTAATACTTTTAGCCATAGACCCTGAGTATGCAGCAGATCAGGTGATTCTGACATTGTCAGATCTGACATGTTTAGCTGCATGCTTGTTTCTTGTGTTATTGAGACACTACTGCAGCCAAATCGATCAGCAGGGCTTTAAAGCAACTGGTATTGTTTACAAGAAAATAAATATGGCAGCCTCCATATCCCTCCCACTACAGTTGTCCTTTAGGAGATGAGCAACAAACAATGGAATACTATTTTTCTGTATTAATGCAAACTTGAGAAGTTCAAGACAAGACAAATAACATTTATATAGCGCTTTTCTCTTGGCGGACTCAAAGCGCCAGAGCAGCAGCCACTAGGGTGCGCTCTATAGGCAGTAGCAGAGTTAGGGAGACTTGCCTAAGGTCGCTGTTCGTTTGAATTCCGAGAATTCAAACGAACAGCGCCCTGGTCCGAAACTACAAACAGCACCCTGGTCCGAGACTTCAAACAAACAGCGCCCTGGTCCGAGACTTCAAACAAACAGCGCCCTGGTCTGAAACTACAAACAGCGCCCTGGTTTGAGACTTCACACAAACAGCGCCCTGCAGCGCCCTGGTCCGAGACTTCACACAAACAGCGCCCTGGTCTGAGAGAATTCAAACAGCACCCTGGTCCGAGACTTGAAACAAACAGCGCCCTGGTCTGAGACTTTAAACAAACTGCGCCCTGGTCCAAGACGACAAACAATCAGCGGCCTGGTTCGAGAGAATTCAAACAGCGCCCTGGTCCGAGACTTGAAACAAACAGCGCCCTGGTCCAAGACTTCAAACAAAGAGCGCCCAGGTACGAGACTTCTCAAATAGCACCCTGGTCCGAGACTTCACACAAACAGTGCCCTGGTCCGAGACTTCAAACAAACAGTGCCCTGGTCCAAAACTACAAACAGTGCCCTGGTTCGAGACCAAACACAAAAATATTTACAGTATTGTGTTGGTAATGTATATGGAAAATTGTGGGCGAAGAACAAGCATGCAAACATTGCAGGGATTTGAACCCTGTCCTGCCAGGCAGGAGTGCCTATCACCAACGCTTTCTGCCATAGTCAAATAATACTAAGTTTGAGAGAAGAAAAAACATACTTCCAATTTTAATCAGAAAGGAAAAAAAACTGCTCATTTCCTAGTTAATCCAGAGGAAGGCGAAAAACCTTACAAGGCCTAGTCCAATTAGCCTTAAAAGGGAAAAATTCCTTCCCGACTCCTTATGGCAGTCAGATAAATCCCTGGATCAACTCTCCCAGGAGGGACTTGCTACAACCGGCGCCCAGGAGGGACTTGCTACAACCGGCGCCCAGGAGGGACTTGCTACAACCGGCGCCCAGGAGGGACTTGCTACAACCGGCGCCCAGGAGGGACTTGCTACAACCGGCGCCCAGGAGGGACTTGCTACAACCGGCGCCCAGGAGGGACTTGCTACAACCGGCGCCCAGGAGGGACTTGCTACAACCGGCGCCCAGGAGGGACTTGCTACAACCGGCGCCCAGGACGGACTTGCTACAACCGGCGCCCAGGACGGACTTGCTACAACCGGCGCCCAGGACGGACTTGCTACAACCGGCGCCCAGGACGGACTTGCTACAACCGGCGCCCAGGACGGACTTGTTACAACCGGCGCCCAGGACGGACTTGTTACAACCGGCGCCCAGGACGGACTTGTTACAACCGGCGCCCAGGACGGACTTGTTACAACCGGCGCCCAGGAGGGACTTGTTACAACCGGCGCCCAGGAGGGACGTGTTACAACCGGCGCCCAGGAGGGACTTGTTACAACCGGCGCCCAGGAGGGACTTGTTACAACCGGCGCTCAGGAGGGACTTGTTACAACCGGCGCCCAGGAGGGACTTGTTACAACCGGCGCCCAGGAGGGACTTGTTACAACCGGCGCCCAGGAGGGACTTTAGTAACAACCGGCGCTCTAGTACGACCCTTCCGCCCTTCACCCCGCGCCCTTGGTCCGAGGCTTCACCCCGCGCCCTTGGTCCGAGGCCTCACCCCGCGCCCTTGGTCCGAGGCCTCACCACGCGCCCTTGGTCCGAGGCTTCACCACGCGCCCTTGGTCCGAGGCCTCACCACGCGCCCTTGGTCCGAGGCCTCACCACGCGCCCTTGGTCCGAGGCTTCACCACGCTCCCTTGGTCCGAGGCTTCACCACGCGCCCTTGGTCCGAGGCTTCACCACGCGCCCTTGGTCCGAGCCGTCATCCTGCGCCCTTGGTCCGAGCCGTCACCCTGCGCCCTTGGTCCGAGCCGTCACCCTGCGCCATTGGTCCGAGCCGTCACCCTGCGCCCTTGGTCCGAGGCTTCACCCAGCGCCCTTGGTCCGAGCCGTCACCCAGCGCCCTTGGTCCGAGCCGTCACCCAGCGCCCTTGGTCCGAGCCGTCACCCAGCGCCCTTGGTCCGAGCCGTCACCCAGCGCCCTTGGTCCGAGGCTTCACCCAGCGCCCTTGGTCCGAGCCGTCACCCTGCGCCCTTGGTCCGAGCCGTCACCCTGCGCCCTTGGTCCGAGCCGTCACCCTGCGCCCTTGGTCCGAGCCGTCACCCTGCGCCCTTGGTCCGAGCCGTCACCCTGCGCCCTTGGTCCGAGCCGTCACCCTGCTCCCTTGGTCCGAGCCGTCACCCTGCGCCCTTGGTCCGAGGCTTCACCACGCGCCCTTGGTCCGAGGCTTCACCACGCGCCCTTGGTCCGAGGCTTCACCACGCGCCCTTGGTCCGAGGCTTCACCACGCGCCCTTGGTCCGAGGCTTCACCACGCGCCCTTGGTCCGAGGCTTCACCACGCGCCCTTGGTCCGAGGCTTCACCACGCGCCTTTGGTCCGAGGCTTCACCACGCGCCCTTGGTCCGAGGTTTCACCACGCGCCCTTGGTCCGAGGCTTCACCACGCGCCCTTGGTCCGAGGCTTCACCACGCGCCCTTGGTCCGAGGCTTCACCACGCGCCCTTGGTCCGAGGCTTCACCACGCGCCCTTGGTCCGAGCCGTCACCCTGCGCCATTGATCCGAGCCGTCACCTTGCGCCCTTGGTCCGAGGCTTCACCCAGCGCCCTTGGTCCGAGGCTTCACCCAGCGCCCTTGGTCCGAGGCTTCACCCAGCGCCCTTGGTCCGAGCCGTCACCCAGCGCCCTTGGTCCGAGGCTTCACCCAGCGCCCTTGGTCCGAGCCGTCACCCTGCGCACTTGGTCCGAGCCGTCACCCTGCGCACTTGGTCCGAGCCGTCACCCTGCGCACTTGGTCCGAGCCGTCACCCTGCGCACTTGGTCCGAGCCGTCACCCTGCGCCCTTGGTCCGAGCCGTCACCCTGCGCCCTTGGTCCGAGCCGTCACCCTGCGCCCTTGGTCCGAGCCGTCACCCTGCGCCCTTGGTCCGAGCCGTCACCCTGCGCCCTTGGTCCGAGGCTTCACCCTGCGCCCTTGGTCCGAGGCTTCACCCAGCGCCCTTGGTCCGAGCCGTCACCCAGCGCCCTTGGTCCGAGGCTTCACCCAGCGCCCTTGGTCCGAGCCGTCACCCTGCGCCCTTGGTCCGAGCCGTCACCCTGCGCCCTTGGTCCGAGCCGTCACCCAGCGCCCTTGGTCCGAGCCGTCACCCTGCGCCCTTGGTCCGAGCCGTCACCCTGCGCCCTTGGTCCAAAGCTTCACCCAGCGCCCTTGGTCCGAGCCGTCACCCTGCGCCCTTGGTCCGAGCCGTCACCCTGCGCCCTTGGTCCGAGCCGTCACCCTGCGCCCTTGGTCCGAGCCGTCACCCTGCGCCCTTGGTCCGAGCCGTCACCCAGCGCCCTTGGTCCGAGCCGTCACCCAGCGCCCTTGGTCCCAGCCGTCACCCAGCGCCCTTGGTCCGAGCCTTGACCCAGCGCCCTTGGTCCGAGCCTTGACCCAGCGCCCTTGGTCCGAGGCTTCACCCAGCGCCCTTGGTCCGAGGCGTCACCCTGCGCCCTTGGTCCGAGCCGTCACCCTGCGCCCTTGGTCCGAGCCGTCACCCTGCGCCCTTGGTCCGAGGCTTCACCCTGCGCCCTTGGTCCGAGGCTTCACCCAGCGCCCTTGGTCCGAGCCGTCACCCAGCGCCCTTGGTCCGAGCCGTCACCCTGCGCCCTTGGTCCGAGCCTTCACCCAGCGCCCTTGGTCCGAGCCGTCACCCAGCGCCCTTGGTCCGAGGCTTCACCCAGCGCCCTTGGTCCGAGGCTTCACCCAGCGCCCTTGGTCCGAGGCTTCACCCAGCGCCCTTGGTCCGAGCCGTCACCCTGCGCCCTTGGTCCGAGGCGTCACCCTGCGCCCTTGGTCCGAGCCGTCACCCTGCGCCCTTGGTCCGAGCCGCCACCCTGCGCCATTGGTCCGAGCCGTCACCCTGCGCCCTTGGTCCGAGCCGCCACCCTGCGCCATTGGTCCGAGCCGTCACCCTGCGCCCTTGGTCCGAGCCGTCACCCTGCGCCATTGATCCGAGCCGTCACCCCGCGCCCTTGGTCCGAGGCTTCACCCAGCGCCCTTGGTCCGAGGCTTCACCCAGCGCCCTTGGTCCGAGCCGTCACCCTGCGCCCTTGGTCCGAGGCTTCACCCAGCGCCCTTGGTCCGAGCCGTCACCCTGCGCCCTTGGTCCGAGCCGTCACCCTGCGCCCTTGGTCCGAGCCGTCACACTGCGCCCTTGGTCCGAGCCGTCACCCTGCGCCCTTGGTCCGAGGCTTCACCCAGCGCCCTTGGTCCGAGGCTTCACCCAGCGCCCTTGGTCCGAGCCGTCACCCTGCGCCCTTGGTCCGAGGCTTCACCCAGCGCCCTTGGTCCGAGCCGTCACCCAGCGCCCTTGGTCCGAGGCTTCACCCTGCGCCCTTGGTCCGAGCCGTCACCCTGCGCCCTTGGTCCGAGCCGTCACCCTGCGCCCTTGGTCCGAGCCGTCACCCTGCGCCCTTGGTCCGAGGCGTCACCCAGCGCCCTTGGTCCGAGGCTTCACCACGCGCCCTTGGTCCGAGGCTTCACCACGCGCCCTTGGTCCGAGGCTTCACCACGCGCCCTTGGTCCGAGGCTTCACCACGCGCCCTTGGTCCGAGGCTTCACCACGCGCCCTTGGTCCGAGGCTTCACCTCGCGCCCTTGGTCCGAGGCTTCACCACGCGCCCTTGGTCCGAGGCTTCACCACGCGCCCTTGGTCCGAGGCTTCACCACGCGCCCTTGGTCCGAGGCTTCACCACGCGCCCTTGGTCCGAGGCTTCACCACGCGCCCTTGGTCCGAGGCTTCACCACGCGCCCTTGGTCCGAGGCTTCACCACGCGCCTTTGGTCCGAGGCTTCACCACGCGCCTTTGGTCCGAGGCTTCACCACGCGCCCTTGGTCCGAGGCTTCACCACGCGCCCTTGGTCCGAGCCGTCACCATCGGGGGACTACAACAGCTCGAGGCCCATTGGGGGACTACAACGGCTCGAGGCCCATCGGAGGACTACAACGGCTCGAGGCCCATCGGGGGACTACAAAGGCTCGAGGCCCATCGGGGGACTACAACGGCAAGAACCCAGCTTGCCGTGGTCCGCCTCCTGTGCTTGTCACTCGACGGGCTACTTGCCTTGTCAGTCCCCAATGGGCGGCCTTACATCAGGGGACTGACATGGCAAGCAGCCCATCAGGGGACTGACATCAATAGGGGGACTACAACAGCTCGAGGCCCATCGGGGGACTACAACGGCTCGAGGCCCATCGGGGGACTACAACGGCTCGAAGCCCATCGGGGGACGACAATGGCTCGAGGCCCATCGGGGGACTACAATGGCTCGAGGCCCATCGGGGGACTACAACGGCTCGAGGCCCATCGGGGGACTACAACGGCTCGAGGCCCATCGGGGGACTACAAAACGGCTCTAGGCCCCTCGGGGGACTGCAATGGCAAGAACCCATCTTGCCGTGGTCCACCTCCTGTGCTTGTCACTTGACGAGCAGCTTGCCTTGTCAGTCCCCCAATGGGCAGCCTTACATCGGGGGACTGGCATGGTAAGCAGCCCATCAGGGGACTGACAACAAGAGGGGGACTACAACGGCTCGAGGCCCATCGGGGGACTGCAACGGCTCGAGGCCCATCGGGGGACTACAACGGCTCTAGGCCTATCAGGGGACTACAACGGCTGGAGGACCATCGGGGGACTGCAACGGTTAGAGGTTCATCGGGGACTACACCGGCAAGAGGCTCATCGGGGGACTACACCGGCAAGAGGCCCAACAGGGAATTAGTTCATGCTACATTAGCACTATCCAGGAGCGCCACGGGGAGGCTTCCCAATGCTCCCATACAACCGGGGTGCCGTGGGGCCCCAAGCTCTCACTGCCTAGAAACCACAGCGGCATCACAGAGGGGGAGGCTGGGAGGTAAAGGCGATCCCCCCCAAGCGTGGCCAGCGCCGGGAAGAGCAGCCCGCACCTGCATCCCAAAAATGAAAACAGGTAATTACCTACAACGGCTCGAAGGCCCATCGGGGGACTACAACGGCTCGAGGCCCATCAGGGGACTACAACGGCTCGAGGCCCATCGGAGAACTACAACGGCTCGAGGCCCATCGGAGGACTACAACGGCTCGAGGCCCATCGGGGGACTACATTGGCTAGAGGCCCATCGGGGGACTACAACAGCTAGAGGCCCATCGGGGGACTACAACAGCAAGAACCCAGCTCTCAGTGGTCCGCCTCCTCTGCTTGTCACTCGACAAGCTGCTTGCCTTGTCAGTCCCCCAATGGGCGGCCTTACATCAGGGGACTGACATGGCAAGCAGCCCATCAGGGGACTGACATCAATAGGGGGACTACAACAGCTCGAGGCCCATCGGGGGACTACAACGGCTCGAGGCCCATCGGGGGACTACAACGGCTCGAGGCCCATCGGAGGACTACAACGGCTCGAGGCCCATCGGAGGACTACAACGGCTCGAGGCCCATCGGGGGACTACAACAGCAAGAACCCAGCTCTCAGTGGTCCGCCTCCTCTGCTTGTCACTCGACAAGCTGCTTGCCTTGTCAGTCCCCCAATGGGCGGCCTTACATCAGGGGACTGACATGGCAAGCAGCCCATCAGGGGACTGACATCAATAGGGGGACTACAACAGCTCGAGGCCCATCGGGGGACTACAACGGCTCGAGGCCCATCGGGGGACTACAACGGCTCGAGGCCCATCGGAGGACTACAACGGCTCGAGGCCCATCGGAGGACTACAACGGCTCGAGGCCCATCGGGGGACTACAACAGCAAGAACCCAGCTCTCAGTGGTCCGCCTCCTCTGCTTGTCACTCGACAAGCTGCTTGCCTTGTCAGTCCCCCAATGGGCGGCCTTACATCGGGGGACTTACATGGCAAGCAGCCCATCAGGGGACTGACATCAATAGGGGGACTATAATGGCTCGAGGCCCATCGGGGGACTACAACGGCTCGAGGCCCATCGGGGGACTACAACGGCTCGATGCCCATCGGGAGGCTACAACGGCTCGATGCCCATCGGGAGGCTACAACGGCTCGATGCCCATCGGGAGGCTACAACGGCTCGATGCCCATCGGGAGGCTACAATGGCTCGATGCCCATCGGGAGACTACAACGGCTCGATGCCCATCGGGGGACTACAACGGCTCGAGGCCCATCGGGGGACTACAATAGCTCGACGCCCCTCGGGGGACTGCAATGGCAAGAACCCATCTTGCCGTGGTCCACCTCCTGTGCTTGTCACTCGATGGGCTGCTTGCCTTGTCAGTCCCCCAATGGGTGGCCTTACATCGGGGGACTGACATGGCAAGCAGCCCATCAGGAGACTGACATCAATAGGGGGACTATAACAGCTTGAGGCCCATCGGGGTACTACAACAGCTCGAGGCCCATCGGAGGACTACAACGGCTCGAGGCCCAGCGGGGGATTACAACGGCTCTAGGCCCATCGGGGGACTACAACAGCTCGAGTACCATTGGGGGACTACAACGGCTCGAGGCCCATCTGAGGACTACAACGGCTCGAGGCCCATCGGGGGACTACAACGGCTCGAGGCCCATCGGGGGACTACAACGGCAAGAACCCATCTTGCCGTGGTCCGCCTCCTGTGCTTGTCACTCGACGGGCTACTTGCCTTGTCAGTCCCCAATGGGCGGCCTTACATCAGGGGACTGACATGGCAAGCAGCCCATCAGGGGACTGACATCAATAGGGGGACTACAACAGCTCGAGGCCCATCGGGGGACTACAACGGCTCGAGGCCCATCGGGGGACTACAACGGCTCGAGGCCCATCGGGGGACTACAACGGCTCGAGGCCCATCGGAGGACTACAACGGCTCGAGGCCCATCGGAGGACTACAACGGCTCGAGGCCCATTGGGGGACTACAACAGCAAGAACCCAGCTCTCAGTGGTCCGCCTCCTCTGCTTGTCACTCGACAAGCTGCTTGCCTTGTCAGTCCCCCAATGGGCGGCCTTACATCGGGGGACTTACATGGCAAGCAGCCCATCAGGGGACTGACATCAATAGGGGGACTATAACGGCTCGAGGCCCATCGGGGGACTACAACGGCTCGAGGCCCATCGGGGGACTACAACGGCTCGATGCCCATCGGGAGGCTACAACGGCTCGATGCCCATCGGGAGGCTACAACGGCTCGATGCCCATCGGGAGGCTACAACGGCTCGATGCCCATCGGGAGGCTACAACGGCTCGATGCCCATCGGGAGGCTACAACGGCTCGATGCCCATCGGTAGACTACAACGGCTCGATGCCCATCGGGAGACTACAACGGCTCGAGGCTCATCGGGGGACTACAACGGCTCGAGGCCCATCCGGGGACTACAACGGCTCAAGGCCCATCGGGGGACTACAACGGCTCAAGGCCCATCGGGGGACTACAACGGCTCAAGGCCCATCGGGGGACTGCAACGGCTCGAGGCCCATCGGAGGACTACAACGGCTAGAGGCCCATCGGGGGACTACAACGGCAAGAACCCAGCTTGCCGTGGTCCGCCTCCTGTGCTTGTCACTCGACGGCCTGCTTGTCTTGTCAGTCCCCAATGGGCGGCCTTACATCGGGGGACTGACATGGCAAGCAGCTCATCAGGGGACTGACATCAATAGGGGGGCTACAACGGTTCGAGGCCCATCGGGGGACAACAACGGCTCGAGGCCCATCGAGGGACTACAACGGCTCGAGGCCCATCGGGGACTACAACGGCTCGAGGCCCATCGGGGGACTACAACAGATCGAGGCCCATCGGGGGACTACAACGGCTCGAGGCCCATCGGGGGACTACAACGGCTCGAGGCCCATCGGGGGACTACAACGGCTCGAGGCCCATCGGGGGACTACAACGGCTCGAGGCCCATCGGGGGACTACAACGGCTCGAGGCCCATCGGGGGACTACAACGGCTAGAGGCCCATCGGGGGACTACAACGGCTAGAGGCCTTTGGTCCGAGGCTTCACCACGCACCCTTGGTCCGAGGCTTCACCACGCGCCCTTGGTCCGAGGCTTCACCACGCGCCCTTGGTCCGAGGCTTCACCACGCGCCCTTGGTCCGAGGCTTCACCACGCGCCCTTGGTCCGAGGCTTCACCACGCGCCTTTGGTCCGAGGCTTCACCACGCGCCCTTGGTCCGAGGCTTCACCACGCGCCCATGGTCCGAGGCTTCACCACGCGCCCTTGGTCCGAGGCTTCACCACGCGCCCTTGGTCCGAGGCTTCACCACGCGCCCTTGGTCCGAGGCTTCACCACGCGCCCTTGGTCCGAGGCTTCACCACGCGCCCTTGGTCCGAGGCTTCACCACGCGCCCTTGGTCCGAGGCTTCACCACGCGCCCTTGGTCCGAGGCTTCACCACGCGCCCTTGGTCCGAGGCTTCACCCAGCGCCCTTGGTCCGAGCCGTCACCCTGCGCCCTTGGTCCGAGCCGTCACCCTGCGCCCTTGGTCCGAGCCGTCACCCGGCGCCCTTGGTCCGAGCCGTCACCCTGCGCCCTTGGTCCGAGGCTTCACCCTGCGCCCTTGGTCCGAGGCTTCACCCTGCGCCCTTGGTCCGAGGCTTCACCCAGCGCCCTTGGTCCGAGCCGTCACCCAGCGCCCTTGGTCCGAGCCGTCACCCAGCGCCCTTGGTTCGAGCCGTCACCCAGTGCCCTTGGTCCGAGCCGTCACCCAGCGCCCTTGGTCCGAGCCGTCACCCTGCGCCCTTGGTCCGAGCCTTCACCCAGCGCCCTTGGTCCGAGGCTTCACCCAGCGCCCTTGGTCCGAGGCTTCACCCAGCGCCCTTGGTCCGAGCCGTCACCCTGCGCCCTTGGTCCGAGCCGTCACCCTGCGCCCTTGGTCCAAGCCACCACCCTGCGCCCTTGGTCCGAGGCGTCACCCTGCGCCCTTGGTCCGAGCCGTCACCCTGCGCCCTTGGTCCGAGCCGTCACCCTGCGCCCTTGGTCCGAGCCGTCACCCTGCGCCCTTGGTCCGAGCCGTCACCCTGCGCCCTTGGTCCGAGCCACCACCCTGCGCCATTAATCCGAGCCGTCACCCTGCGCCCTTGGTCCGAGCCGTCACCCTGCGCCATTGATCCGAGCCGTCACCCTGCGCCCTTGGTCCGAGGCTTCACCCAGCGCCCTTAGACCGAGGCTTCACCCAGGGCCCTTGGTCCGAGCCGTCACCCAGCGCCCTTGGTCCGAGCCGACACCCAGCGCCCTTGGTCCGAGCCGTCACCCTGCGCCCTTGGTCCGAGGCTTCAACCAGCGCCCTTGGTCTGAGCCGTCACCCTGCGCCCTCGGTCCGAGCCATCACACTGCGCCCTTGGTCCGAGCCGTCACCCTGCGCCCTTGGTCCGAGGCTTCACCCAGCGCCCTTGGTCCGAGGCTTCACCCAGCGCCCTTGGTCCGAGCCGTCACCCTGCACCCTTGGTCCGAGCAGTCACCATCGGGGGACTACAACAGCTCGAGGCCCATCGGGGGACTACAACGGCTCGAGGCCCATCAGAGGACTACAACGGCTCGAGGCCCATCGGGGGACTACAACGGCAAGAACCCAGCTTGCCGTGGTCCGCCTCCTGTGCTTGTCACTCGATGGGCTACTTGCCTTGTCAGTCCCCAATGGGCGGCCTTACATCAGGGGACTGACATGGCAAGCAGCCCATCAGGGGACTGACATCAATAGGGGGACTACAACAGCTCGAGGCCCATCGGGGGACTACAACGGCTCGAGGCCCATCGGGGGACTACAACGGCTCGAGGCCCATCGGGGGACTAAAACGGCTCGAAGCCCATCGGGGGACTACAACGGCTCGAGGCCCATCGGGGGACTACAACGGCAAGAACCCAGCTCTCAGTGGTCCGCCTCCTGTGCTTGTCACTCGACGGGCTGCTTGCCTTGTCAGTCCCCCAATGGGCGGCCTTACATCGGGGGACTTACATGGCAAGCAGCCCATCAGGGGACTGACATCAATAGGGGGACTATAATGGCTCGAGGCCCATCGGGGGACTACAACGGCTCGAGGCCCATCGGGGGACTACAACGGCTCGATGCCCATCGGGAGGCTACAACGGCTCGATGCCCATCGGGAGGCTACAATGGCTCGATGCCCATCGGGAGGCTACAACGGCTCGATGCCCATCGGGAGGCTACAATGGCTCGATGCTCATCGGGAGGCTACAATGGCTCGATGCTCATCGGGAGACTACAACGGCTCGAGGCCCATCGGGGGACAACAACGGCAAGAACCTAGCTTGCCGTGGTCCGCCTCCTGTGCTTGTCACTCGACGGCCTGCTTGTCTTGTCAGTCCCCAATGGGCGGCCTTACATCGGGGGACTGACATGGGAAGCAGCCCATCAGGGGACTGACATCAATAGGGGGGCTACAACGGTTCAAGGCCCATCGGGGGACAACAACGGCTCGAGGCCCATCGAGGGACTACAACGGCTCGAGGCCCATCGGGGGACTACAACGGCTCGAGGCCCATCGGGGGACTACAACGGATCGAGGCCCATCGGGGGACTACAACGGCTCGAGGCCCATCGGGGGACTACAACGGCTCGAGGCCCATCGGGGGACTACAACGGCTCGAGGCCCATCGGGGGACTACAACGGCTCGAGGCCCATCGGGGGACTACAACGGCTCGAGGCCCATCGGGGGACTACAACGGCTCGAGGCCTTTGGTCCGAGGCTTCACCACGCGCCCTTGGTCCGAGGCTTCACCACGCGCCCTTGGTCCGAGGCTTCACCACGCGCCCTTGGTCCGAGGCTTCACCACGCGCCCTTGGTCCGAGGCTTCACCACGCGCCCTTGGTCCGAGGCTTCACCACGCGCCCTTGGTCCGAGGCTTCACCACGCGCCCTTGGTCCGAGGCTTCACCACGCGCCCTTGGTCCGAGGCTTCACCACGCGCCCTTGGTCCGAGGCTTCACCACGCGCCCTTGGTCCGAGGCTTCACCACGCGCCCTTGGTCCGAGGCTTCACCACGCGCCCTTGGTCCGAGGCTTCACCCAGCGCCCTTGGTCCGAGGCTTCACCCAGCGCCCTTGGTCCGAGGCTTCACCCAGCGCCCTTGGTCCGAGCCGTCACCCTGCGCCCTTGGTCCGAGCCGTCACCCTGCGCCCTTGGTGCGAGCCGTCACCCTGCGCCCTTGGTGCGAGCCGTCACCCGGCACCCTTGGTCCGAGCCGTCACCCGGCGCCCTTGGTCCGAGCCGTCACCCGGCGCCCTTGGTCCGAGCCGTCACCCTGCGCCCTTGGTCCGAGGCTTCACCCAGCGCCCTTGGTCCGAGCCGTCACCCAGCGCCCTTGGTCCGAGCCGTCACCCAGCGCCCTTGGTCCGAGGCTTCACCCAGCGCCCTTGGTCCGAGGCTTCACCCAGCGCCCTTGGTCCGAGGCTTCACCCAGCGCCCTTGGTCCGAGGCTTCACCCAGCGCCCTTGGTCCGAGGCGTCACCCTGCGCCCTTGGTCCGAGGCGTCACCCTGCGCCCTTGGTCCGAGCCGTCACCCTGCGCCCTTGGTCCGAGCCGTCACCCTGCGCCCTTGGTCCGAGCCGTCACCCTGCGCCCTTGGTCCGAGCCGTCACCCTGCGCCCTTGGTCCAAGCCACCACCCTGCGCCATTGATCCGAGCCGTCACCCTGCGCCCTTGGTCCGAGCCGTGACCCTGCGCCATTGATCGGAGCCGTCACCCTGCGCCCTTGGTCCGAGGCTTCACCCAGCGCCCTTGGTCCGAGCCGTCACCCAGCGCCCTTGGTCCGAGCCGTCACCCAGCGCCCTTGGTCCGAGGCTTCACCCAGCGCCCTTGGTCCGAGGCGTCACCCTGCGCCCTTGGTCCGAGGCGTCACCCTGCGCCCTTGGTCCGAGCCGTCACCCTGCGCCCTTGGTCCGAGCCGTCACCCTGCGCCCTTGGTCCGAGCCGTCACCCTGCGCCCTTGGTCCGAGCCGTCACCCTGCGCCCTTGGTCCAAGCCACCACCCTGCGCCATTGATCCGAGCCGTCACCCTGCGCCCTTGGTCCGAGCCGTGACCCTGCGCCATTGATCTGAGCCGTCACCCTGCGCCCTTGGTCCGAGGCTTCACCCAGCACCCTTGGACCGAGGCTTCACCCAGTGCCCTTGGTCCGAGCCGTCACCCAGCGCCCTTGGTCCGAGCCGTCACCCTGCGCCCTTGGTCCGAGGCTTCACCCAGCGCCCTTGGTCCGAGCCGTCACCCTGCGCCCTTGGTCCGAGCCGTCACCCTGCGCCCTTGGTCCGAGCCATCACACTGCGCCCTTGGTCCGAGCTGTCACCCTGTGCCCTTGGTCCGAGGCTTCACCCAGCGCCCTTGGTCCGAGGCTTCACCCAGCGCCCTTGGTCCAAGCCGTCACCCAGCGCCCTTGGTCCGAGCCGTCACCCTGCACCCTTGGTCCGAGCCGTCACCATCGGGGGACTACAACAGCTCGAGGCCCATCGGGGGACTACAACGGCTCGAGGCCCATCAGGGGACTACAACGGCTCGAGGCCCATCGGGGGACTACAACGGCAAGAACCCAGCTTGCCGTGGTCCGCCTCCTGTGCTTGTCACTCGACGGGCTACTTGCCTTGTCAGTCCCCAATGGGCGGCCTTACATCAGGGGACTGACATGGCAAGCAGCCCATCAGGGGACTGACATCAATAGGGGGACTACAACAGCTCGAGGCCCATCGGGGGTCTACAACGGCTCGAGGCCCATCGGGGGACTACAACGGCTCGAGGCCCATCGGGGGACTACAACGGCTCGAGGCCCATCGGGGGACTACAACGGCTCGAAGCCCATCGGGGGACTACAATGGCTCGAGGCCCATCGGGGGACTACAACGGCTCGAGGCCCATCGGGGGACTACAACGGCTCGAGGCCCATCGGGGGACTACAACGGCTCGAGGCCCCTCGGGGGACTGCAATGGCAAGAACCCATCTTGCCGTGGTCCACCTCCTGTGCTTGTCACTTGACGAGCTGCTTGCCTTGTCAGTCCCCCAATGGGCAGCCTTACATCGGGGGACTGACATGGTAAGCAGCCCATCAGGGGACTGACAACAAGAGGGGGACTACAACGGCTCGAGGCCCATCGGGGGACTACAACGGCTCGAGGCCCATCGGGGGACTACAACGGCTCTAGGCCCATCAGGGGACTACAACGGCTGGAGGACCATCGGGGGACTACAACGGTTAGAGGTTCATCGGGGACTACACCGGCAAGAGGCCCATCAGGGAATTAGTTCATGCTACATTAGCACTATCCAGGAGCGCCACGGGGAGGCTTCCCAATGCTCCCATACAACCGGGGTGCCGTGGGGCCCCAAGCTCTCACTGCCTGGAAACCACAGCGGCATCACAGAGGGGGAGGCTGGGAGGTAAAGGTGATCCCCCCCAAGCGTGGCCAGCGCCGGGAAGAGCAGCCCGCACCTGCATCCCAAAAATGAAAACAGGTACTTACCTACAACGGCTCGAAGGCCCATCGAGGGACTACAACGTCTCGAGGCCCATCGGGGGACTACAACGTCTCGAGGCCCATCGGGGGACTACAACGGCTCGAGGCCCATCGGGGGACTACAACGGCTCGAGGCCCATCGGGGGACTACAACGGCTCGAGGCCCATCAGGGGACTACAACGGCTCGAGGCCCATCGGAGGACTACAACGGCTCGAGGCCCATCGGAGGACTACAACGGCTCGAGGCCCATCGGAGGACTACAACGGCTCGAGGCCCATCGGGGGACTACATTGGCTCGAGGCCCATCGGGGGACTACAACAGCTAGAGGCCTATCGGGGGACTACAACAGCAAGAACCCAGCTTGCCGTGGTCCGCCTCCTGTGCTTGTCACTCGACGGGCTGCTTGCCTTTTCAGTCCCCCAATGGGCGGCCTTACATCGGGGGACTGACATGGCAAGCAGCCCATCAGGAGACTGACATCAATAGGGGGACTATAACAGCTTGAGGCCCATCGGGGTACTACAACAGCTCGAGGCCCATCGGAGGACTACAACGGCTCGAGGCCCATCGGAGGACTACAACGGCTCGAGGCCCATCGGGGGATTACAACGGCTCGAGGCCCATCGGGGGATTACAACGGCTCGAGGCCCATCGGGGGACTACAACGGCTCTAGGCCCATCGGGGGACTACAACAGATCGAGGCCCATCGGGGGACTACAACGGCTCGAGGCCCATCGGGGGACTACAACGGCTCGAGGCCCATCGGGGGACTACAACAGCTCGAGTACCATTGGGGGACTACAACGGCTCGAGGCCCATCGGAGGACTACAACGGCTCGAGGCCCATCGGGGGACTACAACGGCTCGAGGCCCATCGGGGGACTATAACGGCTCGAGGCCCATCGGGGGACTACAACGGCAAGAACCCAGCTTGCCGTGGTCCGCCTTCTGTGCTTGTCACTCGACGGGCTACTTGCCTTGTCAGTCCCCAATGGGCGGCCTTACATCAGGGGACTGACATGGCAAGCAGCCCATCAGGGGACTGACATCAATAGGGGGACTAAAACAGCTCGAGGCCCATCGGGGGACTACAACGGCTCGAGGCCCATCGGGGGACTACAACGGCTCGAGGCCCATCGGGGGACTACAACGGCTCGAGGCCCATCGGGGGACTACAACGGCAAGAACCCAGCTTGCCGTGGTCCGCCTCCTGTGCTTGTCACTCGACGGGCTACTTGCCTTGTCAGTCCCCAATGGGCGGCCTTACATCAGGGGACTGACATGGCAAGCAGCCCATCAGGGGACTGACATCAATAGGGGGACTACAACAGCTCGAGGCCCATCGGAGGACTACAACGGCTCGAGGCCCATCGGGGGACTACAACGGCTCGAGGCCCATCGGGGGACTACAACGGCTCGAGGCCCATCGGGGGACTACAACGGCTCGAGGCCCATCGGGGGACTACAACGGCTCGAGGCCCATCGGGGGACTACAACGGCTCTTGGCCCCTCGGGGGACTACAATGGCAAGAACCCATCTTGCCGTGGTCCACCTCCTGTGCTTGTCACTTGAGGAGCTGCTTGTCTTGTCAGTCCCCCAATGGGCAGCCTTACATCGGGGGACTGACATGGTAAGCAGCCCATCAGGGGACTGACAACAAGAGGGGGACTACAACGGCTCGAGGCCCATCGGGGGACTACAACGGCTCGAGGCCCATCGGGGGACTACAACGGCTCTAGGCCCATCAGGGGACTACAACGGCTGGAGGACCATCGGGGGACTACAACGGTTAGAGGTTCATCGGGGACTACACCGGCAAGAGGCTCATCGGGGGACTACACCGGCAAGAGGCCCATCAGGGAATTAGTTCATGCTACACTAGCACTATCCAGGAGCGCCACGGGGAGGCTTCCCAATGCTCCCATACAACCGGGGTGCCGTGGGGCCCCAAGCTCTCACTGCCTGGAAACCACAGCGGCATCACAGAGGGGGACTACAACGGCTCGAGGCCCATCGGGGGACTACAACGGCTCGAGGCCCATCGGGGGACTACAACGGCTCGAGGCCCATCGGAGGACTACAATGGCTCGAGGCCCATCGGGGGACTACATTGGCTAGAGGCCCATCGGGGGACTACAACAGCTAGAGGCCCATCGGGGGACTACAACAGCAAGAACCCAGCTTGCCGTGGTCCGCCTCCTGTGCTTGTCACTCGACGGGCTGCTTGCCTTGTCAGTCCCCCAATGGGCGGCCTTACATCGGGGGACTGACATGGCAAGCAGCCCATCAGGAGACTGACATCAATAGGGGGACTATAACAGCTTGAGGCCCATCGGGGTACTACAACAGCTCGAGGCCCATCGGAGGACTACAACGGCTCGAGGCCCATCGGAGGACTACAACCGCTCGAGGCCCATCGGGGGATTACAACGGCTCGAGGCCCATCGGGGGACTACAACAGCTTGAGGCCCATCGGGGGACTACAACAGATCGAGGCCCAGCAGGGGACTACAACGGCTCTAGGCCCATCGGGGGACTACAACAGATCGAGGCCCATCGGGGGACTACAACGGCTCGAGGCCCATCGGGGGACTACAACGGCTCGAGGCCCATCAGGGGACTACAACGGCTAGAGGCCCTTGGTCCGAGGCTTCACCACGCGCCCTTGGTCCGAGGCTTCACCACGCGCCCTTGGTCCGAGGCTTCACCACGCGCCCTTGGTCCGAGGCTTCACCACGCGCCCTTGGTCCGAGGCTTCACCACGCGCCCTTGGTCCGAGGCTTCACCACGCGCCCTTGGTCCGAGGCTTCACCACGCGCCCTTGGTCCGAGGCTTCACCACGCGCCCTTGGTCCGAGGCTTCACCACGCGCCCTTGGTCCGAGGCTTCACCACGCGCCCTTGGTCCGAGGCTTCACCACGCGCCCTTGGTCCGAGGCTTCACCACGCGCCCTTGGTCCGAGGCTTCACCACGCGCCCTTGGTCCGAGGCTTCACCACGCGCCTTTGGTCCGAGGCTTCACCACGCGCCCATGGTCCGAGGCTTCACCACGCGCCCTTGGTCCAAGGCTTCACCACGCGCCTTTGGTCCGAGGCTTCACCACGCGCCCTTGGTCCGAGGCTTCACCACGCGCCCTTGGTCCGAGGCTTCACCACGCGCCCTTGGTCCGAGGCTTCAACACGCGCCCTTGATCCGAGGCTTCACCACGCGCCCTTGGTCCGAGGCTTCACCACGCGCCCTTGGTCCGAGCCTTGACCCAGCGCCCTTGGTCCGAGCCTTGACCCAGCGCCCTTGGTCCGAGCCTTGACCCAGCGCCCTTGGTCCGAGCCTTGACCCAGCGCCCTTGGTCCGAGCCTTGACCCAGCGCCCTTGGTCCGAGGCTTCACCCAGCGCCCTTGGTCCGAGCCGTCACCCTGCGCCCTTGGTCCGAGCCGTCACCCTGCGCCCTTGGTCCGAGGCGTCACCCTGCGCCCTTGGTCCGAGCCGTCACCCTGCGCCCTTGGTCCGAGCCGTCACCCTGCGCCATTGATCCGAGCCGTCACCCTGCGCCCTTGGTCCGAGCCGTCACCCTGCGCTCTTGATCCGAGCCGTCACCCTGCGCCCTTGGTCCGAGGCTTCACCCAGCGCCCTTGGTCCGAGGCTTCACCCAGCGCCCTTGGTCCGAGCCGTCACCCTGCGCCCTTGGTCCGAGGCTTCACCCAGCGCCCTTGGTCCGAGGCTTCACCCAGCGCCCTCTGTCCGAGCCGTCACCCAGCGCCCTCGGTCCGAGCCGTCACCCTGCGCACTTGGTCCGAGCCGTCACCCTGCGCCCTTGGTCCGAGGCTTCACCCTGCGCCTTTGGTCCGAGCCGTCACCCTGCGCCCTTGGTCCGAGGCATCACCCAGCGCCCTTGGTCCGAGGCTTCACCCAGCGCCCTTGGTCCGAGGCTTCACCCAGCGCCCCTGGTCCGAGCCGTCACCCTGCGCACTTGGTCCGAGCCGTCACCCTGCGCACTTGGTCCGAGCCGTCACCCTGCGCACTTGGTCCGAGCCGTCACCCTGCGCACTTGGTCCGAGCCGCCGTCACCCTGCGCCCTTGGTCCGAGCCATCACCCTGCGCCCTTGGTCCGAGCCGTCACCCTGCGCCCTTGGTCCGAGGCTTCACCACGCGCCCTTGGTCCGAGGCTTCACCACGCGCCCTTGGTCCGAGGCTTCACCACGCGCCCTTGGTCCGAGGCTTCACCACGCGCCCTTGGTCCGAGGCTTCACCACGCGCCCTTGGTCCGAGGCTTCACCACGCGCCCTTGGTCCGAGGCTTCACCACGCGCCCTTGGTCCGAGGCTTCACCACGCGCCCTTGGTCCGAGGCTTCACCACGCGCCCTTGGTCCGAGGCTTCACCACGCGCCCTTGGTCCGAGGCTTCACCACGCGCCCTTGGTCCGAGGCTTCACCACGCGCCCTTGGTCCGAGGCTTCACCACGCGCCCTTGGTCCGAGGCTTCACCACGCGCCCTTGGTCCGAGGCTTCACCACGCGCCCTTGGTCCGAGGCTTCACCACGCGCCCTTGGTCCGAGGCTTCACCACGCGCCCTTGGTCCGAGGCTTCACCACGCTCCCTTGGTCCGAGGCTTCACCACGCGCCCTTGGTCCGAGGCTTCACCACGCGCCCTTGGTCCGAGGCTTCACCCAGCGCCCTTGGTCCGAGCAGTCACCCTGCGCCCTTGGTCCGAGCCGTCACCCTGCGCCCTTGGTCCGAGCCGTCACCCTGCGCCCTTGGTCCGAGCCGTCACCCAGCGCCCTTGGTCCGAGACGTCACCCAGCGCCCTTGGTCCGAGGCTTCACCACGCGCCCTTGGTCCGAGGCTTCACCACGCGCCCTTGGTCCGAGGCTTCACCACGCGCCCTTGGTCCGAGGCTTCACCCACGCGCCCTTGGTCCGAGGCTTCACCACGCGCCCTTGGTCCGAGGCTTCACCAAGCGCCCTTGGTCCGAGGCTTCACCCAGCGCCCTTGGTCCGAGCCGTCACCCTGCGCCCTTGGTCCGAGCCGTCACCCTGCGCCCTTGGTCCGAGCCGTCACCCTGCGCCCTTGGAGCGAGCCGTCACCCAGCGCCCTTGGTCCGAGACGTCACCCAGCGCCCTTGGTCCGAGCCTTGACCCAGCGCCCTTGGTCCGAGCCTTGACCCTGCGCCCTTGGTCCGAGCCGTCACCCTGCGCCCTTGGTCCGAGCCGTCACCCTGCGCCCTTGGTCCGAGCCGTCACCCTGCGCCCTTGGTCCGAGCCGTCACCCTGCGCCCTTGGTCCGAGCCGTCACCCTGCGCCCTTTGTCCGAGCCGTCACCCTGCGCCCTTTGTCCGAGCCGTCACCCTGCGCCCTTGGTCCGAGGCATCACCCAGCGCCCTTGGTCCGAGGCTTCACCCAGCGCCCATGGTCCGAGGCTTCACCCAGCGCCCTTGGTCCGAGCCGTCACCCAGCGCCCTTGGTCTGAGGCTTCACCCAGCGCCCTTGGTCCGAGGCTTCACCCAGCGCCCTTGGTCCGAGCCGTCACCCAGCGCCCTTGGTCCGAGCTGTCACCCAGCGCCCTTGGTCCGAGCCGTCACCCTGCGCCCTTGGTCCGAGGCTTCACCCAGCGCCCTTGGTCCGAGTCGTCACCCTGCGCCCTTGGTCCGAGCCGTCACCCTGCGCCCCCTGGTCCGAGCAGTCACCCTGCGCCCTTGGTCCAAGCCGTCACCCTGCGCCCTTGATCCGAGCCGTCACCCTGCGCCCTTGGTCCGAGCCGTCACCCTGCGCCCTTTGTCCGAGCCGTCACCCTGCGCCCTTGGTTCAAGGCTTCACCCAGCGCCCTTGGTCCGAGGCTTCCCCCAGCGCCCTTGGTTCGAGGCTTCACACAGCGCCCCTGGTCCGAGCCGTCACCCTGCGCACTTGGTCCGAGCCGTTACCCTGCGCACTTGGTCCGAGCCGTTACCCTGCGCCCTTGGTCCGAGCCGTCACCCTGCGCCCTTGGTCCGAGCCATCACCCTGCGCCCTTGGTGCGAGCAGTCACCCTGCGCCCTTGGTGCGAGCCGTCACTCTGCGCCCTTGGTGCGAGCCGTCAATCTGCGCCTTTGGTCCGAGCCGTCACTCTGCGCCCATACCTAAAAACAATATAGACCCATCCGGGGACTACAACGGCTAGAGGCCCATCGGGGGACTACAACGGGTAGAGGCCCATCGGGGGACTTCAACGGCTAGAGGCCGATCGGGGGACTACATTGGCTCGAGGCCCATCGGGGGACTACAACGGCTCAAGGCCCATCGGGGGACTACAATGGCTCGAGGCCCATCGCGGGACTACAACAGCTCGAGGCCCATCGGGGGACTACAACAGCTCGAGGCCCATCGGGGGACTACAACGGCTCGAGGCCCATCAGGGGACTACAATAGCTCGAGGCCCATCGGGAGACTACAACGGCTCGAGGCCCATCGGGGGACTACAACGGCTCGAGGCCCATCGGGGGACTACAGCGGCAAGAACCCATCTTGCCGTGGTCCGCCTCCTGTGCTTGTCACTCGACGGGCTGCTTGCCTTGTCAGTCCCCCAATGGGCGGCCTTACATCAGGGGACTGACATGGTAAGCAGCCCATCAGGGGACTGACAACAATAGGGGGACTACAATGGCTCGAGGCCCATCGGTGGGAATAAAACGAATCGAGGCCCATCGGGGGACTACAACAGCTAGAGGCCCATCGGGGGACTACAACGGCACGACGCCCATCGGGGGACTACAACGGCTCGAGGCCCGTCGGGGGATTACAACGGCTAGAGGCCCATCGGGGGACTACCACGGCTAGAGGCCCATCGTGGGGATTACAACGGCTAGACGCCCATCGGGGGACTACCACGGCAAGAGGCCCATCGGGGGACTAACGCGGCAAGCGGCCCATCGTGGGGGCCAACATGGAAACCACTGCGTAAAAAAAAACAAAGAACGATTTACTATTTTAGTAATACACCCCTTTTCCTACACATCTAAACTAAGTAACTGCATCTGAGTTCTACTACAAGGAAGCCTCCAGTGTTCCTCAAGTGCTTTCAACAGTGCATAACACAGGTAGCTTCACATATGCACATGGAGTGATTAATATAAAAGTATTTTAAATCTGTTGGCCCTCATACTACATGAGAGGTAAAACTGACCAGTGACGGGGCAATCAAGATATATTGTGTGTAGTGGGCTTTAAATGAATGGTTATGTCATTTTTGCGCTTTATACTTGAGAAAAGAAGGTCTTAAATGAAATATATATTTGCACATCTAAAGAAAAAAATTCTATGCATTTCAAGAATTTTGATTTAAGAGGCAGTGACTCCTAGCACCTTGTGCAGAGTTCTCCATGTACTTACCTGCAACTGCTTCTTAGGATGATTCAGCAGCTGTTGATATGGGAACGGTTTCTCTCATGTAAACATGTTTCCTGTGAAATGAATCAATGCAGTAAAGCTGGATAACATACACAAATCAGATTTCACATATTACTTTAAAATTTTGATACTTAGCCAACAATATTAGTTTTTTTTAAGGCAGTCCTCTTTAGCATTAATGGCATAGCTGAAACTCTGCTATACCACTGCAAAAATAGGCCCTAAAGAGACTAAAAAAAGGTTCCCCTGGGGGGGTATTCCTTGGCTGTAGCTGCAGGCAATCCAGCGCATGCTCCCTCAAAGCGTGTCACAATCCTGGCTCGACTGATGTATTTACCTTCCCTGGCTCCAGAGGGGGCGCTGCTGCGGCTCTCAGAACAGAGATAGGCTGAAATGGACGATTTCTGTTGGGTCCGCTTTACTACGCAGGAGACTTGCACCTGCGCAGTAGAGTGGTCCAACAGCGATCGGCTATTCCGCCTATCTCCGAGTGTAGAGCCAATGCGCCTGCGCTGGAGCCGGGGAGGTAAATATTTACATCCCCGCTGTTCGGAGGGGCACAGCGAGACCGCTGTAGGACACAGGAGGACGGGGGACTCTTCAAAAGGATCTGGAGTAGAGATGTAGCGAACGGTTCCCGAACCGTTTGCCCGTGAACCGCTCTACTACTCTGGGCCTCTTACTACTACCGGGTCGCAATGACCCGGAGTAGTATGCCTGCGCTGCCCGGCGGAGCGCGTCCTAGATCGCGCTCCCGTTGCCGGGCACCTTCTGCGCATGTGCGTGACGTCACTCATCACGCGCTCTGCCGGGCAGCGCAGGCGTACTACTCCGGGTCATTGCGACCCGGAAGTAGTAAGAGGCCCAGAAAGATTCGCCAGGCGAATGGTTCGGGCCATCACTGATCTGGAGGCTTCCCCCACCCGAAGTGAGAAACCCCCAGGGGAACTTTTTTTAGTTGCAGGTTTTCTTTAATCACCCCGAAGTCCCTGGGGCAAATTGCGGGGCTCCTTCCTGTTGGAGGCAGAGCTGTGAGCAGTCAGTAGCTCTGCCTCTCCTCGCATTAATCCCTGCTGATCGCCGCCTCTCCCCCGCCCCTCTCAGTCCTTTGAGTGGGGCAGGGGAGAGGCAGAGATCCGCGGAGATTGACGAGAATTGAGGCAGAACTACAACGCTAAGCTCAGCCTCTCCGGGCAGCAAAATCCACAACTTTGAAGGTCATGGATTTTTGCCCCAGTATTTAGTGGCGATTAAGGTATCGTTTTGTCGCGGGATGGCAGCGTTTTAGTTATGCCATTAATGCTGAAGAGGACTACCTTAAAAAAGGTAATGTGTAGGCTTTAGACTCTTTAAGCAAACCTCAAATTGTTGCCATGGTTTTCGGCAAGGTTTCTTAAAAGCTATGGCAGTCAGTAAATGTCTTGTGCAGTGATAAGTTAAATGTATTTAAGTGGAGTTACTCTAAATTCCTACTGAGAGCAAAAACTAGAAAGAAAAGCTAGTGCGGACTATTTCAGCGCTTACCTCCATCTGACGCACTCCTTCCTTGGTGCCTATGATGTCAGTTTATCCAAAAGTGCTAAGGTTTCACAGATTAACACTAAGGCCTACACATGTGCAGCCCAGAGCGAAAGCCGCTAGAACCATTATACATGTAAGAGCCAAAGTGCAAGCTTTAATAGAGTGTTAAAGGACCACTGAAGTGAGAGGTATATGGAGGCTACCATATTTATTTCCTTTTTGCCAGAAAATCCTGCTGATCTCTTTAGCTGAAATAGTATCTGAATAACACACTTGGAAAAAAAAAAAAAACATAAGGCTAATCCAGTCAGATTTTAGTCAAACATCTGATCTGCATGCTTGCTCAGAGTCTGGCGAAAAGTATTTGAGGGAGAGTATAGGCAGGACAGCCAGGCAATATAAATGGTTTAAAAGTAAATCTATCAGCCTTCGTACCCCTCTCACTTCACGTGTGCTTTAATTTTTAGCCATCTCAAACACACATTTAAACTTTCCCCCCACAGGATAAAATTAACCCCTTTAATCATTTCTTTCAAGTTTTTGCATTACTTTTTTATCCTTGAGACAAGAGAATAAACCACACAACAAAATAAATAACTTTATTTCACAATCAAATACAATCAACATACATTGTATCAAAAGAAATTGAAAGATCGTAAAAAAAAATATATATATATATATATATATATATATATAGAGAGAGAAAATAGCTATACATAATTTGTGATTTTTCTTCTCAGCAATGGAACTTGCATTGGCCCAAGAACACTTTGAAAAAAACAGTAAAGGCTTGGTGAGAGTGATATGGAGGCGGCCATATTTATTTCCTTGTAAACAATACCAGTTGTCCGGCAACCCTATTGAGCTTGCATAAGTAGTTTGAGTCGAAACCCTGGAACAAGCATATGGCTAATCCAGTAAAACCGAAGTCAGAGTACCTGATCTGCTGCATGCTTATTCAGGGACTATGGATCTAAGTATTCGAGACCCAGGATCAGGAAGACTGTCAGGTAATTGGTATTATTTATAAGGAAATACATATGGCAGCATTCAATATCCTTTTCACCTCGGGTTCCCGTTAAAGCATATCTTAATTGAGGGATATGGAGGCTGCCATATTTATTTCCTTTCAAAGGAAATCAGTTGCCTGGCTATCCTGCTGATCCTCTGCCTCTAATACTTTTAGCCATAGACCCTGAGTATGCAGCAGATCAGGTGATTCTGACATTGTCAGATCTGACATGTTTAGCTGCATGCTTGTTTCTTGTGTTATTGAGACACTACTGCAGCCAAATCGATCAGCAGGGCTTTCAAGCAACTGGTATTGTTTACAAGAAAATAAATATGGCAGCCTCCATATCCCTCCCACTACAGTTGTCCTTTAGGAGATGAGCAACAAACAATGGAATACTATTTTTCTGTATTAATGCAAACTTGAGAAGTACAAGACAAGACAAATAACATTTATATAGCGCTTTTCTCTTGGCGGACTCAAAGCGCCAGAGCAGCAGCCACTAGGGTGCGCTCTATAGGCAGTAGCAGAGTTAGGGAGACTTGCCTAAGGTCGCTGTTCGTTTGAATTCCGAGAATTCAAACGAACAGCACCCTGGTCCGAAACTACAAACAGCACCCTGGTCCGAGACTTCAAACAAACAGCGCCCTGGTCTGAAACTACAAACAGCGCCCTGGTTTGAGACTTCACACAAACAGTGCCCTGCAGCGCCCTGGTCCGAGACTTCACACAAACAGCGCCCTGGTCTGAGAGAATTCAAACAGCACCCTGGTCCGAGACTTGAAACAAACAGCGCCCTGGTCTGAGACTTTAAACAAACTGCGCCCTGGTCCAAGACGACAAACAATCAGCGGCCTGGTTCGAGAGAATTCAAACAGCGCCCTGGTCCGAGACTTGAAACAAACAGCGCCCTGGTCCAAGACTTCAAACAAAGAGCGCCCAGGTACGAGACTTCTCAAATAGCACCCTGGTCCGAGACTTCACACAAACAGTGCCCTGGTCCGAGACTTCAAACAAACAGTGCCCTGGTCCAAAACTACAAACAGTGCCCTGGTTCGAGACCAAACACAAAAATATTTACAGTATTGTGTTGGTAATGTATATGGAAAATTGTGGGCGAAGAACAAGCATGCAAACATTGCAGGGATTTGAACCCTGTCCTGCCAGGCAGGAGTGCCTATCACCAACGCTTTCTGCCATAGTCAAATAATACTAAGTTTGAGAGAAGAAAAAACATACTTCCAATTTTAATCAGAAAGGAAAAAAAACTGCTCATTTCCTAGTTAATCCAGAGGAAGGCGAAAAACCTTACAAGGCCTAGTCCAATTAGCCTTAAAAGGGAAAAATTCCTTCCCGACTCCTTATGGCAGTCAGATAAATCCCTGGATCAACTCTCCCAGGAGGGACTTGCTACAACCGGCGCCCAGGAGGGACTTGCTACAACCGGCGCCCAGGAGGGACTTGCTACAACCGGCGCCCAGGAGGGACTTGCTACAACCGGCGCCCAGGAGGGACTTGCTACAACCGGCGCCCAGGAGGGACTTGCTTCACCCCGCGCCCTTGGTCCGAGGCCTCACCACGCGCCCTTGGTCCGAGGCCTCACCACGCGCCCTTGGTCCGAGGCCTCACCACGCGCCCTTGGTCCGAGGCCTCACCACGCGCCCTTGGTCCGAGGCCTCACCACGCGCCCTTGGTCCGAGGCCTCACCACGCGCCCTTGGTCCGAGGCCTCACCACGCGCCCTTGGTCCGAGGCCTCACCACGCGCCCTTGGTCCGAGGCCTCACCACGCGCCCTTGGTCCGAGGCCTCACCACGCGCCCTTGGTCCGAGGCCTTCACCCTGCGCCCTTGGTCCGAGCCGTCACCCTGCGCCCTTGGTCCGAGCCGTCACCCTGCGCCCTTGGTCCGAGCCGTCACCACGCGCCCTTGGTCCGAGCCTTCACCACGCGCCCTTGGTCCGAGGCTTCACCACGCGCCCTTGGTCCGAGGCTTCACCACGCGCCCTTGGTCCGAGGCTTCACCACGCGCCCTTGGTCCGAGGCTTCACCACGCGCCCTTGGTCCGAGGCTTCACCACGCGCCCTTGGTCCGAGGCTTCACCACGCGCCCTTGGTCCGAGGCTTCACCACGCGCCTTTGGTCCGAGGCTTCACCCAGCGCCCTTGGTCCGAGCCGTCACCCTGCGCCATTGATCCGAGCCGTCACCCTGCGCCCTTGGTCCGAGGCTTCACCCAGCGCCCTTGGTCCGAGCCGTCACCCTGCGCCCTTGGTTCGAGGCTTCACCACGCGCCCTTGGTTCGAGGCTTCACCACGCGCCCTTGGTCCGAGGCTTCACCACGCGCCCTTGGTCCGAGGCTTCACCACGCGCCCTTGGTCCGAGGCTTCACCACGCGCCGAGGCTTCACCACGCGCCCTTGGTCCGAGGCTTCACCACGCGCCTTTGGTCCGAGGCTTCACCACGCGCCCTTGGTCCGAAGTTTCACCACGCGCCCTTGGTCCGAGGCTTCACCACGCGCCCTTGGTCCGAGGCTTCACCACGCGCCCTTGGTCCGAGGCTTCACCACGCGCCCTTGGTCCGAGCCGTCACCCCGCGCCCTTGGTCCGAGGCTTCACCCAGCGCCCTTGGTCCGAGGCTTCACCCAGCGCCCTTGGTCCGAGCCGTCACCCAGCGCCCTTGGTCCGAGCCGTCACCCAGCGCCCTTGGTCCGAGCCGTCACCCAGCGCCCTTGGTCCGAGGCTTCACCCTGCGCCCTTGGTCCGAGGCTTCACCCTGCGCCCTTGGTCCGAGCCGTCACCCTGCGCACTTGATCCGAGCCGTCACCCTGCGCCCTTGGTCCGAGCCGTCACCCTGCGCCCTTGGTCCGAGGCTTCACCACGCGCCTTTGGTCCGAGGCTTCACCACGCGCCCTTGGTCCGAGGCTTCACCACGCGCCCTTGGTCCGAGGCTTCACCACGCGCCCTTGGTCCGAGGCTTCACCACGCGCCCTTGGTCCGAGGCTTCACCACGCGCCCTTGGTCCGAGGCTTCACCACGCGCCCTTGGTCCGAGCCGTCACCCTGCGCCCTTGGTCCGAGCCGTCACCCTGCGCCCTTGGTCCGAGCCGTCACCCTGCGCCCTTGGTCCGAGCCGTCACCCTGCGCCCTTGGTCCGAGCCGTCACCCTGCGCCCTTGGTCCGAGCCGTCACCCTGCGCCCTTGGTCCGAGCCGTCACTCTGCGCCCTTGGTCCGAGCCGTCACTCTGCGCCCTTGGTCCGAGCCGTCACTCTGCGCCCTTGGTCCGAGCCGTCACTCTGCGCCCTTGGTCCGAGCCGTCACTCTGCGCCCTTGGTCCGAGCCGTCACTCTGCGCCCTTGGTCCGAGCCGTCACTCTGCGCCCTTGGTCCGAGCCGTCACTCTGCGCCCTTGGTCCGAGCCGTCACCCTGCGCCCTTGGTCCGAGGCTTCACCCAGCGCCCTTGGTCCGAGGCTTCACCCAGCGCCCTTGGTCCGAGCCGTCACCCAGCGCCCTTGGTCCGAGCCGTCACCCTGCGCCCTTGGTCCGAGCCGTCACTCTGCGCCCTTGGTCCGAGCCGTCACTCTGCGCCCTTGGTCCGAGCCGTCACTCTGCGCCCTTGGTCCGAGCCGTCACTCTGCGCCCTTGGTCCGAGCCGTCACTCTGCGCCCTTGGTCCGAGCCGTCACTCTGCGCCCTTACCTAAAAACAATATAGGCCCATCCGGGGACTACAACGGCTAGAGGCCCATCGGGGGACTACAACGGCTCGAGGCCCATCGGAGGACTACAGCGGCTCGAGGCCCATCGGGGGACTACAACGGCTAGAGGCCCATCGGGGGACTACAACGGCTAGAACCCAGCTTGCCGTGGTC
This sequence comes from Hyperolius riggenbachi, assembly GCF_040937935.1. Lineage (NCBI taxonomy): Eukaryota > Metazoa > Chordata > Amphibia > Anura > Hyperoliidae > Hyperolius > Hyperolius riggenbachi. Next base: position 191,626,115 of record NC_090656.1, on the reverse strand, counting down.
CGCCTCCTGTGCTTCCCCATCGGGGGACTACAATGGCTCGAGGCCCATCGGGAGCCTACAACGGCTCGAGGCCCATTGTGGGACTACAATGGCTCGAGGCCCATCGGGAGACTACAACGGCTCGAGGCCCATCGGGGGACTACAACGGCTCGAGGCCCATCGGGGGACCACAACGGCTCGAGGCCCATCGGGGGACTACAATGGCTCGAGGCCCATCGGGGGACTACAACAGCTCGAGGCCCATCGGGGGACTACAACGGCTCTAGGCCCATCGGGGGACTACAACGGCTCTAGGCCCATCGGGGGACTACAACGGCTCTAGGCCCCTCGGGGGACTACAATGGCAAGAACCCATCTTGCCGTGGTCCACCTCCTGTGCTTGTCACTTGACGAGCTGCTTGCCTTGTCAGTCCCCCAATGGGCAGCCTTACATCGGGGGACTGACATGGTAAGCAGCCCATCAGGGGACTGACAACAAGAGGGGGACTACAACGGCTCGAGGCCCATCGGGGGACTACAACGGCTCAATGCCCATCGGGGGACTACAACAGCTCGAGGCCCATCGGGGGACTACAACGGCTCGAGGCCCATCGGGGGACTACAACGGCTCGAGGCCCATCGGGGGACTACAACGGCTCGAGGCCCCTCGGGGGACTACAATGGCAAGAACCCATCTTGCCGTGGTCCACCTCCTGTGCTTGTCACTTGACGAGCTGCTTGCCTTGTCAGTCCCCCAATGGGCAGCCTTACATCGGGGGACTGACATGGTAAGCAGCCCATCAGGGGACTGACAACAAGAGGGGGACTACAACGGCTCGAGGCCCATCGGGGGACTACAACGGCTCAATGCCCATCGGGGGACTACAACAGCTCGAGGCCCATCGGGGGACTACAACGGCTCAATGCCCATCGGGGGACTACAACGGCTCTAGGCCCATCAGGGGACTACAACGGCTGGAGGACCATCGGGGGACTACAACGGTTAGAGGTTCATCGGGAGACTACACCGGCAAGAGGCTCATCGGGGGACTACACCGGCAAGAGGCCCATCAGGGAATTAGTTCATGCTACATTAGCACTATCCAGGAGCGCCACGGGGAGGCTTCCCAATGCTCCCATACAACCGGGGTGCCGTGGGGCCCCAAGCTCTCACTGCCTGGAAACCACAGCGGCATCACAGAGGGGGAGGCTGGGAGGTAAAGGCGATCCCCCCCAAGCGTGGCCAGCGCCGGGAAGAGCAGCCCGCACCTGCATCCCAAAAATGAAAACCGGTACTTACCTACAACGGCTCGAAGGCCCATCGGGGGACTACAACGGCTCGAGGCCTATCGGGGGACTACATTGGCTAGAGGCCCATCGGGGGACTACATTGGCTAGAGGCCCATCGGGGGACTACAACAGCTAGAGGCCATTCGGGGGACTACAACGGCTCGAGGCCCATCGGGGGACTACAACGGCTCGAGGCCCATCGGGGGACTACAACGGCAAGAACCCAGCTCTCAATGGTCCGCCTCCTGTGCTTGTCACTCGACGGGCTGCTTGCCTTGTCAGTCCCCCAATGGGCGGCCTTACATCGGGGGACTTACATGGCAAGCAGCCCATCAGGGGACTGACATCAATAGGGGGACTATAATGGCTCGAGGCCCATCGGGGGACTACAACGGCTCGAGGCCCATCGGGGGACTACAACGGCTCGATGCCCATCGGGAGGCTACAACGGCTCGATGCCCATCGGGAGACTACAACGGCTCGATGCCCATCGGGAGACTACAACGGCTCGAGGCCCATCGGGAGACTACAACGGCTCGAGGCCCATCGGGAGACTACAACGGCTCGAGGCCCATCGGGGGACTACAACGGCTCAAGGCCCATCGGGGGACTACAACGGCTCTAGGCCCATTGGGGGACTACAACGGCTAGAGGCCCATCGGGGGACTACAACGGCAAGAACCTAGCTTGCTGTGGTCCGCCTCCTGTGCTTGTCACTCGACGGCCTGCTTGTCTTGTCAGTCCCCAATGGGCGCCCCTACATCGGGGGACTGACATGGCAAGCAGCCCATCAGGGGACTGACATCAATAGGGGGCTACAACGGTTCGAGGCCCATCGGGGGACAACAACGGCTCGAGGCCCATCGGGGGACTACAACGGCACGAGGCCCATCGGGGGACTACAACGGCTCGAGGCCCATCGGGGGACTACAACAGATCGAGGCCCATCGGGGGACTACAACAGATCGAGGCCCATCGGAGGACTACAACGGTTCGAGGCCCATCGGGGGACTACAACGGCTAGAGGCCTTTGGTCCGAGGCTTCACCACGCGCCCTTGGTCCGAGGCTTCACCACGCGCCCTTGGTCCGAGGCTTCACCACGCGCCCTTGGTCCGAGGCTTCACCACGCGCCCTTGGTCCGAGGCTTCACCACGCGCCCTTGGTCCGAGGCTTCACCACGCGCCCTTGGTCCGAGGCTTCACCACGCGCCCTTGGTCCGAGGCTTCACCACGCGCCCTTGGTCCGAGGCTTCACCACGCGCCCTTGGTCCGAGGCTTCACCACGCGCCCTTGGTCCGAGGCTTCACCACGCGCCCTTGGTCCGAGGCTTCACCACGCGCCCTTGGTCCGAGGCTTCACCACGCGCCCTTGGTCCGAGGCTTCACCACGCGCCCTTGGTCCGAGGCTTCACCACGCGCCTTTGGTCCGAGGCTTCACCACGCGCCTTTGGTCCGAGGCTTCACCATGCGCCTTTGGTCCGAGGCTTCACCACGCGCCCTTGGTCCGAGGCTTCACCACGCGCCCTTGGTCCGAGGCTTCACCACGCGCCCTTGGTCCGAGGCTTCACCACGCGCCCTTGGTCCGAGGCTTCACCACGCGCCTTTGGTCCGAGGCTTCACCACGCGCCCTTGGTCCGAGGCTTCACCACGCGCCCTTGGTCCGAGGCTTCACCACGCGCCCTTGGTCCGAGCCGTCACCCAGCGCCCTTGGTCCGAGCCGTCACCCAGCGCCCTTGGTCCGAGGCTTCACCCAGCGCCCTTGGTCCGAGGCTTCACCCAGCGCCCTTGGTCCGAGGCTTCACCCAGCGCCCTTGGTCCGAGGCTTCACCCAGAGCCCTTGGTCCGAGCCGTCACCCTGCGCCCTTGGTCCGAGCTGTCACCCAGCGCCCTTGGTCCGAGGCTTCACCCAGCGCCCTTGGTCCGAGGCTTCACCCAGCGCCCTTGGTCCGAGGCTTCACCCAGCGCCCTTGGTCCGAGGCTTCACCCAGAGCCCTTGGTCCGAGCCGTCACCCTGTGCCCTTGGTCCGAGCCTTGACCCAGCGCCCTTGGTCCGAGCCTTGACCCAGCACCCTTGGTCCGAGCCGTCACCCAGCGCCCTTGGTCCGAGCCGTCACCCAGCGCACTTGGTCCGAACCGTCACCCTGCGCACTTGGTCCGAGCCGTCACCCTGCGCCCTTGGTCCGAGCCTTCACCCAGCGCCCTTGGTCCGAACCGTCACCCTGCGCACTTGGTCCGAGCCGTCACCCTGCGCCCTTGGTCCGAGGCTTCACCCAGCGCCCTTGGTCCGAGGCTTCACCCAGCGCCCTTGGTCCGAGGCTTCACCCAGCGCCCTTGGTCCGAGCCGTCACCCTGCGCCCTTGGTCCGAGGCGTCACCCTGCGCCCTTGGTCCGGGCCGTCACCCTGCGCCCTTGGTCCGAGGCTTCACCCAGCGCCCTTGGTCCGAGGCTTCACCCAGCGCCCTTGGTCCGAGCCATCACCCAGCGCCCTTGGTCCGAACCGTCACCCAGCGCCCTTGGTCCGAACCGTCACCCTGCGCCCTTGGTCCGAACCGTCACCCTGCGCCCTTGGTCCGAGGCTTCACCCAGCGCCCTTGGTCCGAGCCGTCACCCTGCGCCCTTGGTCCGAGCCGTCACACTGCGCCCTTGGTCCGAGCCGTCACCCTGCGCCCTTGGTCCGAGGCTTCACCCAGCGCCCTTGGTCCAAGCCGTCACCCAGCGCCCTTGGTCCAAGCCGTCACCCAGCGCCCTTGGTCCAAGCCGTCACCCAGCGCCCTTGGTCCGAGCCGTCACCCTGCACCCTTGGTCCGAGCCGTCACCATCGGGGGACTACAACAGCTCGAGGCCCATTGGGGGACTACAACGGCTAGAGGCCCATCGGAGGACTACAACGGCTCGAGGCCCATCGGGGGCCTACAACGGCTCGAGGCCCATTGTGGGACTACAATGGCTCGAGGCCCATCGGGAGACTACAACGGCTCGAGGCCCATCGGGGGACTACAACGGCTCGAGGCCCATCGGGGGACTACAACGGCTCGAGGCCCATCGGGGGACTACAACGGCTCGAGGCCCATCGGGGGACTACAACGGCTCAATGCCCATCGGGGGACTACAACCGCTCTAGGCCCATCGGGGGACTACAACGGCTCGAGGCCCATCGGGGGACTACAACGGCTCTAGGCCCCTCGGGGGACTACAATGGCAAGAACCCATCTTGCCGTGGTCCACCTCCTGTGCTTGTCACTTGACGAGCTGCTTGCCTTGTCAGTCCCCCAATGGGCAGCCTTACATCGGGGGACTGACATGGTAAGCAGCCCATCAGGGGACTGACAACAAGAGGGGGACTACAACGGCTCGAGGCCCATCGGGGGACTACAACGGCTCAATGCCCATCGGGGGACTACAACAGCTCGAGGCCCATCGGGGGACTACAACAGCTCGAGGCCCATCGGGGGACTACAACGGCTCAATGCCCATCGGGGGACTACAACGGCTCTAGGCCCATCAGGGGACTACAACGGCTGGAGGACCATCGGGGGACTACAACGGTTAGAGGTTCATCGGGAGACTACACCGGCAAGAGGCTCATCGGGGGACTACACCGGCAAGAGGCCCATCAGGGAATTAGTTCATGCTACATTAGCACTATCCAGGAGCGCCACGGGGAGGCTTCCCAATGCTCCCATACAACCGGGGTGCCGTGGGGCCCCAAGCTCTCACTGCCTGGAAACCACAGCGGCATCACAGAGGGGGAGGCTGGGAGGTAAAGGCGATCCCCCCCAAGCGTGGCCAGCGCCGGGAAGAGCAGCCCGCACCTGCATCCCAAAAATGAAAACCGGTACTTACCTACAACGGCTCGAAGGCCCATCGGGGGACTACAACGGCTCGAGGCCTATCGGGGGACTACATTGGCTAGAGGCCCATCGGGGGACTACATTGGCTAGAGGCCCATCGGGGGACTACAACAGCTCGAGGCCCATCGGAGGACTACAACGGCTCAAGGCCTATCGTGGGACTACAACGGCTCGAGGCCCATCGGGGGACTACAACGGCAAGAACCCAGCTCTCAATGGTCCGCCTCCTGTGCTTGTCACTCGACGGGCTGCTTGCCTTGTCAGTCCCCCAATGGGCGGCCTTACATCGGGGGACTTACATGGCAAGCAGCCCATCAGGGGACTGACATCAATAGGGGGACTATAATGGCTCGAGGCCCATCGGGGGACTACAACGGCTCGAGGCCCATCGGGAGGCTACAACGGCTCGATGCCCATCGGGAGGCTACAACGGCTCGATGCCCATCGGGAGGCTACAACGGCTCGATGCCCATCGGGAGGCTACAACGGCTCGATGCCCATCGGGAGACTACAACGGCTCGATGCCCATCGGGAGACTACAACGGCTCGATGCCCATCGGGAGACTACAACGGCTCGAGGCCCATCGGGAGACTACAACGGCTCGAGGCCCATCGGGAGACTACAACGGCTCGAGGCCCATCGGGAGACTACAACGGCTCAAGGCCCATCGGGGGACTACAACGGCTCTAGGCCCATTGGGGGACTACAACGGCTAGAGGCCCATCGGGGGACTACAACGGCAAGAACCTAGCTTGCTGTGGTCCGCCTCCTGTGCTTGTCACTCGACGGCCTGCTTGTCTTGTCAGTCCCCAATGGGCGCCCCTACATCGGGGGACTGACATGGCAAGCAGCCCATCAGGGGACTGACATCAATAGGGGGCTACAACGGTTCGAGGCCCATCGGGGGACAACAACGGCTCGAGGCCCATCGGGGGACTACAACGGCACGAGGCCCATCGGGGGACTACAACGGCTCGAGGCCCATCGGGGGACTACAACAGATCGAGGCCCATCGGAGGACTACAACGGTTCGAGGCCCATCGGGTGACTACAACGGCTAGAGGCCTTTGGTCCGAGGCTTCACCACGCGCCCTTGGTCCGAGGCTTTACCACGCGCCCTTGGTCCGAGGCTTCACCACGCGCCCTTGGTCCGAGGCTTCACCACGCGCCCTTGGTCCGAGGCTTCACCACGCGCCCTTGGTCCGAGGCTTCACCACGCGCCCTTGGTCCGAGGCTTCACCACGCGCCCTTGGTCCGAGGCTTCACCACGCGCCCTTGGTCCGAGGCTTCACCACGCGCCCTTGGTCCGAGGCTTCACCACGCGCCCTTGGTCCGAGGCTTCACCACGCGCCCTTGGTCCGAGGCTTCACCACGCGCCCTTGGTCCGAGGCTTCACCACGCGCCCTTGGTCCGAGGCTTCACCACGCGCCCTTGGTCCGAGGCTTCACCACGCGCCCTTGGTCCGAGGCTTCACCACGCGCCTTTGGTCCGAGGCTTCACCACGCGCCTTTGGTCCGAGGCTTCACCACGCGCCCTTGGTCCGAGGCTTCACCACGCGCCCTTGGTCCGAGCCGTCACCCAGCGCCCTTGGTCCGAGGCTTCACCCAGCGCCCTTGGTCCGAGGCTTCACCCAGCGCCCTTGGTCCGAGGCTTCACCCAGCGCCCTTGGTCCGAGGCTTCACCCAGCGCCCTTGGTCCGAGGCTTCACCCAGCGCCCTTGGTCCGAGGCTTCACCCAGCGCCCTTGGTCCGAGGCTTCACCCAGAGCCCTTGGTCCGAGCCGTCACCCAGCGCCCTTGGTCCGAGCCGTCACCCTGCGCCCTTGGTCCGAGGCTTCACCCAGCGCCCTTGGTCCGAGCCGTCACCCTGCGCCCTTGGTCCGAGCCGTCACCCTGCGCCCTTGGTCCGAGCCTTGACCCAGCGCCCTTGGTCCGAGCCTTGACCCAGCGCCCTTGGTCCGAGCCTTGACCCAGCGCCCTTGGTCCGAGCCTTGACCCAGCGCCCTTGGTCCGAGCCTTGACCCAGCGCCCTTGGTCCGAGGCTTCACCCTGCGCCCTTGGTCCGAGCCGTCACCCTGCGCCCTTGGTCCCAGCCGTCACCCTGCGCCCTTGGTCCCAGCCGTCACCCTGCGCCCTTGGTCCGAGGCTTCACCCTGCGCCCTTGGTCCGAGGCTTCACCCTGCGCCCTTGGTCCGAGGCTTCACCCTGCGCCCTTGGTCCGAGGCTTCACCCAGCACCCTTGGTCCGAGCCGTCACCCAGCGCCCTTGGTCCGAGCCGTCACCCAGCGCACTTGGTCCGAACCGTCACCCTGCGCACTTGGTCCGAGCCGTCACCCTGCGCCCTTGGTCCGAGCCTTCACCCAGCGCCCTTGGTCCGAGGCTTCACCCAGCGCCCTTGGTCCGAGGCTTCACCCAGCGCCCTTGGTCCGAGCCGTCACCCTGCGCCCTTGGTCCGAGGCGTCACCCTGCGCCCTTGGTCCGGGCCGTCACCCTGCGCCCTTGGTCCGAGGCTTCACCCAGCGCCCTTGGTCCGAGGCTTCACCCAGCGCCCTTGGTCCGAGCCGTCACCCAGCGCCCTTGGTCCGAACTGTCACCCTGCGCCCTTGGTCCGAACCGTCACCCTGCGCCCTTGGTCCGAACCGTCACCCTGCGCCCTTGGTCCGAACCGTCACCCTGCGCCCTTGGTCCGAGGCTTCACCCAGCGCCCTTGGTCCGAGCCGTCACCCTGCGCCCTTGGTCCGAGCCGTCACACTGCACCCTTGGTCCGAGCCGTCACCCTGCGCCCTTGGTCCGAGGCTTCACCCAGCGCCCTTGGTCCAAGCCGTCACCCAGCGCCCTTGGTCCAAGCCGTCACCCAGCGCCCTTGGTCCAAGCCGTCACCCAGCGCCCTTGGTCCGAGCCGTCACCCTGCACCCTTGGTCCGAGCCGTCACCATCGGGGGACTACAACAGCTCGAGGCCCATTGGGGGACTACAACGGCTAGAGGCCCATCGGAGGACTACAACGGCTCGAGGCCCATCGGGGGACTACAACGGCTCGAGGCCCATCGGGGGACGACAACGGCTCGAGGCCCATCGGGGGACTACAATGGCTCGAGGCCCATCGGGGGACTACAACGGCTCGAGGCCCATCGGGGGACTACAACGGCTCGAGGCCCATCGGGGGACTACAACGGCTCGAGGCCCATCGGGGGACTACAACGGCTCTAGGCCCCTCGGGGGACTGCAATGGCAAGAACCCATCTTGCCGTGGTCCACCTCCTGTGCTTGTCACTTGACGAGCTGCTTGCCTTGTCAGTCCCCCAATGGGCAGCCTTACATCAGGGGACTGACATGGTAAGCAGCCCATCAGGGGACTGACAACAAGAGGGGGACTACAACGGCTCGAGGCCCATCGGGGGACTACAACGGCTCGAGGACCATCGGGGGACTACAACGGTTAGAGGTTCATCGGGGACTACACTGGCAAGAGGCTCATCGGGGGACTACACCGGCAAGAGGCCCATCAGGGAATTAGTTCATGCTACATTAGCACTATCCAGGAGCGCCACGGGGAGGCTTCCCAATGCTCCCATACAACCGGGGTGCCGTGGGGCCCCAAGCTCTCACTGCCTGGAAACCACAGCGGCATCACAGAGGGGGAGGCTGGGAGGTAAAGGCGATCACCCCCAAGCGTGGCCAGCGCCGGGAAGAGCAGCCCGCACCTGCATCCCAAAAATGAAACCCGGTACTTACCTACAACGGCTCGAAGGCCCATCGGGGGACTACAACGGCTCGAGGCCCATCAGGGGACTACAACGGCTCGAGGCCCATCGGAGGACTACAACGGCTCGAGGCCCATCGGAGGACTACAACGGCTCGAGGCCCATCGGGGGACTACATTGGCTAGAGGCCCATCGGGGGACTACAACAGCTAGAGGCCCATCGGGGGACTACAACAGCAAGAACACAGCTTGCCGTGGTCCGCCTCCTGTGCTTGTCACTCGACGGGCTGCTTGCCTTGTCAGTCCCCCAATGGGCAGCCTTACATCGGGGGACTGACATGGCAAGCAGCCCATCAGGAGACTGACATCAATAGGGGGACTATAACAGCTCGAGGCCCATCGGAGTACTACAACGGCTCGAGGCCCATCGGAGGACTACAACGGCTCGAGGCCCATCGGAGGACTACAACGGCTCGAGGCCCATCGGGGGATTACAACGGCTCGAGGCCCAGCGGGGGACTACAACGGCTCTAGGCCCATCGGGGGACTACAACAGATCGAGGCCCATCGGGGGACTACAACAGCTCGAGGCCCATCGGGGGACTACAACGGCTCGAGGCCCATCAGAGGACTACAACGGCTCGAGGCCCATCGGGGGACTAAAACGGCAAGAACCCAGCTCTCAGTGGTCCGCCTCCTGTGCTTGTCACTCGACGGGCTGCTTGCCTTGTCAGTCCCCCAATGGGCGGCCTGACATCGGGGGACTTACATGGCAAGCAGCCCATCAGGGGACTGACATCAATAGGGGGACTATAATGGCTCGAGGCGCATCGGGGGACTACAACGGCTCGAGGCCCATCGGGGGACTACAACGGCTCGATGCCCATCGGGAGGCTACAACGGCTTGATGCCCATCGGGAGGCTACAACGGCTCGATGCCCATCGGGAGGCTACAACGGCTCGATGCCCATCGGGAGACTACAACGGCTCGATGCCTATCGGGAGACTACAACGGCTCGAGGCCCATCGGGAGACTACAACGGCTCGAGGCCCATCGGGGGACTACAACGGCTCAAGGCCCATCGGGGGACTACAACGGCTCTAGTCCCATCGGGGGACTACAACGGCTAGAGGCCAATCGGGGGACTACAACGGCAAGAACCTAGCTTGCCGTGGTCCGCCTCCTGTGCTTGTCACTCGACGGCCTGCTTGTCTTGTCAGTCCCCAATGGGCGGCCCTACATCGGGGGACTGACAAGGCAAGCAGCCCATCAGGGGACTGACATCAATAGGGGGGCTACAACGGTTCGAGGCCCATCGGGGGACTACAACGGCTCGAGGCCCATCGGGGGACTACAACGGCTCGAGGCCCATCGGGGGACTACAACGGCTCGAGGCCCATCGGGGGACTACAACGGCTCGAGGCCCATCGGGGGACTACAACGGCTCGAGGCCCATCGGGGGACTACAACGGCTCGAGGCCCATCGGGGGACTACAACGGCTCGAGGCCCATCGGGGGACTACAACGGTTAGAGGTTCATCGGGGACTACACTGGCAAGAGGCTCATCGGGGGACTACACCGGCAAGAGGCCCATCAGGGAATTAGTTCATGCTACATTAGCACTATCCAGGAGCGCCACGGGGAGGCTTCCCAATGCTCCCATACAACCGGGGTGCCGTGGGGCCCCAAGCTCTCACTGCCTGGAAACCACAGTGGCATCACAGAGGGGGAGGCTGGGAGGTAAAGGCGATCACCCCCAAGCGTGGCCAGCGCCGGGAAGAGCAGCCCGCACCTGCATCCCAAAAATGAAAACCGGTACTTACCTACAACGGCTCGAAGGCCCATCGGGGGACTACAACGGCTCGAGGCCCATCAGGGGACTACAACGGCTCGAGGCCCATCGGAGGACTACAACGGCTCGAGGCCCATCGGAGGACTACAACGGCTCGAGGCCCATCGGGGGACTACATTGGCTAGAGGCCCATCGGGGGACTACAACAGCTAGAGGCCCATCGGGGGACTACAACAGCAAGAACACAGCTTGCCGTGGTCCGCCTCCTGTGCTTGTCACTCGACGGGCTGCTTGCCTTGTCAGTCCCCCAATGGGCAGCCTTACATCGGGGGACTGACATGGCAAGCAGCCCATCAGGAGACTGACATCAATAGGGGGACTATAACAGCTCGAGGCCCATCGGAGTACTACAACGGCTCGAGGCCCATCGGAGGACTACAACGGCTCGAGGCCCATCGGAGGACTACAACGGCTCGAGGCCCATCGGGGGATTACAACGGCTCGAGGCCCAGCGGGGGACTACAACGGCTCTAGGCCCATCGGGGGACTACAACAGATCGAGGCCCATCGGGGGACTACAACAGCTCGAGGCCCATCGGGGGACTACAACGGCTCGAGGCCCATCAGAGGACTACAACGGCTCGAGGCCCATCGGGGGACTAAAACGGCAAGAACCCAGCTCTCAGTGGTCCGCCTCCTGTGCTTGTCACTCGACGGGCTGCTTGCCTTGTCAGTCCCCCAATGGGCGGCCTGACATCGGGGGACTTACATGGCAAGCAGCCCATCAGGGGACTGACATCAATAGGGGGACTATAATGGCTCGAGGCGCATCGGGGGACTACAACGGCTCGAGGCCCATCGGGGGACTACAACGGCTCGATGCCCATCGGGAGGCTACAACGGCTCGATGCCCATCGGGAGGCTACAACGGCTCGATGCCCATCGGGAGGCTACAACGGCTCGATGCCCATCGGGAGACTACAACGGCTCGATGCCCATCGGGAGACTACAACGGCTCGAGGCCCATCGGGAGACTACAACGGCTCGAGGCCCATCGGGGGACTACAACGGCTCAAGGCCCATCGGGGGACTACAACGGCTCTAGTCCCATCGGGGGACTACAACGGCTAGAGGCCAATCGGGGGACTACAACGGCAAGAACCTAGCTTGCCGTGGTCCGCCTCCTGTGCTTGTCACTCGACGGCCTGCTTGTCTTGTCAGTCCCCAATGGGCGGCCCTACATCGGGGGACTGACAAGGCAAGCAGCCCATCAGGGGACTGACATCAATAGGGGGGCTACAACGGCTCGAGGCCCATCGGGGGACTACAACGGCTCGAGGCCCATCGGGGGACTACAACGGCTCGAGGCCCATCGGGGGACTACAACGGCTCGAGGCCCATCGGGGACTACAACGGCTCGAGGCCCATCGGGGGACTACAACGGCTCGAGGCCCATCGGGGGACTACAACGGCTCGAGGCCCATCGGGGGACTACAACGGCTCGAGGCCCATCGGGGGACTAGAACGGCTCGAGGCCCATCGGGGGACTACAACGGCTCGAGGCCCATCGGGGGACTACAACAGCTCGAGGCCCATCGGGGGACTACAACGGCTCGAGGCCCATCGGGGGACTACAACGGCTCGAGGCCCATCGGGGGACTACAACGGCTCGAGGCCCATCGGGGGACTACAACGGCTCGAGGCCCATCGGGGGACTACAACGGCTCGAGGCCCATCGGGGGACTACAACGGCTCGAGGCCCATCGGGGGACTACAACGGCTCGAGGCCCATCGGGGGACTACAACGGCTCGAGGCCCATCGGGGGACTACAACGGCTCGAGGCCCATCGGGGGACTACAACGGCTCGAGGCCCATCGGGGGACTACAACGGCTCGAGGCCCATCGGGGGACTACAACGGATCGAGGCCCATCGGGGGACTACAACGGCTCGAGGCCCATCGTGGGACTACAACGGCTCGAGGCCCATCGGGGGACTACAACGGCTCGAGGCCCATCGGGGGACTACAACGGCTCGAGGCCCATCGGAGGACTACAACGGCTAGAGGCCTTTGGTCCGAGGCTTCACCACGCGCCCTTGGTCCGAGGCTTCACCACGCGCCCTTGGTCCGAGGCTTTACCACGCGCCCTTGGTCCGAGGCTTCACCACGCGCCCTTGGTCCGAGGCTTCACCACGCGCCCTTGGTCCGAGGCTTCACCACGCGCCCTTGGTCCGAGGCTTCACCACGCGCCCTTGGTCCGAGGCTTCACCACGCGCCCTTGGTCCGAGGCTTCACCACGCGCCCTTGGTCCGAGGCTTCACCACGCGCCCTTGGTCCGAGGCTTCACCACGCGCCCTTGGTCCGAGGCTTCACCACGCGCCCTTGGTCCGAGGCTTCACCACGCGCCCTTGGTCCGAGGCTTCACCACGCGCCCTTGGTCCGAGGCTTCACCACGCGCCCTTGGTCCGAGGCTTCACCACGCGCCCTTGGTCCGAGGCTTCACCACGCGCCCTTGGTCCGAGGCTTCACCACGCGCCCTTGGTCCGAGGCTTCACCACGCGCCCTTGGTCCGAGGCTTCACCACGCGCCCTTGGTCCGAGGCTTCACCACGCGCCCTTGGTCCGAGGCTTCACCACGCGCCCTTGGTCCGAGGCTTCACCACGCGCCCTTGGTCCGAGGCTTCACCACGCGCCTGTGGTCCGAGGCTTCACCACGCGCCTTTGGTCCGAGGCTTCACCACGCGCCCTTGGTCCGAGGCTTCACCACGCGCCCTTGGTCCGAGGCTTCACCACGCGCCTTTGGTCCGAGGCTTCACCACGCGCCTTTGGTCCGAGGCTGCACCACGCGCCCTTGGTCCGAGGCTTCACCACGCGCCCTTGGTCCGAGGTTTCACCACGCGCCTTTGGTCCGAGGCTTCACCACGCGCCCTTGGTCCGAGGCTTCACCACGCGCCCTTGGTCCGAGGCTTCACCACGCGCCCTTGGTCCGAGCCGTCACCCAGCGCCCTTGGTCCGAGCCGTCACCCAGCGCCCTTGGTCCGAGGCTTCACCCAGCGCCCTTGGTCCGAGGCTTCACCCAGCGCCCTTGGTCCGAGGCTTCACCCAGAGCCCTTGGTCCGAGCCGTCACCCAGCGCCCTTGGTCCGAGGCGTCACCCTGCGCCCTTGGTCCGAGCCGTCACTCTGCGCCCTTGGTCCGAGGCTTCACCCAGCGCCCTTGGTCCGAGGCTTCACCCAGCGCCCTTGATCCGAGCCGTCACCCAGCGCCCTTGGTCCGAACCGTCACCCTGCGCCCTTGGTCCGAGGCTTCACCCAGCGCCCTTGGTCCGAGCCGTCACCCTGCGCCTTTGGTCCGAGCCATCACACTGCGCCCTTGGTCCGAGCCGTCACCCTGCGCCCTTGGTCCGAGGCTTCACCCAGCGCCCTTGGTCCGAGGCTTCACCCAGCGCCCTTGGTCCAAGCCGTCACCCAGCGCCCTTGGTCCAAGCCGTGACCCAGCGCCCTTGGTCCGAGCCGTCACCCTGCACCCTTGGTCCGAGCCGTCACCATCGGGGGACTACAACAGCTCGAGGCCCATTGGGGGACTACAACGGCTCGAGGCCCATCGGAGGACTACAACGGCTCGAGGCCCATCGGGGGACTACAACGGCTCGAGGCCCATCGAGGGACTACAACGGCTCGAGGCCCATCGGGGGACTACAACGGCAAGAACCCAGCTTGCCGTGGTCCGCCTCCTGTGCTTGTCACTCGACGGGCTACTTGCCTTGTCAGTCCCCAATGGGCGGCCTTACATCAGGGGACTGACATGGCAAGCAGCCCATCAGGGGACTGACATCAATAGGGGGACTTCAACAGCTCGAGGCCCATCGGCGGACTACAACGGCTCGAGGCCCATCGAGGGACTACAACGGCAGGAGGCCCATCGGGGGACTACAACGGCTCGAGGCCCATCGGGGGACTACAACGGCTAGAGGCCTTTGGTCCGAGGCTTCACCACGCGCCCTTGGTCCGAGGCTTCACCACGCGCCCTTGGTCCGAGGCTTCACCACGCGCCCTTGGTCCGAGGCTTCACCACGCGCCCTTGGTCCGAGGCTTCACCACGCGCCCTTGGTCCGAGGCTTCACCACGCGCCCTTGGTCCGAGGCTTCACCACGCGCCCTTGGTCCGAGGCTTCACCACGCGCCCTTGGTCCGAGGCTTCACCACGCGCCCTTGGTCCGAGGCTTCACCACGCGCCCTTGGTCCGAGGCTTCACCACGCGCCCTTGGTCCGAGGCTTCACCACGCGCCCTTGGTCCGAGGCTTCACCACGCGCCCTTGGTCCGAGGCTTCACCACGCGCCCTTGGTCCGAGGCTTCACCACGCGCCCTTGGTCCGAGGCTTCACCACGCGCCCTTGGTCCGAGGCTTCACCACGCGCCCTTGGTCCGAGGCTTCACCCAGCGCCCTTGGTCCGAGGCTTCACCCAGCGCCCTTGGTCCGAGCCGTCACCCTGCGCCCTTGGTCCGAGCCTTCACCCAGCGCCCTTGGTCCGAGGCTTCTCCCAGCGCCCTTGGTCCGAGGCGTCACCCTGCGCCCTTGGTCCGAGGCGTCACCCTGCGCCCTTGGTCCGAGCCGTCACCCTGCGCCCTTGGTCCGAGCCGTCACCCTGCGCCCTTGGTCCGAGCCGTCACCCTGCGCCCTTGGTCCGAGCCGTCACCCTGCGCCCTTGGTCCGAGCCGTCACCCTGCGCCCTTGGTCCGAGCCGTCACCCTGCGCCCTTGGTCCGAGCCGTCACCCTGCGCCCTTGGTCCGAGCCGTCACCCTGCGCCCTTGGTCCGAGCCGTCACCCTGCGCCCTTGGTCCGAGCCGTCACCCTGCGCCCTTGGTCCGAGCCGTCACCCTGCGCCCTTGGTCCGAGCCGTCACCCTGCGCCCTTGGTCCGAGCCG
Source organism: Hyperolius riggenbachi (assembly GCF_040937935.1). Lineage (NCBI taxonomy): Eukaryota > Metazoa > Chordata > Amphibia > Anura > Hyperoliidae > Hyperolius > Hyperolius riggenbachi. The sequence goes on along the minus strand of NC_090656.1, from coordinate 191,610,577 downwards.
TCACCCTGCGCCCTTGGTCCGAGCCGTCACCCTGCGCCCTTGGTCCGAGCCGCCACCCTGCGCCATTGATCCGAGCCGTCACCCTGCGCCCTTGGTCCGAGCCGTCACCCTGCGCCATTGATCCAAACCGTCACCCTGCGCCCTTGGTCCGAGGCTTCACCCAGCGCCCTTGGACCGAGGCTTCACCCAGCGCCCTTGGTCCGAGCCGTCACCCAGCGCCCTTGGTCCGAGCCGTCACCCTGTGCCCTTGGTCCGAGGCTTCACCCAGCGCCCTTGGTCCGAGGCGTCACCCTGCGCCCTTGGTCCGAGCCATCACACTGCGCCCTTGGTCCGAGCCGTCACCCTGCGCCCTTGGTCCGAGGCTTCACCCAGCGCCCTTGGTCCGAGGCTTCACCCAGCGCCCTTGGTCCAAGCCGTCACCCAGCGCCCTTGGTCCGAGCCGTCACCCAGCGCCCTTGGTCCGAGCCGTCACCATCGGGGGACTACAACAGCTCGAGGCCCATTGCGGGACTACAACGGCTCAAGGCCCATTAGAGGACTACAACGGCTCGAGGCCCATCGGGGGACTACAACGGCTCGAGGCCCATCGGGGGACTACAACGGCAAGAACCCAGCTTGCCGTGGTCCGCCTCCTGTGTTTGTCACTCGACGGGCTACTTGCCTTGTCAGTCCCCAATGGGCGGCCTTACATCAGGGGACTGACATGGCAAGCAGCCCATCAGGGGACTGACATCAATAGGGGGACTACAACAGCTCGAGGCCCATCGGGGGACTACAACGGCTCGAGGCCCATCGGGGGACTACAACGGCTCGAGGCCCATCGGGGGACTACAACGGCTCGAGGCCCATCGGGGGACTACAACGGCTCTAGGCCCCTCGGGGGACTACAATGGCAAGAACCCATCTTGCCGTGGTCCACCTCCTGTGCTTGTCACTTGACGAGCTGCTTGTCTTGTCAGTCCCCCAATGGGCAGCCTTACATCGGGGGACTGACATGGTAAGCAGCCCATCAGGGGACTGACAAGAGGGGGACTACAACGGCTCGAGGCCCATCGGGGGACTACAACGGTTAGAGGTTCATCGGGGGTCTACACCGGCAAGAGGCTCATCGGGGGACTACACCGGCAAGAGGCCCATCAGGGAATTAGTTCATGCTACATTAGCACTATCCAGGAGCGCCACGGGGAGGCTTCCCAATGCTCCCATACAACCGGGGTGCCGTGGGGCCCCAAGCTCTCACTGCCTGGAAACCACAGCGGCATCACAGAGGGGGAGGCTGGGAGGTAAAGGCGATCCCCCCCAAGCGTGGCCAGCGCCGGGAAGAGCAGCCCGCACCTGCATCCCAAAATATAAAACAGGTACTTACCTACAACGGCTCGAAGGCCCATCGGGGGACTACAACGGCTCGAGGCCCATCAGGGGACTACAACGGCTCGAGGGCCATCGGAGGACTACAACGGCTCGAGGCCCATCGGGGGACTACAACGGCTCGAGGCCCATCGGGGGACTACAACGGCTAGAGGCCCATCGGGGGACTACAACGGCTAGAGGCACAGCAAACGGCCCATCGAGGGACTACCACGGCAAGAGGCCCATCGGGGGACTAACGCGGCAAGCGGCCCATCGTGGGGGCCAACATGGAAACCGCTGCGTAAAAAAAAAAAACTAAGAACGATTTACAATTTCAGTAATACACCCCTTTTCCTACACATCTAAACTAAGTAACTGCAACTGAGTTCTACTACAAGGAAGCCTCCAGTGTTCCTCAAGTGCTTTCAACAGTGCATAACACAGGTAGCTTCACATATGCACACGGAGTGATTAATATAAAAGTATTTTAAATCTGTTGGCCCTCATACTACATGAGAGGTAAAACTGACCAGTGACGGGGCAATCAAGATATATTGTGTGTACTGGGCTTTAAATGAATGGTTATGTCATTTTTGCGCTTTATACTTGAGAAAAGAAGGTCTTAAATGAAATATATATTTGCACATCTAAAGAAAAAAATTCTATTCATTTCAAGAATTTTGATTTAAGAGGCAGTGACTCCTAGCACCTTGTGCAGAGTTCTCCATGTACTGTTCGGAGGGGCACAGCGAGACCGCTGTGGGACACAGGAGGACGGGGGACTCTTCAAAAGGATCTGGAGTAGAGATGTAGCGAACAGTTCCCGAACCGTTTGCCGGTGAACCGCTCTGCTACTCTGGGCCTCTTACTACTTAGTAGTACGCCTGCGCTGCCCGGCGGAGCGCGTCCTAGATCGCGCTCCCGTTGCCGGGCACTTTCTGCGCATGTGCGTGACGTCACTCATGATGTCACGCACATGTGCAGAAAGTGCCCGGCAACAGGAGCGTAATCTAGGACGTGCTCCACCGGGCAGCGCAGGCGTACTACTCCGGGGCATTGCGACCCGGAAGTAGTAAGAGGCCCAGAAAGGTTCGCCAGGCGAACGGTTCGGGCCATCACTGATCTGGAGGCTTCCCCCACCCGAAGTGAGAAACCCCCAGGGGAACTTTTTTTAGTTGCAGGTTTTCTTTAATCACCCCGAAGTCCCTGGGGCAAATTGCGGGGCTCCTTCCTGTTGGAGGCAGAGCTGTGAGCAGTCAGTAGCTCTACCTCTCCACGCATTAATCCCTGCTGATCGCCGCCTCTCCCCCGCCCCTCTCAGTACTTTGAGTGGGGCAGGGGAGAGGCAGAGATCCGCGGAGATTGACGAGAATTGAGGCAGAACTACAACGCTAAGCTCAGCATCTCCGGGCAGCAAAATCCACGACTTTGAAGGTCATGGATTTTTGCCCCAGTATTTGGTGGCGATTAAGGTATCGTTTTGTCGCGGGATAGCGGCGTTTTAGTTATGCCATTAATGCTGAAGAGGACTACCTTAAAAAAGGTAATGTGTAGGCTTTAGACTCTTTAAGCAAACCTCAAATTGTTGCCATGGTTTTCGGCAAGGTTTCTTAAAAGCTATGGCAGTCAGTAAATGTCTTGTGCAGTGATAAGTTAAATGTATTTAAGTGGAGTTACTCTAAATTCCTACTGAGAGCAAAAAACTAGAAAGAAAAGCTAGTGCGGACTATTTCAGCGCTTACCTCCATCTGACGCACTCCTTCCTTGGTGCCTGTGATGTCAGTTTATCCAACAGTGCTAAGGTTTCACAGATTAACACTATGTGCAGCCCAGAGCGAAAGCCGCTAGAACCATTATACATGTAAAAGCCAAAGTGCAAGCTTTAATAGAGTGTTAAAGGACCACTGAAGTGAGAGGTATATGGAGGCTACCATATTTATTTCCTTTTTGCCAGAAAATCCTGCTGATCTCTTTAGCTGAAATAGTATCTGAATAACACACTTGAAAAAAAAAAAAAAACATAAGGCTAATCCAGTCAGACTGTAGTCAAACATCTGATCTGCTAGCTTGCTCAGAGTCTGGCGAAACGTATTTGAGGGAGAGTATAGGCAGGACAGCCAGGCAATATGAATGGTTTAAAAGTAAATCTATCAGCCTTCGTATCCCTCTCACTTCACGTGTGCTTTAATTTTTAGCCATCTCAAACACACATTTAAACTTTCCCCCAACAGGATAAAATGAACCCCTTTAATCATTTCTTTCAAGTTTTAGCATTACTTTTTTATCCTTGAGACAAGAGAATAAACCACACAACAAAATAAATAACTTTATTTCACAATCAAATACAATCAACATACATTGTATCAAAAGAAATTGAAAGATCGTAAAAAAAATTTTTATATATATATATATATATATAGAGAGAGAGAGAGAGAGAGAGAGAAAATAGCTATACATAATTTGTGATTTTTATTCTCAGCAATGGAACTTGCATTGGCCCAAGAACACTTTGAAAAAAACAGTAAAGGCTTGGTGAGAGTGATATGGAGGCAGCCATATTTATTTCCTTGTAAACAATACCAGTTGCCCGGCAACCCTATTGAGCTTGCATAAGTAGTTTGAGTCGAAACCCTGGAACAAGCATATGGCTAATCCAGTAAAACCGAAATCAGAGTACCTGATCTGCTGCATGCTTATTCAGGGACTATGGATCTAAATATTCGAGACCCAGGATCAGGAAGACTGCCAGGTAATTGGTATTGTTTATAAGGAAATACATATGGCAGCATTCAATATCCTTTTCACCTCGGGTTCCCGTTAAAGCACATCTTAATTGAGGGATATGGAGGCTGCCATATTTATTTCCTTTCAAAGGAAATCAGTTGCCTGGCTATCCTGCTGATCCTCTGCCTCTAATACTTTTAGCCATAGACCCTGAGTATGCAGCAGATCAGGTGATTCTGACATTGTCAGATCTGACACTACTGCAGCCAAATCGATCAGCGGGGCTTCCAAGCAACTGGTATTGTTTACAAGAAAATAAATATAGCAGCCTCCATATCCCTCCCACTACAGTTGTCCTTTAGGAGATGAACAACAAACAACGGAATACTATTTTTCTGTATTAATGCAAACTTGAGAAGTTCAAGACAAGACAAATAACATTTATATAGCGCTTTTCTCTTGGCGGACTCAAAGCGCCAGAGCAGCAGCCACTAGGGTGTGCTCTATAGGCAGTAGCAGAGTTAGGGAGACTTGCCTAAGGTCTCCTACTGAATAGGTTGTTGGCTTACTGAACAGGCAGAGCCGAGATTCAAACCCTGGTCCCCTGTGTCAGAGGCAGAGCCCTTAACCATTACACCATCAAGCCACTTGGAATTGGGTCAATAAAATGCAGTTGGCCTAATTGTAAGTTGTATGTAATAACGGCAAATTTGCATCAGCCTGATCAATTAACGTCAACCTAAAGGTGCCCAGACAGATCAAATCTGATTAGAGAGGGATCTGTTGGCTACCCCATATCCCGCAAGACAGTTCTGCCTTGCTACTCCATATATACTCCGACACCCCAAATGTTATCCTCCCGTCCATCCCCCCCTCCCCCAATGCCCCTGCTATGTAATCTCACCTGCTCCAGCTGCCACAGCTGCTCCTGGTCTCATTACTGGGTCACAAGCAAGCATGACAGCATCTCATCCCAAAATGTCATATGATCCTTAAAGAAAAAAGATGGACATCTGTAAACATATGTAAAATTCGGAAAAATACTAAATTCTTTACTAAGCAAGCAAATGAGGATAACTTCAAAGAAGCACATGTGTTACAAATAAGGCTGTGTTCCCACTAGAGCGGAGAATGGACTTGTTTTGTCCATCTTCTGCTCATTGCTAAACGGACAGTGAACAGCTCCTATTTATTTTTAAATAGAAGCTGCTGGCACTTGTCATGGATTCATGACAGTAAGCTGACTGCACTTCTGTGCAGTCCGCGATAATCCCGGGCAGGCAGATGTGTTCCCTCATATAGCCTATGGGGAGCACATCCACCCCAGGCTCCAGCCGTACCACCCCGTACCATCTGAGCGGATACTACACTGCTCCCGCTAGCCACGTGTGTTCCGGCAAAAAGTGGGAACAGTCTTCGAGGTAAAGACATGCAGATATTGCCAACAATTAGAAAAATAGATATCACTTAAACACAGATATTCCCAATTATAAGAAGAAAATACCAAAAGGGAAAAATATCAGTGACATACAATTGACAGCGGTAGGCAGATAATGGCATTCATGTGTGGTGGATGCGGTATAACAGCGTACAACATCCCAAAGCACTGCATGCAGTGCGTTACTGCAAAACGTGTTAAAAGAGAAGAAAATTTTTAATGGATTGTATGCTTCACTGTGTGCAACACAACTTGCTGCTAACGTGCTACATTGCTTTCCCGCTGTCACAGGGAATAACAGGCAGACATTACCAGCAATGACCAACATACATTACCAGCAATGACTGGCATATGTCACATTTACAGTATAAAAGACCTGCAGGCATTGCCAAGTGTAGGCAAAAAGCAATGACCTGCATATATTACCAGTAATGACCAGCAGAGAGGAATAATCTGCAGATATTACGCTCAGCATTCCCAGCGATGACCCGCAGGCATTACCACATTGCCAAAATGACCTCTAGGCATTAGCAAATGGCCTGCAGACATTGCCAGGTGACCTGCAGGCATAGCCAATGGAAGGCAGACCGTGATGACCTGCAGACATTACCAAGAACAAACCACAATGATCTGCAGACATTGCCAAATGACCTGCAGGCATTACCAATAGCAGGAAGAAAGCAATGACTGCAGAAATTACAAATGGCAGGCATTGCCAGGTGACCTGCAGGTATGGCCAAATGACCTCCAAGTGTAACGAATGGTAGGCAGAAAGCAATGACCGGCAGACATTACCAGCAAAGACCGGCAAGACATTACCACATTGCCAAATAACTGTAGGCATTGCAAAATGACCTGCAGACAGCAATAACCTGCAGGCATTACTAGTAGACATTGCAAAATGACCTGCAGACATTGCAAAATGACCTGCAGACATTGCAAAATGACCTGCAGACATTGCAAAATGACCTGCAGACATTGCAAAATGACCTGCAGACATTGCAAAATGACCTGCAGACATTGCAAAATGACCTGCAGACATTGCAAAATGACCTGCAGACATTGCAAAATGACCTGCAGACATTGCAAAATGACCTGCAGACATTGCAAAATGACCTGCAGACATTGCAAAATGACCTGCAGACATTGCAAAATGACCTGCAGACATTGCAAAATGACCTGCAGACATTGCAAAATGACCTGCAGACATTGCAAAATGACCTGCAGACATTGCAAAATGACCTGCAGACATTGCAAAATGACCTGCAGACATTGCAAAATGACCTGCAGACATTGCCAGATGACCTGCAGACATTGCCAGATGACCTGCAGACATTGCCAGATGACCTGCAGACATTGCCAGATGACCTGCAGACATTGCCAGATGACCTGCAGACATTGCCAGATGACCTGCAGACATTGCCAGATGACCTGCAGACATTGCCAGATGACCTGCAGACATTGCCAGATGACCTGCAGACATTGCCAGATGACCTGCAGACATTGCCAGATGACCTGCAGACATTGCCAGATGACCTGCAGACATTGCCAGATGACCTGCAGACATTGCCAGATGACCTGCAGACATTGCCAGATGACCTGCAGACATTGCCAGATGACCTGCAGACATTGCCAGATGACCTGCAGACATTGCCAGATGACCTGCAGACATTGCCAGATGACCTGCAGACATTGCCAGATGACCTGCAGACATTGCCAGATGACCTGCAGACATTGCCAGATGACCTGCAGACATTGCCAGATGACCTGCAGACATTGCCAGATGACCTGCAGACATTGCCAGATGACCTGCAGACATTGCCAGATGACCTGCAGACATTGCCAGATGACCTGCAGACATTGCCAGATGACCTGCAGACATTGCCAGATGACCTGCAGACATTGCCAGATGACCTGCAGACATTGCCAGATGACCTGCAGACATTGCCAGATGACCTGCAGACATTGCCAGATGACCTGCAGACATTGCCAGATGACCTGCAGACATTGCCAGATGACCTGCAGACATTGCCAGATGACCTGCAGACATTGCCAGATGACCTGCAGACATTGCCAGATGACCTGCAGACATTGCCAGATGACCTGCAGACATTGCCAGATGACCTGCAGACATTGCCAGATGGCCTGCAGACATTGCCAGATGGCCTGCAGACATTGCCAGATGACCTGCAGACATTGCCAGATGACCTGCAGACATTGCCAGATGACCTGCAGACATTGCCAGATGACCTGCAGACATTGCCAGATGACCTGCAGACATTGCCAGATGACCTGCAGACATTGCCAGATGACCTGCAGACATTGCCAGATGACCTGCAGACATTGCCAGATGACCTGCAGACATTGCCAGATGACCTGCAGACATTGCCAGATGACCTGCAGACATTGCCAGATGACCTGCAGACATTGCCAGATGACCTGCAGACATTGCCAGATGACCTGCAGACATTGCCAGATGACCTGCAGACATTGCCAGATGACCTGCAGACATTGCCAGATGACCTGCAGACATTGCCAGATGACCTGCAGACATTGCCAGATGACCTGCAGACATTGCCAGATGACCTGCAGACATTGCCAGATAACTTTCAGGCAGAAAGGGATAGCCGGCACTCATTGCAATGACCTGTAAACCTTACCAGCAATAGCCTGTAGACAGCTATGGCAGGCAGACATTACCGCATTGTCAAATGACATGCACACAATGCCAGGTGACCTGCAAGCATAGCTAATGGTAGGCAGACAGCAATGACCCGCAGACATTGGCCAAAGGACCTGCAGAAAACAATGACCTGCAACCATAGTCAATGGTAGGCAGAAAGCAATGACCGGCCATCATTAACAGCTACCCGCAGACAGAAAGCGATAGCCTGCACACATTGAAATGACCTATAGACAAAAATACCCTGCAGGCAGACAGCGATGGCAGGCAGACATTACCGCATTGTCAAATGACATGCATACAATGCCAGGTGACCTGCAGGCATAGCCAATGGTAGGCGCAGACAGCAATGACCTGCACACATTACCACATTGTCAAATGACATGCACACAATGTCAGGTGACCTGCAGGCATAGCAAATGCCCGGCAGACATGGACAAATGCCCGGCATACATGGGCAAATGGTATGCAGACATTACCAGCAACAACAAGCAGACAGCAATAGCCTACAGGTGTTGACAAATGACCTGCAAGCATTATCAAATGAACTGCAGGCATTGCCAGGTGACCTGCAGGCATTGCCAGGTGACCTGCAGGCACGGCCAAATGATCTGCAAGCATAGTCAATGCTAAGCAGATAGCAATGACCTGCAGACATTACAAGCAACGACCTGCAGGTATTACCAATACATGGCAGAAATGACCTGAAGACATTACCAGCGATGACTGGCAGACAGCAATAAACCGCAGACATTACCACATTGGCCAAATGACCTGCAGGTATGACCAGCAAAAAGCACTGACTGACAGGCATGGGCCAATGACCTGCAGACAACCCCAGCAATGCAATGGCCTGCAGACGCCACCCGCAATGCAATGGCCTGCAGACGCCACCCGCAATGCAATGGCCTGCAGACGCCACCCGCAATGCAATGGCCTGCAGACGCCACCCGCAATGCAATGGCCTGCAGACGCCACCCGCAATGCAATGGCCTGCAGACGCCACCCGCAATGCAATGGCCTGCAGACGCCACCCGCAATGCAATGGCCTGCAGACGCCACCCGCAATGCAATGGCCTGCAGACGCCACCCGCAATGCAATGGCCTGCAGACGCCACCCGCAATGCAATGGCCTGCAGACGCCACCCGCAATGCAATGGCCTGCAGACGCCACCCGCAATGCAATGGCCTGCAGACGCCACCCGCAATGCAATGGCCTGCAGACGCCACCCGCAATGCAATGGCCTGCAGACGCCACCCGCAATGCAATGGCCTGCAGACGCCACCCGCAATGCAATGGCCTGCAGACGCCACCCGCAATGCAATGGCCTGCAGACGCCACCCGCAATGCAATGGCCTGCAGACGCCACCCGCAATGCAATGGCCTGCAGACGCCACCCGCAATGCAATGGCCTGCAGACGCCACCCGCAATGCAATGGCCTGCAGACGCCACCCGCAATGCAATGGCCTGCAGACGCCACCCGCAATGCAATGGCCTGCAGACGCCACCCGCAATGCAATGGCCTGCAGACGCCACCCGCAATGCAATGGCCTGCAGACGCCACCCGCAATGCAATGGCCTGCAGACGCCACCCGCAATGCAATGGCCTGCAGACGCCACCCGCAATGCAATGGCCTGCAGACGCCACCCGCAATGCAATGGCCTGCAGACGCCACCCGCAATGCAAAGGCCTGCAGACGCCACCCGCAATGCAATGGCCTGCAGACGCCACCCGCAATGCAATGGCCTGCAGACGCCACCCGCAATGCAATGGCCTGCAGACGCCACCCGCAATGCAATGGCCTGCAGACGCCACCCGCAATGCAATGGCCTGCAGACGCCACCGGCAATGCAATGGCCTGCAGACGCCACCGGCAATGCAATGGCCTGCAGACGCCACCGGCAATGCAATGGCCTGCAGACGCCACCGGCAATGCAATGGCCTGCAGACGCCACCGGCAATGCAATGGCCTGCAGACGCCACCGGCAATGCAATGGCCTGCAGACGCCACCGGCAATGCAATGGCCTGCAGACGCCACCGGCAATGCAATGGCCTGCAGACGCCACCGGCAATGCAATGGCCTGCAGACGCCACCGGCAATGCAATGGCCTGCAGACGCCACCGGCAATGCAATGGCCTGCAGACGCCACCGGCAATGCAATGGCCTGCAGACGCCACCGGCAATGCAATGGCCTGCAGACGCCACCGGCAATGCAATGGCCTGCAGACGCCACCGGCAATGCAATGGCCTGCAGACGCCACCGGCAATGCAATGGCCTGCAGACGCCACCGGCAATGCAATGGCCTGCAGACGCCACCGGCAATGCAATGGCCTGCAGACGCCACCGGCAATGCAATGGCCTGCAGACGCCACCGGCAATGCAATGACCTGCAGACGCCACCGGCAATGCAATGACCTGCAGACGCCACCGGCAATGCAATGACCTGCAGACGCCACCGGCAATGCAATGACCTGCAGACGCCACCGGCAATGCAATGACCTGCAGACGCCACCGGCAATGCAATGACCTGCAGACGCCACCGGCAATGCAACGACCTGCAGACGCCACCGGCAATGCAACAACCTGCAGACGCCACCGGCAATGCAACGACCTGCAGGCATCAATGGCAGGCAGAGAGCGATGGCCTGCATATTACCAGTGATGACAGGCAGACATTACCACATTGCCAAATGGCCTGCAGACAATGCCAGGTGACCTGCAGGCATAGCCAGGTGACCTGCAGGCATAGCCAACAGTAGGCAGACTGCAATGACCTGCAGACATTACCAGCAAAAACCCAAATGTCCAAGTGTGGTCTCCAGGCCGCACTCCCCCACAGCATAAACAGATGCAAGGTCAGTCCGCCAGAGCAGCAGGTCGGACACCCAGTATAAAGTCCACAAGGACCAGCACACTCAGGGATTTCTTCCAAAACTCAGAAATCTTTATTACAAAATCTTCATTCATAGCAGTCGGATAGACAAAGGTCACCATCATATAGAAAGTCCAAACATCACGCCGTGATGTTTGGACTTTCTATGATGGTGACCTTTGTCTACCTGACTGCTATAAATACTGCGTCTGCTTGGGGACTAGGCTTTTGATGGACATTGACCTTCTTTGGCGGTTATCGTATTGCTGGATAGTCCCTGTGACGGCTCATGTATTTTAATGTTTTTGATAATGAAGATTTCTATGAGTTTTGGAAGAAATCCCTGAGTGTGCTGGTCCTTTTGGACTTTATTACCAGCAAAGACCAACAAACCGCAATCACCTGCAGACATTACCAGCGATGACATGCAGAAAGCAATAATCTGCAGACATTAGCCAAATGACCTTCAGACATTGTCAATGGTAGGCAGAGAGCGATGACCTGCAGACATTAGCCAGGTGACCTGCAGACATTAGCCAGGTGACCTGCAGACATTAGCCAGGTGACCTGCAGACATTAGCCAGGTGACCTGCAGACATTAGCCAGGTGACCTGCAGACATTAGCCAGGTGACCTGCAGACATTAGCCAGGTGACCTGCAGACATTAGCCAGGTGACCTGCAGACATTAGCCAGGTGACCTGCAGACATTAGCCAGGTGACCTGCAGACATTAGCCAGGTGACCTGCAGACATTAGCCAGGTGACCTGCAGACATAGCCAGGTGACCTGCAGACATAGCCAGGTGACCTGCAGACATAGCCAGGTGACCTGCAGACATAGTCAATGGTAGGCAGACAGCAATGACCTGCAGACATTACCAGCAAAAACCGGCAGACAGCACTAGCCTGCAGGCATAGCCAAATGACCTGCAGGCATAGCCAAATGACCTGCAGGCATTGCCAAATGACCTGCAGGCACTGCCAAATGACCTGCAGGCACTGCCAAATGACCTGCAGGCACGGCCAAATGACCTGCAGGCACGGCCAAATGACCTGCAGGCACGGCCAAATGACCTGCAGGCACGGCCAAATGACCTGCAGGCACGGCCAAATGACCTGCAGGCACGGCCAAATGACCTGCAGGCACGGCCAAACGACCTGCAAGCATGGTCAATTTACCATTGCAGATAGCAATGACCTGCAGAAATTATCAGCAATGACCAGCAATGACCAGCAAACAGCAATGACCTGCAGACACTGCCAAATCACCTGCAGGCACGGCCAAATGACCCGCTGGCATGGCCAAATGACCCGCAGGCATGGCCAAATGACCCGCAGGCATAATCAATGGTAGGCAGAAAGCAATTACCTGCAGACATTACCAGCAACGACCTGCAGACATTGACAAATGACCTGCAGACAACCGGCAGACAGCAATAGCCTGCAGGTGTTGCCAAATGACCTGCAAGCATTACCAAATGACCTGCAGACATTAGCCAGGTGACCTGCAGACATTAGCCAGGTGACCTGCAGACATTAGCCAGGAGACCTGCAGACATTAGCCAGGTGACCTGCAGACATTAGCCAGGTGACCTGCAGACATTAGCCAGGTGACCTGCAGACATTAGCCAGGTGACCTGCAGACATTAGCCAGGTGACCTGCAGACATTAGCCAGGTGACCTGCAGACATAGCCAGGTGACCTGCAGACATAGCCAGGTGACCTGCAGACATAGCCAGGTGACCTGCAGACATAGCCAGGTGACCTGCAGACATAGCCAGGTGACCTGCAGACATAGCCAGGTGACCTGCAGACATAGCCAGGTGACCTGCAGACATAGCCAGGTGACCTGCAGACATAGCCAGGTGACCTGCAGACATAGCCAGGTGACCTGCAGACATAGTCAATGGTAGGCAGACAGCAATGACCTGCAGACATTACCAGCAAAAACCGGCAGACAGCACTAGCCTGCAGGCATTGCCAAATGACCTGCAGGCATTGCCAAATGACCTGCAGGCATTGCCAAATGACCTGCAGGCATTGCCAAATGACCTGCAGGCATAGCCAAATGACCTGCAGGCATAGCCAAATGACCTGCAGGCATAGCCAAATGACCTGCAGGCATAGCCAAATGACCTGCAGGCATAGCCAAATGACCTGCAGGCATAGCCAAATGACCTGCAGGCATAGCCAAATGACCTGCAGGCATTGCCAAATGACCTGCAGGCATTGCCAAATGACCTGCAGGCATTGCCAAATGACCTGCAGGCATTGCCAAATGACCTGCAGGCACGGCCAAATGACCTGCAGGCACGGCCAAATGACCTGCAGGCACGGCCAAACGACCTGCAAGCATGGTCAATTTACCATTGCAGATAGCAATGACCTGCAGAAATTATCAGCAATGACCAGCAATGACCAGCAAACAGCAATGACCTGCAGACACTGCCAAATCACCTGCAGGCACGGCCAAATGACCCGCTGGCATGGCCAAATGACCCGCAGGCATGGCCAAATGACCCGCAGGCATAATCAATGGTAGGCAGAAAGCAATTACCTGCAGACATTACCAGCAACGACCTGCAGACATTGACAAATGACCTGCAGACAACCGGCAGACAGCAATAGCCTGCAGGTGTTGCCAAATGACCTGCAAGCATTACCAAATGACCTGCAGACATTAGCCAGGTGACCTGCAGACATTAGCCAGGTGACCTGCAGACATTAGCCAGGTGACCTGCAGACATTAGCCAGGTGACCTGCAGACATTAGCCAGGTGACCTGCAGACATAGCCAGGTGACCTGCAGACATAGCCAGGTGACCTGCAGACATAGCCAGGTGACCTGCAGACATAGCCAGGTGACCTGCAGACATAGCCAGGTGACCTGCAGACATAGCCAGGTGACCTGCAGACATAGCCAGGTGACCTGCAGACATAGCCAGGTGACCTGCAGACATAGTCAATGGTAGGCAGACAGCAATGACCTGCAGACATTACCAGCAAAAACCGGCAGACAGCACTAGCCTGCAGGCATTGCCAAATGACCTGCAGGCATTGCCAAATGACCTGCAGGCATTGCCAAATGACCTGCAGGCATTGCCAAATGACCTGCAGGCATTGCCAAATGACCTGCAGGCATTGCCAAATGACCTGCAGGCATAGCCAAATGACCTGCAGGCATAGCCAAATGACCTGCAGGCATAGCCAAATGACCTGCAGGCATAGCCAAATGACCTGCAGGCATAGCCAAATGACCTGCAGGCATAGCCAAATGACCTGCAGGCATAGCCAAATGACCTGCAGGCATTGCCAAATGACCTGCAGGCATTGCCAAATGACCTGCAGGCATTGCCAAATGACCTGCAGGCATTGCCAAATGACCTGCAGGCATTGCCAAATGACCTGCAGGCATTGCCAAATGACCTGCAGGCATTGCCAAATGACCTGCAGGCATTGCCAAATGACCTGCAGGCATTGCCAAGTGACCTGCAGGCATTGCCAAGTGACCTGCAGGCATTGCCAAGTGACCTGCAGGCATTGCCAAGTGACCTGCAGGCATTGCCAAGTGACCTGCAGGCATTGCCAAGTGACCTGCAGGCATTGCCAAATGACCTGCAGGCATTGCCAAATGACCTGCAGGCATTGCCAAATGACCTGCAGGCACGGCCAAATGACCTGCAGGCACGGCCAAATGACCTGCAGGCACGGCCAAATGACCTGCAGGCACGGCCAGATGACCTGCAGGCACGGCCAGATGACCTGCAGGCACGGCCAGATGACCTGCAGGCACGGCCAAATGACCTGCAGGCACGGCCAAATGACCTGCAGGCACGGCCAAATGACCTGCAGGCACGGCCAAATGACCTGCAGGCACGGCCAAACGACCTGCAGGCACGGCCAAACGACCTGCAAGCATGGTCAATTTACCATTGCAGATAGCAATGACCTGCAGAAATTATCAGCAATGACCAGCAATGACCAGCAAACAGCAATGACCTGCAGACACTGCCAAATCACCTGCAGGCACGGCCAAATGACCCGCTGGCATGGCCAAATGACCCGCAGGCATGGCCAAATGACCCGCAGGCATAATCAATGGTAGGCAGAAAGCAATTACCTGCAGACATTACCAGCAACGACCTGCAGACATTGACAAATGACCTGCAGACAACCGGCAGACAGCAATAGCCTGCAGGTGTTGCCAAATGACCTGCAAGCATTACCAAATGACCTGCAGACATTGCCAGGTGACCTGCAGGCACGGCCAAATGACCTGCAAGCATAGTCAATGGTAAGCAGATAGCAATGACCTGCAAAAATTACCAGCAACGACCAGCAAACAGCAATGACCTGCAGACACTGCCAAATCACCTGCAGACATGGCCAAAAGACCCGCAGGCATGGCCAAATGACCCGCAGGCATAATCAAATGACCCGCAGGCATAATCAATGGTAGGCAGAAAGCAATTACCTGCAGACATTACCAGCAACGACCTGCAGACATGGACAAATGACCTGCAGACAACATCAGCAATGCAATCACCAGCAGGCAGACAGCGATGGCCTGCACACACTACCAGCGATGACCAGCAGACATTACCACTATGCCAAATGACCTCCAGGCATAGCCAGGTGACCTGCAGACAGCAATGACCTGAAGGCATAGCAGTGTTCTCCCCAGGCTCTTTTAGCAGGGTGCTCCACCTGGCTAGTTTTGGTGAGCACCCGGCTGTCATCGACTCACCTCCTCCTTTGCTGTAAGCAGAGTTGTGCAGAGAAGGGCCAGCTCTGCATTCTCTCATCTTGCCCCACCCAGCTACTTTTTCATGCCACCCAGCTGTAAAAAAATTCTGGGGAGAACACTGCATAGTCAATAGCAGGCAAGCAGCAATGACCTGCAGACATCATCAATGGCAGGCAGACAGCGATGGCCTGCAGACATTACCGCATTGCCAGGTGACCTACAGGCATAACCAACGGTAGGCAACAGCAATGACCTGCAGACATTACCAGCAACGACCAGAAAACAGCAATGACCTGCAGACATTGCCAAATGACCTGCAGGTATTACCAATAGAAGGCAGCAATGACATGGAGACATTACCAGCGATGACTGGCAGACAGCAATAACCCGCAGACATTACCAGCGATGCGATGACCTGCAGACATTACCACATTGGCCAGATGACCTGCAGGTATGACCAGCAAAAAGCACTGACCGGCAGGCATGGGCCAATGACCTCCAGACAACCCCAGCAGTGCAATGACCTGCAGACGCCACCGGCAGTGCAATGACCTGCAGACGCCACCGGCAGTGCAATGACCTGCAGACGCCACCGGCAGTGCAATGACCTGCAGACGCCACCGGCAGTGCAATGACCTGCAGACGCCACCGGCAGTGCAATGACCTGCAGACGCCACCGGCAGTGCAATGACCTGCAGACGCCACCGGCAGTGCAATGACCTGCAGACGCCACCGGCAGTGCAATGACCTGCAGACGCCACCGGCAGTGCAATGACCTGCAGACGCCACCGGCAGTGCAATGACCTGCAGACGCCACCGGCAGTGCAATGACCTGCAGACGCCACCGGCAGTGCAATGACCTGCAGACGCCACCGGCAGTGCAATGACCTGCAGACGCCACCCGCAGTGCAATGACCTGCAGACGCCACCCGCAGTGCAATGACCTGCAGACGCCACCCGCAGTGCAATGACCTGCAGACGCCACCCGCAGTGCAATGACCTGCAGACGCCACCCGCAGTGCAATGACCTGCAGACGCCACCCGCAGTGCAATGACCTGCAGACGCCACCCGCAGTGCAATGACCTGCAGACGCCACCCGCAGTGCAATGACCTGCAGACGCCACCCGCAGTGCAATGACCTGCAGACGCCACCCGCAGTGCAATGACCTGCAGACGCCACCCGCAGTGCAATGACCTGCAGACGCCACCCGCAGTGCAATGACCTGCAGACGCCACCCGCAGTGCAATGACCTGCAGACGCCACCCGCAGTGCAATGACCTGCAGACGCCACCCGCAGTGCAATGACCTGCAGACGCCACCCGCAGTGCAATGACCTGCAGACGCCACCCGCAGTGCAATGACCTGCAGACGCCACCCGCAGTGCAATGACCTGCAGACGCCACCCGCAGTGCAATGACCTGCAGACGCCACCCGCAGTGCAATGACCTGCAGACGCCACCCGCAGTGCAATGACCTGCAGACGCCACCCGCAGTGCAATGACCTGCAGACGCCACCCGCAGTGCAATGACCTGCAGACGCCACCCGCAGTGCAATGACCTGCAGACGCCACCCGCAGTGCAATGACCTGCAGACGCCACACTAGCCAAATGACCTTCAGACATTGTCAATGGTAGGCAGAGAGCGATGCCCTGCAGACATTGGACAAATGACCTGCAGACATAGCCAGGTGACCTGCAGATAGCAATGACCTCCAGGCATAGCCAATGGTAGGCAGACAGCAATGACCTGCAGACATTACCAGCAACAACCGGCAGACAGCAATAGCCTGCAGGTGTTGCCAAATGACCTGTAAGCATTATCAAATGACCTGCAGGCATGGCCAATGGTAGGCAGACAGCGATGACCTGCAGCCATGGCCAATGGTAGGCAGACAGTGATGACCTGCACACACTACCAGCAATGACCTACAGACACTGCCAAATAACCCTCAGGTATTACCAACAGCTGGCAGGCAGCAATGACCTGGAGACATTACCAGCAATGACTGGCAGACAGCAATGACCTGCAGACATTGCTGCTGACCAGCAGACATGGGCAAATGACCTACGGACAACACCAGCAATGCAACCGCCAGCAGACATTATCAATGGCAGGCAGACAGCGATGGCCTGCACACACTACCAGCGATGACTGGCAGACATTACCACATTGCCAAATGACCTCCAGGCATGGCCAGGTGACCTGCAGGCATAGTCAATGGCAGGCAAGCAGCAATGACCTGCAGACAACACCAGAAATGACCTGCAGACATCATCAAGGGCAGGCAGACAGTGATGGGCTGCAGACATTACCACATTGCCAGGTGACCTGCAGGCGTAGCCAATGGTAGGCAGAAAGCAATGAACTGCAGACATTGCCAGACTGGCAGACCGCAATAGCCTGCAGGCATTGCCAAATGACCTGCAGGCAGACAGCAATGGCCTGTAGACATTACCAGTGATGACCGGCAGACCGCAATGACCTGCAGATATAACCAGCAATAGACTGCAGACATTACCATCAATGAGCTGCAGGCAGAAAGCAATAGCCTGCACACATTGCAATGACCTGCACACATTACCGCATTGTCAAATGACATGCACACAATGCCAGGTGACCTGCAGGCATAGCCAATGGTAGGCAGACATGGGCAAATAACCTGCAGACATGGGCAAATAACCTGCAGACATGGGCAAATAACCTGCAGACATGGGCAAATAACCTGCAGACATGGGCAAATAACCTGCAGACATGACCAACCACCAGCAGACAGCAATAGCCTGCAGGTGTTGCCAAATGACCTGCAAGCATTATCAAATGATCTGCAGGCATGGCCAGGTGACCTGCAAGCATAGTCAATGGTAAGCAGATGGCAATGACCTGCAGGCACTCTGCCAAAGACGACCTGCAGGCACTCTGCCAAAGACGACCTGCAGGCACTCTGCCAAAGACGACCTGCAGGCACTCTGCCAAAGACGACCTGCAGGCACTCTGCCAAAGACGACCTGCAGGCACTCTGCCAAAGACGACCTGCAGGCACTCTGCCAAAGACGACCTGCAGGCACTCTGCCAAAGACGACCTGCAGGCACTCTGCCAAAGACGACCTGCAGGCACTCTGCCAAAGACGACCTGCAGGCACTCTGCCAAAGACGACCTGCAGGCACTCTGCCAAAGACGACCTGCAGGCACTCTGCCAAAGACGACCTGCAGGCACTCTGCCAAAGACGACCTGCAGGCACTCTGCCAAAGACGACCTGCAGGCACTCTGCCAAAGACGACCTGCAGGCACTCTGCCAAAGACGACCTGCAGGCACTCTGCCAAAGACGACCTGCAGGCACTCTGCCAAAGACGACCTGCAGGCACTCTGCCAAAGACGACCTGCAGGCACTCTGCCAAAGACGACCTGCAGGCACTCTGCCAAAGACGACCTGCAGGCACTCTGCCAAAGACGACCTGCAGGCACTCTGCCAAAGACGACCTGCAGGCACTCTGCCAAAGACGACCTGCAGGCACTCTGCCAAAGACGACCTGCAGGCACTCTGCCAAAGACGACCTGCAGGCACTCTGCCAAAGACGACCTGCAGGCACTCTGCCAAAGACGACCTGCAGGCACTCTGCCAAAGACGACCTGCAGGCACTCTGCCAAAGACGACCTGCAGGCACTCTGCCAAAGACGACCTGCAGGCACTCTGCCAAAGACGACCTGCAGGCACTCTGCCAAAGACGACCTGCAGGCACTCTGCCAAAGACGACCTGCAGGCACTCTGCCAAAGACGACCTGCAGGCACTCTGCCAAAGACGACCTGCAGGCACTCTGCCAAAGACGAC
Source organism: Hyperolius riggenbachi (assembly GCF_040937935.1). Classification (NCBI taxonomy): domain Eukaryota; kingdom Metazoa; phylum Chordata; class Amphibia; order Anura; family Hyperoliidae; genus Hyperolius; species Hyperolius riggenbachi. Next base: position 191,590,926 of record NC_090656.1, on the reverse strand, counting down.
CTGCAGGCACTCTGCCAAAGACGACCTGCAGGCACTCTGCCAAAGACGACCTGCAGACATTACTACATTGCCAAATGATTGCAGGTATGGACAGGTGACCAGCAGGCATGACCAAATAGCCTGCTGCCAGCAATGGCCTGCCCTGCAGGTGCTGCCAGCAATGGCCTGCAGACTGACAAATGGTCTGCAGACATGGCCAGGTGACCAGAAGGCATGGCCAAATGGCCACCAGACAGAAATGACCTGCTGACATTACCAGCGATGACCAGCAGACATTACCGCATTGCCAAATGACCGGCAGGCATTGCCAAATGACCGGCAGGCATTGCAAAAGATGACCTGCACACATTGCCAGTGATGACCTTCACACATTAGCACATTGGCAAATGACTTTACCAATGGCAGGCAGACAGAAATGACCTACTGGCACTCTGCCAAAGATGACCTGCAGACATTGCTACATTGGCAACTGACTGCAGGCATGGACAGGTGACCAGCAGGCATGACCAAATAGCCTGCTGTCAGCAATGGCCTGCCCTGCAGGTACTGCCAGCAATGGCCTGCAGACTGCCAAATGGCCTGCAGACATGGCCAGGTGACCAGAAGGCATGGCCAAATGGCCACCAGACAGAAATGACCTGCAGACATTACCAGCGATGACCAGCAGACATTACTGCATTGCCAAATGACCTGCAGGCATTGCCAAATGACAGGCAGACAGCACTGACCTGCAGACACTGCCAAAGATGACCTGCACACATTGCCAGTGATGACCAGCAGACATTACCACATTGCCAAATGACTGCAGGCATGACCAAATGCCCAACAGACATGGCCAGGGGACCTGCAGGCATACCCCAATGACCTGCACACAGCAATGACCTGCAGACAAAACCAAACAATGGCCAGCAGACAGAAATGACCTGCAGACATTACCAGCGATCACCAGCAGACATTATCGCATTGCCAAATGACCGGCAGGCATTGCCAAATGACCTGCAAGCAGAAAGCGATGGCCTGCACACATTATCAATGATGACCAGCAGACATTACCACATTGCCAAATGACTGCAGGCATGGCCAGCTTACCAGCAGGCATTGCCAGCTGACCTGTAGAAAGCAATGACCTGCAGTCATAGTCAATAATAATAGGCACACAGCAATGACCTGCAAAAATTACAAGCAATAACCTGCAGACATTACCAGCATTAACCTGCTAAATAACCTGCAGACATTACCAATGGCAGGCAGACAGCAATGACCTGAAGACACTGCCAAAGATGACCTGCACACATTATTACATTGCCAAATGACTGCAGGCATGGACAGGTGACCAGCAGGCATGACCAAATAGCCTGCTGCCAGCAATGGCCTGCAGATATGGCCAGGTGACCAGAAGGCATGGCCAAATGGCCATCAGACAGAAATGACCTGCAGACATTACCAGCGATCACCAGCAGACATCACCGCATTGCCAAAGATGACCTGCACACATTGCCAGTGATGACTGGCACACATTAGCACATTGCCAAATGACTGCAGGCATAACCAAATGACCAGCAGACATGGCCAGGGGACCTGCAGACATGCCTCAATGACCTGCAGACAATACCAAACAATGACCTGCCCTGCAGGTATTGCCAGCTGAGCTGCACACAGCAATGACCTGCAGGCATTACCAGCAATGATCTGCAGATATTACTAAATAACTTGCAGACATTACCAAATGACCTGCAGGCATTAGCAATGGCTGGCAGTCAGAGATTGCCTAGCACACATTTCCAGCGATGGCTTGCAGACATCACAAAATGACCTGCAGGCATAGTCAATGGTAGGCAGACAGCGATAACCTGCACACATTACCAGCAACGACCAGCAAACAGCAATGACCTGCAGGCATTAGACATTGCCAGCTGACCTGCAGACTCGGACAAACTGCCTGCAGAATCTGCCAATTGACCTGCAGGCATTGCCAATAGTAGGCAAACAACAATGGCCAGCATACATTAGCAGCGATGACCAGCAGACAAAAATTACCACATTGCCAAATGACTCCCGGCATGGACAAATAACCTTCAAACATAGCCAGATGACCTGCAGATAGCAATGATCTGCAGGCATATTCAATGCTAGGCACACAGCAATGACCTACAGACATTACCAGCAGCGACCACCAAACAGCAATGACATGCAGGCATTGCAGACACGGCCAAATGGCCTGCAGAATCTGCCAAATAACCTGCAGGCATTGCCAATGGTAGGCAGAAAGCAATGACCTGCAGACATTACCAGCAACGTCTGGCAGACGGAATTGACCTGCAAGCATTAGCAAATAACCTGCAGGCAGAAAGCGATGGCCTGCACACATTATCAGTGATGACCAGCAGACATTACCACATTGCCAAATGACTGCAGGCATTGCCAGCTGACCTGCAGGCAGTAATGACTTGCAGTCAGTCAACAAAAGGCACACAGCAATGACCTGCAAACATTACAAGCAATAACCAGCAGGCATTACCAGCATTGACCTGCTAAATAACCTGCAGACATTACCAGCATTAACCTGCAGACTTTACCAATGGCAGGCAGACAGAAATGACCTACAGGCACTCTGCCAAAGATGACCTGCAGACATTGCTACATTGGCAACTGACTGCAGGCATGGACAGGTGACCAGCAGGCATGACCAAATAGCCTGCTGTCAGCAATGGCCTGCCCTGCAGGTACTGTCAGCAATGGCCTGCAGACTGCCAAATGGCCTGCAGACATGGCCAGGTGACCAGAAGGCATGGCCAAATGGCCACCAGACAGAAATGACCTGCAGACATTACCAGCGATGACCAGCAGACATTACTGCATTGCCAAATGACCTGCAGGCATTGCCAAATGACAGGCAGACAGCAATGACCTGCAGACACTGCCAAATCACCCGCAGACACTGCCAAAGATGACCTGCACACATTGCCAGTGATGACCGGCAGACATTACCACATTGCCAAATGACTGCAGGCATGACCAAATGCCCAACAGACATGGCCAGGGGACCTGCAGGCATGGCCAAATGACCAGCAGACAGCAATGACCTGCAGACAATACCAAACAATGACCTGCCCTGCAGGTATTGCCAGGTGAGCTACACATAGCAATGACCTGCAGACATTACCAGCAATGATCTGCAGATATTGCTAAATAACTTGCAGGCATAACCAAATGACCAGCAGGCATGGCCAAATGACCTGCACACAGCAATGACCTGCAGACAATACCAAACAATGACCTGCCCTGCAGGTATTGCCAGCTGAGCTGCACACAGCAATGACCAGCAAGCATAGTCAGTCAATGCTAGGCACACAGCAATGACCAGCAGACAGCAATGACCTGCAGACATTACCAGCAATGATCTGCAGTTATTGCTCGATAACCTGCAGACATTACCAAATGACCTGCAGGCATTAGTAATGGCAGGCAGACAGAGATTGCCTTGCACACATTTCCAGCGATGGCTTGCAGACATCGCAAAATGACCTGCAGGCATAGTCAATGGTAGGCAGACAGCGATAACCTGCAGACATTACCAGCAACGACCAGCAAACAGCAATGACCTGAAGGCATTACAGACATTGCCAGCTGACCTGCAGACACAGACAAATGGCCTGCAGAAACTGCCAATTGACCTGCAGGCATTGCCAATAGTAGGCAAACAACAATGGCCAGCATACATTAGCAGCGATGACCAGCAGACAGACATTACCACATTGCCAAATGACTCCAGGCATGGACAAATGACCTTCAAACATAGCCAGGTGACATGCAGGTATGGCCAAATGACCTGCAGATAGCAATGAGCTGCAGGCATATTCAATGCTAGGCACACAGCAATGACCTGCAGACATTACCAGCAGCGACCACCAAACAGCAATGACATGCAGGCATTGCAGACATGGCCAAATGGCCTGCAGAATCTGCCAAATAACCTGCAGGCATTGCCAATGGTAGGCACACAGCAATGACCTGCAAACATTACCAGCAACATCTGGCAGACAGAATTGACCTGCAGGCATTAGCAAATAACCTGCAGGCAGAAAGCGATGGCCTGTACATATTACCAGTGATGACTGGCAGACAATACCACATGGCCAGGTGACCAGCAGGCATGGCCAAATGGTTTGCAGACAGCAATGACCTGCAGGCGTAGCCAATCGCAGACACTGCCAGCAATGGCCCCCAGACACTGCCAGCAATGGCCCCCAGACACTGCCAGCAATGGCCCCCAGACACTGCCAGCAATGGCCCCCAGACACTGCCAGCAATGGCCCCCAGACACTGCCAGCAATGGCCCCCAGACACTGCCAGCAATGGCCCCCAGACACTGCCAGCAATGGCCCCCAGACACTGCCAGCAATGGCCCCCAGACACTGCCAGCAATGGCCCCCAGACACTGCCAGCAATGGCCCCCAGACACTGCCAGCAATGGCCCCCAGACACTGCCAGCAATGGCCCCCAGACACTGCCAGCAATGGCCCCCAGACACTGCCAGCAATGGCCCCCAGACACTGCCAGCAATGGCCCCCAGACACTGCCAGCAATGGCCCCCAGACACTGCCAGCAATGGCCCCCAGACACTGCCAGCAATGGCCCCCAGACACTGCCAGCAATGGCCCCCAGACACTGCCAGCAATGGCCCCCAGACACTGCCAGCAATGGCCCCCAGACACTGCCAGCAATGGCCCCCAGACACTGCCAGCAATGGCCCCCAGACACTGCCAGCAATGGCCCCCAGACACTGCCAGCAATGGCCCCCAGACACTGCCAGCAATGGCCCCCAGACACTGCCAGCAATGGCCCCCAGACACTGCCAGCAATGGCCCCCAGACACTGCCAGCAATGGCCCCCAGACACTGCCAGCAATGGCCCCCAGACACTGCCAGCAATGGCCCCCAGACACTGCCAGCAATGGCCCCCAGACACTGCCAGCAATGGCCCCCAGACACTGCCAGCAATGGCCCGCAGACACTGCCAGCAATGGCCCCCAGACACTGCCAGCAATGGCCCGCAGACACTGCCAGCAATGGCCCGCAGACACTGCCAGCAATGGCCCGCAGACACTGCCAGCAATGGCCCGCAGACACTGCCAGCAATGGCCCGCAGACACTGCCAGCAATGGCCCGCAGACACTGCCAGCAATGGCCCGCAGACACTGCCAGCAATGGCCCGCAGACACTGCCAGCAATGGCCCGCAGACACTGCCAGCAATGGCCCGCAGACACTGCCAGCAATGGCCCGCAGACACTGCCAGCAATGGCCCGCAGACACTGCCAGCAATGGCAGACAGTTACCAAATGACCTGCAAGCAGAAAGCGATGGCCTGCCAGCATTATCAGTGATAACCAGCAGACATTACCAAATGACTGCAGGCATTGCCATCTTACCAGTAGGCATTGCCAGCTGACCTGCAGACAGCAATGACCTGCAATCATAGTCAATAATAATAGGCACACAGCAATGACCTGCAAATATTACAAGCAATAACCTGCAGACATTACCAATGGCAGGCAGACAGCAATGACCTGCAGACACTGCCAAAGATGACCTGCAGACATTACTACATTGCCAAATGACTGCAGGCATGGACAGGTGACCAGCAGGCATAACCAAATAGCCTGCTGCCAGCAATGGCCTGCCCTGCAGGCGCTGCCAGCAATGGCATGCAGATATGGCCAGGTGACCAGAAGGTATGGCCAAATGGCCACCAGACAGAAATGACCTGCAGACATTACCAGCGATCACCAGCAGACATTACCGCATTGCCAAATGACCGGCAGGCATTGCCAAATCCCCGGCAGGCATTGCCAAATCCCCGGCAGGCATTGCAAAAGATGACCTGCACACATTGCCAGTGATGACCGTCACACATTAGCACATTGGCAAATGACTGCAGGCATAACCAAATGACCAGCAGACATGGCCAAGGGACCTGGAGGCATGGCCAAATGACCTGCACACAGCAATGACCTGCAGACAATACCAAACAATGACCTGCCCTGCAGGTATTGCCAGCTGAGCTGCACACAGCAATGACCTGCAGGCATTACCAGCAATGATCTGCAGATATTACTAAATAACTTGCAGACATTACCAAATGACCTGCAGGCATTAGCAATGGCTGGCAGACAGAGATTGCCTAGCACACATTTCCAGCGATGGCTTGCAGACATCACAAAATGATCTGCAGGCATAGTCAATGGTAGGCAGACAGCGATAACCTGCACACATTACCAGCAACGACCTGCAGGCATTACAGACATTGCCAGCTGACCTGCAGACACGGACAAATGGCCTGCAGAAACTGCCAATTGACCTGCAGGCATTGCCAATAGTAGGCAAACAACAATGGGCAGCATACATTAGCAGCGATGACCAGCAGACAAACATTACCACATTGCCAACATAGCCAGGTGACCTGCAGATAGAAATGAGCTGCAGGCATATTCAATGCTAGGCACACAGCAATGACCTGCAGACATTACCAGCAGCGACCACCAAACAGCAATGACATGCAGGCATTGCAGACACGACCAAACAGCCTGCAGAATCTGCCAAATAACCTGCAGGCATTGCCAATGGTAGGCAGAAAGCAATGACCTGCAGACATTACCAGCAACGTCTGGCAGACGGAATTGACCTGCAGGCATTAGCAAATAACCTGCAGGCAGAAAGCGATGGCCTGCACACATTACCAGTGATGACCGGCAGACAATACCACATTGCCAAATGACTGCAGGCATGGCCAGGTGACCAGCAGGCATTGCCAAATGGCTTTCAGACAGCAATGACCTGCAGGCGTAGCCATTGGCAGACACTGGCAGCAATGGCCCGCAGACACTGGCAGCAATGGCAGACAGTTACCAAATGACCTGCAGGCATTACCAAATGACCTGTAACCAGAAAGCGATGGCCTGCACACATTATCAGTGATGACCAGCAGACATTACCACATTGCCAAATGACTGCAGGCATGACCAGCTTACCAGCAGGCATCGCCGGCTGACTTGCAGACAGCAATGGCCTGCAGTCATAGTCAATAATAGGCACACAGTAATGACCTGCAAACATTACAAGCAATAACCAGCAGGCATTACCAGCATTGACCTGCAGACATTACCAATGGCAGGCAGACAGCAATGACCTGCAGACACGGCCAAAAATGACCTGCAGACATTACTACATTGCCAAATGACTGCAGGAATGGACAGGTGACCAGCAGGCATTACCGGCAATGATCTGTAGATATTGCTAAATAACCTGCAGACATTATCAAATGACCTGCAGGCATTAGCAATGGCAGGCAGACAGAGATTGCCTTGCACACATTTCCAGCAATGGCTTGCAGACATCGCAAAATGACCTGCAGGCATAGTCAATGGTAGGCAGACAGCGATAACCTGCAAACATTACCAGCAACGACCGGCAAACAGCAATGACCTGCAGGCATTACAGACATTGCTAGCTGACCTGCAGACACGGACAAATGGTCTGCAGAAACTGCCAATTGACCTGCAGGAATTGCTAATAGTAGGTTAACAGCAATGGCCAGCATACATTAGCAGCAGCGATGACCAGCAGACAGACATTACCACATTGCCAAATGACTCCAGGCATGGACAAATGACCTTCAGGCTCCGTTCACACTTAGGCCTTCTTTCCATGAACTGTTGAGCTGTGTGCTCAGCAAGCAGTTACCAGACAGAAGTAAGCAGTTATCATGCAGCAAGAAGCAGTTACCAGGCAGCAGTGAGCAGTTGAGGGAGTTTAAGAGGAATTTCACTGCCTATCAACAGTTCTTGGAAAGGAGGCCTTAAAAGCGCAAAAAGCCGGCGATTGCAAGTAGCGTTTTACGGGAGTTATTTTTCCGTGATTAACGCAGAAGAATCACTGGACACTGCAGTGGTTTGGGAGCGATCGCGATTAGCGGTGCCATGTATGCTAATTGTGATCGCTACTCGCCGGCAAACCACTGCATGTAACACGTTTGCGGTTAACGCTAACCGCAAATGCGGCAGTGAGAAGACTGCCATAGTGTTACATGTGCTAGCGGTTTGCCTTGTGCGGGAATTGCGCGATTCCGGCTCAAGTGAGAACGGATCCTTAAGCCCCATCTACACTATACGATTCTTTGTGCAGTTCAATTACGATTCTATTTACGATCTTATTAAATCAGACATGTCCGATCGGGATTCAATTTAATTCAAATCGATTTGCCATTGCAAAACAATGGCAAATCAAATTGAATCGAATCCTGAACGGACATGTTGGATTTAATCAGATCGTAAATAGAATCGTAATCGAATCGCACAAAGAATCATATCGTGTAGATTGGGCTTCAAACATAGCCAGGCAACCTGCAGGCATGGCCAAATGACATGAAGATAGCAATGAGCTGCAGGCACATTCAATGCTAGGACCACAGCAATGACCTGCAGACATTACCAGCAGCGACCACCAAACAGCAATGACATGCAGGCATTGCAGACACGGCCAAATGGCCTGCAGAATCTGCCAAATAACCTGCAGGCATTGCCAATGGTAGGCAGAAAGCAATGACCTGCAGACATTACCAGCAACGTCTGGCAGACGGAATTGACCTGCAGGCATTAGCAAATAACCTGCAGGCAGAAAGCGATGGCCTGCACACATTACCAGTGATGACCGGCAGACAATACTACATTTGCCAAATCACTGCAGGCATGGCCAAATGGCTTGCAGACAGCAATGACCTGCAGGCGTAGCCAATGGCCCGCAGACACTGCCAGCAATGGCCCGCAGACACTGTCAGCAATGGAAGACAGTTACCAAATGACCTGCAGGCATTGCCAAATGACCTGCAAGCAGAAAGCGATGGCCTGTACATTACCAAATGACTGCAGGCATGGCCAGCTTACCAGCAGGCATTGCCAGCTGACCTGCAGACAGCAATGACCTGCAGTCATAGTCAATAACAGGCACACAGCAATGACCTGTAAACATTACAAGCAATAACCAGCAGGCATTACCAGCATTGACCTGCAGACATTACCAATGGCAGGCAGACAGAAATGGCAGGCAGACAGAAATGACCTGCAGACATTACCAATGGCAGGCAGACAGAAATGACCTGCAGACACCGCCAAAGATGACCTGCAGACATTACTACATTGCCAAATGATTGCAGGTATGGACAGGTGACCAGCAGGCATGACCAAATAGCCTGCTGCCAGCAATGGCCTGCCCTGCATGTGCTGCAAGCAATGGCCTGCAGACTGACAAATGGTCTGCAGACATGGTCTGCCAAATGGCCACCAGACAGAAATGACCTGCTGACATTACCAGCGATGACCAGCAGACATTACCGCATTGCCAAATGACCGGCAGGCATTGCCAAATGACCGGCAGGCATTGCCAAATCCCCGGCAGGCATTGCAAAAGATGACCTGCACACATTGCCAGTGATGACCATCACACATTAGCACATTGGCAAATGACTTTACCAATGGCAGGCAGACAGAAATGACCTACAGGCACTCTGCCAAAGATGACCTGCAGACATTGCTACATTGGCAACTGACTGCAGGCATGGACAGGTGACCAGCAGGCATGACCAAATAGCCTGCTGTCAGCAATGGCCTGCCCTGCAGGTACTGCCAGCAATGGCCTGCAGACTGCCAAATGGCCTGCAGACATGGCCAGGTGACCAGAAGGCATGGCCAAATGGCCACCAGACAGAAATGACCTGCAGACATTACCAGCGATGACCAGCAGACATTACTGCATTGCCAAATGACCTGCAGGCATTGCCAAATGACAGGCAGACAGCAATGACCTGCAGACACTGCCAAGTCACCCGCAGACACTGCCAAAGATGACCTGCACACATTGCCAGTGATGACAAGCAGACATTACCACATTGCCAAATGACTGCAGGCATGACCAAATGCCCAACAGACATGGCCAGGGGACCTGCAGGCATACCCCAATGACCTGCACACAGCAATGACCTGCAGACAAAACCAAACAATGGCCAGCAGACAGAAATGACCTGCAGACATTACCAGCGATCACCAGCAGACATTATCGCATTGCCAAATGACCGGCAGGCATTGCCAAATGACCTGCAAGCAGAAAGCGATGGCCTGCACACATTATCAATGATGACCAGCAGACATTACCACATTGCCAAATGACTGCAGGCATGGCCAGCTTACCAGCAGGCATTGCCAGCTGACCTGTAGAAAGCAATGACCTGCAGTCATAGTCAATAATAATAGGCACACAGCAATGACCTGCAAACATTACAAGCAATAACCTGCAGACATTACCAGCATTAACCTGCTAAATAACCTGCAGACATTACCAATGGCAGGCAGACAGCAATGACCTGCAGACACTGCCAAAGATGACCTGCAGACATTATTACATTGCCAAATGACTGCAGGCATGGACAGGTGACCAGCAGGCATGACCAAATAGCCTGCTGCCAGCAATGGCCTGCCCTGCAGGCGCTGCCAGCAATGGCCTGCAGATATGGCCAGGTGACCAGAAGGCATGGCCAAATGGCCATCAGACAGAAATGACCTGCAGACATTACCAGCGATCACCAGCAGACATCACCGCATTGCCAAAGATGACCTGCACACATTGCCAGTGATGACCGGCACACATTAGCACATTGCCAAATGACTGCAGGCATAACCAAATGACCAGCAGACATGGCCAGGGGACCTGCAGGCATGCCTCAATGACCTGCAGACAATACCAAACAATGACCTGCCCTGCAGGTATTGCCAGCTGAGCTGCACACAGCAATGACCTGCAGGCATTACCAGCAATTATCTGCAGATATTACTAAATAACTTGCAGACATTACCAAATGACATGCAGGCATTAGCAATGGCTGGCAGACAGAGATTGCCTAGCACACATTTCCAGCGATGGCTTGCAGACATCACAAAATGACCTGCAGGCATAGTCAATGGTAGGCAAACAGCGATAACCTGCACACATTACCAGCAACGACCGGCAAACAGCAATGACCTGCAGGCATTAGACATTGCCAGCTGACCTGCAGACACGGACAAACTGCCTGCAGAAACTGCCAATTGACCTGCAGGCATTGCCAATAGTAGGCAAACAACAATGGCCAGCATACATTAGCAGCGATGACCAGCAGACAAAAATTACCACATTGCCAAATGACTCCCGGCATGGACAAATAACCTTCAAACATAGCCAGATGACCTGCAGATAGCAATGATCTGCAGGCATATTCAATGCTAGGCACACAGCAATGACCTACAGACATTACCAGTAGCGACCACCAAACAGCAATGACATGCAGGCATTGCAGACACGGCCAAATGGCCTGCAGAATCTGCCAAATAACCTGCAGGCATTGCCAATGGTAGGCAGAAAGCAATGACCTGCAGACATTACCAGCAACGTCTGGCAGACGGAATTGACCTGCAAGCATTAGCAAATAACCTGCAGGCAGAAAGCGATGGCCTGCACACATTATCAGTGATGACCAGCAGACATTACCACATTGCCAAATGACTGCAGGCATTGCCAGCTGACCTGCAGACAGTAATGACTTGCAGTCAGTCAACAAAAGGCACACAGCAATGACCTGCAAACATTACAAGCAATAACCAGCAGGCATTACCAGCATTGACCTGCTAAATAACCTGCAGACATTACCAGCATTAACCTGCAGACTTTACCAATGGCAGGCAGACAGAAATGACCTACAGGCACTCTGCCAAAGATGACCTGCAGACATTGCTACATTGGCAACTGACTGCAGGCATGGACAGGTGACCAGCAGGCATGACCAAATAGCCTGCTGTCAGCAATGGCCTGCCCTGCAGGTACTGTCAGCAATGGCCTGCAGACTGCCAAATGGCCTGCAGACATGGCCAGGTGACCAGAAGGCATGGCCAAATGGCCACCAGACAGAAATGACCTGCAGACATTACCAGCGATGACCAGCAGACATTACTGCATTGCCAAATGACTGCAGGCATGGACAGGTGACCAGCAGGCATGACCAAATAGCCTGCTGCCAGCAATGGCCTGCCCTGCAGGCGCTGCCAGCAATGGCCTGCAGATATGGCCAGGTGACCAGAAGGCATGGCCAAATGGCCATCAGACAGAAATGACCTGCAGACATTACCAGCGATCACCAGCAGACATCACCGCATTGCCAAAGATGACCTGCACACATTGCCAGTGATGACCGGCACACATTAGCACATTGCCAAATGACTGCAGGCATAACCAAATGACCAGCAGACATGGCCAGGGGACCTGCAGGCATGCCTCAATGACCTGCAGACAATACCAAACAATGACCTGCCCTGCAGGTATTGCCAGCTGAGCTGCACACAGCAATGACCTGCAGGCATTACCAGCAATTATCTGCAGATATTACTAAATAACTTGCAGACATTACCAAATGACATGCAGGCATTAGCAATGGCTGGCAGACAGAGATTGCCTAGCACACATTTCCAGCGATGGCTTGCAGACATCACAAAATGACCTGCAGGCATAGTCAATGGTAGGCAAACAGCGATAACCTGCACACATTACCAGCAACGACCGGCAAACAGCAATGACCTGCAGGCATTAGACATTGCCAGCTGACCTGCAGACACGGACAAACTGCCTGCAGAAACTGCCAATTGACCTGCAGGCATTGCCAATAGTAGGCAAACAACAATGGCCAGCATACATTAGCAGCGATGACCAGCAGACAAAAATTACCACATTGCCAAATGACTCCCGGCATGGACAAATAACCTTCAAACATAGCCAGATGACCTGCAGATAGCAATGATCTGCAGGCATATTCAATGCTAGGCACACAGCAATGACCTACAGACATTACCAGTAGCGACCACCAAACAGCAATGACATGCAGGCATTGCAGACACGGCCAAATGGCCTGCAGAATCTGCCAAATAACCTGCAGGCATTGCCAATGGTAGGCAGAAAGCAATGACCTGCAGACATTACCAGCAACGTCTGGCAGACGGAATTGACCTGCAAGCATTAGCAAATAACCTGCAGGCAGAAAGCGATGGCCTGCACACATTATCAGTGATGACCAGCAGACATTACCACATTGCCAAATGACTGCAGGCATTGCCAGCTGACCTGCAGACAGTAATGACTTGCAGTCAGTCAACAAAAGGCACACAGCAATGACCTGCAAACATTACAAGCAATAACCAGCAGGCATTACCAGCATTGACCTGCTAAATAACCTGCAGACATTACCAGCATTAACCTGCAGACTTTACCAATGGCAGGCAGACAGAAATGACCTACAGGCACTCTGCCAAAGATGACCTGCAGACATTGCTACATTGGCAACTGACTGCAGGCATGGACAGGTGACCAGCAGGCATGACCAAATAGCCTGCTGTCAGCAATGGCCTGCCCTGCAGGTACTGTCAGCAATGGCCTGCAGACTGCCATATGGCCTGCAGACATGGCCAGGTGACCAGAAGGCATGGCCAAATGGCCACCAGACAGAAATGACCTGCAGACATTACCAGCGATGACCAGCAGACATTACTGCATTGCCAAATGACCTGCAGGCATTGCCAAATGACAGGCAGACAGCAATGACCTGCAGACACTGCCAAATCACCCGCAGACACTGCCAAAGATGACCTGCACACATTGCCAGTGATGACCGGCAGACATTACCACATTGCCAAATGACTGCAGGCATGACCAAATGCCCAACAGACATGGCCAGGAGACCTGCAGGCATGGCCAAATGACCAGCAGACAGCAATGACCTGCAGACAATACCAAACAATGACCTGCCCTGCAGGTATTGCCAGGTGAGCTACACATAGCAATGACCTGCAGACATTACCAGCAATGATCTGCAGATATTGCTAAATAACTTGCAGGCATAACCAAATGACCAGCAGGCATGGCCAAATGACCTGCACACAGCAATGACCTGCAGACAATACCAAACAATGACCTGCCCTGCAGGTATTGCCAGCTGAGCTGCACACAGCAATGACCAGCAAGCATAGTCAGTCAATGCTAGGCACACAGCAATGACCAGCAGACAGCAATGGCCTGCAGACATTACCAGCAATGATCTGCAGTTATTGCTCGATAACCTGCAGACATTAGTAATGGCAGGCAGACAGAGATTGCCTTGCACACATTTCCAGCGATGGCTTGCAGACATCGCAAAATGACCTGCAGGCATAGTCAATGGTAGGCAGACAGCGATAACCTGCAGACATTACCAGCAACGACCAGCAAACAGCAATGACCTGAAGGCATTACAGACATTGCCAGCTGACCTGCAGACACAGACAAATGGCCTGCAGAAACTGCCAATTGACCTGCAGGCATTGCCAATAGTAGGCAAACAACAATGGCCAGCATACATTAGCAGCGATGACCAGCAGACAGACATTACCACATTGCCAAATGACTCCAGGCATGGACAAATGACCTTCAAACATAGCCAGGTGACCTGCAGGTATGGCCAAATGACCTGCAGATAGCAATGAGCTGCAGGCATATTCAATGCTAGGCACACAGCAATGACCTGCAGACATTACCAGCAGCGACCACCAAACAGCAATGACATGCAGGCATTGCAGGCATTGCAGACATGGCCAAATGGCCTGCAGAATCTGCCAAATAACCTGCAGGCATTGCCAATGGTAGGCACACAGCAATGACCTGCAAACATTACCAGCAACGTCTGGCAGACAGAATTGACCTGCAGGCATTAGCAAATAACCTGCAGGCAGAAAGCGATGCCCTGTACATATTACCAGTGATGACTGGCAGACAATACCACATGGCCAGGTGACCAGCAGGCATGGCCAAATGGTTTGCAGACAGCAATGACCTGCAGGCGTAGCCAATCGCAGACACTGCCAGCAATGGCCCCCAGACACTGCCAGCAATGGCCCCCAGACACTGCCAGCAATGGCCCCCAGACACTGCCAGCAATGGCCCCCAGACACTGCCAGCAATGGCCCCCAGACACTGCCAGCAATGGCCCCCAGACACTGCCAGCAATGGCCCCCAGACACTGCCAGCAATGGCCCCCAGACACTGCCAGCAATGGCCCCCAGACACTGCCAGCAATGGCCCCCAGACACTGCCAGCAATGGCCCCCAGACACTGCCAGCAATGGCCCCCAGACACTGCCAGCAATGGCCCCCAGACACTGCCAGCAATGGCCCCCAGACACTGCCAGCAATGGCCCCCAGACACTGTCAGCAATGGAAGACAGTTACCAAATGACCTGCAGGCATTACCAAATGACCTTCAAGCAGAAAGCGATGGCCTGTACATTACCAAATGACTGCAGGCATGGCCAGCTTACCAGCAGGCATTGCCAGCTGACCTGCAGACAGCAATGACCTGCAGTCATAGTCAATAACAGGCACACAGCAATGACCTGTAAACATTACAAGCAATAACCAGCAGGCATTACCAGCATTGACCTGCAGACATTACCAATGGCAGGCAGACAGAAATGGCAGGCAGACAGAAATGACCTGCAGACATTACCAATGGCAGGCAGACAGAAATGACCTGCAGACACCGCCAAAGATGACCTGCAGACATTAGTACATTGCCAAATGACTGCAGAAATGGACAGGTGACCAGCAGGCATGACCAAATGGCCTGCTGCCAGCAATAGCCTGCCCTGCAGGTGGCTACCAGCAGTGGCCTGCAGACTGCCAAATGGCCTGCAGACATGGCCAGGTGACCAGAAGGCATGGCCAAATGACCTGCAGACATTATCGTATTGACAAATGACCTGCAGACAGACCGATGTCCTGCACACACTGCCACCGATGGCCTGCACACACTGCCTGCAGGACATTGCCGGCAGTGACCTGCAGGACATTACCAATGGTAGGCAGACAGTGATTGCTTGCACACATTACCAGCGATGACATGATTTTATTTTTAAAAAACCCCACAGTACTCCTTTAAAGGGAACCTGAGGTGAGGAGGATATTGAAGCTGCCATATTTATTTCCTTGTAAACCATGCCAGTTGCCTGGCAGCCCTGCTGATCATCTGGCATAAGTAGTGTCTGAGTCAAAACCCAGGAACAAGCATATGGCAAATTCAGTAAAACCTGAGTCAGTACCTGATCTGCTGCATGCTTGTTCAGGGTCTATGACTAAAAGTATTAGAGACAGTGTCAGCAGGGCTGCCAGGCAACTGGTATTGTTTAAAAGCAAAAAAAATATGGCAGCCTCCAAATACCTCTCACCTTGCCAGCAGTGATAGTGGCTGTGTGAGGACACATGGCCAGCACTGAAAGTGGGCGTGTGAGATTAGGAGTTATTAACTTTGTAATCAAAGAGCTGCTGCTTATGCTGCTGTAGCCTGATCCCTCACCTGCAGTGAGCTGGGAGGAGTTGCTCCTCTCACTCCCGAGTCCATAACTCTTCACAGCTCAGCAAAAGCTGCAGGACTCATCCGGATCCTCACAATGAACGATTCGGTTCACAGTGGATGTCTGGAAGAAACTGGAAGAAACAGGAACTGTTTCTTCCAGACATCCACTGTGAACCGAATCGTTCATTGTGACGATCCGGATGATTCGACTCACACAAAAAAATTCGGATCAAAGATCCGAACAACATTAGTAACTTCAGCTATTTGCCAGTCCCTCCTGCTACTTCCTACACTGCACTTTATGGCCTAGTGCACACCGAGCGGTTTTGGTAGCGTTTTTAGAACCGCTTGCGGATGTGGAAACGCTTGGGTAATGTATTTCGATGGGCTGGTCACATCAGTGCGGTAGGCGTTTTGCAGAAACGCATACTCCCGGGCTGCAGCATTTTTTGGATTTCGGAGGCGTTTCTGCCTGCAATGTTAAGTATAGGAAAAACGCAAAACGCTTGACAAAACGCCAGATCAGAGCGGTTTTCCAGGCGTTTTTGTTACAGTAGCTGTTCAGTAACAGCTTTACTGTAACAATATCTGTTATCTGCTACACAAAACAAGCTACGCAAAACTGCAAAACGCTTCATAATAAGAAAAACACTTCAAAAACCGCTAGCCTTTCGCGGATCTGCTAGCGGTTTTTGGTGTGCACTAGGCCTATCAGAGGAGTCCGGGGAAGATTATTAGGCTGAAAGACATTCAGGAGCTGATCTGGGTAGGGAATAACAGTGCTGCAAGAAAGGGTGGACAGACTTTGAGCAGCACAAATACAGCATGGCAGGGAAGACAACTTGTTTGACTGGCGATTATTAGTAGCAGCTCTGAAACTGCTCCCAATCCTATCGCACAGCTCAGCTCTTCTGCTCCCATAGGCACCATTCTCCTGTTCTGATCTCGTGTGTTTGCTCTTCTCCCCTTAGCATAATGGGGAGTGGTCAGTGGAGAGAGAGCAGAGAGGAAGTATGGCACCTGCGGGGACTTTGGAAGAGGGAACCGTAGCAATGGGTCTGTAAGCAGAGCTGAGACAAGTGGACAGGAGGAGCAGGCACACAGTTGCGATTGATGCTGCTTAAGGTGGCCACACACCATACAATTGTTTAAATATCTGTTCAATTTAAGAATTGCAATCGATTTTTCTGACTGACTAACAATTCAAAAATATGACAAATGTACCACACACGTGTGTTCAATTTTTCCCCAATTATGATAAAAATGATTGGAAACTGAGAAAATTGCTAGGGTGTGTATATTAATAAATTGACAATTTAACACACACCATACAATCTTTAGACAGATTGAAGAAAAATACTCTGGCTTTCCGGATCGATAAAAATCGAAGAAAACGGGAAATCCGTTCGGATTTTTCAGTCGAATGAAAAAAAGCTTTCGATTTGTTCGGGAGATCCTATCATTTTTATTGAATTGCCGTAAAATCGGATCATTTTAATGTATCGTGTGTGGCCACCTTTACACAACGGATGGAGTCGGATCTGTTGTAGTGTTGTCCGGATCATGAATGAATCGTTCATTTGATCCGGATCTTTTTTGTGAGTCGATTCAATCGGATCACACTGAACGAATCAGTTCAGTGGATGAAATGCAGCTGCTGCTGAGCTGTCAATACAGAGTGAATGGGAGTGAGAGAAGAAGGAACTCCTCCCAGCTCACTCAGGTAACAGCAGCAGCTCCTGAGTCCTGATTACAAAGCAAATAACAGCTAGTAATCACATACCCACTATCACTGCTGGCCATTTTAATATTAAAGTGGACCTAAACTCAGAACTTCCTCTCTGCTCTATAAGATCCACAACAACATAATAACCTTTAAACAAAAAACATTTCTTTGTTACAGCTGATACAAATCTTAAAATAAATCTGCAGTTTCTACTTCCTGATTCATGGAAGCAGACATATTGTTTACAGCCTGAGCATTTAAATGGGCTTATCTACCATGGCAGTCATGTGACAGGATTTGATTTGATTTGATTTGAATGCACAGACTGTAAACAATATGTCTGCTTCCATGAATCAGGAAGTAGAAACTGCAGATTTATTTTAAGATTTGTATCAGCTGTAACAAAGATTTTTTTTTATTGTTTAAAGGCCCTAGACTTTTTGCCGCCTGAGGAAAATGTCTGAAAAATCGCAAAACAGAACTAAAAGTAAAATATAGCAGTAAATAGCCCTGCCTATGTGTTATGCTGGGTACACACGATGCAATTTCCGATCGACGGGTTGATCAATTATTTCCAACATGTCCGATTGGCTCTCAAACGATAAAGCAATCGGTTTTCTAATACTGAGTATGCAAAATCGACCTCTTTATCAATCGAGAGCTGATCGGACATGTTGGAAATGATCGATCCTGTTGATCGGGCAGGAATTGCATAGTAGTGTGTACCTAGGATTAAAAAAAGATGATTTTATTTTTAAAAATCACATTTTTACATTATGTTGGGAAAAAATGTGTGCCTCATCTAATGATACACAATGAGATTTTCTGCCAGATCGATTATTTCCAGCATGTCCAATCTGATCTCCATTCACTTCTATGGAAAATGGATCAGAAAATCAGATCGGACATACTGGAAATAATCAACCTGGCAGGAAATCGGCCAGAAAAACTCATTTGTGTGGTACTGACTGTCCTGGGAATACTACATCACTGCTGGCTGCTTTCATGCTAGGTACTAGCATGAAAGCAGCCAGCAGTGATGTAGTAGCCCCAGGACAGTCAGTTTTTATTTTTAAACAATCATCCTTCTTCTTGAAAGAATGTACAGTGCAGGGAAAGTCCTGTCCTGCTAGTGTGGAGGGGGCGGAGAGAGGGGGTGACAAAAAGCCATCAGAATTGATGGGAGGTCCGGATCTTTTCAAGGAATCGGGTTATTCGATTCGGTTCATTGAAAAGACTAAGTCCCCAGTAAAATGAATCAAATGATTTATTCAAGATCCGGATCTTTTCAATGAACCGAATCAAATAACACGATTCCTTGAAAAGATCCGGACTTCCCATCACTAAATTCCGTTGGGTTTTTGTCACCCCCTCTCCTCTCCCCGCCCCCTCCACACTGTACTAGAATCGCCCGTCCCTTGTGCAGCATAGTTTATTTACAAGCAGCTTACTAGTGCCTCCCATCTGCAGTGACGGAGAGGATCGTCCCCCTGCGGGAGTAGCATAACTCTACTGCAGGCTTATAGTGAATGATGTATCCCTGCAGTGGAGATACGCACCCAACAAGAGAGAAACATTAACCACAATAATATACACATGACTTCTGGAAACCATCAACCGCAGCTCACCGTATCTTTACTGCACAGCACAGCGCGCCACCTGACTGCATTCAATCAAGCCGAGCCGGCACAATACAAAGCTATTTATGGGTACTGCGGGTCATGTTGGCGGGTTTTTTTTTTGGCGCGCTTTTTTTTTTTAATACAGTCATGTGACCGAACGGGCAAACTTTTACAATGTTTAAAATCACTTCTTAATCCGGATGACTTCACTTATCTATGTTCATAAGCAGAGTTTTAATAACAAAACCATAAAAAACAATTTTTACAATTCAAAGGAGGGGGGAAAAAGTCAGCTAGACCTCATGCCCCGCCCACGAAGTTTTAGCCAATCCCCAACCACGGTACTCTCTCAGTGACCCAGCAGCACGGGAAGGCTTTGGAAATGTAATGTAAATGTACTGTGTGACCTCTGGCTGCATGGAAAATTACAGAGCGGTGAAGCTGCTGGATTTGCTTTGCACAGAATGTAGTGTAATGCTAGGTACGCAAGATACAATTTTCTGGCAGATTTACCTGCCAGATTGATTGTTTCCAACATGTCCGATCTGATTATTGATCGATTCGCCAACCAATTTTCCATAGAATTTAAAAGAAAATTGGTTGGAAAATCGATAGGATCGGACATGTTGCAAATAATCGATTTGGCTGGTAAATCTGCTAGAAAACTGTATCGTACTACAGTATATACCTAGCATAAAGGAACTGTCCTGAATATAGCAGACCTGGGTAAAAGGCGGCAACCCAACCTCTGCAGGACATCACAAGAGAACGTACATCGTGGTGTTTTTTTTTTTTTTTTTTTTTTTATTATTATTAGCGTGCTTTGATTTCTTGAATCTCATTTTGTTTCTGACATCAGAAACAAAATGAGATTTTCCAACCAATTCCAAAAAAGCCTAGTGTGAACAAGCCCTAAGGAACATTATTGCTGTGCTATGAAGAATAGACAGCTAGTAGAGCTTCCCTGAACAGCCTGAGGGTCCTTTACCACTTGGAAGCGCCATCGCAAGCGCATTGCATTTCCGATCACACAACCTGCAATTTCCACGTGGCGAGTGGAAATTGCAGGTTGTGTGATCGGAAATGCAATGCGCTTGCGATGGCGCTTCCAAGTGGTAAAGGACCTGGTAAAGGACCCTCAGGCTGTTCAGGGAAGCTCTACTAGCTGTCTTTTCTTCATAGCACAGCAATAATGTTCCTTAGGGCTTGTTCACACTAGGCTTTTTTGGAAATTTTTTAAGTGCCCGCGATTTTCAAAATCGCTGTGAAAGCGCTTGTGCAATGATTCTCTATGAGAAAGTTCACATCTGAATGGTTTGTTTCTGATCCGCTCAGATAACCGGTACATGGGCCATTTTTGAGGCGATTCTGCCTCAATGGAAGGTATAGAAAAACGCTCACAAAATCGCTTTGTGCAACGATTACGTTAGCATTTTTGGATCAAAGAGATCACTTCCTGATTAACAGCAGGAAGTGAAAAAACGCAATCGCTCTGCAAAAGCGCCTAAAGGAGTCATCAGGGAAAATATAATAAAATAAGTGCTATTTAGCGGGGGCTTCCTCCAGCCCCAAGCTCCCCGCAGCCGTTCGCCACAGCGGTCCCCGGCGATGACGTCAGAGCGACCTCCAGGTCGGCCTGTACTGTGCCTGCGCGAGCGGCGCTGTCAATCACTGCCAAGTGGGCCGGAGCGGACAGCGCCTGCGCAGTCCGATCCGGCCCACATGGCAGTGATTGACAGCGCCGCTTGCGCAGGCGCAGTACAGGCTGACCTGGAGGTCGCCCTGACGTCATCGACGGAGCTGTGGCAAACGGCTGCGAGGAGAGCTGCGACGAGGGACATGCTGGGAGCTTGGGGCTGGAGGAAGCCCCTGGTAAGTAGCACTTATTTTATTATATTTTCCCTGATTACGCCTTTAACAAAAATGTGCAGCGCACAGAAATAATAAAAAAAGCCTTAAAAACACGGCCATGCGAACGGAACGCAATGTGAACAAGCTCTAAAGGACAACTGAAGGTAGAAGGATATGAAGGCTGCCATATTTGCAATTCCAGTTGCCTGGCTGGCCTGCTGATCCTCTGCCTCTAATACCTTTAGCCATAGACCCTGAACAAACATGCAGCAGATCAGGCGTTTCTGACATTATTGTCAGGCCCGACAAGGTTAGCTGCATGCTTGTTTCTGATGTTATTCAAGCCCTGATTCAGCCTCCCCCCCCCTCCCCCCACAGAGGCGAGGTAAACATTTACCTACCATGATCCAGTACAGTAGCGGCTCTCCGTTTGAGCTCAGGCAGAAATAGCCTAGCCCGATGGGGTCTGCTCTACTTCGCAAGCACGAGTCGCCTGTACAGCAGAGGAGACCCGATCGGGCTCGGCTATTTCTGCCTGCGCAGTACTTAGGGGAAGTTTTGGGTTTGCCAGCACTGGATCCCCCAGGCTACAGGTGATGGGGAAGCCACATTGGGACCCTGTAGCTTCCCCCTCCCAAGGTAAGTATCTCCCAGAGGGGTGGTTTTTTTTTGTTACATATCCCCTTTAAAGGAGTCATCAGGCAATATAGAATAATTTGAATTCGGCGCTGGTAGACTTGGGCGCAGGATCCAGCTGTTATATGGCTGGTCCTGCATCTGCACAAGTCCGGGCCGAATTAATTACTATTCCCCCTCCAGGCCGCCATGGATAGTGGGGGAATGAAATAATTCGGCTTCCAGTGATTGCTGGAAGCCTTTTTATTATGATTATTAAGCAACCTCGGCTCCATCTTCTGACGGCGCCGACGTTACTCACTGAGCGCCGTTATAGACTGAATCCCTTTATGGTCTATGGCGGCGCTGGCTGTGCCCAAATCTAGCAGTGCTGAAAAGTACTGCTCCGGTAATATAAACCAACCCCCGATCTACTTACCTGGAGCTTCCTCCAGCCCCTTGCAGCTGACATGTCCCATGCCGCATCTCCAATCACAGCCACCAGCCCGGGGTCCACGCCGTGTGCAGAGGCCGACCTCCTCTACTGCGGATGCTTGAGCGCCGCTGTCAATCAAGTCCACGTTGTCTATGCTGCGGACAACGTGGACTTGATTGACAGCGGCTTTTCATGCAGGCGCAGCAAGGATGACCTCGAGGTCATCCTCTGCACCAGTGAGGACCCCGGGCTAGCGGCTGAGAGCGTAGCTGTGAGGGGCTGGAGGAAACCCCTGGTAAGATCAGAGGGTAGTTTATATTTCCTGATGACTCCTTTAAAAGGGAATATTAAAGGATACCTGAGGTCAAGTCATTTGTCCAAACAGAGGGAGCAGGCATGTATGGGCTGCAGTCCTCATACCTTCCGCTCCCCCAATTCTCCTCCACCCCCCCCCCCCTTCCATTTTCTCGTAAATGCTATTGCATGGCTGGCTTGGCGCTGGATGAAGCACCCAGTCAATGAAAAAAGTGTTCTTCACTTTTACTGTTAATGCACATGCAACAACACAATGCTCCAACCTCACTGTGACCGTCGCTATATATGGTGCATTGGAGTTTGGCAAGCCACTTTACAAGGCAGTCGTTATCAGGGATGCTCAAATGTGATCCGGGAGACATCCGGATAGTTGCTATCCGGATATCTCCCAGTAAAGCTGTACTGGGGGGGGGCGAGTCCATCTTACCAGAATGACGTTTTTTTCGGTCCGTACGCGTTGCCTCCCACGATGCACTCCAAACGCCGCATGCGCCGGTCACGTAACTACAAACACTTCCTCTTTCCGGGTTGAAGGGGGAAGTGTTTGTAGTCACGTGACAGGCGCATACGGCGCTTGGTCGCATCGTGGGAGGCGACGCGTACGGAACTAAGAAGACGTAATTCTGGTAAGATTGACCAGATCGGATTTGAGCATTCCTGGTCGTTATGCCACACCACAGTGCGCCAAAGTTAACCTAGGCTTAAAAAAGTGTCCCTGTAGAGGGAAAAGTGTCCAGGGTAGATATTTACAGTGGCTTGCAAAAGTATTCGGCCCCCTTGAAGTTTTCCACATTTTGTCACATTACTGCCACAAGCATGAATCAATTTTATTGGAATTCCACGTGAAAGACCAATACAAAGTGGTGTACACGTGAGAAGTGGAATGAAAATCATACATGATTCCAAACATTTTTTACAAATCAATAACTGCAAAGTGGGGTATGCATAATTATTCAGCCCTGAGTCAATACTTTGTAGAACCACCTTTTGCTGCAATTACAGCTGCCAGTCTTTTAGGGTATGTCTACAAGCTTTGCACATCTAGAGACTAAAATCCTTGCCCATTCTTCTTTGCAAAACAGCTCCAGCTCAGTCAGATTAGATGGACTGCGTTTGTGAACAGCAGTTTTCAGATCTTGCCACAGATTCTCAATTGGATTTAGATCTGGACTTTGACTGGGCCATTCTAACACATGGATATGTTTTGTTTTAAACCATTCCATTGTTGCCCTGTCTTTATGTTTAGGGTCGTTGTCCTGCTGGAAGGTGAACCTCCGCCCCAGTCTCAAGTCTTTTGCAGACTCCAAGAGGTTTTCTTCCAAGACTGCCCTTTATTTGGCTCTATACATCTTCCCATCAACTCTGACTAGCTTCCCGGTCCCTGCTGAAGAGAAGCACACCCAGAGCATGATGCTGCCACCACCATATTTGACAGTGGGGATGGTGTGTTCTGAGTGATGTGCAGTGTTAGTTTACTTCCACACATAGCGCTTTGCATTTTGGCCAGAAAGTTCAATTTTGGTCTCATGTGACCAGAGCACCTTTTTCCACATGTTTGCTGTGTCCCCCACATGGCTTGTGGCAAACTGCAAACGGGATTTCCTTTGCTTTTCTGTTCACAATTGCTTTCTTCTTGCCACTCTTCCATAAAGGCCAACTTTGTGCAGTGCACGACTAATAGTTGTCCTATGGACAGATTCCCCCACCTGAGCTGTAGATCTCTGCAGCTCGACCAGAGTCACCATGGGCCTCTTGACTGCATTTCTGATCAGCACTCCCCTTGTTCGGCCTGTGAGTTTATGTGGACGGCCTTGTCTTGGTAGGTTTACAGTTGTGCCATACTCCTTTCACTTCTGAATGATCGCTTGAACAGTGCTCTGTAGGATGTTCAAGGCTTTGGAAATCTTTTTATAGCCTAAGCCTGCTTTAAAATTTCTCAATAACTTTATCCCTGGCCTGTCTGGTGTGTTCTTTGGACTTCATGGTGTTGTTGCTCCCGAGATTCTCTTAGACAACCTCTGAGGCCGTCACAGAGTAGCTGTATTTGTACTGACATTAGATTACACACAGGTGCACTTTATTTAGTCATTAGCACTCATCAGGCAATGTCTATGGGCAACTGACTGCACTCAGACCAAAGGGGGCTGAATAATTACGCATACCCTACTTTGCAGTTATTGATTTGTAAAAAAATTTTGGAATCAAGTATGATTTTCGTTCCACTTCTCACGTGTACACCACTTTGTATTGGTCTTTCACGTGGAATTCCAATAAAATTGATTCATGTTTGTGGCAGTAATGTGACAAAATGTGGAAAACATCAAGGGAGCCGAATGCTTTTGCAAGCCACTGTACCTCAGTAGAGAGCTTCTAGGTAATACAAAGGCTTCCACTGTCCTCTTAAAGGAATTGTCAGGCAAAAAAAAAATGCTGAAGCGTAAAATCTGTGGCAGCTGACACCTGACTCCCCTCTGTGCTCAAGCTGTGGCTCTCATTCACTGTTCCAACTATATACAGTCAGAGCTGGGTGCATCTACTCTGAATGCCTTCTTCGATTGTGCTCCTAAATAGCTGTTAACAGCACTGACCAGGAATGTACCAGACATGCATGGTTTAAAAAAAAAATTGGAGCCACACATGCCCAGGAAGCTCCCTGTTGCAGCTTCTGTGCACAGCCACATGGGAATATGCACAAAGAGGGCACACAGACTGGATGGAGCATGCTTTGATTGGATAGAGCAGCTTCGATTTGAGCAGTAAATGGATGGCATATTCAGACCACAAAGGGGAGGCATTGGAAAGTGAGGGGCCATTTGCATTCGGGTCACCTCAAGTTTGCTTTAAGAGGTAAAAATAATGGCTGCAGTTGAGGTGGAACTGGTAGTACCATGTCTCATAAAGGTGGCCACTAATAATACAACTTGTCGAGCGATCATTTACGAACGTTTGTATGAACGATCAGAAATGATCGTTTGGGACAACTAATGGACAAGTCTCCTAACCAATCTGATGAAATCGATGGGATTGAACTGAAAATTGGATCATCTTCATTAGTTTGATCAGATTAGTTAAAATATTTTGTCCCTTAGTGGTCCCAAAGGATCATGTCCAATCGTTTACACGAATAATCGTTTGTAAGTGATCTTTCTGCAAATTGTATCATTAGTGACCACCTTTACGAGGCTCTGCACAGAGCTCATGGCCAGGCTGAAGGGAGGAGCATTCACCTGCTGAAAATAAGCTTACTGCGCTGATGTGCTACTGTGCATTTATCAGGGGTAGAGGGGGGGGGGTAACACTCCAGGCTCCATAACGGGAGCTGGGAGAAACAGTGCACACAAAAGCTGCTTTAAGAAATCCTGTAATAAAAAAATACCCCTGTGGGGTATACTTACCTCAGGAGGGGGAAGCCTCTGGATCCTAACAAGGCTTCCCCTGTCCTCCAATGTCCCTCAGTTAAGTGTCCGGGTCCCCCGAAGTGTGGTAATGTAAATATTTACCTCTCTGCGATCTTGCGCAGGCCTACTAGCGGCTTTTCATTTGAGTAAGGCGGAAATAGCCAAACCTGATCGATCCGCTGTACTGCGCAGATCCGAGGCCTTTTGCGCCTGTGCAGTAGAGTGGATACGATCGGGCTCGGCTATTTCCGCCTAGCCCGAAGGAAGAGCCCCTACTGCGCCTGCGCTTGATCCTGGAGAGGTAAATAACTCATCCCTTGTCAGGCTTGTTGGGGGAGGATTGCGGGTGGCTTCGGGAGAGCCAGCGCTGGATAGCCTGCAGCTACAGGGATGAGGAAGCCTCATTGGGACCCTGAGGCTTCCCCCTCCTGAGGTAAGCACCCCCCAGGGGAAGTTTTTTTTATACAGTCTCTTAAAGGGAACCTGAAGTGAGGAAATTTATTTAAACACGATGTAGCAGCAAATTAATATTACATACTTACCTCACCGTCCGTTCCTCTCAGAAGCTCACCATTTTCTTCTTACAGTGATCCCTTCCAGTTCTGACAAGAGTTTGTCAGAACTGAAATATACCAGTTGCTGTCAGTTACAACCGAATGTGCAAGGTAATGTCCATGTTTCCCTATAGCTCAAGTGGGTGATATCACTCCTTTCACTTGTGCCTGTGCTATGATTAAGGGCGTATAGCGCCCGAAACATGTCAGCATGTGGCGATGGTTTTAGCTTGCTATGTGATTGATTAAATAAACGATTCTGATTTTGATTCTACCGACATTGTGCGGATTTCATCTTCTACAGTACTGGGTGATATTACAGTTTAACAGTGTGCTGACCAGGAAGCTGTTATGGGGTAATGGCCATTTTTAAAGTGGAGGAAGGAGAAATCCATTGATCGCAGTGGACAAATGGGAAGCAGGAGAGGAGAAAGAGATTGAGGAGTAGACTACACAGGAGGTAAGTATGACCTGTGTATAGTTATTAAGACTTTTTATTTTCAGTTTAGGTTCTCTTTAAGGTCCTGTTCACACTGGGGATTGCAAAACGGTAGCAAAATCGATAGCATTTTGCAGAGTGATTTTTTTTCATTGAACACAAACATGATTTGAGCAATTGCAATTTTTCAACATTCGAACCTCGATCGCTCCAAAATTGCGGTTAAAGCGTTGCATGCACTGCGTTTCTGATTTCCACAAATCACTGGTGATTGCTGCAGCAAATACTATATATTATACTAGTGCTTTTCAAAGCACTAGCGATTAGGGTTGCTCGGATACCCCTTTTTAAAATCCGAATTGATCCGGATACCCAGATATCTGGATCCGGTTCGGATATCCGAATCCGACCTTTTAGATATCCGCGTGAATGCGGATATCCAGACGCATTATCCGCAGATATCCAACCTATTCGGATATCTGGATAGAAAAAACGGAAGTGCCTTTAACCATTTAAGCCTCCTGGACGTAGCAGCTACGTCCAGGAGGCCATGTGCGCTCCCGCGTGCACCCGGCCGCGGATCGTTAGCCCAGGAATCAATCGGGCCATGGTGCCCTATGATTGACTCCTCTCCCCTGCAAAAAAAGTGACGGCTTCTCTCAGAAGCCTCGCTTTTTTCTGTCTCTTGCGTCCCCTATGTCTCTCTAAGCGTACATGTTACACTTAGAGTGACGTCATGTAAACTCTTGTGGCTAAAAAGTAAAACTACATCTAAATGCAAAAAAAAAAAAACTCAACATCAACAAATTATTATTTACATCCCACCCTCCCAAAAATACCCAAATAAAATGTTTAATAAAAAAAAAAAAAAAACGTAAATATTTACCTAAGGGTCTTAACTTTTTAAATATCAATGTTAAGATGAAATATTTCTATTTTTTTTTTTAATTATAAGCTTGTAAATAGTGATGGATGCAAATGGAAAAAAATGCACCTTTATTTCCAAATAAAATATTGTCGCCATACATTGTGATAGGGACATAATTTAAACGGTGTAATAACCAGGACAAATGGGCAAATACAATACGCGAGTTTTAATTATGGAGGCATGTATTTTAAAACTATAATAGCTGAAATCTGAGAAATAATGATTTTTTTTCCATTTTTTTCTTATTCTATCTGTTAAAATGCATTTACAGTAAAGTGGCTCTTAGCAAAATGTACCACCCAAAGAAAGCCTAATTGGTGACTGAAAAAAGATATAGGTCAGTTCATTGTGATAAGTAGTGATAGGCTAATGAATTGCACGGTGCATAAAGTGAAAATGACTGAAGGCTGAAGTGGTTAAAATTGCTTTAAAAACGTTTTTAAGGGTAAATGAGGCATGTAGCATTATTTTTTAAAGGGGAACACTAATTGATGATGTGGGGACTTAAAATCACAAAAAAAAAATGGCTGTTAATTAACATCAGGCCTAGGTTCCAGACAGCGGTCGTGCAGCCCACATTGGGCTTGATTCACAAAGCAGTGCTAACCTACTTAGCACGTCTAAAGTCTTTAGACGCGCTAACCAGGGTGATAAGTAGGTTAGCACCGGATTTCTCAATCAGATCGCGTGCTAACTTTGCGCGCGCAAAGTTTTACGCGCGCTAAGTCCCATAGGCTTTAATGGGCACTTCGCGCGGAGCGCCCTGTGCTCTGTGCAGTACGCGCGTAAAGTTTTACGCGCATAAAGTTTTGCGCGCATAAAGTTTTATGCGCGAAAAGCTTGTTTAGACGTGCTAAGGGGGTTTTCACAGGTGTGCTAACAGTTAGCACCGCTTTGTGAATCAAGCCCATTGTGTCCAAAGTCCAACCGCACAACTGGGACATGACAGTTTTCAGCCAAGACACCTCCAAAAAATTACGCAGCAATTGTGTTTACATAGTTCACCACGGCACAGTTAAAACATTAGGAAAGGTTCCAGGAAGCGGTCGTACTGCTGCAGTTGAGGCCTCCCCACAACTCGGACAGCACAGACACCTCCTAAAAATTACACAGCAATTGTGTTTACATAGTTCAAGGATACCCGAAGTGACATGTGACATGATGAGATAGACATGTGTATGTACAGTGACTAGCACACAAATAACTATGCTGTGTTCCTTTTTTTCTTTCTCTTCCCGAAAGGAGTTAAATATCAGGTATGTCAGTGGCTGACTTAGTCCTGATTTGGACAGGAAGTGACTACAGTGTGACCCTCACTGATAACTAAGAAATACCAACTATAAAACACTTTCCTAGCAGAAAATGGCTTCTGAGAGCAAGAAAGAGGTAAAAAGGGGAATTTCTTATTTGTGAAGGTACACTGTAGTCACTTCCTTCGGGTATCCTTTTACTATGGCACCTAGTGTGGTGGTACCACGGCTGTGAAAAAAATTTGAACCAGGCTTATGACTCAGTCAAGACAGAGCCTGGAGGTTGTGGTGGTAAAGGGTGGTAAGGCAGGCATAGTGATTTCCAGCTACTTCATTTTCCCCCTCTTGCCAACAACAGGGGCCAGGAATTCACCAACCACCCAAGCCACAGACTGGGTGGACAGAGGAGAGCGCTTCTCAGTCACCACGCCACCGGATGCACTGAAGCACCTTTCGGACAGCACGCTGGAAGGGGGGCAAGCAAGGACTTCCAGGGCGTACTGCGCCAGCTCACTCCAAATATCCAGGTGCTGGACCCAGTAATCCAAGGGGTCCACAGGGGTGTCGCTCTCAAGGCCACTGTAGGACCCCATATAGTCTGCCACCATCCAGGTCAGGCGCTGGTTCTGGCTTTGAGAGCCAAATGCTGCTGCAGGCACCTCCTCACTCGGCAGCTGTACAGGCGTGGCGTACAGCACCTTTTTGAGAGACAGCAGGTTTGATGGGCGCCTGCTGCTGATGGACGCAGGCACCTGCTTCTGCGCTGGCTGGACTGTGACAGTAGAGGGAGGGGAAGTCTGGGGGAAGGCTTCCTCCAAGCGCCGAACCAGGGACCGCTGCAACTCCCTCATTTGGCGCACAGGGTCTCCTCCTGCTGCAGGCAGGAACTGATGCAGCTTCCCCTTCAGCCGTAGGTCCAGCATCAGGGTGATCCACATGCCCTCCCGACCACGCATCTCTTTGACCCTTGGGTCCCTGCGCAGGCACTGCAACATGTGCACTGCCATGGGGAAGAGGGCTGCTATGTCTGCTGGCACATGATCATCATCACCCCAAGTGCTGTCCTCCTCCTCTGATTCATGAGCCTCCCCCTGATCTCTCCACCCCCGCACCACTGCAGCAGCACTCGGCTGTGCCTCCGCATCCTCCAGGTCAGGGACCTCCAAGTCCTCAACCTACTCCTCCTCCTGCCGCACAGAGGTGGACTGTGCAGGTGGCTGCTGCTCCTGCTGGATCAAGGCTGCCTCTCCCACTTCCAGCAGAGCATCCAGGGCCTTGTGCAGCATGCACACCATGGTCATCTACTCACAAACTGACGCACGGTCCCGGATGACCATGTTGGTGGCCTCCAGGAAGGGTGCCAGGACCAAGCACACCAGCTGCATTTTGCTCCAATCAGCACTGTGTATGATCTCCGGGAGGTAGTTTGTGCTGGTCCCGAACACCGTGGCATCGGCGGTGGCTTTGGCCAAGTAATGGTTGACAGACTGCATCTTCTCAACCAGACGTTCCAACATGGCCAGGGTGGAATTCCACCGTGTTGGAACGTCGATGATCAGACGGTGCCATGGCAGGTTCAGCTCCAGCTGCATGGTTTCCAGGGCCGCTGAGGCACCGCCCGAGCGGCAGAAATAACCCACCGTTTTCCGCGCACCTTTCAAAAGTGGCTCCATCCCCTGGTAGGTGCGCAGGAATTTCTGCACCACCTGGTTCAGGACATGGGCCAGACAGGGGATGTGGGTGAGGTTTCCCCGGTGGATGGCAGCAACAAGGTTGGCCCCATTGGCGGACACCACCTTTCCGACTCTGAGGCCTCTGGGGGTCAGCCAACTCCTCTCCTGCTCTCAGAGTTTGTTCAGGACGTGGTCTGCTGTCAGTTTATTCTTGCCCAGGCTGACCATCTCCAGCAGCGCTTGGCAGTGGTGGGCCTTCACACTGCTGCTGAGGCGGGGGCGTTTGGCGGCGGCGGGTTTGCCAGAGGGTGGAACCGGAGCAGAGTAACCTGCTGCACTTCCCCTGACCCTGCTGCTGGGTGGCACCACCCACTGGCTTGATGATGCTGCTGCTGTCCCCTCACCACGTTCCACCAAACTGACCCAATGAGCGGTAAAGGACAGGTAGTGGCCTGTCCCGAACCGGCTTAGCTATGAGTCCATGGTCACATGGACCCGCTCCCCCACCGCATGGTCAAGCCCACGTTCCAGGTTGGCCACCGCGAAGCGGTGTAGTGCTGGGATGGCTGTTCGGGAAAAATAGTGCCAACTGGGGACAGGCCAATCTGGCGCTGCGCACTGCAGGAGTGCACACATGTGGCTCCCCTCCTGCACAAAGGAGTATGGGAGGAGCTGGGAGGTCATGTCCCGTGCAAGCAGGCGGATCCGATGGCTGCTGGGAGGCTGAGCCCTGACCGCAAAGGACTCGGTCAAACGGGTCTGGTGGCGCTTCTGGCTTGCACGGGAAGCCAAGGAGGGAGCAGAGAAGACCACTGAGGACTGGCTGCCTGAATAGGCCTCAGTGTCGGCAGGAGTGGCAAAGGGGGTTCTGGTGGTGGTGGTTTTGGCTGGAACACTGCCAGCGCCAGCTTCCTTCAACCTCATGAACTCCTGATGCTCAGTGTAATGTTTATTTGCCAGGTGGTTAATGAAGCTGGAGGTGCCATAGTTGGCGGGGGTGCAACCTCTGCTCAGCTTCACCTGGCACACCTTACATGTGACGAACTTGCTGTCCACTGACGGAAGATCAAAGAACTGCCATATTGGGGATAAAAATTTCCCCTTACGCCCTGATTCGGCTGCTGCTGCTTTTCTCCCTGCGGTGGTTGCAGTTGGGGCCTGGGGTTGAGTGGTGCGGCTGGTGGTGGTAGCGGCAGAAGATGAAGCAGCAGGCTGTGGGTCATGAATTACACACCCACTGCTGCTCCTGCCAATGTCAGAAATGCTGATCCTCCTATACAGACCCACCGACGCATCCTCCTCCTCTGACTCACAGCTAACAACTTCCCCCTCCTGTGGTTGGTAGTCTTGGTCCTTCACCTCATCATTATAATTATCAGCATCATCATACTCCCCCTCCTCAAACAACTGCTGGGATGTTGTGGGACCCCCCCCCCCCCCAACTCCTCTTCTGCTGACACATCAGGCAAGGAACCCTCCCCAACAATCACCATCACCATTTGTGACTCCTCCACATATCCCACAGCGCACAGAATTTCCTCCTCAAAGTCATGCACTGCTGCTGGGCGGCGGCTGCTGCTGCTGCTGCTCCTGCCAACAGGAGTGGTGGTGGGGGTGAAGCTCTCTGTTGTAGAGCTGGTGGTGCCCTGCTCATCCACCATTAGCTGCATTATAGGCTCTGCGTATTTCTCCTCCAATTTGAGGCACCGACACTGCTGAAAAATTGCCGCTACACGCTGCTGCGCCTTTGCAGCGTGACTCCCCCTATCAGCTGGGCGCCCAGTGCGTCCACGGCCAGTGGCTACCGGCGGTGATGGTGCCAGCGTTTCCTCTCTTCTTGCCCTTGCTGTTTCCCCGGGTGCCAGTTCCAGCAGAACTGATGATAGTACAACTACTTTGTGTGATGGATGATTAATGGATGTGGGGTACTTGTACTTTATTGCAATCGGGGGAATTGGTGTTGGACTTTAACCACTTTACCCCCACGCGTACAAATTTCTCCATCCCTTTTTCCATCCTTTCACCCCCAGGGACGGAGAAATCCGTACTTTCCGCGCTCCCGCTCGCTCTAGCGTGCATTCCCGCCGGTAAACACGCCGCTCACCCGGAGATCAATGAACGGGAAAATCCATTCCCGTTCGTTGATCTAAGCCCCGCAATGATCCGCTGCTTATCCGATAAGCAGCACAATCATTGTGAAGAAAAAAAAGAAACTTTCTCAGCCTCCTAGTACTTCCTGCAAGCGTCCGGAAGGACGCTTGCAGGTCGCATTAAAGGATACCACAACTGACATGTGGCATAATGAGATAGACATGGGTATGTACAGTGCCTAGCACACAAATAACTATGCTGTGTTCCTTTTTTTCTTTCTCTGCCTGAAATAGGTAAATATCAGGTATGTAAGTGGCTGACTCAGTCCTGACTCAGACAGGAAGTGACTACAGTGTGACCCTCACTGATAAGAAATTCCCCCTTTTTTATCTCTTTCTTGCTCTCAGAAGCCATTTTCTGCTAGGAAAGTGTTTTATAGTTGGACTTTCTTATCAGTGAAGGTCACACTGTAGTCACTTCCTGTCTGAGTCAGGACTGAGTCAGCCACTTACATACCTGATATTTACCTCTTTCAGGCAGAGAAAGAAAAAAAGGAGCACAGCATAGTTATTTGTGTGCTAGGCACTGTACATACCCATGTCTATCTCATTCTGCCACATGTCAGTTGTGGTATCCTTTAAACAAAAAGTTACTGTTGCCATCTTGTGACCAAATAGTAAAACTACACCCTAAAGCATTTTTTACATACAAATAAATTAGTTTTACACAAAAAATTAACTCCTTCCCTCCCACACTCCCCAATTTTTTTTTTTTTTGTAATTAAAAAAAATAAAAAAAATTACAATTAAAAAAAATACATAAATAGTTACCTTAGGGACTGAACTTTTTACATAAATAGTTACCTTAGGGACTGAACTTTTTAAATATTCATGTCAAGAGGGTATAACACTGTTACTTTATAATCTATGGGCTTGTAATTAGGGATGGCGCAAAACTGAAAAAAATGCACCTTTATTTCCAATTAAAATATTGGCACCAAACATTGTGATAGGGACATAATTGAAACGGTTTTATAACCGGGACAAATAGGCAAATACATTTAATGGGTTTTAATTACAGTTACAGTTACAGTAGCATGCATAATTTAAAAACTATAAAGGCCGAAAACTGAAAAATAATAAATTTTTCCCCACATTTTTCCTATTTTCCCATTAAAACACATTTAGAATAAAATAATTCTTGGCATAATGTCCCACCTAAAGAAAGCCTAATTGGTGGCGAAAAAAACAAGATATAGTTCATTTCATTGCGATAAGTAATGATAAAGTTATAGACGAATGAATGGAAGGAGCGCTGAAAGGTGAAAATTGCTCTGGTGGTCAAGGGGTAAAACCCCTCAGTTGGGAAGTGGTTAATCAGCACTGACAGACAGCAGAGTAGAAGACAGTGTGCACACTAACGGTCTAGACTGTCACACACGCTGGCACTCAGCACAGAGACAGCAGCACTCAGGGGAGGACTGGCCAGGGGGGAAGGGGGGATTTCCCCCCAGGCTGCCTCTCATTTAATGATTTAGGGCTGGCCGATCCACCAACCGCTTCAATCATTATTATCCAATTGGATGAAAATGTGTGCCGCCACAACCATGCTTAATCAACAATTTGACTTATTTGGGTGGAAAGTAGTTAACCTTCCCAGCGTTCAATTTCCCCAGGATTTCTGTGCAAACAGTGATAAAATTTATTTTTAAAACTTTTTTTTTCCTGTAACTTGCCAAAATGTGTCAAGCAAGGGTCTAGTATACAGTGCAGGAGAGTATTGATGTGTATGCATGTTTATACTGTTCACAGCATGTTTTTTTGAACGGACATTTCTGTCCATACCGCTAGGGAGGTTAAATCTGAGAACAAGGGAAATCTCGGGCCGATGTGGTCGTGAAGTGCGATAATAACAAACTATGAACGCGATGTAAACCCCAGCTGTTGTCCCTCAAAATGTATTATGTGCCCCACGGTGCCTGTGCATTTATAGTTTACCTGTCATGCTGTCCCTCTAGTATCCTTGATGTTTTTCTGCATTGGCGACCACATGACTACCGGTATATAGCATGTGGGGCGCGTGTGATGTCATTTGGGCTGGGGCTGCCATGCAACTGGGCCTCTAGTTTGTGTTTTCCCTCCAGGCCAAAAGGTCCCAGTCCTCCCCTGGCAGCACTGCAGTAACCTGTAGTAAAATACACAGTACTCTAACAACTAACTGCAGTACTAACTAACTACACACAATAGCACAGTAATCCTATCCCTAAACTATAATACTGTACCTATTAAGGCTGATAATAAAAGGCTAATAATAATTACTAAGTACTAATAGCTAAAGGCTAATAATATAGCACTGGGCTGTCCTATGTGCACAACAGTACACACACAGACAGTCACAGGACCTAGAGAGCTTCTGCAGCCAGAAGCAGCTCAGAGACTGTCACACACTAACTAAACTCACAACAGAACTAGCTCTCTACACAACAATACAACAGTGGTATAATACAGGTGTTAAGCTGCAAAAACGCTGGGTTTTTACACAGTATAATGCACTTGCTTCAGCCAAACACACTAGAGATATTTCTCAGTAGCAGTCTCAAAGCAAGGACGACTATATCCATCATGGCCGCCGCTTTATATACAGGGGGGGGCTGGCCAGACTTCCTCTCTGTGGTTGGTTGCTACGGCTTCTGCTGGGAGCCCTCTGATTGGCTCAATGACATCTCCTTAGTTACAGTACCCGGATCCGGATATCCAGCGGATATCCTGGCCAGATAGCGTAAAACCGTTCGGATATCCGGGTTCCGGAATCCGGATGAGCATCCCTGCTAGCGATTGCCAGTGATTCAAAGCTTTGCAGAAATCACCTGAAAAGTTTCCCAGAGTGAATGGGCCCTAAGGGCCTGTTCACACTAATGTAAATGCAGTAGATGTGGAAATGGTGTGGTAAGTGCTCAGGATGCGCTGACCATGTTCACATTCCATTCGCTTTGTTTGCGTTGCCACCCATCCACTCTTTCAGTACCTCCACTGCTTCTCCTGTTGTCCATGCCATCCCCACTCATCTGCCACTTGTCCCAGAGACCAGTAAGCATAGGGCTTCCTGTTGGTTTGTAGCCACCCTGGCGTTCTATTTCCCCAGGATTTCCGTGCAAAAAGTAGTTCAATTAATTTCCAATCATTTTCAACCATTTTTTTTTATTTTTTTTGCAATAATTTTTTTTTATATTGTATTCAATACAGGTTATTGTATTGAATTCAATAAAAAAATGTTTGCTGCGAGATGTTGATGACGCTGTGTGACCCTGGTGTCATCAACGCCAATCGACGGGGAGTCGGGGACATGTGATCGCTGAGGGAGAAGCAAAATCCGCCAAGGGACATGGAAGAAGGCACTGGGGAAGCTATCAGAGGTACGCGACGAGGGATCAGACAGCCAATGGTGTGTATAACACCCAGATGTATAGCCAGATGTATTAGCCAGGTATAGGTAGCCAGATGTTTTGCTAGATATATAGGTAGCCAGATGTTTTGCTAGGTATATAGTGAGCTAGATGTTTTGCTAGCTATATAGGTAGCCAGAGGTTTTGCTAGGACAGCCGATCGCATGATTGGCCGGATGGGGGGAGGGTGGGGATTAGCAAAAAAAAAAAAAAAAAAACACAGACGTAGTAAGAAATATTAAAAACATATTAACATAAATATTTATTTAAAAAAAAATAAACACTGGAGGGGCGATCTGTTGGTGGGGAGAAAAGGTGTGTGTGTGGGGGGGAAATCACTCGTGTGCTGCGTTATGCGGCCCTGCAGCTTGGCCTTAAAGCTGCAGTGGTCAATTATGAAAAAAAAGAACCTGGTCTTTAAGGGGGGGGGGGGGGTTACCACTGTGGTCCTCAAGTGGTTAATACAGAAAAAAATAAAATGCAGCATACCACATAAATAGGCAATGTCACTTAACCACTTGCCGACCGCGTCATGCCGATGGGCGTGGCCGCGGCGGCAGCTCCAGGACCAGCTAACGCCAATTGGCGTAAAGTCCTTAGGGCTCGCAGTGCAGGAGATCGCGCGCATCTCCTGTTACTGGGCGGAGCAGAGCTCCGCCTTCAGTCTCCGAGCGGCGGTTGCCGATCGGGAGACTGTTAGACGGCGGAATCGCCATCTAATTACATTGTACAGCGCTGCGATCTGCAGCAGCGCTGTACTGGGGACAGCCGTGTGACGCGGCTGTCCCCATGGGACACTAGAGAGCAATCGGCTCTCATAGGCAGAAGCTGTTATTGGCTGGCTGTGGGGTGGGAGGGAGGGAGGGAAAAGAGAGGGGGAAAAATGTACATTTATTTTAAAAAAACTCACAATATTTGCAACAAATAAACACTGGGGGGGGGGGATCAGACCCCACCAACAGAGAGCTCTGTTGGTGGGGAGAAAAGGGGGGAGGAATCGCTGGTGTGCTGTGTTGTGCGGCCCTGCAGTTTGGCCTTAAAGCTGCAGTGGCCTTTTTTAACAAAAATAGCCTGGTCTTTAGGGGGGGTAAAGCCCATGGTCCTCAAGAGGTTAAAAAGAGTAACTGTCGGGCATAAAATCAATTCTTTATTTTTATCTGGCAAACAAGTAATAGGGATGCTAACCAGACAATCCAAAAGTTAAAATCACAATTACTTTTCTTGTTGATAAATGATCATTCCCCAGTTTACCTGACTTATTTGGTACACACAAAATTTGGTACACAAAAAACGGAAAATTGTTTACTTACCTACAGGTAATTTTCCTTTCCTGTTGAACTCCATGGCAGCATACTACGGGGTTAGTCCCGCCCCTAACCCCATCAGGACCTGTTACTATAAATTTCAGCCCTGCCCCCATCACTCTGTTTTTTTAACTAGTCCTGCCAACCTGTAACTAATTAGGGTGGGTCCTCCGTATGCTGCCATGGAGTTCAACAGGAAAGGAAAATTACCTGTAGGTAAGTAAACAATTTTCCGTTTTCCTGTCAAACTCCCTGGCAGCATACTACGGGGACTTGACTAGCACGCAGAAGAAGAAGGGAGGGACACAGATGTGCATGCAAGAACCAAATTCTATTTAATCACATAAATCACATTGTAATTATTACATCATATTGTCTTAAGCCTCTTATAGAAGATAGCACTTCTCTTCCAAACTGAGCAATAGATAACACTCCTGGATCTACTTTATAATGTCTTATGGAAGTATTAGCCGAGGACCAGTTTGCTGCTCGGCAAATTATCTCTGGTGAAGTCTTAGCCAAGGCTGCCCATGAGGTCGCAATTGCTCTTGTCGAATGTGCTGTCAGCTGATCCGGTGGAGGTCTGCCCCTTAACCTGTATGCTACCCTGATCGCCTTCACCAACCAGTTAGCAATTGTCCTTGTACTCGCGGCCTGTCCTTTTCTGTGCCCCTCTGGGATGATAAACAGCCTCTGTCTTACGTATGTCTGTTGTTCTGAGAATATATTCCTTTAATATCTGAGGAATGTTGAGAGCCTCCGGCTTATCACTGTCTGGATCTAAAAATTGTGGAAGATTCCATTCTTGATTAAAATGAAAAGAGCTTGCCACCTTAGGAATAAAGTCATGCCTTGGTCTTCGTGTCACTCTATCCGGGAAGAATTCAATGAATGGTGGCTCACAGCTTAGTGCGTGTAACTCCGACACTCTTCTTGCAGAGGCTATGGCGGTGAGGAATACAATCTTTAACGTTAAGTTCTGCAAATTGCACTCTACAGACGGCTCGAAAGGTTCACCAGAAAGGCCCTGTAAGACTAGGGGCAGATCCCATTGAGGCTACCAGTTTTTTATCGGTGGCCTGATCTTTGTCACAGCTTGTATGAATTGTACTACCAAGGGATGTACAGCCCACCTTATTGATGTTAGGGCTGATAAAGCAGATATCTGTCCCTTAATAGTCCTCAACGCTAAACCGAGATCTAAACCTCTCTGCAGGAATTCTAGTATATTGTTCACCTGTACCGTGGATAAATTGAGATGATTTTGCTCTATGAATTCGAGGAATTTTCTCCAAGTTCTGTGATATGTAAGATTGGTTGAATTCTTTCTTGATTTTAGTAGTGTATTCACAACTGCCGTCGAACACCCCAGGGTGACTAGCTTCCTCCTTTCAGTCTCCATGCCATCAAATTGAGAACCCTCGGGCAAGGATGCAAGATCTCCCCTTGATATAGCATGTCCTTCGGGCACGGCAGTTTCATAGGAGGAGTGGTCGCTAGCGTTTACAGGAGTGGAAACCAAGGCCTCCGTGGCCAATATGGTATTACTGCCAATACAATTCCCTCCTCCTTCTGTATCTTCTTTAATAAACGATGCATCAACGGTATCGGCGGGAACACATAACTCAACCTGAAAGTCCATGGTACTGTTAATGCATCCCACCCCAGTGCTTGTGGGCATCTGTGTCTGGAAAAAAATAAAGGGCATTTCGTGTTCGAGGCGGTTGCCATCAGATCTATCGAGGGAAATCCCCATTTGTAGCATATCTGTAGAAACAACTCCTGTTTCAAAGTCCATTCCTTGTGGTCTATTTGTTTGCAGCTCAATCGATCCGCCAACTGATTTTGTACACCCGGTATGTGAATTGCCTGTAATAATGCTAAGTTGTCCTGCGCATAAGTCATTATAGGGGCTACCTCCTGTAGTAGTGTCCTGCTGTGCGTACCTCCCTGATTTTGGATGTACGCCACTGCCGTCTTATTGTCCATTCTTAACGTAACATTCGCTCCTACTATCTCCTTGTGGAAGAATTTTAAGGCTCTGAACGCTGCCCTCAGTTCTATTATGTTTGCTGCTGTTTCTTGCATATGTGTGGTCCATTCTCCTTGACCTGCTTTCCTGTCCATGTGCGCTCCCCATCCCCATTGACTGGCATCCGTAGTTATGACTCTTGCCTGAGGTGGTACAATGCTGTGATGATTGCATAAGTTTGTCTTGTTCATCCACCAGTCCAATTGTTTTCTCATTATAGGGAGCATTTGGATGGTTTGATAATAACTCACTCCCTGCCATTGATCCAAGAAAGCTATCTGGAATAGTCTTATGTTCCACATTGCCCATTAAACCATAGGGATTGTCGCAGTTAGAGTTCCTAGAATCGCTAGGCACCGTCTGGCTGATAGTGAATCCGCACCTCTGGCCCATCCGACTCTTTGTATGATCGTCTCTATTTTCTCCTGCGGCAGCCGGACCGCATTGCGCACCGTGTCTATCTCTGCACCCAGAAAGATTAATGTCTGTGATGGAGTTAGTTTGCTTTTCTTCCATAATAGAAAAAATGGAGACGGCACACCAATGGCTCAGCAAACAACTGTATTGAGTATGCAGAGGCACAGACACGACATGTTTCGGGCGTAGCCCTTCCGCAGGTGTGCCCCACCCTACTTCAGTGACACCTTTATACCCCACCCATAGGAAACCACCTGACCATAATTCTGGTCACATGGTGGACAACCAACATAGTGCAAATAGTAAACAATATACAAACAAGTTCATCACAATCCTTACATCAATTATCTATTAGTCCACATTTGGGGAACTACACCTAACGGTGTCTACCCCAGAGAATCACTGAGGAAATAGTTACCCCGATAACTAAATTCAAAATAGGTTACAATACCATTCTTGATACATTCAGTTTTCAGATTTCAATATCTTTTCTAGGGCAGTCACATATAAAGCCTGTAAGAGAGGACACATTAGAGAAAACACTTGAGACTTACGTTTTCATTAAGTCCTTTTGGTTGAATACAATCAAATCTCTTTATCCACCTGGCCTCACACTGCAATAGTGGATAGTGGTCGTGGATGACATCTTTATATTGTGGAACGGATCTCAGGAGCTGTTCAAGGAGATGGTGGACGAGGCAAATTTAGCCCATCCGACCATCAAATTTTCAGCAGATTGTTCTGTAAGCAATATTAATTATCTTGATGTGACGGTCTATATTGAAAATGGTGAATTGTGTACACGTCTGTTTCAGAAACCGACAGAAAGGAACAATCTGCTCCGTACAGATAGCTTCCATGCGGCCACAGTTAAAAGGGGTATCCCCAAAGGCCAGTTTTTGCGAGCGCGCAGAATCTCGTCGAAAATCGAAGACTATGAAAAATCGGCGGAACTGCTGATCGATAAAATGTTGGAAAAGGGGTATGATGAAACAACCCTTAGAAAGGTTAGTGAGGAGGTGAAGTCCATAGAAAGGGGTGATTTGTTGCTTCCCAAAAAGAAAAAAACATCTAATCAGTTACCTTTTGTGTGTGATTATGGCTATTTATCTGATCGGGTACGCTCTGTGGTGCGGAAGTTTTGGCCGATCCTCAGACAGGATCCCGATTTTGGGAAACTCTTTGTGGATCCGCCGGTGTTTGCGTACCGCAGAGGGAAAACAGTGAAAAATTGGGTATGCAAGTCTGATGTTGCCGTTAAACCTAAGGTTAGTGTACCTAAACAGAGGAGAGGCACTGTACCATGCCTAAGCTGTAACTGCTGCAGTGGTATTATTAAAGGCAATAGTATTTCCCACCCATTCACAGGTGAAAAGGTCTTGGTTAAAGGTAGATACACTTGCCTAAGTACATACGTGGTGTATGGCTTGAAATGTCCCTGTGGCAAGGTATATATCGGTAAGACAGAGAGAGAGGTGAAAGCCCGAATACAAGAAC
Source organism: Hyperolius riggenbachi (assembly GCF_040937935.1). NCBI lineage: Eukaryota > Metazoa > Chordata > Amphibia > Anura > Hyperoliidae > Hyperolius > Hyperolius riggenbachi. The sequence continues at coordinate 191,548,887 of NC_090656.1, read as the reverse complement.
ATAAAAGAAGTATTGTGAACTTTGCAAAAGGGAAAAAGAGTTATGAGACGTCTGTGTCAAGGCATTTTTTAGAATGTCGCCACAGCGCATCCCAATTGCGATGGTTTGTGATTGAGGATGTACCAGCCTTGTCGAGAGGAGGTGATAGGAAAAAACTCCTATTGCAGTGTGAGGCCAGGTGGATAAAGAGATTTGATTGTATTCAACCAAAAGGACTTAATGAAAACGTAAGTCTCAAGTGTTTTCTCTAATGTGTCCTCTCTTACAGGCTTTATATGTGACTGCCCTAGAAAATATATTGAAATCTGAAAACTGAATGTATCAAGAATGGTATTGTAACCTATTTTGAATTTAGTTATCGGGGTAACTATTTCCTCAGTGATTCTCTGGGGTAGACACCGTTAGGTGTAGTTCCCCAAATGTGGACTAATAGATAATTGATGTAAGGATTGTGATGAACTTGTTTGTATATTGTTTACTATTTGCACTATGTTGGTTGTCCACCATGTGACCAGAATTATGGTCAGGTGGTTTCCTATGGGTGGGGTATAAAGGTGTCACTGAAGTAGGGTGGGGCACACCTGAGGAAGGGCTACGCCCGAAACATGTCGTGTCTGTGCCTCTGCATACTCAATACAGTTGTTTGCTGAGCCATTGGTGTGCCGTCTCCGTTTTTTCTATTGTACAAGTATATGCAGGAGTGGTGGACCTGCAGGAGTTCAAGGCACCGGCAGCGGTCTAAGCTACTTGGACCTGACAGGTGAGCAAAAGTGTGGAACAATTATCTTGCTTTTCTTCCAGTTCACTAACCACCCGAACTGTTCCAGGGTGTCTAGTAAGATCTTCTTGTGCGATATCAGTTCTTGTTTGGATTGCGCTATTAGGAGAATATCGTCCAGATAATGGTGTAACCGAAGTTGCTTTTGCCTGAGGAATGCTACTAGTGTCACCAAAACCTTTGAAAAGGTTCTCGGAGCCATGCAAATGCCGAACGGGAGCACCCTGAATTGGAAATGCTCCTCGCCAACTGCAAAACGGAGATATTTTTGGAATCTTGTGTGAATAGGGATGTGGAGGTATGCATCGGAAAGGTCTACCGATATTAACCAATCTCCTAATTGTATTGATGGAATTATGCTTTGTAGTGTCTCCATCTTGAAACTGTCCTGGCGTATGTGTATATTCAGCGATCTTAGGTCCAGTACTGGGCGTAAATCTCCCGATTTCTTGGTGACGAAGAATAGGGGTGAGTATAGACCTTTGAATCTCTCTTCCTCCTCTACCCTGTAACGATTGTGGAACTTTCTCCGTGATCAGCGCACAACGCGTGCGCTGACACAGCGGAAATCCTCCACAAGCGTATATTTGCAGGCACCCAGCAAAAGGTGCTACGCACCTGTAGAGGGAAATTCCTGTTGGCAGATGGAGCTGGGGAGTGCAGAGGAACCAATCCTCTGTACCTCCACAAGTGCCAGACAGGAACTGTACGAAGCGCAGAACGCAATCGCAAGAGAGGCGATTGTGAATAAGATTGAGCAAAGGGACAGGTTGTATGTGTGTGCGCCAATCCAGTCGCCACCCCGCGACCGCGCACACACAACAGCAGATATGAAATAGGAACGCGATCGCGAGAGGTGCGATCGCCAGACGTGACACAAGGCAGATCAGAATAGAATACGAGGGTAGCAAAGGCACAGCAAATAATACAATAAGGAGATACGGAAAATAACAACGCTAGCTAACCGCGAACACCGCACTCATTCGCAACAGTGCACGCGGTTATGCGCGGTCTCCACGTGATAAGCACAATAGAGACAAGCACGCCTAACTAACCATCGACAGACAAACATGAAACAGAGGACGCGAGCGCTTGCTTAACGGTTACCTCACCGAGCCTCCAGCAAGCATAGCAGACAAGACAGACACACGAAAACAGGGACAAGCGAGAGATAGGATCCACAGCACTAGCGAAAAGTAGCTAGCGCGATCCCAGAAGACAGAACAGAAGGATCCCCAGCGCTAGCAAAAAGTAGCTAGCGCGATCCCAGGAGACAGAACAGAAGAGATAGCTGGTAGCAACCGCTGCACCAGCTATACTCCAAGAACAGAGATCAGAACCAATTCCTGTCGACCACCTTTGGGACAGGATAATGGCAACAGGCAAGACAAGACAGAACAGGCAATACAGATAATACAACCTGACTGGGCTAGAAGGGGAGCCTAAAGCAACCCCCAGGAATTAACTATACTAGATAGCAATGGCTGACACTCCAGCAGTGTCCATCAGGAACAGACCATGGAAAGGAAATGACCAGCAAAGCCTTCTGGGAAACATAAAGCTCTTATAGTGCCAGTCATCAAAGAAGGCAGGTAGGGGATTTGCATAACGAATGTATGCAAATTCCCCAGCAAGAGAACAGACCAGAAACTTGCAATGGAAAGACAGGTCTCTGTTCCAGAGACCTGCAGCCCACAGACTAGAGGAATGGACAAACAGCTGTCTGCCTGTGCAGCCAGCTGAGCGGATCATCACATACCCTTACTATTGCCCTCTTCTGGATCAGTTTGCCGATATACTGGGTAAGAATCTCTCTTCTTTGTTGTGATCTGGGTATTTCTGTTCTGATGAAGTGACCCTGGGGTGGCTGAGATTTGAAGTTCCATGTGTGCCCTCTGTGCAGTGTGTGTATTACCCACTGGTCCTCTATATTTTCCGCCCATAGATGATAGTAGCCTTCCATCCACGGGTTCCAACCGGGCGGGCGAGTTCTCAGAAGGACTTGGCACCCTGAGTTGAGTTTCCTGAATTGCGCTGCTTGTTAAGCTTTGATAGTGCCGACTGTGCAGACTGCCATGGCCTGCGAAAGGACTGACTATTCCTCGTAGACCTGTAGTCTCTGGATCTGAACTGGAACTGCCTTTTTCCTCCTGGGCGAGGTGTTCTCTGCTTCCTATCCTGAAGGAGCAATCCAGACTTACCTCCAGAGACCATAGATATCGCCGTGTCCAACTTAGCTCACTTTGCTGTCACAGTATTCTGAATACCCCTAGCGGTGCAGCGAATAACATCGAAAGCTGCCTCACTGACAAAATCCGCGGCTAAGCGGAACTCATCTAAGGCCGAAAGGAGGGTCTTGCGGTCTACGTCTGCCTGGATTGCTCCCTCTAGATTATCAGTCCATGCAGGGGTGTCGCTAGCCCTATTTTGGGGGGGGCACGTGCCCCCAATCTGTCCTGGGGTGCCACGGATCTCCACCCGGCCGCCGCTCACCCCCTCTGTCAGCGGCTCCCTCCAGCCGCCGCGTCACTCAGACCTCAGGATCAGGCGGCGAGCCGGCGACCAATCGTGCGTGCGCTAGGACCCAGCACCCGCACTGATATGCGGAAGTGACATCACTTCCTCATATCGAGCAGGTGCGTCCGGCGCCCGCTGGTACTGGTCGGGTCGCCGCTGATCATGAGGTCTGCTGCGAGGTAAGGGGGGGGGGAGCGGTGGCGGCTAGAGGGGGGCCTCCCTGTCACTCACTCACTCTCTAAGGGCTGGAACCCACAAGAGCGTTTTTTTTGAGCATTTTGGCAGCGCTGCGATACGCTAGCGTTTTGCCAAAACGCTCAGCTGATGTTAATGGATGGGGCAACTTCCACAGGAGCGTTTGCGTTTCCCAGAAACGCAAACGCAGGACCTGCAGCATTTTGGGAGCGTTAACGCTTCAATGTAAAGTATTGAAACGCTAGCAGAAACGCTCAGCAAAACCTAAACTGAGCGGTTTTGCTAGCGTTTTGCGGTTCAGCACACTGTAACAAAATTAAAAATAATTCACCGGACCAATCAGGATAAAAACGCGAAACGCAAAACGCTACACAACCGCTGAGGAAAAAAATACACTGTTGCAAAACGCCACCAAAAACTCGCATGAATCCGCTTGCAAACCGCTCAGGCAAAACGCTAGCGGTTGCGTTTTGCGTTTGCGGATTTCAGTGGGTTCCAGGCCTAAAGGTCCTCCCTGGCACTCACTCACTCTCTAAAGGGGCTCCCTGTCACTCACTCACTTCCTAAAGGGGCTCCCTGGCACTCACTCACTTCCTAAAGGGGCTCCCTGTCACTCACTCACTTCCTAAAGGGGCTCCCTGGCACTCGCTCACTGCCTAAAGGGGCTCCCTGGCACTCACTCACTGCCTAAAGGGGCTCCTTGGCACTCACTCACTGCCTAAAGGGGCTCCCTGTCACTCACTTACTCTCTAAAGGGCCTCCCTGTCACTCAATCACTCCCTAAAGGGGCTCCCTGGCACTCACTCACTGCCTAAAGGGGCTCCCTGGCACTCACTCACTGCCTAAATGGGCTCCCTGGCACTCACTCACTTCCTAAAGGGGCTCCCTGTCACTCACTCACTTCCTAAAGGGGCTCCCTGTCACTCACTCACTCCCTAAAGGGGCTCCCTAGCACTCACTCACTCCCTAAAGGGGCTCCCTGGCACTCACTCACTACCTAAAGGGGCTCCCTGGCACTCACTCACTGCCTAAAGGGGCTCCCTGTCACTCACTCACTCTCTCTAAAGGGCCTCCCTGTCACTCACTCACTCCCTAAAGGGGCTCCCTGTCACTCACTCACTTCCTAAAGGGGTTCCCTGGCACTCACTCACTGCCTAAAGGAGCTCCCTGGCACTCACTCACTCCCTAAAGGGGCTCCCTGGCACTCACTCACTGCCTAAAGGGTCTCCCTGGCACTCACTCACTGCCTAAAGGGGCTCCCTGTCACTCACTCACTTCCTAAAGGGGCTCCCTGTCACTTACTCACTCCCTAAAGGGGCTCCCTAGCACTCACTCACTCCCTAAAGGGGCTCCCTGGCACTCACTCACTACCTAAAGGGGCTCCCTGGCACTCACTCACTGCCTAAAGGGGCTCCCTGGCACTCACTCACTCTCTCTAAAGGGCCTCCCTGTCACTCACTCACTCACTCCCTAAAGGGGCTCCCTGTCACTCACTCACTTCCTAAAGGGGTTCCCTGGCACTCACTCACTCCCTAAAGGGGCTCCCTGGCACTCACTCACTCCCTAAAGGGGCTCCCTGGCACTCACTCACTCCCTAAAGGGGCTCCCTGGCACTCACTCACTCCCTAAAGGGGCTCCCTGGCACTCACTCACTGCCTAAAGGGTCTCCCTGGCACTCACTCACTGCCTAAAGGGGCTCCCTGTCACTCACTCACTCTCTAAAGGGCCTTCCTGTCACTCACTCCCTAAAGGGGCTCCCTGTCACTCATTCACTCCCTATAGGGGCTCCCTGTCACTCACTCACTCCCTAAAGGGGCTCCTTGGCACTCACTCACTCCCTAAAGGGGCTCCCTGGCACTCACTCCCTAAAGGGGCTCCCTAGCACTCACTCACTGCCTAAAGGGGCTCCCTGGCACTCACTCACTGCCTAAAGGGGCTCCCTGTCACTCACTCACTCCCTAAAGGGGCTCCCTGGCACTCACTCACTGCGTAAAGGGGCTCCCTGGCACTCACTCACTGCCTAAAGGGGCTCCCTGGCACTCACTCACTGCCTAAAGGGGCTCCCTGGCACTCACTCACTGCCTAAAGTGGCTCCCTGGCACTCACTCATTCACTAAAGGGGCTCCCTGGCACTCACTCACTGCCTAAAGGGGCTCCCTGTCACTCACTCACTGCCTAAAGGGGCTCCCTGGCACTCACTCACTGCCTAAAGGGGCTCCCTGGCACTCACTCACTGCCTAAAGGGGCTCCCTAGCACTCACTCACTGCCTGAAGGGGCTCCCTGGCACTCACTCACTGCCTGAAGGGGCTCCCTGGCACTCACTCACTACCTAAAGGGGCTCCCTGGCACTCACTCACTACCTAAAGGGGTTCCCTGTCACTCACTATCGGGGTCCCTGTCACTCACTACCTAACTGGAGGCGCCTGTCACTCACTAGCTAACCTGGGAGTCCCTGTCACTCACTACCTAACTTGGGGGGCTACCATATTAAGGGGGCATTCTGCCTATTTATGTGAAATGCTGTCTATTTATGTGCCTCATGACTGCTGAATTTGTCTTGTTGGGAGCCTTATGAGTTGTTGGGGGCCTCAAGATTGCTGAATTTGTCTTGTTGGGGGCCTCATGATTTGTTGGGGGCCTCATGATTGCTGAATTTGTCTTGTTGGGGGCCTCATGATTTGTTGGAGGCCTCATGATTGCTGAATTTGTCTTGTTGGGGGCCTCATGATTTGTTGGGGGCCTCATGATTGCTGACTTTGTCTTGTTGGGGGTCACATGATTGCTAACTGCGAGACTATGGGAAAAGCTGAATCCTTATCATATGAGACAATAGCATTAAACCTACTTTTTTAGCTTTTTAAAACAGAAATGGTCAATGGATCATACTCAAAATGGGAGACTGTTAGCAGTGGGGTCCCACAGGGGTCTGTACTGGGTCCAGTGCTCTTCAATTTATTTATTAATGACCTAGTGGATACAGTAGTGAGCAATGTTGCTATTTTTGCAGATGATACAAAATTGTGCAGAATCATCAACTCTAAGGAAGATAGTGTTATATTGCAACAGGATCTGGATAGGATGGCTATATGGGCACATACATGGCAGATGAAATTCAATGTTGACAAATGTAAAGTCATGCATTTTGGTCGTACCAATGGTCTAACACCATACAAAATAAATGGGATACAGTTGGGGACATCAAACTTGGAGAAGGACTTAGGAGTACTCATCGACAACAAGTTAAATAATCGTACTCAATGCCAAGCCGCTGCAGCTAAAGCTAACAAAATTTTGGGATGCATTAAAAGGGAAATAAAAACTCGAGATGCTAGCATAATATTGCCCCTGTTTAACTCTCTAGTAAGGCCACATCTGGAATATGGAATTCAGTTCTGGGCACCACATTACAAAAAAGATATTGCAGTTTTAGAGCAGGTGCAGAGACGAGCAACAAAATTGATACGTGGGATGGAAGGTCTCACTTACCAAGAAAGGTTAGATAAACTGGGTTTATTTAGTCTAGAGAAAAGACGCCTTAGAGGAGATCTAATTAACATGTATAAATACATCAGAGGGCAATATAATAGCTTGGCGGATGAGCTTTTTGTCCCTAGGCCTTCTCAAAGGACTAGAGGACATGATCTGCGCATGGAGGAAAAACGTTTTAGCCATTTATTTAGGAAAGGGTTCTTTACAGTAAGAGTGATTAAGATGTGGAATGCATTGCCACAGGAAGTCGTTATGGCAAACTCTATACCTGCATTTAAAGGGGGCTTAGATGCTTTCCTTGCGTTGAATGACATCCATGGCTACAATTACTAGGTAATGCCAATGATGTTAATCCAGGGATTTTATGATCAACAGGGATATGTGAGGGAGCAGGCTGGAGTTGTACTTTGTACTGGTTGAACTCGATGGACGTATGTCTTTTTTCAACCAAAGTAACTATGTAACTATGTAACTATGTAAGAAAATAAAACTGGGAGGTTCTAAAAAATTGAATACATTTTTCAGGAGTAGGATGGATGAAATTGTTTATCTTCACCGTTTATTTTCAACTTGGATTTTCCATAATGTTCATGTATGAGTTAAACGTTTGTACAGTATTTAGTTTAAATTGCTGTTGCCACTTTGCGATAGATAAGTGACTTTTGGGTTGCAGTTTGGGCACTCGGCCTCCAAAAGGTTCGCCACCACTGTCATAATCTAATGTCCCACCATTGCTAGGTTCATGTAAATTTGTCTCCACCCGTTACCACACCTATATTCTGGTCCATGGCCCACCCATTTTTCGGTGCGGCGCGATAAGCACGTCGCACAACGTGATCCTCATATTTTTGGCACGCTAGCTGCAGTGTGCTGAATTCTGCTGCCTACAGTATGTACAGTTTATACTGTTCTCTAGTGCCTGCACTGTGTGCTGATTTACCTCCAGTGTGTACAGTGTAAGGTGTTACTCTGTGCCTTTACTGATTGTAAACCAGCTATATTGTATGCTGAACCCTGCTACTTTCAGTATGTACAGTATTAGCTGTAAAGCCTGGTACACACCAGGTACACACTTTAATCGCGCATGCGCAGTACTTTCACGCCGGCCACCGTGATGACGCGAGGCGGCCGGCGTGTGACGTAATCCGCGTCATACGCGGAAGCTGCAGCCCGACACTCCACCGAGTGTCGCCCGGGCTGCGGCCTGTCAGCCATACCGGAGCGGGGTGAAGGAGAGGAGCCAGGACGCCGGCGTGGGACCTCCCGACCAGCACTGGGCTGGAGAAAGACCCTGGTGAGTACAACTTTACTTTTTTCGCTGAGCTCGGAGTCCCTTTAAGTCAGAAAAGGTTCATATATATTTGAAATTTAGGTGGCCCAATACAGTTGTTCATAGATGGGTAAGATCCATTCAAATGCTGACAAATGACAAATATATCCCACTTGTTCTCCCCTCTCCCTGAAGCAGGTAATTGGGCACATAGCATGCCTGGTAAATTGGGCGCCCCCATAGCCATCAAGGTAATTTGAGTGCTAGGCTTGTGGCGGGGAATGTGGTGGTGACTGAAGATACAGATAGCTGCAGTGTTGTGGTAATGAGCGCTTGGCTAAAGTACAGCCGAGTGCCTTGCTTCTGTGGTTTGGATTACAATAATGGGCACTCGGCTATATTATAGCTAAGTACCAGGAAGTTAGATGGGTGCCGGAAATAGCGATGGGCACTTGGCAATAGTATAGCTAATCACCAGCAATGCAGGATATTGGAGGAGGCAGTGGTAGGGGTAAGTAACCGTCCTCTAGGGGGTTGGTTTTACAATAGCTGAACCCCACCTTGGCTGTAGATTAGTGTTAGGGAGGTGTGTGTAAGTGTGTGTGGGGGTAGTGTTAGGAGAAGCAGAAGGCAAACTTTTGTTAGGAGAAGGCGATAGAAGAAGATCGGTACCATTACCAGTACTCTACTATATGCATTATGCCATGTACACCCTGAGATACAAAAGTGACATAAATGTCTGATTGATAAGAGATTACAGTTCACGGTATATATGTTAGCTTCTCTTAATATTGGATGTTCTATGATAGTTCATTACAACACTGGCAGTTATAATTCAAAATAACACATTTATTCATTCTCATTAAAAACTGGCTATGAGATATTTCTAATCATATCACTCTCATGCAGGGGCGTAGCTAGAAATGACTGGGCCCCATAGCAAAAAAAACTTAGCCCCCCCCCCCCCCCACACACACACACACACACACACACACACAACCTTCCAAACCAACGGACCTCGGACCTCCCACCCAAACATTTTGTGGGGAAATCTGATTCCCCCACAAAATGCAACCAGATTGTAGGCAGATTTCCCTACAATATGCAACCAGATTGTCGGCAGATTTCCCAACATAATGCAACCAGACTGTCAGCAGATTTCCCAACAAAATGCAACCAGATTATCTGCAGATTTCCACACAATATGCAACCAGGTTGTCGGCAGATTTCCCCACAAAATGCAACCAGATTTTTGGCAGATTTCCCCACAAAATGCAACCAGATTGTCGGCAGATTTCCCAACAAAATGCAACCAGATTGGTGGATTGGTGTCAAATTACCTAACAAAATGCAACCGGATTGAAGGCAGATTTCCCAAAGAAATGCAACCAGATTTGCGGCAGATTTCCCCAAAAAATGCAACCATATTGGCGGCAGATTTCCCCACAAAATGCAACCAGATTGTCGGCAGATTTCCCCACAAATTGCAATCAGATTGTCGCCAAATTTCCCCACAAAATGCAATCAGATTGTCGCCAGATTTCCCCACAAAATGCAGTATATGTAGTTAGGTCTATAGTGGGCTAAGATTAATTACCTGGAGGGAGGGTGGTTGGGCAGGCTGGCACACTATTTGCGGTGCAATCACTGCACTGGGTAGGCAGTTAGGTAGCTGGGTGGGAGGGTAGGTAGATAGGTAGAAGAGTGGGAGGGTAGGCAGATAGGTAGACGGGTGGGCAGTTAGGTAGCCGGGTGGGAAGTTAGGTAGCCAGTGGGAAGTTAGGTAGCTGGGTGGCAGGGTGGGCAGGTAGGTATCTGGGTGGGCAGTTAGGTAGCTGGGTGGCAGGGTAGGCAGATAGGTAGCAGGGTAGGTAGCTGGGTGGCAGGGTAGGCAGTTGGGTAGAAGGGTGGGCAGTTAGGTAGCAGGGTGGCAGGGTAGGCAGATAGGTAGCCAGGTGGGAGAGTGGGCAGTTAGGTAGCCGGGTGGGCAGTTAGGTAGCCAGGTGGGCAGGTAGGTAGCTGGGTGGCAGGGTAGGCAGATAGGTAGCCAGGTGGGCAGCTAGGTAGCTGGGTGGCAGGGTAGGTAGATAGGTAGCAGGGTAGGCAGATAGGTAGCTGGGTGGCAGGGTAGGCAGTTAGGTAGCTGGGTGGCAGGGTGGGCAGTTAGGTAGCCGGGTGGGAGGGTGGGCAGTTAGGTATCCAGGTGGGAGGGTGGGCAGTTAGGTAGCTGGGTGGGCAGTTAGGTAGCTGGGTGGGAGGGTAGGCAGATAGGTAGCCAGGTGGGCAGCTGGGTGGCAGGGTAGGCAGTTAGGTAGCTGGGTGGCAGGGTGGGCAGTTAGGTAGCCGGGTGGGAGCAGGGCCGGCCTTTGACCTGAGCGACCAGAGCGATCGCTCAGGGCGCTGGCTTCCAGGGGGCGCTCCTGCCACCTGGCTGCATGTGGCTGCTGCGGCCCCGTCTGGGTCCGTCTTGCTCCGCCCCCTGGTGCCGCTGCTGGGGAGCAAACATGCGGCCGCCGTGATGGAGGGGGGAGCCGCGGGGAGGGCAGCCCGACCTCTCCCTCCCTTCCTCTCCGGGCCGCCCTCCGTGCTCCCCCCTCCGATGCAGACTCGGCAAGTTATGCACAGAGAACTCACCTCCCTGGTTCCGATCGCCAGCGCCTCTCACTTCCCGCTGTTCGCCTCCTCTACATTAGTTACTGATACACACTAAACTTCCTGCTAAGCAGGAAGTTTAGTGTGCATCAGCGGCTATGTAGAAGAGGCGAACAGCGGGAAGTGAGAGGCGCTGGCGCCTCTCACTTCCCGCTGTTCGCCTCCTCTACATTAGTTACTGATACACACTAAACTTCCTGCTAAGCAGGAAGTTTAGTGTGCATCAGCGGCTATGTAAAAAAGGCGAACAGCGGGAAGTGAGAGGCGCTGGCGATCGGAACCAGGGAGGTGAGTTCTCTGTGCATAACTTGCCGAGTCTGCATCGGAGGGGGGAGCAGGGAGAACGGCCCGGAGAGGAAGGGAGGGAGAGGTCGGGCTGCCCTCCCCGCGGCTCCACCTCCAGTATGGGGGGGGGCACCTTCCTACCTACCTACCTAATCTAATCTATACTGGGGGCAGCTAACTATCTAATCTATACTGGAGGCAGCTACCTATCTAATCTATACTGGGGGGCAGCTACCTATCTAACCTATACTGGGGGGGGGCAGCTACCTATCTAATCTATACTGGGGGCAGCTACCTATCTAACCTATACTGGGGGCAGCTACCTATCTTATCTATACTGGGGGCAGCTACCTATCTAACCTATACTGGGGGGGCAGCTACCTATCTAACCTATACTGGGGGGGCAGCTACCTATCTAATCTATACTGGGGGGCAGCTACCTATCTAACCTATACTGGGGGGGGGGACAACTACCTATCTAATCTATACTGGGGGCAGCTACCTATCTAACCTATACTGGGGGCAGCTACCTATCTTATCTATACTGGGGGCAGCTACCTATCTAACCTATACTGGGGGGGGCAGCTACCTATCTAATCTATACTGGGGGGCAGCTACCTATCTAATCTATACTGGGGGGAACTAACTATCTAGCCAATACTGGGGGCACCTACCTAATCTAACCTATACTGGGGGGCAACTACCTATCTAACCTATACTGGGGGGGCAGCTACCTATCTATACTGAGGGGCAGCTACCTATCTAATCTATACTGGGGGCAGCTACCTGTCTAATCTATACTGGGGGGCAGCTACCTATCTAACCTATACTGGAGGCAGCTACCTATCTAACCTATACTGGGGCAGCTACCTATCTAATCTATACTGGGGGCAGCTACCTATCTAACTTATACTGGGGGGGGGGGTCAGCTACCTATCTAATCTATACTGGGGGGCAGCTACCTATCTAATCTATACTGGGGGCAGCTAACTATCTAGCCAATACTGGGGGCACCTACCTAATCTAACCTATACTGGGGGGGCAACTACCTATCTAACCTATACTGGGGGGGCAGCTACCTATCTATACTGGGGGGCAGCTACCTATCTAATCTATACTGGGGGGCAGCTACCTATCTAACCTATACTGGGGGGCAGCTACCTATCTAATCTATACTGGGGGGCAGCTACCTATCTAACCTATACTGGGGGGCAGCTACCTATCTAACCTATACTGGGGGGCAGCTACCTATCTAATCTATACTGGGGGCAGCTACCTATCTAACCTATACTGGGGGCAGCTACCTATCTAACCTTTATTGGGGGCAGCTACCTATCTAATCTATACTGGGGGCAGCTACCTATCTAATCTATACTGGGGGCATCTACCTATCTAATCTATACTGGGGAGCAGCTACCTATCTAATCTATACTGGGGGGCAGCTACCTATCTAACCTATACTGGGGCAGCTACCTATCGAATCTTTACTGGGGGCAGCTACCTATCTAGCCAATACTGGGGACACCTACCTATCTAATCTATACTGGGGGCAGCTACCTATCTAATCTATACTGGGGGCACCTATCTATCTAACCTATACTGGGGGCAGCTACCTATCTAATCTATACTGGGGGCAGCTACCTATCTAGCCAATACTGGGGGCACCTACCTATCTAATCTATACTGGGGCAGCTACCTATCTAATCTATACTGGGGGCAGCTACCTATCTAACCTATACACTGGGGGCACCTACCTATCTAACCTGTACTGGGGGCACCTACCTATCTAACCTATAGCTGGGACAAATGCCTACCTAACCTATACTGAGGCAAGTATACTGGCTACCTATACTGTGGGCACCTACCTGGCTAACCTACTGTATACTGGGGGGATCTATAGCTGGCTACCTTTACTGGGTAACCTATGCCTGGCTACCTATACTAGGGGGACTTATAGCTATATGTCAGAATCAGGATGGACGGAGGCGCGCTGAGCCTCAGGCTGCTGCAGAGAAGCGTGCAGCATGTCCTGAGTGACGACGAGTCCTTCTATCCTGCTCCCAGAATCCTGTCACCTACACTGGCACTAAGTCTGCAGACTGCTCTGAAGACAGTAAGAAGAGACCAGCAAGAAGTAAGGCTCCCCAACCTCCCTACGCTAAAGGGGGGAATATGCTTATGCTGCTAGAGTAGATACACTAATGGGGGGGGGGTCGGGGAGGATCTGCTGCCTAAATACACTAAAAGGGATCTGCGAGTGCAAGACTAGTAGCCTAAGCCTATATACACTAAAGGAGGGATCTGCCCCCCCCCATTATTAGTGTGTGTGTGTGTGTGTGTGTGTGTGTGTGTGTGTGTGTGTGTGTGTGTGTGTGTGTGTGTGTGTGCGCGCTCACATGCGAAGAGGATAAATGTGGGGGGGGGGGCACCAAAATCTGGTTACGCTCAGGGCGCTGTGAAACCTAAGGCCGGCCCTGGATGGGAGGGTAGGTAGCCGAGTAGTTAGTGGGGTAGGGGCCCCGACTTCTATCCCCCCTGCCTCACCTGGGGTCCCCCCTCCTTCCATCAGCGGCGAGAGAGCGGCATATACAGGAAGCTCCGGCGGGGTTATCAGCCGCTAGAAGTTCAGCTGCCTCCCGGGCTACGGTGTCTCCTCTCTGTATTGCTGCTCGCAATAAACCAGGAAGTGGTGCGAGCAGCAATACAGAGGAGACAGCGTAGCCCGGAGGCAGCTGAACCTCTAGCAGCTGATTACCCCGCCGGAGCTTCCTGTATATGCCGCACCTCCCGCCGCTGATAAAAGGAGGGGGGACCCCAGGTGAGGCGGGGGGGGGGTAGCCGCCGAGGTGAAGGAGGGGGTCCCCGGCCGGCGGCATAAAAAAAAAAGTAAACCAAAAAAAAGTGCTCTCAGCTACCCCTGTGACGTAGGGCTGCCGCGGGGCCCCATAGCAACGCTATGGCTGCTATCCCCATTGCTACGCCACTGCTCTCATGGAGGATTGACCATGAGAATGGTGCCATCTACAATGAGAACCATAATATTTTCATGGAAGACTGACCATGAGAATTTTTGCTATCTACAACACTAGTCAAAATATGAGATGATGTGCAAGTTCTCACATAAACAAAAAATAGTCAGACGTGTCTTGTGACTCTTCTAAAGCATGTTGTGATCACGCAGTCATGTGTCTTGTCTGCACAGGCGCACTAATAAAAGCACATGGTGATCACGCACCCTTATCTGCACAGGTGCATGGATGAAACATGTTCTACGCCTGCGCAGACATTGAATTCCATCTATATGAAGGAGGGAAAATACTTTCGAGTTGGGACTCTTGAAGAACAAGCAGACATGCCGTCCGTTTGTGTTGCCAGCCAGGTATTTTCCCCTCCGAGGTCGCTGAGGTCCCCCGGTCTTCTCTGGGTGATGTTACAATACTTGGTAAGAATATTGGTACTCACTAATTACTCAAATACAATTTAACTATGATTCTGCAAGCCTAGATAATTATTATAACAGGATTGTAGTTCAATAATTATTATTATTGAACCTTTCCTCATGTTTTGCTGCAATTCATTTTACCCACTACGGTGGTGAGCGAAGTTAGAGGGTTTAAAAACCCTTCCCGTGAGGCAAAACATAAATTGGCGCTGCGAGCAGTCCTTTCTTTTAAAAATCACTTTGAACCTCTTGAATTGACTTGACTTGATATTTCACTTGGTGGTTCCCCTGTGCCCCGGGAGCTCAAAATTTAAGAAAAGTCAGAAAAGGGTTCAAATGTGAATATCTCTGTAATGGTTATCGTTATGGCAAAAATTCCAACAGGGATGTAATGGTTAATCTTATTTGCACATGTTGGCATTTTGCCAAAAGTTTCAAAGTTGAATATCTTGAGAACTGACGTGGTATTTTAATATTGTTTAGTTAATAATTTGCAGTTTGCCAAGGGTCACCTCTGGGTAAAACCCCACCCACTTGGCAGATTGCCCAAAATTTTAAAATTGATTGGTAGATTCAGGCTCTGTCCCAGGGTAGGCTGAGCATGTCCATTGGTGTGGGCACTTGGTTATTGGTCCTGGTCTACAGTTAGCGTGTACTGTGAGTGAACCGCTTGAGGCCGAAACTAGGACTGTGATACCAGGCCAAAGCTTCCTTAAATGCTCTTTGGGATGTCAGTGAAAGCAGCCCTATTGCACGGGCCACTGGGAGAACCTTAGAGACGGGCAGTGGAGGAGCGAGAGGAGACGGTCCTAGTGCCTACCGAAAGGTGAGAGAAACAATTGGTCAAGTAGCAGTACACAAGGCCTTGTGAGCTACCAATTGTCACAGGGCCCCTAGTGGCCGGACCGCAAAAGGCCTTCCAATCGGTTTCAGCACACAGACCATGCAAGCTGTAGTCACAATCAGTGCGCAGAAACCGCTGGAATTTTGGCAGCAGACCGACTAGAAGGGAGCCTGTGAGTTACGGTAATTACAAATTACACACTATTTCAGGGTATAAACGCCACCACCTCTGTTATCATGGGACAGAGGCACCCACTGACTGGCTGAGCCTAGACCTGCAAATAAAAACAGTTAAACACACTCTATTCTGTCTAGCTAGCGACAATAGTAGCGACTCTTCAGAGACCAGGTTCAGTTTGTGCGGCTGAATAGCAGGGTAGCTGAATAAACAGAATGACTTTAGCATCGTTTTATTAAAATGCAATATATGAAATAATTAATATATACAGAAAATCATTAAAATCAACAATTATAGAAACATTAACCAGTTCGGCCTATCTGGACGAGCTTCCTCGTCCAGATAGGCACTGCTGCTTTCCCTGCGTGGTGCGCGCGATCGGGCGCGCGCCCGCCGCTAGCCCCCCGATCAGTGAATGGGAATATAATTCCCATTCACCGATCTAACTTCCCCGCAGAAATACCGACGCTTTCTATCCAGAGAGCGTGGTATTTCTGCCCCCCAGGAAACAACTCCCATGCATTTAAGTTCCTGGATACGACATCGTTCGCATCCAGGACTTTTCTCACTGTGGCCATCTTGTGGCCAAATAGTAAACTGCACCCACACACAGTTTTAATTAAGGAATTACATTCTCTTACATTTAAAATTAGCAATTTCCCTCCCACACCAAAAATTACCCACATACACTTTTATTAAAAAATAAATTAAAAAAATACAATAAAAAAAAAAAACATCATAAATAGTTGCCCAAGGGTCTGAACTTTTTAAATATGCATGTCAAGAAAGTATGTTATTATATTATTTAAAATTATAAGCTTATAAATAGTGATGGACGCAAATTGAAAATATGCACCTTTATTTCTAAATGAAATATCGGCACCATAAATTGTGATAGGGACATCGTTTAAATGGTGTAATAACTGGGACAGATGGGCAAATAAAATACATGAGTTTTAATTACGGTAGCGTATATTATTTTCAAACTATAATGGCCAAAAATAATGATTTTTTTTTCATTTCTTTCTTAATCTTCCTGTTAAAATGGATTTAGAAAAAAATAATTCTTAGCAAAATGTACTACCCAAAGAAAGCCTAATTAGTGGCAGAAAAAACAAGATATAGATCAATTCATTGTGATAAGTAGCAATAAAGTTATAGGCGAATGAATGGGAGGTGAACGTTGCTCGGATGCATGAGATTTTCGGCACTGCGGCACTGAACCGGTTAATAGCCAGTATGAAAACAAAAGGGAGAAAATAATTCATGGAAATATGTCCTTTGAGAAAACTCAAAGTTCCTGGTTTCAGTTCAAGCAGGGCCGGCCCGCTCATGAGGCGGGGTGAAACTTTTGCCTCAGGTGGCAAATTTCCAGGGGCGGCAGTGCAGCACCCGCCCGTCCGTGGGTGCGGGGAGCCGGCCCGCCGAGCTGGAGGGGTAGCTGGCAGGACAGGGGTATTGGGCCAGCGGCGGGGAGGGGGGTCGGACCCCCCCCTCCCTCGCCTGGGTCCCCGTCCTCCGCTCCCTTCCAGCCTAAATAGACGCAGCCGAAGTGTAAGAGGCATGGGCGGGGAAGACACTCACCTCCTCCTCGCTCCAGCGTGCGCTCCACTGACATCACTTCCTGCAGGACGCTGCAGGAAGTGACGTCAGTGGAGCGCACGCTAGGAAGAGGTGAGTGTCTTCCCCGCCCGTGCCTCTTACACTTCGGCTGCGTCTATTTAGGCTGGAAGGGAGCGGAGGACGGGGACCCAGGCGAGGGAGGGGGGGGTCCGACCCCCCTCCCCGCCGCTGGCCCAATACCCCCGTCCTGCCAGCTACCCCTCCAGTTCGGCGGCCCCCCAGAGCGCGCCCCCCCCCCCTCTCGGGGGGGGGGGGGGGAAGGGGCGGCGGTGGCAATTTTTTTAAAATTTGCCTCAGGCGGCAAAAAGTCTAGGGCCGGCCCTGAGTTCAAGAGCAAAGTTCCTTTGTTCAGTTCAGACAAGATGGCCGCTAACCACATGGTCCTCTGGCTAGCAGCGTGCTCTCGTGAAGGTGGAATTTGGAGGACCGAGGTACGCCTGCTGGCAATGTGCTTTTGATGAAGCTGGTTCAGGGGTGTGGCAATGCCTGCCCCCTCTGAATTACAAACCAATCACAGTTCAAGTCCTTGGAGAGAGATTCAGATTTAAACTTATAAAATGCTGTAACTCAAAACCGATAAATGCCACATTGGCGCTGATAACAGATTAATATTCCTCAGATGATGACAATTCCTATGACATCAGACGTGATTAGGGTCGAGGGCCCAGTTCCTGAGAAGTTTAATAACTTGGTTGTAGGGGCCCCTGTCCCTCTAGACTGGTATCAAGAGATTCAGCACTACTCTACGAATCCAATGATACCGCTCTCATAACTATCCTATTTACGATATTCCGTAAATATGCAAAAAATCATATAACATGCATCTGAATCTGCCCCTATCGGTGCCGCACTGGCTAGCTCGTCCAGGCCACCTGGGGAGCTAGCTGGCTGCTTCCTTTCAGGCAGCCATATGGCTGAGCAATTGACACTTCTGTTAAGGCCCATATTCCTAGTCATATGCTAATTACAAATCACAGGCATCCTGGACCTTAGGTTACTAAACTATTTCTCTGCTGAGAGGAGAGATCCCAGGCTTGACTACAGATAGCCAATCTATGTCGGGCAACGCAACGACAATCGGGCAGTAAACCGATTGCATTCTATTTTCTCACGGCTCGTCCGTGACACCCCTCATGAGATTTGCCTGAGGTCGATGACGCGTCATTACAAGCCGGCACTAGAGGAAGCCGCCCACAGAAGCCGGATGTCTTCAATCGCCGCGGGCAAGATGGAGGAGGTAAGCAGCTGCCGCTTCTCAGTCAGATGGGGACCCGGCGAGCACACACAGGGGGGACATGAGGAGGGGGGCGAGCACACACAGGGTGGACATGAGGAGGGGGCAAGCACACACAGGGGGACACGAGGAGGGGGGCGAGCACACACGGGGGGACACGAGGAGGGGGGCGAGCACACACAGGGGAGACCCGGCGAGCACACACAGGGGAGACCCGGCAGACAGCAGGACACATGGGGGCAGACAGCAGGCACATGGGGGCAGACATCAGGACACTGGGGGCAGACAGCAGGACACATGGGGGCAGACAGCAGGACACATGGGGGCAGACAGCAGGACACATGGGGGCAGACAGCAGGACACCATTTGGGGGAGGTCATGTACAAGACGCTCCTGGAATATGGACGTACCAGGTTTAGTTTATTATTTTTTTTTCCCTGGATTTTGCCCTCTAAACCTAGGTGCGTCTTATATTCCGGAGCGTCTTATACGGCGCGAAATACGTAATATAATCTGGACAAGACTTTGTTGTTTCTAGTGAATGCTTTATATGGTGAATCCGTTATAGTGAGTCCTCATTAACCACTTCCCGACCGCCGTATAGACAATTGGCGGCCGGGAAGTGGACCCCGCAAGGACCGCCGTATAGACAAATGGCTGCGGTCCTTGTAGGGGCATGGGCGGCGCAATTGCGTCATTCGTGACGCGATCGGCCCCCAGCGACTGGCTCCGCCCCCCTCGTGCTGTAACCCGCCGGCCATTCAGAAGCGCCGGCGGGTTACTAGCACCCGGATCGCCGCATACAGAGTGTATAATACACTTTGTAATGTTTACAAAGTGTATTATACAGGTCCTTCTCAAAAAATTAGCATATTGTGATAAAGTTCATTATTTTCTGTAATGTACTGATAAACATTAGACTTTCATATATTTTAGATTCATTACACAACTGAAGTAGTTCAAGCCTTTTATTGTTTTAATATTGATGATTTTGGCATACAGCTCATGAAAACCCAAATTTCCTATCTCAAAAAATTAGCATATTTCATCCGACCAATACAAGAAAAGTGTTTTAAAACAAAAAAAAGTCAACTTTCAAATAATTATGTTCAGTTATGCACTCAATACTTGGTCGGGAAACCTTTTGCAGAAATGACTGCTTCAATGCGGCGTGGCATGGAGGCAATCAGCCTGTAGCACTGCTCAGGTGTTATGGAGGCCCAGGATGCTTCGATAGCGGCCTAAAGCTCATCCAGAGTGTTGGGTCTTGTGTCTCTCACCTTTCTCCTCACAATATCCCACAGATTCTCTATGGGGTTCAGGTCAGGAGAGTTGGCAGGCCAATTGAGCACAGTAATACCATGGTCAGTAATCCATTTACCAGTGGTTTTGGCACTGTGAGCAGGTGCCAGGTCGTGCTGAGAAATAAAATCTTCATCTCCATAAAGCTTTTCAGCAGATGGAGGCATGAAGTGCTCCAAAATCTCCTGATAGCTAGCTGCATTGACCCTGCCCTTGATAAAACACAGTGGACCAACACCAGCAGCTGACATGGCACCCCAGACCATCACTGACTGTGGGTACTTGACACTGGACTTCAGGCATTTTGGCATTTCCCTCTCCCCATTCTTCCTCCAGACTCTGGCACCTTGATTTCCGAATGACATGCAAAAGTTGGTTTCATCCGAAAAAAGTATTTTGGACCACTGAGTAACAGTCCAGTGCTGCTTCTCTGTAGCCCAGGTCAGGCGCTTCTGCCGCTGTTTCTGGTTCAAAAGTGGCTTGACCTGGGGAATGCGGCACCTGTAGCCCATTTCCTGCACACGCCTGTACACGGTGGCTCTGGATGTTTCTACTCCAGACTCAGTCCACTGCTTCCGCAGGTCCCCCAAGGGCTGGAATCGGTCCTTCTCCACAATCTTCCTCAGGGTCCGGTCACCTCTTCTTGTTGTGCATCGTTTTCTGCCACACTTTTTCCTTCCCACAGACTTCCCACTGAGGTGCCTTGATACAGCACTCTGGGAACAGCCTATTCGTTCAGAAATTTCTTTCTGTGTCTTACCCTCTTGCTTGAGGGTGTCAATGATGGCCTTCTGGACAGCAGTCAGGTCGGCAGTCTTACCCATGATTGCGGTTTTGAGTAATGAACCAGGCTGGGAGTTTTTAAAAGCCTCAGGAATCTTTTGCAGGTGTTTAGAGTTAATTAGTTGATTCAGATGATTAGGTTAATAGCTCGTTTAGAGAACGTTTTCATGATATGCTAATTTTTTGAGATAGGAAATTTGGGTTTTCAGGAGCTGCATGCCAAAATCATCAATATTAAAACAATAAAAGGCTTTCAACTACTTCAGTTGTGTGTAATGAATCTAACATATATGAAAGTCTAATGTTTATCAGTACATTACAGAAAATAATGAACTTTATCACAATATGCTAATTTTTTGAGAAGGACCTGTACAGGCTGCCTCCTGCCCTGGTGGTCCCAGTGTCCGAGGGACCACCAAGGCAGGCTGCAGCCACCCTAGTCTGCACCCAAGCACACTGATTCCCCCCCCCCTGCCCCCTGATCGCCCACAGCACCCCTCAGACCCCCCCCCCTGCCCACCCCCCAGACCCCTGTTTGCACCCAATCACCCCCCTAATCACCCATCAATCACTCCCTGTCACTATCCGTCACTGCTATTTTTTTTATCAGGTCCCTAACTGCCCCCTGCTCCCTCCTGATCACCCCCACCCCTCAGATTCTCCCCAGACCCCCCCCCCCAGACCCCCCCTCCTGTGTACTGTATGCATCTATCCCCCCTGATCACCTGTCAATCACCTGTCAATCACCCATCAATCACCCATCAATCACCCCCTGTCACTGCCACCCATCAATCAGCCCCTAACCTGCCCCTTGCGGGCAACCTGATCACCCACCCACACCAATAGATCGCCCGCAGATCCGACGTCAGATCACCTCCCAAGTGCAGTGTTTACATCTGTTCTCTACCCTAAACACCCACTAATTACCTATCAATCACCCCCTATCACCACCTGTCAGTGTTACCCATCAGATCAGACCCTAATCTGCCCCTTGCGGGCACCCAATCACTCGCCTACACGCTCAGATTGCCCTCAGACCCTCCCTTATCAATTCGCCAGTGCATTAGTTACATCTGTTCTTCCCTGTAATAACCCACTGATCACCTGTCGATCACCCATCAATCTCCCCCTGTCACTGCCACCCATCAATCACCCCCTGTCACTGCCACCCATCAATCAGCCCTTAACCTGCCCCTTGCGGGCAATCTGATCACCCACCCACCCTCCCCAAGGGTGTGTTCTGTCCCCGATCCTGTTTTCCCTGTACACGAACTGCTGCGTCTCTACCTCAGACTGCGTTCAGGTCGTTAAATTTGCGGATGACACCACTATCCTCGGCCTGATCAACGGAGAGGACGAACGCGCTTACCGTAGAGAGATTGAGCATATCTGCAATTGGTGTAAGAGCAACAAGCTTGTCCTAAACGCTGCAAAGACTGTGGAGCTGATTGTGGACTTCAGGAAGCGCCCTCCCCCTCTCAATCCAGTTATCATTGAAGGCACTGAGGTGGCCAGAGTACCCAACGTTCGTTTCGGTTGTTGGGCACAACCATCACCAAAGATTTGAGGTGGGGAGAAAACATCACCAAATGCCAGAAGAAAGCCCAGCAAAGGCTGTTCTTCCTGAGACAGCTGAAGAAGTTCGGTATGCCCCAAGAGCTGATGAAAAGCTTCTACACAGCCACTATTGAGTCTATCCTTTGCTCCTCTATCATCGTATGGTATGCAGGTGCCACCGTAAGCGACAAATACAAACTACAAAGAGTGATCAAAGCAGCGGAAAGAATCATCGGGACTCCGCTGCCACCACTGGACCTCCTTCATGCATCTAGGCTAAGCAACAGGGCAAACAGGATTGCACAAGACCCCCGCCACCCTGGCAGCCGCTTCTTCAACCACATGCGCTCAGGCCGCCGCTACAGAGCTATTCCAACTAAAACTTCCAGACACAGGAACTCATTCTTCCCCCAAGCTGTGCTCCTTAACTAGAGCATAACTACTGCCAAATGACATATAGGCCCCTACATGGGAAAGCTTGTTTCTATACTGTCTGTTTTTTTTTTTGTTTTGTTTTTTGCATTATGTCTGTTTCTTATTTCATGTAATGTGTTATGTCTAATGCCAATGTGTACCAAAAATAATTCTGAGTGCGGCATCCGTCACACTTAGCGAAATAAATCTGATTCTGATTCTGATTCAATAGATCGCCCGCAGAGCCGACATCAGATCACCTCCCAAGTGCAGTGTTTACATCTGTTCTCTACCCAAACACCCACTAATTACCCATCAATCACCCATCAATCACCCCCTATCACCACCTGACACTGTTACCCATCAGATCAGACCCTAATCTGCCCCTTGCGGGCACCCAATCACCCGCCTACACGCTCAGATTGCCCTCAGCGCCCCCCCCCCTTATCAATTCGCCAGTGCATTAGTTACATCTGTTCTTCCCTGTAATAACCCACTGATCACCTGTCAATCACCTGTCAATCACCCATCAATCACCCCCTGTCACTGCCACCCATCAATCACCCCTGGCACTGCCACCCATCAATCACCCCCTGTCACTGCCACCCATCAATCAGCCCCTAACCTGCCCCTTGCGGGCAATCTGATCACCCACCCACACCAATAGATCGCCCGCAGATCAGACGTCAGATCACCTCCCAAGTGCATTGTTTACATCTGTTCTCTCCTCCAAACACCCACTAATTACCCATCAATCACCCCCTGTCACTGCTATCCATCAGATTAGACCCCTATCTGCCCCTAGGGCACTCAATCACCCGCCCACACCCTCAGAACGCCCTCAGACCCCAGCCCTGATCACCTCGCCAGTGCATTGCTTGCATCTATTCCCCCCTCTAATCACACCTTGAGACACCCATCAATCACCTCCTGTCACCCCCTAGCACACCTACCCATCAGATCAGGCCCTAATTTGCCCCGTGTGGTATCCTGATCACTCGGCCAAACCCTCAGATCCCCCTCAGACCCCCTTCCCATCACCTCCCCAGTGCATTGATTGCATCTATTTTTTCCTCTAACCACCCCCTGAGACACCCATCATTTACCTCCTGTCACCCCCCTAGCACTCCTATCCATCAGATCAGGCCCAATACAACCTGTCATCTAAAAGGCCACCCTGCTTATGACCGGTTCCACAAAATTCGCCCCCTCATACACCACCTGTCATCAAAATTTGCAGATGCTTATACCCCTGAACAGTCATTTTGAGACTACTCATGGTTTTGGGCCCATAAAATGCCAGGGCGGTATAGGAACCCCACAAGTGACCCCATTTTAGAAAAAAGACACCCCCAATGTATTCTGTTAGGTGTATGACGAGTTCATAGAAGATTTTATTTTTTGTCAAAAGTTAGCGGAAATTGATTTTTATTGTTTTTTTTTCACAAAGTGTCATTTTTCACTAACTTGTGACAAAAAATAAAATCTTCTATGAACTCGCCATACACCTAACGGAATACCTTGTGGTGTCTTCTTTCTAAAATGGGGTCACTTGTGGGGTTCATATACTGCCCTGGCATTTTAGGGGCCCTAAACCGTGAGGAGTAGTCTAGAAAACAAATGCCTCAAAATGACCTGTGAATAGGACGTTGGGCCCCTTAGCGCACCTAGGCTGCAAAAAAGTGTCACACATGGTATCGCCGTACTCAGGAGAAGTAGTATAATGTGTTTTGGGGTGTATTTTTACACATACCCATGCTGGGTGGGAGAAATATCTCTGTAAATGGACAATTGTGTGTAAAAAAAAATCAAACAATTGTACCTTTAGGATTTCACAGGTCATTTTGCGACATTTGGTTTCAAGACTACTCCTCATGGTTTAGGGCCCCTAAAATGCCAGGGCAGTATAGGAACCCCACAAATGACTCCATTTTAGAAAGAAGACACCCCAAGGTATTCCGCTAGTAGTACGGTGAGTTCATAGAAGATTTTATTTTTTGTCACAAGTTAGCGGAAATTGATTTTTATTGTTTTTTTTCACAAAGTGTCATTTTCCGCTAACTTGTGACAAAAAATAAAATCTTCTATGAACTCACCATACTCCTAACGGAATACCTTGGGGTGTCTTCTTTCTAAAATGGGGTCATTTGTGGGGTTCCTATACTCTCCTGGCATTTTAGGGGCCCTAAGGCCCCGTTCAGACTGCAGAACGCAGACCACAACGCATGCGGACCGCAACGCGTACGAACGCACGCCATCCGCGTTCGCATGCGTTGCGTGGCTGATCCCATCACTGAAAAGTGAATGGGACAGCCATGCGTTTTTACAAAAAATGCGTGCAGCATGCGTTCCCGGACCGCACAGGTCCGGAACGCATGCAGTGTGAACATCAGACATTGCACTCTATGCAATGTCTGATGTCGTGCGTGTCGGCCACCTTCACGCGTTTCCAAAACGTGGCTGGAAACGCGTGCAGTGTGAACGGGGCCTAAACCGTGAGGAGGAGTCTTGAAACGAAATTTCTCAAAATGACCTGTGAAATCCTAAAGGTACTCATTGGACTTTGGGCCCCTTAGCGCAGTTAGGATGCAAAAAAGTGCCACACATGTGGTATCGCTGTACTCAGGAGAAGTAGTATAATGTGTTTTGGGGTGTATTTTTACACATAAACATGCTGAGTGGGAGAAATCTCTCTGTAAATGGACAATTGTGTGTAAAAAACATGAAAAAATTGTCATTTACAGAGATATTTCTCCCACCCAGCATCGGTATGTGTAAAAATACACCCCAAAACACATTATACTACTTCTACTGAGTACAGCAATACCACATGTGTGGCACTTTTTTTGCAGCCTAACTGCGCTAAGGGGTCCAAAGTCCAATGAGCACCTTTAGGCTTTACAGGGGTGCTTACAATTTAGCACCCCCCAAAATGTCAGGACAGTAAACACACCCCACAAATGACCCCATTTTGGAAAGTAGACACTTCAAGGTATTCAGAGAGGGGCATGGTGAGTCCGTGGCAGATTTCATTTTTTTTTGTCGCAAGTTAGAAGAAATGGAAACTTTTTTTTTTGTCACAGTGTCATTTTCCGCTTACTTGTGACAAAAAATAATATCTTCTATGAACTCCCTATGCCTCTCAGTGAATACTTTGGGATGTCTTATTTCCAAAATGAGGTCATTTTGGGGGTATTTATACTATCCTGGAATTCTAGCCCCTCATGAAACATGACAGGGGGTCAGAAAAGTCATAGATGCTTGAAAATGGGAAAATTCACTTTTTGCACCATAGTTTGTAAACGCTATAACTTTTACCCAAACCAATAAATATAGGCTGAATGTTTTTGTTTTTTTTTATCAAAAACATGTTTGTCCACATTTTTCGCGCTGCATGTATACAGAAATTTTACTTTATTTGAAAAATGTCAGCACAGAAAGTTAAAAAAATCATTTTTTGACAAAATTCATGTCTTTTTTGATGAATATAATAAAAAGTAAAAATCGCAGCAGCAATCAAATAGCACCAAAAGAAAGCTTTATTAGTGACAAGAAAAGGAGCCAAAATTCATTTAGGTGGTAGGTTGTATGAGCGAGCAATAAACCGTGAAAGCTGCAGTGGTCTGAATGCAAAAAAAGTGCCTGGTCCTTAAGGGGGGTAAAGCCCACGGTCCTCAAGTGGTTAATTGTGTATTCATATGTCTGGTTTTGTTTAATTGAATACATAGAGGAATGTTTGGAAAAAAAAACGCATTTGTGCACGAGTGTTGAGGGCTCTTAAGGAATGTGTGCGAGCCAGTGAGTGTTTGAGATGCTGCTCTCCTCAGCTGGGGGCACTGGCAAGCATTATTTTTCATTCAAGGGTACATGCTGTAAAAAACATTGACCTTTAACTCTTACTTCATGGGATATGCATCTTATGTGATTAAATAAAAGGTTGAAAAGGTGAGAAATAGTAATGCAACTTTCTTGTGTGTGTGACAAGGTATGTGTGTGTCTTGTTTGGTGCAGCACTGTGAGTGTACTGTTCATTGGGCAATTATAGACCAGCAACGAATATGGCTTATTTGGGGTTTTGCTAGAATTTCAAAACCCCTGCAAATGCTCACATTTTGGTTACAGGGTTAAATGTGATTATTCTGTTGATGTCAGGGTGATATCTGTGTCAGCAACGTTTCCCCTGGTTCCCTTGTTTTCTAGCTGTAATTGTGCAGGAGTGAAATTGTTTACCTGTTGAGCTAAAAGCTAGCTTAGATAAGACTGTGTGAAAGAAATTAAATTGTATGTGAAGTGGCAATGTAGCATGAAAATATTGCATAGTTAGACTGAGAAACACAATCTCTTTATATAATATGCCTGTGTCTCTGCGTCTGTTATATCCATGTGTCAGTGTTTTTTGGGGGGTTTTTTGCACTGCGCATGTGCAGGGAGGGACGCAGAGACACTGAGGAGAGCTGAGGGAGGACAGGGCCAGAGGCGCCGGGCATGTGCGCGGTGGCGTATGAGGGCATGCGTACGGCGGGTGTGTGCGCGCGGCGGGCGCACACATGCACAGTGAAAGGCCTAGCTTGTTTTTAAACGTGCTAAGGTCACTAGTTACTAAATTAGATTTGTTTGTCAGGCAGAGAAATGCCTGGTTTTTGCAGGGTTGAATGTTGTACTGACTAGCTGAATGACATGAAGTAGCAGAATGTGTTGATGATAAAGTGTGAATTGAGTTGTTTCTAATGAATTATATGAAGTTTGGTTTAGACCTTACTGATATAGAGTGCATTATATGTTCAAGAATACCTTTATTAAAGATGCTAGAATGTATGCATATTCTAGTTTAGAATGATAGAATGATACAAACAAACTGTGAAGATAACAGATTTTGTTTATACCAGAATCTAGCTGGTCGGGTGGTAAAAGCTAGGATGGATTAAAGTTTTTAGGGAAGGACACTGTGTATACACAGGCCAATGAGTCGTATAGCCCAGGTTCTCCTGAGGGCCCTTTTACACTTAATGCGTTGGTATGCATTAGTACACATACAGTTTTGTTGTTTTTGTTTTGTTTTGTTTTTTCCCCCCAATGTCAATGCATTTTGAAAAGGCTTCAATTTTTCAGTGTATAGTGTGAAAGAGGCCATAGGGGAACACGGACGTCGGACTATAGATCAGTTGTTATTTCGGTTACAGCTGACAGCTGCTGATTAAGCGTAAAGGGACCCTACTTCATTTATTTGTAGAGAGGGAAGTCCTTCAGTAAGGGGTGATGAATATTTTGGATCCACTAATGTGGTAAATGTTGGAGACAAAATTTGGGTTCAAGGACCGACTGGTCCTCCAGATAAAGCTGAAGTAGTTGCTGCTGTAGGGAAGAATAACTTTATTGATAATTTTGTTTGGAAAAGAGCAGTGGGAGCATGTCCCGCAGGAAAAATGTTACTTTCAAGAATGATTTATACTTGTTTGTACTTTTAGATCAATGTCATGCATGTCATATGCTCTGACTCCTTGGTATTGTGTTGTTGGTCACTTCGGGGGTTGGAGCCTGAACTCCGGGTACTAAGCTAGTGCCTATCAGTGGTGCTCAACAGAGCTCGAATATTCGAGTAGCTCGAATATTCGAGCTCTTTTTCAGCTATTCGAGCTCGGTATTCGAGCTCCGAATAGCTGGAGATATTCGAATGGGCTATTCGAGTGAACTCGAATAGCACATTCACTATTCGCGCTATTCGAGCTAACAGCGCTATTCGAGCTCGAATACCGAGCTCGAATAGCGTCATAGCCCAGATTGATGTCCTCAGAGCCAATCAGAGGGCTCCCAGGCCCTCTGACGGCAGCCAATCACTGAGGGGGACCCTGGCCAGCCCCTACCCTATAAATAGCGTCCGCCATGTTCGGTTTTTCCGTCCTTGCCTGACTTTGTACAGAGAGAGATCTGCTCCTTTGTGCTTTGGCTTAGCAAGAGCTTCATTGTGGTCATTCACCTAGCGTTTTTGCTCACATACACCTCCTATATACACCTATATTGTTGTTAGTTAGATAGACATTGTATTTTAGTTAGTAGCTTGTGTGTTACTAGAGAGCCAGCTGCTGCAGGCAAGCTTACACAACTTTAGGCCTCAGGGCCTGCCTGTGTGGGCAGCTCAGCTGTTCTCTCCTGTCCTCTGTTAGTTTATTTCTCATCTATACCAGTATTTCTGCTGTCCTTTACTAGCTACTGAGTGATTGTATTTTGTATTGTAGTTATATAACTGTACTAGGACACTCACTGTCACTGTTTGTTCATAGCTCCTGCGTGTGACCGTGTGTGTGTGTGTGCACTGTCTGTAGTGTACACACACTCTATTTCCTTCTGATTACTGATTAATTATTGTAATTTCTAGTTGTACTTCCTGACTGTTACTACTTACTTACTGTACTAGGGACACTCACTCAGTCACTGTTCATAGGCTAGCTCCTGCGTGTGTGTGCGCGTGCACTGTCTGTAGTGTACACACACTCTATTTCCTTGTGATAACTACTGATTATTGTAATTTCTAGTTGTACTTCCTGACTGTTACTACTTACTTACTGTACTAGGGACACTCACTCAGTCACTGTTCATAGGCTTGCTCACTGTCTGTAGTGTACACACACTCTATTTCCTTGTGATTACTACTGATTATTGTAATTTCTAGTTGTACTTCCTGACTGTTACTACTTACTTACTGTACTAGGGACACTCACTCAGTCACTGTTCATAGGCTAGCTCCTGCGCGTGTGTGCGCGTGCGTGCACTCACTGTCTGTAGTGTACACACACTCTATTTCCTTGTGATTACTACTGATTATTGTAATTTCTAGTTAGTGTACTAGGGGACACACTCAATGTTCACTGTTCACACTTACTGATTACCGTTTATTGTATTTTGTATTTGTACTGTACTAATCAGTTAGCGATCTAATCACTTAGTGATTAGTGTCACCTCACCCACCAACCCACTCCATTAAAGTACCCCACTTTTCACCCGCCCATTTAAAAAACTTTTGTGTTTACGCCCAAAACATCTAAGATGTCTGGAAGTGGCAGCCAGCGTGGTTTGGGCAAGGGGAAGGGCAGCAAGGGAATCAGGAGGAGAGGGAGCAGCATTGTGGCAAGCCGCGGCCGCGCCACCATGCACAGTTCCGCAGCAGCAGCAGCAGCGTCAGTGGCTAACATTCCTCCTATAGCCACTGGCCGTGGACGCCTTGGGCGCCGCCCAGCAGGAGCATCTGCAACTCACGCTGCAGAGACACAGCAGCAGCAGCGTGTAGCACCTGCTCCGATTTTCCTCCAGCCGGGTCGGAAACGTCCCATTGAGGAAAAGGATGCAGACACTGTGGTGCAACTGACGGAGGATGAGCAGCCCGCCATCAGCTCTGCATCCGAGGCTTCCACCCTCACCACCACCACCACCCCTGTTCGCAGCAGCCACCCAGCAGGGCCTGGGGAGGAGGCCAGTTCACCGTCACTCGCCGGCCTGTCATTCAGCAGTCTTTTGACCCCAGGCATCATGAGTAAATTTTCTGCTGTTGTTGGCGATCTTGAGGAGGAGATGCTGATGGGCACTTTGGGGGAGGAGGGATTGGACAGCAAGACTGTGGCGACAGTCAAGCAGCCCATCCATGCATCAGGAGAGGAGTTTGGGGGGTCATCATCCCAGCAGGACATGTTTCAGGAGGGGGAGGATGATGATGACATGGTGACAGACAAAGACTGGGTGCCACCAGCTCCAGGGGATGTCGTCATCAGCAGCTCTGAGGAGGAGGAGGATGCGCTTGTGGGCCTTGCAAGGAGGCGCATCATTGCAAGCATTGGCAGCAGTAGGCAGGTCCCACAGCCTGCTGGTGTCTCAGGCTCAGCAGCAGCAGCAGCAGTATCTGCCAGTACCACCACCAGCTGCACCCAAGCCCCCGCCCCAACCACCACAGGGAGACAGGCAGCAGTGGCTCCAGGCCGTAGGGGGTTGTTTTTGTCACCAATCTGGCAGTTTTTCACCATGCCCACAGTGTACAGCAAGTACGCCACTTGCAACCACTGTCAGCGGAAGTTGAGCAGAGGTGCAGACCCCTTAAAGTTCAGCACCAGCTCGCTCATCAACCACCTTGCTGCGAAACATTTCCACCAGCATGAGGAGTTCCAGAGGCTGAAGGCATCTGGTGCTGGCAGTGGCACCACACCCATCACTGCACAGCCTTCAGCAGCAGCAGCAACAGCAGCCACCCGCCCTCCTGCTCCTCCAGCAGCACCAGCAGGAGTGCGGAAACGCACTGCTCCTCCCCCCTCTGCAACTCCTGCTGCCGACACTGAGGCCTGTTCTGGCAGCCAGTCCTCAGTGGCCTCCTCTGCTGTGTCTGCTGATTCCCGTGCCAGCAAAAGGCCACGCCAGAGCCTTTTGAGCGAGTCCTTACAGGGAGTGGTTAGGGCTCTGCCTCCCAGCAGCCGTCGCGTGCGGCAGCTGAACAGCTTGCTGGCACGGGCCATGTGCTCCCAACTCCTGCCGTACACGCTCGTGCAGGAGGGGAGCGACATGCGTGCGCTGCTTGCTTGTGCAGCCCCAGACTGGCAGCTCCCCAGCAGACACTTCTTCGCCCGCAAGGCCATTCCTGCACTGCACCGCTTTGTGATGGCCAATGTGGAGCGAGGGCTGGAGCACGCGGTTGGTGAAAGGGTCCACGTCACCATGGACTCCTGGAGCAGCCGCTTCGGGACAGGCCGCTACCTGTCCTTCACTGTCCACTGGGTCAGCTTGGTGGAAGGGGGTGAGGATGGGAGAGCAGCAGCGGGCACAGCAGCAGCAGCAACACAGTGGGTGGTGTCACCCCGCAGGGTCAGGGGAACTGCAGCAGGTTCCTCCGATCCTCTGCCATCCTCCGGCACACCTGGCCAAACCCCCCGCCTCAGCAGCAGCGTGAAGGCCCGCCACTGCCAAGCGCTGCTGCACTTGGTCAGCCTTGGGAAGACCAAACTGACGGCAACCCATGTGTTGGCCAAACTCCAGGAGCAGGAGAGGATTTGGCTGACCCCCAGAGGCCTCAGAGTTGGAGAGGTGGTGGCCGACAATGGGGCCAATCTGGTTGCCGCAATAGACAGGGGAAACCTGACCCACATCCCCTGTCTTGCCCACGTGCTGAACCTGGTGGTGCAGAAGTTCTTGCGCACCTACCAGGGGATGGGCGAACTGCTGGAAACGGCAAGGAACGTTGTGCGTCACTTCCGGCGCTCGGCTGCAGCCTGTGCGAGCCTGGAAGACGTGCAAAAGGAGCTGGAGCTGCCACGCCATCGGCTGATCCTTGATGTTCCGACTCGCTGGAACTCCACCCTGGCGATGTTGGAGCGTCTGGTTGAACAGAAGCACGCTGTCAACCAGTACCTTGCCCAAGCCACTGTTTCCGCCGCTCAGAGAAGGGACAGGACCAGCAACATCCCGTCCATCGTCCCCGATGATGACTGGAGGCACATGCAGCAGGTGTGCTTAGTGCTGGCTCCCTTTCTGCAGGCCACTAACATGGTGAGCAGGGACCATGCTATGGTCTGCGAGTGGGTGCCCCTGGTTTGTCTGCTGAACAGGGCCCTCGATGCTTTGCTGGAACAGGGAGCGGCAGCCTTGGACCAGCAGGAGCGTCATGCAGCTGCACAGTCCACCTCTGAGGGGGAGGAGGAGGAGGACTTGGTGGAGGTCCCTGACCTTGCTGCTGATGAGGGGGATCAGCACAGCGCAGCTGAGTTGGTGCGGGGGTGGAGAGAGGATGAGGCTGAGGAGGCAGAGGAGGAGGATGAGGACAGCACTGCCGTCGATGTGCCAGCACACGTGGCCCGCCTCTTCCCAATGGCAGCGCACATGCTGACGTGCCTGCACAAGGACCCCAGGGTGATCCAGATGAAGCAGAGGGAGGACATCTGGATCAGCATGATGTTGGACCCACGCCTCAAGGGGAAGTTGAGCCAGTTCCTGCCGCCTGCAGGAGGAGACCCAGCGCAACAAATAAGGAGCTTGCAGCAGGCCCTTGTTGAGCGCTTGGAGGAAGCCTTCCCCCAGCCTTCCACCCCCACTGTCCAGCCAGCACAGAGGCAGCAGCAGGTGCCTGCATCCAGCAGCAAGTGCCCCACAGACCTGCTGTCTCTCAGCAACGAGCTCTACAGGACTGTAGAGGCTCCGGCAGCAGTGACTAGAGAGGAGGTGCATGCAGCAGCATCCTCCTCCGGTCACAGCCAGCGCCTGACCCGAATGGTGGCTGACTACATGGGGTCCTACGGCGGGCTTGACAGCGATGCCCCTGTTGATCCCATGGAGTATTGGGTCAAGCGCCTGGAGATCTGGAGCGAGCTGGCGCAGTACGCCCTGGAAGTGCTGTCCCGTCCCCCTTCCAGCGTGCTGTCCGAGCGCTGCTTCAGTGCAGCTGGTGGCATGGTCACCGAGAAACGCTCACGTCTGTCTCACAAGTCTGTGGACAGACTGACGTTTCTCAAGATGAACCAGGCGTGGGTGGAAGGCGAGTTCCTGGCCCCTGTTGTCGGCGAGAGGGGGACATGAACTGAAGAACCATCGTTAATGTGCCTTACCACCCTTTACCACCTCCTGGCTCCTGCTCACTAAGCCAGCCTGGTTCACTTTGACTATTACGTCGCCTGCAGCCACACATTTTACACCTACAGTGGGCTGCTGTGTACTGCCCTTCTGCTGTCTGTCTTTGTTTCCCACTGCCAGGGTACACAGATTTACCTTCTGCTGCCACTCTGCCACCAGCTATTACGTCAAACAATAGCTATATCTGTCTGTGTAATTTTCTATAAAAAACAAAACAAATAAACCCCCCCCCCAAAAAAAAGGTTTAATTTTTCTTACAGCCCTGGTATCACCGCTAGGTACCAGGGCTATTATGTCACGCTGCCTGCCTGGCCTGCTGCCACACTCACACTACTCCTCCATTCCTCCTGCTGCTGCTGCTGTCTGTCTGTGTTTCCCACTGCCAGGGTACACAGAATTTCCTTCTGCTGCCACTCTGCCACCAGCTATTACGTCAAACAATAGTTGCTCACATTACTCCTCCATTCCTCCTGCTGCTGCTGCTGTCTGTCTGTGTTTCCCACTGCCAGGGTACACAGAATTACCTTCTGCTGCAACCAGCTATTACGTCAAACAATAGCTATATCTGTCTGTGTAATTTGTTGTAAAAACAAAACAAATAAACCAAAAAAAAAAAAAAAAAAAAGGTTTAATTTTTCTGAGGTGCCCGGGTTAAAAACTGTGTTGTCCCAGTTGTGTATTGGACACGATGTGGGCTGCACGACCGCTGTCTGGGACCTCCTGCTGTGTTTATTTACAGCCCTGGTATCACCGCTAGGTACCAGGGCTATTATGTCACGCTGCCTGCCTCATTGACTGCCTGCTGCCACACACTCATCCTCCTCCTCCTGCTGCTGAATTTACCTCCTGCTGTCTGTGTGTTTCCACTGCCAGGGAGCACATACAATGGCGCTTCCAACATGCGTGCGCAACCAGCTATTTATTACGCTCAAAAATAGCTGCATTTCTTTTAAAAAAATATAAAAGAGAAATAAGTGAAGAAGAAGAAGACGATATAGAAAAAGAAGGAGAAGAAGAAGAAGAAGATGAAGAAGAAGAAGAAGATGAAGAAGATGAAGAAGATGAAGAAGAATTATAAAAAGGGGTATCCGAGCATCACTAGTGCCTATAAATTCAACTGCTTCCCAATGGATGATGATAAACAGCACAAAGACCAGTCCAATCGGGAGTGCTGAGCTGGAGGCTGCTGTACAGTAGAGTTGGGCCGAACGGTTCGCCTGCGAACGGTTCCATGCGAACTTCCGTGGTTCGCGTTCGCGTCCCGCAGGCGAACCTTTGCGGAAGTTCGGTTCGCCCCATAATGCACATGGAGGGTCAACTTTGACCCTCTACATCACAGTCAGCAGGCCCAGTGTAGCCAATTAGGCTACACTATCCCCTGGAGCCCCACCCCCCTTATATAAGGCAGGCAGCAGCGGCCATTACGGTCACTCGTGTGCCTGCATTAGTGAGAGTAGGGCGAGCTGCTGCAGACTGTCTCTCATAGGGAAAGATTAGTTAGGCTTAGTTGTTCCTGGCTGCATACCTGTTCTGTGAACCCACCACTGCATACCTGTACTGTGAACCCACCACTGCATACCTGTTCAGTGAACCCAACACTGCATACCTGTTCTGTGAACCCACCACTGCATACCTGTACTGTGAACCCACCACTGCATACCTGTTCAGTGAACCCACCACTGCATACCTGTTCAGTGAACCCACCACTGCATACCTGTTCAGTGAACCTGCCACTGCATACCTGTTCTG